>NC_092712.1:36623708-37282193 GCF_047496885.1 Scyliorhinus torazame | reverse complement strand
AGGACATCCTGACCCAAAATGGTAAGAAAGAAGCTCAAAAGAAAGTTTTTAAAAATTCATTGCCAGGATGTGGGTGTCGGTCGCTAGACCTGCATTTATCAGCCATCCCTAGTTGCCCATAAGAGCTGCCTTCTTGTGAAGGAGTGGCAGTAAACCTCCAAGTCGGGGCGGTGAGTGACTCATTGGAGGGGAACCTCCAGGTGGTGGGCTTCCCAGGTATCTGCTGCCCTCGTCTTTCAGGATGGTAGTGGTCATGGGTTTGGAAGGGGCTGTTGAAATGAAATGAAAATCGCTTATTGTCACGAGTAGGCTTCAATGAAGTTAATGTGAAAAGCCCCTAGTCGCCGCATTCCGGCACCTGTTCGGGGAGGCTGGTACGGGAATTGAACCGTGCTGCTGGCCTGCCTGGGTCTGCTTTAAAAGCCAGCGATTTAGCCCAGTGTGCTAAACCAGCCCCTTGAAGGAACCTTGGCAAGGTTCCGCAGAGCATCGGAGTCGGATGACCCAAAGTGCCTGTGAAAAAAAGACACAGCCACTGTTGTAACAGCGCAGGCAAAACGTTCACTGCAGGCACTCAATGGCAAAGTGATACCCTCCAGATGTGTTCATCGAGGGCTAAATATGGACAGGATACCAAGGAAAATTCTTTTGTCCTCAAATAGTGCCAAGCGATCTTTTATCACCTCCCCATCACCCCCCCACCCCACCTCCTTCCTGCAGCCTGTAAGAAAATAGTACTTTAGTTTAATGCCTCATCCACAAAGTGGGGAGAGGGGGGGGGGAAGAAAGGGAGAGAGAGAGACAACCACAGCACACAGGCGGCTACGTGGTGTAAATAACCAAGACTGCCCCGCCCACGTGTACATCCAAGGGGCTTGCGGTTTTAGGGAGAAAGCGCCCCCCGAACGGCAAATGCAACTTAGGAACAAGGTGTCAGAGGCTGGGATCTGCAATTACAATAAGAAAGCTCCAGGAGGCAGCATTTCACTGTCCAAAAAAAAACATTTTTCTCTATTGCCCATTTAACTGGTAAAGACGTTTCGCTCAGAGGTTCTGCAGGAATATGGATAAAATTGCAAAATTCGATCTTACCAGCAACAACTACTTCCCCATGCCACAATGATAGAATGTTACTTATTCACAAGTAACCCCAAATATATAGGGTTAAGAATCTTGAAATGATCATAGAATTTACAGTGCAGAAGGAGACCATTCAGCCCTTCGAGTCTGCACCGGCCCTTGGAAAGAGCACCCTACTTAAGCCCTTGCTATCCCCGTAACCCAGTAACCTCACCTAGCCTTTTGGACATTTAAGGGGCAATTGAGCGTAGTTGACAGTGTTCCTTTTTAGCAATAGTGCAGCCAAAGAATTGTGCAGCTGGATTTTATCAGCCTCCTGGCAATAAACTGGGCAGCACGGTAGCGCAGTGGTTAGCACTGTTGCTTCACAGCTCCAGGATGCCAGGTTCGATTCCCGGCTTGAGTCACTGTCTGTGTGGAGTCTGCACGTTCTCCCCGTGGGTTTCCTCCGGTTTCTTCCCACAAATCCCAAAAGACATGCTTGTTAGTTGAATTGGGCATTCTGAATTCTCCCTCAGTGTACCCGAACAGGTGCCGGAGTGTAAGCCTTCCTGTGACACGAATAAAGGTTATTATTGATCATGTAAGGGAGTCTGACATCATCTCGCCACCACAGGATATTCCCAACTCAATGGTGGGAATCCCAGTGCCGTAACCACCTACAGGCCGGAGACAGGCAGCCACTTAAATCAATTACTTGGACAGTTATCGGTAACCTACTGCCCCCACCGATATTTTACCAGTGTCGGGACAGGCCCTCGCCTTCTGTGTAGACGGCTAGGTAAAACCTTGGTGGTGGGGGCGGGAGGTAGAATTCCTTAATGGCCACTCCTTCACCTCCAGAGGGCCCCCCCCCTCCCCCCTCCCCTCACATTGGCAACGGCCTCCCATGGCTCCAATGCTGCCACTAAATGGTTCACCCCTCCGATTCCTGGGGCCTGCCTGCTTGGCCCCAGCACGCTATTGAAAAACAAACCTGTCTGGTTTCTGACGAGGCCTCAATATGGTGGCTCCCTGCAGTCTCAGCGATGGCCACCTCGAATGGCGGCGCTGCCGAGCTGCCGGTCATCGATTGGGCCAGCAGCTCTGGCAGACGTGTCCCTGTCCTCAATTGGACGGCACCCCCGGCGGCAACTGCCTGCTGTTAAAATGCCACTCGGGGTTCTGTTGCCTGCCCGCGCGGACCTTGGGACCCGCTTTCGGTTCCGGTATTGGGACGTCCCACCAGTTGGGCAATTCCACCCACAGAGTCAGTGCGGCACCAGCCATTCAGCCCCTCGAGATTTTATATACGTGAGATTGTGCAAATTTCTTGATAAATGTTCTTTCCCCCACACACAAGTGTCGGGAATCTCAAGGCTGTGACAGGTTAATATTAGATTACGCTGTCAATTGACGACTGGTTACCTGATATTTCTACCTGTTGTCAACCTCCTGCCGAGCTGGACCATGGAAGAGAGTCTTGCAGAAAATAGACTGACAACAGTAAAACAAATTCCCTTCGAAACCAGAGACACCCGGTCTGTCCCCCCACCCCCTCCAGCAGTTCACACGGTCAGAGCACTGGGCGAAACGCTCGTCCCAAGTTCCTCTTGTTTAATGTTTCCACGCAACTAATTCTCTCAGAATCGATACAACAAACTGAAAGTAGTTTAATCATCTAATTTTTTCTTTAAGACAAACGGTGCATTGAGAATAAAAACATGGACTGATATCACCACAGTCCCAGAGGACCAGAGGCTCCTCTTCCCCGTTGAGAGCTGACCGGTGGGCGATTTAACCGGACGGTCACTACACCTCATACGAGGGGCAACCCCCGCGCTGTTGGCGTCGCTCTGCATCACAAGTAGAGCAGTTGATGTGGTGTATATGGATTTCAGCAAAGCGTTTGATAAGGTTCCCCACGGTAGGCTATTGCAAAAAATACGGAGGCTGGGGATTGAGGGTGATTTAGAGATGTGGATCAGAAATTGGCTAGCTGAAAGAAGACAGAGGGTGGTGGTTGATGGGAAATGTTCAGAATGGAGTACAGTCACAAGTGGAGTACCACAAGGATCTGTTCTGGGGCCGTTGCTGTTTGTCATTTTTATCAATGACCTAGAGGAAGGCGCAGAAGGGTGGGTGAGTACATTTGCAGACGATACTAAAGTCGGTGGTGTTGTCGATAGTGTGGAAGGATGTAGCAGGTTACAGAGGGATATAGATAAGCTGCAGAGCTGGGCCGAGAGGTGGCAAATGGAGTTTAATGTAGAGAAGTGTGAGGTGATTCACTTTGGAAGGAATAACAGGAATGCGGAATATTTGGCTAATGGTAAAGTTCTTGAAAGTGTGGATGAGCAGAGGGATCTAGGTGTCCATGTACATAGATCCCTGAAAGTTGCCACCCAGGTTGATAGGGTTGTGAAGAAGGCCTATGGAGTGTTGGCCTTTATTGGTAGAGGGATTGAGTTCCGGAGTCGGGAGGTCATGTTGCAGCTGTACAGAACTCTGGTACGGCCGCATTTGGAGTATTGCGTACAGTTCTGGTCACCGCATTATAGGAAGGACGTGGAGGCTTTGGAGCGGGTGCAGAGGAGATTTACCAGGATGTTGCCTGGTATGGAGGGAAAATCTTATGAGGAAAGGCTGATGGACTTGAGGTTGTTTTCGTTGGAGAGAAGAAGGTTAAGAGGAGACTTAATAGAGGCATACAAAATGATCAGGGGGTTGGATAGGGTGGACAGTGAGAGCCTTCTCCCGCGGATGGATATGGCTGGCACGAGGGGACATAACTTTAAACTGAGGGGTAATAGATATAGGACAGAGGTCAGAGGTAGGTTCTTTACGCAAAGAGTAGTGAGGCCGTGGAATGCCCTACCTGCTACAGTGGTGAACTCGCCAACATTGAGGGCATTTAAAAGTTTATTGGATAAACATATGGATGATAATGGCATAGTGTAGGTTGGATGGCTTTTGTTTCGGTGCAACATCGTGGGCCGAAGGGCCTGTACTGCGCTGTATTGTTCTATGTTCTATGTTCTATAAACCAGCCGTTCAGCCAACCGACCCCATGTTAGTAATACCTAGTTCATGGTTCATGTGTTTTAGAAAATAACCTTCTTAAAATAATATGACCTGTTTTTGAAGTACGTAACCTTTTATGAAGAATGCAACCTTTTTTGGAATATAACTTTAAGATACAAAGTATACAAGTAAAGCTGAGTGCATAAGACATCTGTATGTATATGCAGACTTGAATCATATTGTTAAGCTAATGGTGCTTGTTTTTTGTGTGAAAAAAAGGTCTCTTATATTCAGTAAAGTTTGCTTTGGTTTAACGCTGGTAGATTTTCAGATTTCCCTTTAAATGTTAAATGTCCCTGACCAGATCTTACCAACTGGTCGAGGTGAATAATTTGGACGTATTTAAGAGGAAGCGAGGTATGCACATGATGAAGGAAGTGATCAAAGGATTTTACCAATAGTTAGGTGAAGAGGAGTGGGAGAAGGTTCCTGTGCAGTAGTGGCTCAGACCAGTTGGGCCTGTTCCTGCGCTGTCAATACTCTGTTATCTGATAATAACTACAGTCGGGTAAGTGAGTTTGAGGTGCACCTCGCAAATGCTTCATTGACCAACTGAAAGGACAGGTCTCCCTGGCTGACACTGACTAATGGGTGTGGGGGCAGGAGGCTGCCAACCAGAGACAGCTGGAAGGTGGGGGGGACCAGGATAGCAACTTTGAAACAAACAGAAGCGAGGCTGCTGAAGAAAGGCCTCGGCAAGTGAAGGTGCTCGCTCATACCAGAGTCCTTCCAGAGCAGGACGCCCTGCGCGCCGAACTGTTCCAAAAGCGTGCATTCCCCCTACCCACCCCCTCCCCTTTCGTCACCAATGACCAACTATTACAGTCTTCCTATGGTCTTCAGCTGCAAAAAACATGCCCTCGTCATCCTGAATCGGTTCAGTCATTGGTTTGCTATTTAACAAGTGCAGCATTCCCTTGGGTGATAGAAATCTGGATTTATTTCTTTTGAAAGGTGATGGGGTCAATTGGATTTTTCACGCTCATGATCGTGAAGATTTTTGTTTGGTATGGGAAGATATGGGGTAAGGGAGCTAAATGCGCACAAAACAGCCATGTTCAAAGTGAATGGCTTGACGGGCTATATGCCCACTCCTGTCCTGATATTGTCACGACGTTTAAAGAAAAAAAGTGCAGAGGTTGCTACACGTCTTGCCTCCCCTTGCTGCATTTAATCACAGGGTTTTTCACCGAAATGGCCATTGAATCCCAGCTCCCCCCCCTCAAACTAAAATTCAGGCTAGTTTACCAGGTAGGTTGCATTCCATCCTCACCTGTCACCCACAAGGGGCCAAATGGGGGAGGGGGAGAAAGACAGAAGAGTTACCCCAAAAATCCCTTAACCAACATCAGTACATTAAAAACAAATAATGATTTGGTCTTTATCAGAGATCTGGCTGCGCACAATTTAGCTGCGGCGTTTCCTATATTAGAACAATGGCTACACTTCCAAACTACCTCAGTGGCTGTCAAGACGTACAGTGTCATGAAAGGCGCTGCACAAAAGCAAGTCTTTCGTTATTGAGGAGTTATATCCCGGCACTGTCCGTCAACTGGATCTTTAGAATGACAATAGCCCCCTCCCTCAGTACCTGTGGGCGATTGCAGGCTTCGGCCCTTCTCCTTTACATCGGGGAATATCTTCGTGAAGGAAAGACAACCCGCAAGACATGGTCTCCGCGATGTGACCAAGTTCATTCCAGCTGATCACATTCCCCTTCAGATAGTCAGACAGCGAGCCCTGTGTTTAAAAAAAAACAAGACGAGTTTAGTGCATTCGGGCTTGCTCATCGCTGCGCCAAAAGTGGAACTTACTGGAAAAATCTGGAAAGGTGTTTATTTATCTTCCCTACTTTTCTCCCTCAAGCTAAGGAAAGAACAAATACTCTGGGGTTCTGGTTTTTGGTTCTCCGGTTTCCTCCCACAGTCCGAGACAGAGAGAGAGATGGAAAGGTTTAGGGAGGGAATTCCAAGCTTAGGGCTTAGGCAGCTGAAGGCTTTGCCAGAAATGGTGGGAAAGATTAAAACTGAGGATGCGCAAGAGGCCAGGATTGGAGGAGCGCAGATATCCTGGGCAGCTGCAGGACTGGGGGACATTTGGAAACCGGGACCGGAATGTTATTTTATTTATTTGTTTGTTTGAAAGTATTTTTGTTCCACAAATTTCCAACAGTTTTACAATTTTCAACAACTTCACAAAACACCCCTAACCTACCAAACCCCACACCCACAACAGTCAGCAGTAGCCACCTCCTGAAAATGCATGATAAACAAACCCAACAATTGGAGAACTCATCACTCGCCCCTACCCCTCGAGAGTAAATTTCACCTTTTCCAGGGTCAAAACGTCCAGCAGGTCCCTCCGCCACACCGAGGCACAGGGTGGAGGAGCTGTCCTCCATCCGAACAAGACCCGCCTATGAGCCATCAGCAAGGTGAAGGTAAAACATCTGTCCCTGCACCTGCCTGCCGCTCCGGCACCCCGGATATGGCTTCTATGGGACCGGGCTCCACGTCCACATGTAAAACCCCCGAGATGGTGCTGAACACCATCCTCCAAAACCTTTCCAGCTTCGGGCAGGACCAAAACACATGTACATGATTTACAGGGACCCTCCCGCACTGCCCACAGACATCCTCCACCCCCTCGAACAGCTGGCTCATTCTAGATTCCGTGAGGTGCGTCCTGTACATTACCTTCAGCTGTATCAACCCCAGCCTCGCACACAATGTCGAGGCATTAACCTCTGCAGCACCTCACACCACAAACCCTCCTCCAGCGCCACGCCCAACGTTTCCTCCCACTTAGCCTTAACCCCCCCCCCCCAACCAATTGACACCCATCCTCCTCCAAAATCCCCGCATAAATCGCCGAGACAGTCCTCCTCTCCAAACCCTCCCCCCCTCCACTGACAGCAGCATCTCCAACAACGAGGAGGCAAGCACTATCAGGGGAAGGTCGTGAACAGCTTCCTCGCCAAGTCCCCCACCTGCATATACCTAAAACTTTTGCCCTCGCCTGCCCAAACCTCTCGCCCAGCTCCTCAAACTCGCAAATGTCCCTCCCACAAACAGATCCTTCACTTCCTTAATCCCCCTATCTTCCCATCCCCGGAACCTTCACCGAATACTTCCTTAGGGCCATCGGGAGCGGTGCCGTTGCCAGCGCCTGCAACCCCAACCCCCTACAAGAGCCTGCCTCCAGGGCCGCATGGTGGTGCAATGGTTAGCAATGCAGTCTCACGGCGCCGAGGTCCCAGGTTCGATCCCGGCTCTGGGTCACTGTCCGTGTGGAGTTTGCACATTCTCCCCGTGTTTGCGTGGGTTTCGCCCCCACAACCCAAAGATGTGCAGGATAGGTGGATTGGCCACGATAAATTGCCCCTTAATTGGAAAAAATGAATTGGGTACTCTAAATTTAAAAAAGCGAGCCTGTCTCCATCTTCACCCACGAAGTCCCCCCCCCCCCCCCCCGCTCCAATCCTGAACCTTCGAGGTGGGAATTTTAAAATGAGGTGTTACCAGCCTGGCAGCCAGCGTTTTGTCAGTGTGAACACGGAGGTGGTGAGGTGAATCACGCCCAGTCTAATGCCTGCAATGTCCTTACCCGCTCATGAAAGGAGGAGATGAGCCAGAGCTCCATTTCGAGGTTCGATCCACGTTTTTCAGATCCGATGTAGCGGAGCACATTCTCATGTTTCATTCCGGGAGTGGTGTAAATATCCCGTTCGTTCTGCCAGGATAGCTTGTCCTTTCAAAAATAAAAACGCAGAAAACAATAAGTGCCTCAAATAACATAAAATTAGTCAATAATCTATTCCTGCTACAAAAGTAGCATAAAGGTTAGCTGTCTTCAGTGGAGGATCCTGACCTCGCCCTCCTCTCTCGCTCCTCTCTGTCCTGAGGCAGCTAGCTCATGGTTCCCCCTCACCGAAACTCACCGAGCTGGTCACGGACTTGTCCATGTGAGGCAGAAGGGTCATTCGGAGAGCCGGTGTAGACACGACAGGCCAAATGGCTTCATTATGCCTTCATTATGTTTTTGAGGACATTAACACTGCGGTAGATAATGGGGAGCCAATGGAGGTGGTATATCTGGATTTGCAGAAAGCCTTTGACAAGTTACCACACAAAAGGTTGCTGCATAAGATAAAGATGCATGGCATTAAGGGGAAAGTAGTAGCATGGATAGAGGATTGGTTAATTAATAGAAAGCAAAGAGTGGGGATTAATGGGTGTTTCGCTGGTTGGCAATCAGTAGCTAGTGGTGTCCCTCAGGGATCAGTGTTGGGCCCACAACTGTTCACAATTTACATAGATGATTTGGAGTTGGGGACCAAGGGCAATGTGTCCAAGTTTGCAGACGACACTAAGATAAGTGGTAAAGCAAAAAGTGCAGACGATACTGGAAGTCTGCAGAGGGATTTGGATAGGCTAAGTGAATGGGCAAGGGTCTGGCAGATGGAATACAATGTTGACAAATGTGAGGTTATCCATTTTGGTAGGTATAACAGCAAAAGGGATTATTATTTAAATGATAAAATATTAAAACATGCTGCTGTGCAGAGAGACCTGGGTGTGCTAGTGCATGAGTCGCAAAAAGTTGGTTTATAGGTGCAACAGGTGATTAAGAAAGCAAATGGAATTTTGTCCTTCATTGCTAGAGGGATGGAGTTTAAGACTAGGGAGGTTATGCTGCAATTGTATAAGGTGTTAGTGAGGCCTCACCTGGAGTAGTGTGTTCAGTTTTGGTCTCCTTACTTGAGAAAGGACGTACTGGCACTGCAGGGTGTGCAGAGGAGATAGATTATCATAGATTATCATAGAATTTACAGTGCAGAAGGAGGCCATTCGGCCCATCGAGTCTGCACCGGCTCTTGGAAAGAGCACCCTACCCACGGTCAACACCGCCACCCTATCCCCATAACCCCACCCAACACTAAGGGCAATTTTGGAAACTAAGGGCAATTTATCATGGCCAATCCACCTAACCTGCACATCTTTGGACTGTGGGAGGAAACCGGGGCACCCGGAGGAAACCCACGCACACACGGGGAGGATGTGCAGACTCCGCACAGACAGTGACCCAAGCCGGAATCGAACCTGGGACCCTGGAGCTGTGAAGCAATTGTGCTATCCACAAGGCTACCGTGCTGCCCCTAGATTCACTAGGTTAATCCCAGAGTTGAAGGGGTTGGATTACGAGGAGAGGTTGAGTAGACTGGGATTGTACTCGTTGGAATTTAGAAGGATGAGGGGGGATCTTATAGAAACATATAAGATTATGAAGGGAATAGATAGGATAGATGCGGGCAGGTTGTTTCCACTGGCGGGTGAAAGTAGAACTAGGGGGCATAGCCTCAAAATAAGGGGAAGTAGATTTAGGACTGAGTTTAGGAGGAACTTCTTCACCCAAAGGGTGTGAATCTATGGAATTCCTTGCCCAGTGAAGCAGTTGAGGCTCCTTCATTAAATGTTTTTAAGATAAAGATAGATAGTTTTTTGAAGAATAAAGGGATTATGGGTTATGGTGTTCGGGCCGGAAAGTGGAGCTGAGTCCACAAAAGATCAGCAATGATCTCATTGAATGGTGGAGCAGCTCGAGGGGCCAGATGGCCTACTCCTGCTCCTAGTTCTTATGTTCTTAACAATTCCTCGATTCGGTGTAGGCAAGCTGCCTAATAAGAGTTGGCATCACCAGCCAGGCGCAGCCCAGTCCTCACTATAAATTCTATGATTCCTCACCAGGCACGCATTTCGTGCTCCAGCACCCAGTGACGGCTGATTTTCTCTCTCTTCCCCCCCCCACCCGGCGCACAGGGTCACCGAGACTAATTTCAATCCCGCCTTCTGCTCCCAACAGGAACATCAGCAGGTACAACATGCAGTGATGGTCAAAAATGACATCTTCCTACTGTGTGTGGGACTCTGGATCCCTTCAGGGGAGGAAACATTCACCGTTCGCACAAGTGGAGATTTGTTTTTTTGAATGATACATTGCAAACAAAACACTCAAGAGGCTAAATAAACATGACCACCCCTGCAATACCACAACTCACAGTTAGCTTTATCAGAAAGTGCACAGGCCACACATCTGGCAGCACAGCCTAGTGTGGGATTTAGTAAGGGGAGGTCGTGCCTGACAAATCTGTTAGAGTTCTTTGAAGAGATAACAAATAGGTTAGACCAAGGAGAGCCAATGGATGTTATCTATCTTGACTTCCAAAAGGCCTTTGATAAGGTGCCTCACGGGAGACTGCTGAGTAAAATAAGGGCCCATGGTATTCGAGGCAAGGTACTAACATGGATTGACGATTGGCTGTCAGGCAGAAGGCAGAGAGTTGGGATAAAAGGTTCTTTTTCGGAATGGCAACAGGTGACGAGTGGTGTCCCGCAGGGTTCAGTGTTGGGGCCACAGCTGTTCTCTTTATATATTAACGATCTAGATGACAGGACTGGGGGCATTCTGGCTAAGTTTGCCGATGATACAAAGATAGGTGGAGGGGCAGGTAGTATGGAGGAGGTGGGGAGGCTGCAGAAAGATTTAGACAGTTTAGGAGAGTGGTCCAAGAAATGGCTGATGAAATTCAACGTGGGCAAGTGCGAGGTCTTGCACTTTGGAAAAAAGAAGAGAGGCGTGGACTATTTTCTAAACGGTGACAAAATTCATAATGCTGAAGTGCAAAGGGACTTGGGAGTCCTAGTCTAGGATTCTCTAAAGGTAAACTTGCAGGTTGAGTCCGTAATTAAGAAAGCAAATGCAATGTTGTCATTCATCTCAAGAGGCTTGGAATATAAAAGCAGGGATGTGCTTCTGAAGCTTTATAAAGCATTAGTTAGGCCCCATTTAGAATACTGTGAGCAATTTTGGGCCCCACACCTCAGGAAGGACATACTGGCACTGGAGCGGGTCCAACGGAGATTCACACGGATGATCCCAGGAATGGTAGGCCTAACATACGATGAACGTCTGAGGATCCTGGGATTATATTCATTGGAGTTTAGGAGGTTGAGGGGAGATCTAATAGAAACTTACAAGATAATGAATGGCTTAGATAGGGTGGATGTAGGGAAGTTGTTTCCATTAGCAGGGGAGACTAGGACCCGGGGGCACAGCCTTAGAATAAAAGGGAGTCATTTTAGAACAGAGATGAGGAGAAATTTCTTCAGCCAGAGAGTGGTGGGTCTGTGGAATTCATTGCCACAGAGGGCGGTGGAGGCCGTGAAGTTGAGTGTCTTTCAGACAGAAGTTGATAAATTCTTGATTTCTCGAGGAATTAAGGGCTATGGAGAGAGAGCGGGTAAATGGAGTTGAAATCAGCCATGATTGAATGGTGGAGTGGACTCGATGGGCTGAATGGCCTTACTTCCGCTCCCATGTCTTATGGACTGCTCAGGGCCACTGTTTAAAAATAAGGGGACACCTGTTTAAGACAGAGATTGGGCAAAATACTCGCTCAGAAGTTTGAGTGTCTTTGGGACTCTCTTCCTCAATAGGCGGTGGAAGCAGAGCCTTTAAATATTTTTTTTTAACGGCAGAGGGACATAGATTCTTTGTAAGGGGGGAGTGAAAGGTTATCAGGAGTAGGTGGCTACGTGGGGTTGAGGTTACAATCAGGTCAGCCATGATCGTATTGAATGGCGAAGCAGGCTCGAGGGGCCTAGTGGTCTACTCCTAATTCTATGCTCGTGTTCAGCTCAGCGAGCCACACAATGCAGGGAACTCCGACAGAATTAGTTCCATTACTAGTGCCACTGCCACCTCTCATGAATAACCAGAGTCCGACAAGATTATTTCAATGTCCCAGACTGGTTTCTATTTTCTCCATGCCCCTTCAAGATGCACGGCAGCAACTCGCCAGGACTCCCGAGACAGCACCTTCCAAACCTTTCACCTCTGCTACCTAGAAGGACAAAGGCAGTGGATGCATGGAACACCACCACTTGCAAGTTCCCCTCCAGAGAAGATGATGTGGCGCTATCATTGGACTGGTGACCCAGAGACGCAGGCTAACCCTCTGTGGGCATAGGTTCAAATCCACTGCTGGTGGAATTTGAATTCAATGAATAAACCTGGAGTATACAGCCCGCCTAAGTAATGCTGACCATGACATATATCATAGATTGTGCCAAAAACCCATCCGGTTCACTAATGTCCTTCAGGGAAGGAAATCTGCCAGCCTTACCCGGTCTGGCCTACACAGGACTCCAGACCCACAACAATGTGGTTGACTCCTAACTGCCCTCTGAAATGGCTGAGCAAACCACGGGCAATTAGGGACGGGCAACAAATGCCCTCCCAGCCGGCGACGCCCACATCCTGTGAAAGAATAAAGAAAGCCACGCTCCATCCTGACTTGGAACTTAATTACTGTTCCTTAACTGTGGCTGGGGCAGAACACGGGAACTTTCTTCCTAACGGGACTGTGGTGGTTCCGACAACAAATGGCCTGCAGAGGTTCAAGAAGGCAGCTCGCTGCCACCTTCCTTCTCAATGGAAATTTTGGACAAGTAATAAATGCTGGCCGAGCCAATGTAGAGTGAATAGAGTGCTGTCCACAATGCTACCAGGGCAGCACGGTAGCATGGTGGATAGCACAATTGCTTCACAGCTCCAGAGTCCCAGCTTCAATTCCCGGCTTGGGTCACTGTGTGCGGAGTCTGCACATCCTCCCCGTGTGTGCGTGGGTTCCCTCCGGTTGCTCCGGTTTCCTCCCACAGTCCAAAGATGTGCAGGTTAGGTGGATTGGCCATGATAAATTGCCCTTCGTGTCCAAAATTGCCCTTAGTGTTGGGTGGGGTCACTGGGTTATGGGGATAGGGTGGAGGTGTTGACCTTGGGTAGGGTGCTCTTTCCAAGAGCCGGTGCGGACTCGATGGGCTGAATGGCCTCCTTCTGCACTGTAAATTCTATGAATAAATAAATAAAAAAATACACAAAATCTCCATGTTGCAAACTTCAAGGTTTTCACCTCGGCTCTTTTCCACACAAGGACAGAAGAATAGGCCATGTAACCTTTGAACCTGCTCCACCATTCAATGGCTGATCTTGGTCTTCGACTCCATTTTCCCGTTCACTCCCCATATCCCTTACTTCCGAGACACCAAAAATCGCAGCCTTAAATATATTCAACGATGGAGCATCCAAAACCCCCTGGGATCAGAATTCCAAATATTCAAATCCCTTTGAATGAAACGATTCTCCCTCGCTTCCGTTCTAAATGATCGGCCCCCTTATCCTGAGGCAGTGCCTCGTGTTTTAGATTCCCCGAACAGCGGAAACAATCTCTCAGCGTTCACCCCACCAAGTCCCCTCAGAATCTGGTAGGTTTCAATGAGATCACCTCCGATCCTTCTAAACTCCAGAGAATATAGGCCCAATTTGCTCATCCCCTCAACATAGGGCAGCACCCTCATCCCAAGGACACAATGAATGAAGCTTTGTTGTGCAACTTCCAATACAACGATACCCTTTCTTAAACGTGGAGACCCAAGCTGCAGTGCTATTAAGACAAACCAACAATAATAGGGCAGCACATTGGCGCAGTGATTAGCACTGCTGCCTCACGGCACCGAGGTCCCAGGTGCGATCCTGGCTCCGAGTCCGTGTGGAGTTTGCACATTCTCCCCGTGTTTGCGTGGGTTTCGCCTCCACAACCCAAAGATGTGCAGGGTAGGTAGATTGGCCACCCTAAATTGCCCCTTAATTGGAAAAAATGAATTGGGTACTCTAAATTAATTTTAAAAAAAGACAACACAAAAATAAATAACCCAGCCCAAATTTCTGTATAATTTGTTGGCTAAATTGTGGTTGATCGGAATCTATCACAGGCTTAAAGTTTCAGTGCTCGTGTAGACAGTAGCAGTAATGTGCCTGCAAAGACAGCACTGAAATCCAATCTACCAAATCACATCTAATTTACTTTCACATGGCACGTTTCGGAGCTGAAGTAGAAAGTGTTCTCCTAACCTCTAGGCAAAGGAAACCTGAAGAAGCGAATTAGAACTGAGACAGTGAAAAGGGTCCTCCCAAGATCCTGGATGTGGAACCACTTCAGCATATAATGTTTTGCTGTCGTTCACACTGTTCTGTTTTTTTGGATGTGTCTAATTGCTGAACTAGCCATTAAAGTTGCTGTCGTATGAAGATTTGGAGACTGGCTGTTGTATTGGTTGATGGCGAAAACATGGCACAAATTGTTCATCTCTCAGCAAAGTGGCTTTGAGTTGACTGAAATCCAATTGCATCCACATTATTCTGTACCAAAGTACTCTGCACACACAGCCCAATTTTCTCTTTTTTAGTCAACAACCTTCCACCGGTCATCAAGAAAACCAAACGTTCTGGAAAGTCACCAGGGTGTCGGTAAATTTTTTAACAATTCCACCAGCACATGGCTAAATCACTGGCTTTGAAAGCAGACCAAGGCAGGCCAGCAGCACGGTTCAATTCCTGTATCAGCCTCCCCGAACAGGCGCCGGAATGTGGCGACGAGGGGCTTTTCACAGTAACTTCGTTTGAAGCCTACTTGTGACAATAAGCGATTTTCATTTCATTTTCAATATGCACGAGCTGGTTACAAAATCTACTAAATCATCTCTCTCCCTTTCGAAGAATCTTCCATTATGTATTTATCAACTGAATATCAAATGCTAATCCCTACGCTGGTCTGAATTTTACGCTTAACCCCACATTCCTGCCTACCCCCGATAACCTTCTCCCCCACCCCCTGCCCATCGCCTACCCCCGATAACCTTCTCCCCCACCCCCCTGCTCATCGCCTACCCCCGATAGCCTTCTCCCCCACCCCCCCTGCTCATCGACTACCCCCGATAACCTTCTCCCCCACCCCCCTGCTCATCGCCTACCGCCGATAGCCTTCTCCCCCACCCCCCTGCTCATCAAGAAGCTATCTAGATATGACAAAGACTTGATCCGGACTTGAAACGTTAGCTCCATTCTCTCTCCACAGATTCTGTCAGATCTGCTGAGATTGTCCAGCATTTTCTGTCTAAGTTTAAGAACCTATCTATCTCTGTCTTAAAAACATTCACAGACTCTGCTTCAACCCCTTTTTGAGGAAGAGTTCTAGAGTCTTACTGTCCTCGGAGAAAAACCTTTTCCTCATCTCAATCAGGTCCATCTCTTACTCTTCCAAACTCCAGCAGATACAAGTCAAACCTGTCCAACCTTTCCTCATAAAGACAACCCTTCCATTCCAGCTATTAGTCTGGCAAACCTTCTCTGTACTGCTTGCAATGCATTGAAAGCCTTCCTTTATGAAGAAAACCAATTCTGTACACAATACACCAGGTAGGTGGTCTCACCAAAGCCCTGTCCAACTGAAACATAACCTTCTTACTCTTGTAATCAATTTCCCATGCAATAAATTAAAGCATTTGAGGGTGGCACGGTGGTTAGCACTGCTGCCTCACTGCTCCAGGGACCTGGGTTCAATTCCAGCCTCGGGTGACTGTGCGGAGTCTGCACGTTCTCCCCGTGTGTGCGTGGGTTTCCTCTGGGTGCTCTGGTTTCCTCCCACAGTCCAATGATGTGCAGGTTAGGTGGATTGCCCATGCTAAATTGCCCTTAGTGTCCAAAAGGTTAGGTGAGGTTACTGGGTTACGGGGATAGGGTAGAAGTGTGGGCTTACATAGGGTGTTCTTTCCAAGGGCCGGTGCAGACTCGATGGGCCAAATGGTCTCCTTCTGCACACTCAGCCCAATGCTCTTGTTTTAGTCAACAACCTTCCACTGGTCATCACTGTAGATTCTATGATTAGCTTTCCTCATTACTTACTGTACCTGCCTACCAACCATTTAGGATTCATGCATTTGGACTCCTTTTTCCAAATCCTGCTACCTTGCCCACCCAGGTGACGGATGAAATCAATCACTCCACCCCCCCCCACAAAAAACACCTTCGGTAGAAACACCGGCAAACACCGGAATAGGAACAGAAGCCTCGGTAGACTATTTATCTTCAGAAGCGGGGTCTCCCGGCTTTTATTGGCCACACTGCACCACGGCGAATTGCTTTCCGGTGCAGCGTGGCCATAGGATTCTTCCCCTAGTCCCTGAGGCAGTGATACACAATCTAGGCTAGTGAGTGGGCTGCTCTCTTAATTCCCCATGTCCCCAAACATCTGTCTATCCCAGCCCAAGATGTATTCAGCCCTCTAGTGTAGAGAATTCCAAAGATTCACAACCCTTAGAGTGAAGAAATTTCTCCTCATCTCAGTCCTAAATATTCGGCCCTTTATCCTGAGGCACTGCCCCCATGGTCAATATTCCCTAGCCCAGGAAACAATCTCTCCGTATCTCCTCTGTCGAGCTATTCGGAATCTTGAATGGTTCAATGATATCACCTCTCATTCTTCTAAACTCTAGGGAATATAGGCCCAATTTACTCAGCCCCTCGGCATAGGACAACCCTCTCATCCTAGGGACCAATTTAGTGACCCTTCACTGTACCGGGTCACTGTCTATGTGGAGTCTGTACGTTCTCCCAGTGTCTGCGTGGGTTTCCTCCGGGTGTTCCGGTTTCCTCCCACAGTCGAAAGACGTGCAGGGGTAGGTGGATTGGACATGCTAAAATTGCCCTTAGTGTCCAACAAGGTTAGATGGGGTTATTGGGTTACGGGGATAGGGTGGAAGTGAGGGCTTAAAGTGGGTTGGTGCAGGCTCGATGGGCCAAATGGCCTCCTTCTGCACTGTATGTTCTATGTTCAAAACAATAATTACTTGCTGCACTTGAATGCTAATTTTGTGTACCTTGTATAAGTACAGACGAGTAGAGGTGTCTATAACTCAGCAAATCGCAAATGCGCACGTGAGCCAAAGTGTTTATTAAGTCTCGAGCAAGTTTCTTCTTGCAGCCAGTTCCAGAATGTATTGAACTCCCCACAGGCACTTGCCCACCCACCATTTGTTTGTTATTATTTACGTGATAGCAATTTTCTGACACGGTGATAACAGCAGCAGGATTGTAGCTGTCCCTGGTTCTGTACTTCCAGAGGGTTCACCAGAAACTCTCTCCTTCCCCACTGTAGAATGGCACCACTGTCAACTATAGAATCCCGATGGTCAGTCATTGCCCCAGTGGAAATCAGCTAACTTGGGATCGAGCCTGGAAGCTTGGGTCACTGTCTGTGCGGAGTCTGCATGTTCTCTCCTGTGTGTGCGTGGGTTTCCTCCGGGTGCTCCGGTTTCCTCTCACAGTCCAATGATGTACAGGTTAGGTGGATTGGCCATGATAAATTGCCCTTAGTGTCCAAAAAGGTGAGTCACTGGGTTACAGGGATAAAGGGGTTCGGGTGGAACTTAAGTAGGGGCTCTTTCCAAGGGCCGATGCAGACTCGATGGGCTGAATGGCCTCCTTCTGCACTGTAAATTCTATGATTCTAAGCTACCCAGCCTGTTCTGAAGCAGTTACATTCCATAATGCACACTCTTCCTTTTCTTAAGGCTATGTTGCTGCTGTACCGGACCAGACCCCAATTTATACCAGGACACCGGACAAGAAACCCTAACAATTTTTAAATTTGTAAAGGTTGAGAGGAAAGAATACTTCACTCCAAAGTCATTCCACTGAACAATAGGGATATGTTATATTAAAACAAACTTCATTCTTAACACAGGATTAAACACATTAACATCACAGAAAATAACTTTTCAATTAACAGTTAAGCAATTATTAATTCTTTTAAATGCTTTTTACCTTGTAACTTCACTATATCCAATTAGGCAAGGTCTATTACAGGTCACATGCCACTGCCAATACAAGGATACTTGAGAGAGAGAGACCCTTTTAGCAAAAGCCTGCAAATTCTTCTGTCTAGTAAGACTACTGCTCAAACTGGTAGAATTCGGTAAAAAACTGCTGTTCAACTTAAAAGCTCCCATCAGACTGCCAGACCCACATCAAATTGCAAAACTACAAACAGATCTGGTTCCTCCCATTAATTACATCATCTTTATCCCACTCAGATACCGTGCCCTGCTTACTCAAGTCTAAAATTATCGACTCTGCAGGTAATCTTCAACAATCATAACAGAAGTTCCATTGGGTATCACTTTGTAAACAAGCACATGGTTGGGGTGAATGATGATCTCACTTTTACAACATCTCAACTGCATCTTTTGCAGGCTCACCATCTGCCTGTATGTTGAACCAGGATTTATTACTGCAACAGTATATACCTTAACCCAGGCTTTTAATAACATCACTGCAACAAACACATATATATAATACAATCTATATTAAAAATATCTATATCCTGTTGGAGTGAAGTTTGCAGATTTAGAGGAGCTGGAGGTGACATATCAATTGCCGAAGGGGAATGAGTTCAGGTATCTGCAGTTGAGGGACTTTATCTTTATGAGGAAGGAGGAACATGTCCACATACTTTGGGCATGTCCAAGGTTGGGGGGGGGGGGGGGCACGGAGAGAGAGGTTTGGGTAGGATTTGCAGATATAACGTCAAAGAGTTTGGGGCCAACAGTAGCTCCGAGTCCGGATGTGGCAATGTTTGGGAGTGTCGGAGGATCTGTGAGTGCAGGTGGGGGGGGGGGGGGGAAAGAGGGGCTGACGAGTTGGCCTTCGCCTCCCTGATAGCCCGCAGCTGGAATTTGTTGTGCCGGGACATTGGCAGAGTTCCTGCACTTAGAGAAAATCAAGTTCGCCTCCCGAGGTGCAGAGGAGGGGGATCACCTCGAGGTGGAAGCTGCTCATTGACTTCTTTAAGGAATATTGAGTATTCATCAGCGAGGGGGGGGGGGGGGGTCATTTTCTGTTTGGGCTGGAAGTTTGGGTTAAAAGTTAAAAAAAATGGGGAGGTTGGCAAAGGGGTGGCAGCGGGGTAGGGGGGGGGGGATTTCTTTTAGGAGCTGGATAAGGGCATTGTGCCGGTTTGCTGTTGCTGCAATTGTTTGTCTCCTTTGTTATGTATATATTTGAAAATGTCTACAATAAAATATATATATTTTTAAAATTCCTACATTCAATGTAGAAGGAGAAGAACGACTATAAGGACGGACTGGCACTGGAGGGTGTGCAGAGGAGATTCACTAGGTTAATCCCAGAGCTGAAGGGGTTGGATTACGAGGACAGGTTGAGTAGACTGGGACTGTACTCGTTGGAATTTAGAAGGATGCGGGGGGATCGTATAGAAACATATAAAACTATGAAGGGAATAGCTAGGATAGATGCGGGCAGGTTATTTCCACTGGCCGGTGAAAGCAGAACTAGGGGGCATAGCCTCAAAATAAGGGGAAGTAGATTTAGGACTGAGTTTAGGAGGAACTTTTCACCCAAAGGGTTGTGAATCTATGGAATTCCTTGCCCAGTGAAGCAGTTGAGGCTCCTTCATTAAATGTTTTTAAGATAAAGATAGATAGTTTTTGAAGAATAAAGGAATAAAGGGTTATGGTGTTCGGGCCGGAAAGTGGAGCTGAGTCCACAAATGATCAGCAATGGTCTCATTGAATGATGGAGCAGGTTCGAAGGGCCAGATGGCCTACTCCTGCTCCTAGTTCTTATAATATTATATTTGAGGTGATTGATAATTGCATCAGGATTAATGGAATGTATTGTTGGCAATGTTGTCTTCTTATTTTGAAATCTGGCATTGAGAGATGCATGTGTGGTGGTCTGTTCCAGGCGAATTCAGTCACACACAGGAGAGTTTTTAATTTTCTATTTGTTCATCAAGTATTCACACCCACCATGGTTTGTGCCCATGGGGTTACGAGTTTTCATGCGAGGTTTACGAGAGATTGAAGCCAGAACTGGTCTCTTGTCGGGTTTTCACAAAACGTTTGTCTCCTTGTGGACGCGGTTCAGCCTCCGAAGCTTCCTCGTGGTGGCGCGGCATTGTCGAAGGATAAGTGCAAGGATCCAAAAAAGCTGGTGTGACTTTGAGCAGTGGATTACTGAAGTCCTGGTGCCTGGGGAGACCTGCATTTTCCTCGATTTGTTGAACTTCCCGGAGGGGGCACGGTAGCACAGTTGCTTCACAGCTCCAGGGTCCCAAGTTTGATACCCGGCTTGGGTCACTGACTGGGCGGAGTCTGCACGTTCTCCCCATGTCTGCGTGGGTTTCCTCCGGGTGCTCCGATTTCCTCCTACAGGTTAGGTGGATTGGCAATGCTAAATTGCCCTTAGTGTCCAAAAAAGGTTGAGGGGAGTTACTGGGTTGCCGGGATAGAGTGGAGGTGTGGGCTTAGGTAGGGTGCTCTTTCCAAGGGCCGGTGCAGACTCGATGGGGCCGAATGGTCACCTTCTGCACTGTAAATTCTATGATTCTGAGCTTCAAGTGTTGTGCGCTGTGGTGAATGGATGTGGGGAGCAATGTGTGACAGGAGGGATAAGTAAACATGGACAGCCCAGGAGCCAATCCGAGGTCAGCAAGAACAGTGATGATAGAGGAATGGGACTTGCTGCAAGTTGAGACTTGAGCAGTAGGGTTTTGCAAGACCTCAAGTTTACAGGGGGGCCGGCCAGGGCTGTATTGGAATAGTCAAGTCTAGGAGCATAAATTATAGTTCTGAGATGTTCAAGCCAGTTCTGGCAAGGGGTTTTGAATCGCATGGTGATCAACTAAAGGGGACGACAATGGCACCTTCATCTCAATAAATCGCTTTGAAAGGAAAAGCACGGTGCAAAAGAGTTGCCAAACTCTTACCTGAACAGGAAAGATTTTTACAGCCACGTAGTCGTTCATTAGCCGGGCCTTCCAGACACAACCGAACCTGCCTCTGGCTTTTATCTCGAGTAACTGGAGAGGCTTCAGGCCTTCCAGGGGTGATGGAGAGGGCAGACTCGTGTCCTGGACAAAATATAATACGGACAAGACTGGTCACACACACACACACACACATAGTCCAGTGGGAAACTTTAAATTATGACATATCAGAAAGTTTCTAACATTATAAATTGAGGGAATACATAGAAAAGAGGGCTAGGGACAGAAATAGATGGAAACAGGTATGTGCGGGACTGCACAAGTGAGAAACAGAAAATCTAAGGAGGCAGAGAAAGAAAACAAGTTATCGGACTAACCCCGTCAGGAAGCAGCTTCGTTCTAACAAAGGGTGTGTGGTCTTTTCTCTTCAGATGCCGACTCCCCCGCGTATTTCCAGCACATTCTATTTTTTGTATAGGAAGCACCATTTGGCCTGTCATGCCCAGCAATGATCTCCCTTCACTTGGATCTAACGACATTTTCTGTCCTCGCACCCCCACAACCCACCCCCGTCCTTGTCAAATAGATCTCTTTTTAAACAATGCTGCAGTCTCAGCCTCAGCAGCCACAGCACTGCAGCGATTTTTCACGAGGAAAAAATAATTCTTCGAAATTATTCAGAGTCTAATCCTGACTTTCTCAGCTGAGAGCAGAGTGGCCGGGGGGGTGGGAGCGTGCAGGAGCGCACAGCTGGGGAGAGAGAGAGGAAGAGAGAGAGAGGAAGAGAGAGAGAGAAAGAGCAGCAAGGTAGCACAGGGACTAATAATCATAATTTTTATTAGTGCCACAAGTGGGCTTACATTACCACTGCAATGAGGTTACTGTGAAAAGCCCCTAGGTTTAGCACAGGGCTAAAGAGCTGGCTTTTAAAGCAGACCAAGGCAGGCCAGCAGCACGGTTCAATTCCCGTACCAGCCTCCCCGAACAAGCGCTGGAATATGGCGACTAGGGGCTTTTCACAGTAACTTTATTTGAAGACTAGTTGTGACAATAAGCAATTTTCTTTCTTTTTCTGTCTTCTAGTCGCCACACTCGGGTGCCTGTTCAGGTACACAGAAGGAGAATTCAGAATGTCCAATTCACCTAACAGCACGTCTTTTGGGACTTGAGGGGGGAAACCGGAGCACCCGGAGGAAACCCACGCAGACACGGGGAGAACGCGCAGACTCCGCACAGACAGTGACCCAAGACAGGAATCGAACCTGGGACCCTGGCACTGTGAAGCCACAGTGCTAACCACTGTGCTACCATGCCACCCCAACAGATGAAATGTCAAAATCCACCTGCCCTCTTGGGCAGATGTACGCAACCATTTTGAGGCAATCGGGGAGGAATGACTTCACGTCTTGAATCCATGGAATACCGCAGAACGCAGTGGATGCCAGAATACTAAACAAAATTTGGGGAGAGATAGATTGGTTTTTATAAGACCACAAGACATAGGAGTGGAAGTAAGGCCATTCGGCCCATCGAGTCCACTCCACCATTCAATCATGGCTGATTTCAACTCCATTTACCCGCTCTCTCTCCATAGCCCTTAATTCCTCGAGAAATCAAGAATTTATCAACTTCTGTCTTAAAGACACTCAACGTCCAGGCCTCCACCGCCCTCTCGCAATGAATTCCACAGACCCACCACTCTCTGGCTGAAGAAATTTCTCCTCATCTCTGTTCTAAAGTGACTCCCTTTTATTCTAAGGCTGTGCCCCCGGGTCCTAGTCTCCCCTGCTAATGGAAACACCTTCCCTACGTCCACCCTATCTAAGCCATTCATTATCTTGTAAGTTTCTATTAGATCTCCCCTCAACCTCCTAAACTCCAATGAATATAATCCCAGGATCCTCAGACGTTCAGCGTATGTTAGGCCTACCATTCCTGGGATCATCCGTGTGAATCTCCGCTGGACCCGCTCCAGTGCCAGTATGTCCTTCCTGAGGTGTGGGGCCCAAAATTGCTCACAGTATTCTAAATGGGGCCGAACTAATGCTTTATAAAGCTTCAGAAGTACATCCCTGCTTTTATATTCCAAGCCTCTTGAGATGAATGACAACATTGCATTTGCTTTCTTAATTACGGACTCAACCTGCAAGTTTACCTTTAGAGAATCCTGGACTAGGACTCCCAAGTCCCTTTGCACTTCAGCATTATGAATTTTGTCACCGTTTAGAAAATAGTCCACGCCTCTATTCTTTTTTCCCCAAAGTGCAAGACCTCGCACTTGCCCACGTTGAATTTCATCAGCCATTTCTTGGACCACTCTCCTAAACTGTCTAAATCTTTCTGCAGCCTCCCCACCTCCTCCATACTACCTGCCCCTCCACCTATCTTTGTATCATCGGCAAACTTAGCCAGAATGCCCCCATTCCGTCATCTAGATCGTTAATATATAAAGAGAACAGCTGTGGCCCCAACACTGAACCCTGCGGGACACCACTCGTCACCGGTTGCCATTCCGAAAAACAACCTTTTATCCCAACTCTCTGCCTTCTGCCTGACAGCCAATCGTCAATCCATGTTAGTACCTTGCCTCGAATACCATGGGCCCTTATTTTTAATTAGAAACGAGATAGATCGATCGGTTTTGAATTAGTAGCGGGATGAAGGGTTATGGGGAGCGGGCAGGAAGGTGGAGACCAGGCCGTGAGGAGGTCAGCCATGATTGTATTGAATGGCGGGGAGGGCTCGGGGGCTGAATTGCTCACACCTGCGCCTAGATCTCGTGTTCTTCTGTAGATTGTCTGATTGTCTCATTGCTGTGTGAGGGATCATACTGTGTGTGCATTAGCTGCTGTGTTTCCCACATTACAAGAGTGACTACACTTCAAAAGTGCTTCATTGACTGTAAAGCTCTTTGGGCCAGGCTGTGGGAGTGAGCGGAGCTACGTCATTCTTTCTTTTGTCTGTTTTCACAACCAGGACAGATGAAGCATTAAAACCACGACCTATTCAATTTGAGTGGGGACGGAAGATTCCCTGACAGGACTCCAGGGGTCCTGGTCAAGACCCCTTCCATCACCACAACAACAACAAAAAAATCAACAGACCATCCAGATATCCCCTCGTTGTTCATGGGATCTTGCTCTGTGCAACCATGTATAACAACATAACCACAGTCACAGAATGTTTGGCGGGGGGGGGGGGGGGGGGGGGGGGGGGTCATCTTTTCACCATTTAAAGCTGCTGCCCACAAGTATAGACGGCACTCAAGAGGATTACTAACCTCATTCATGTCCACATGTCCGTACGGAGGCTTACGGTGGCGGTACATCCAAAAGGCCAGCAGGATGATCATGGACAGGCCAGTGATGGGGAGCAGGGCATACACCAGAATGTTCAGCAGCGAAGGAGTTGGAGGTGGTGGCTCAAACACAACTGGGTGGGAAAAATGGAACTTGAGAAAAAAAATTCAGCACGTGCGTCGTCGTCACGTCACGTCACCCCCCCCCCCCCCCGCTACACACACATGTGCACACGCGTACAAACAAACACGCACATCAGCAACAGACATTAGGCTTAGCACAGGCCCACGCATGCTATGCACATGAAGGCTGACAACGAGCAATCATTGGGCAGGTACTGCAGGTCATAGGTCATAGAGCTTGCTTCCTTCTTGGCAAGTGGCAGATGGGCAGGGCACCAGTGGCTGAAAGTCTGTCAGAATCCCCTCCCACTCCAGTTTACGTCCTGGGTGCTAAAACCCCTGTACATTAGCGCTCCCATCATTGCCCTGGTTAAGAACAGCTAACTGTGTGCAAAGCAAGGCTCAAGCATTTCCTCGTCACACCATTGGGTCTCCTTCACTCAACAAAAGAGGTCATGATAGGTGGGAACTAGAAGTGATTTGACGAAGAATTTGAAGACACAAGACAAGGGAAGTGTTAATGACTAAAGGAAGTACTGATAGTGGCGTAAAGGTAAGATAGCAAGATGTGTTAACAGCAGAACAAGGGTCTGTGTGCGCTCTGCATAAGTAAACCTCAAGAACAAGTGACAGATGGCCCTGTGGGGGCAGGGAAGGTGCACAGCCTAAAGTTGTTGAATTTAGGGTTGAGTTCAGGAGACTGTAATGTGCCTAATCGGAAGATGAGGTGCTATTTCTTCAGTTTGTGTTGGGCTTCACTGGGACACTGCACTCGGCCAAGGATGGACATGTGGGCAGGAGAGCAAGATGCTGAGTTGAAATGGAAAGTAACAGGGGGGGGGTTCAGCAAAGTGGTCACCCAGTCTGTGTTTAGTCTCCCCAACGTAAAGGAGACCGCATTTGGAGCAGCGAATACAATAGACCAGATTGAAGGAGGTGCAAGTTAAATGTTGCTTCACCTGAACGGAGTGTTTGGGGCCTTGGACAGGGAAGGAGGAGGTTGTATTGGGGCAAGGGTTGCACCTTCTGCAATTGCATGGAAAGGTGCCACAGGAAGTGGATGTGGCATTGGGGGCGATGGAGGAGTGGATCAGGGTGTCACAGAGGGAGTGACTGGGTAATATACTCGGTCAGGCAAAAAATTTTGTAGAAACAGAAATCCAGGCAGATCAGTGGTCATGAGGCCATGTCGGGTCAGCGTCTGGGATGCAGAATATTACAGCACAAGAGGAGACCATTCAGCCCACTGTGCTCGTTCCAGCTCCAGTGAGCTCCACTGCCCCGATCCTTGCCCTGTGATCTGCTCCCGCTCTTGATATCTTGCTGACGAGGGTGGAGTTGACCCAAACACCTTTGGGATCTGTAGAAGAGGTAAGGATGGGTCACAACTCCACAGAACAGGAAAAAAGATTGCAGAGATTGGCTGGTCTTCAAGTGTATGGTACTGGAATGCCTAAAGGCGAAGGTAATGAAAATAGCCAAAGAAATAAAAGTGCTGCACAGCAAGGTGATAACTCACACACAAATAGATCATCAAATTACAGAGATTCCAGCCTACACCAGGAAAATGGAGGAGTACGAGATTCCTCTTCTTGTTAAATTGAAACTGGTCTTCTCTCTGACAAGAGCGCAGGACAGACTTGTTGTGATCAGCCTTTAATGGATGGCAACATGCCATCACTAGGAAGGAAGTTATTCATATGATCCAGCCTCAGTTTCACTGTGGCTGCTGAGCAGAACACAGCGCACACAGCCCTGCTGCTGAGGTTTTCAAACTTTCCATCCATGTACACATGTTATGTGCCCAGTCCAAATAAATTAACCCACAACATGCTTAACCAATCCCTTATGCGTGATTGGTGCCTTTACATCATTATAAACAAAGATGAGACAAAATATTTTCTCTCAGAGAGGGCCGTGATTCTTTGGAATTCTCTTCCTAAAAAGGTGGTAGAAGCAGAGTCTTTGAATATTTTTAAGGCAGAGGTGGATAGGTTCTTGGTAAGCAAGGGGGCTGATAGGTTATCAGGAGGAGGCAGGATGCAGATTTGAGGTTACTACAAGATCAGCCATGATCTTATTAAACGAAGAACCTCAATGACTACCGACCAGTGGCCCTGACTTCAGTCGTAATGAAGTGCTTCGAGAGGTTGATCATGAAGCGCATCACCTCCATACTCCCAGAACGCCTTGATCCACGGAAATTCGCATACCGCTGCAACCGGTCCACATCAGACACCATTTCCCTGGCCCTACACTCATCCCTAGAGCATCTCGAAAACAAGGACTCCTACATTAGACTCCTATTTATTGACTACAGCTCAGCCTTCAACACCATAATCCCAGCCAAGCTCATATCAAATCTCCAAAACCTAGGACTTGGCTCCCCACTCTGCAACTGGATTCTCGATTTTCTGACCAACAGACCACAATCAGTAAGAATGAACAACAACACCTCCTCCACAATAGTCCTCAATACCGGCACCCCACAAGGCTGCATACTTAGCCCCCTACTCTACTCCCTGTACACACACGACTGCGTGGCAAAACTTGGTTCCAACTCCATCTACAAGTTTGCTGACGATACGACCATAGTGGGCCGATCTCGAATAATGACGAGTCCGAATACAGGAGGGAGATAGCGAACCTAGTGGAGTGGTGTAGCGACAACAATCTCTCCCTCAATGCCAGCAAAACTAAAGAGCTGGTAATTGACTTCAGGAAGCAAAGTACTGTACACACCCCTGTCAGCATCAACGGGGCCGAGGTGGAGATGGTTAGCAGTTTCAAATTCCTCGGGGTGCACATCTCCAAAAATCTGTCCTGGTCCACCCACGTCGACGCTACCACCAAGAAAGCACAACAGCTCCTATACTTCCTCAGGAAACTAAGGAAATTTGGCATGTCCACATTAACCCTTACCAACTTTTACAGATGCACCATAGAAAGCATCCTATCGGGTTGCATCACAGCCTGGTATGGCAACTGCTCGGCCCAGGACCGCAAGAAACTTCAGAGAGTCGTGAACACCGCCCAGTCCATCACACGAACCTGCCTCCCATCCATTGACTCCATCTACACCTCCCGCTGCCTGGGGAAAGCGGGCAGCATAATCAAAGATCCCTCCCACCTGGTTTACTCACTCTTCAAGCTTCTTCCATCGGGCAGGAGATACAGAAGTCTGAGAACACGCACGAACAGACTCAAAAACAGCTTCTTCCCCACTGTCACCAGACTCCTAAATGACCCTCTTATGGACTGACCTCATTAACACTACACCCTGTAGGCTTCATCCAATGCCAGTGCTTATGTAGTTACATTGTATATGTTGTGTTGCCCTATTATGTATTTTCTTTTATTCCCTTTTCTTCCCATGTACTTAATGATCTGTTGAGCTGCTCGCAGAAAAATACTTTTCACTGTACCTCGGTACACGTGACAATAAACAAATCCAATCCAATCCAAACAACCGAGCAGACTCTTGCCCCTTGTTCGTAGGTTCATAATTAAGAACACAACATGGTGGCAGCGGCGGGATCTGAACCTGCACCATTGACATGACTAGAGACACACAACCGAGTACAAATGGGAAGCCTGCAATGATGGAAAACCCTCGCAGCCTCAGAACGGACAAGAAGTAGGTGAACAGACACTAATGATTAGACACCTGTGAATAAGATTGTTTCGGGAAAACCAAAGAGAATCTTGAGCTCGTTGAAGTAAAGCAGGTCCCACAGATGGATGAGTGGAGGCCAGTTTTGTTGTGCCTTGGACCAAGCAAGCAGCAGATCCTCTGTACGCCGGCTTCTCTCGGTTCACCTGGTGCCACTGGCTCAACTTCCGCAGACCCAGGCTGCACCAAGGTGAGCAGCTGGGAAAACCCAGCTCAAGAATAAAACAGGATGTCTTCTCATCCACTGGCCTTGGCAGGTTGAGTTTGGCATTGCCGACTGCCAAGGTCCTCTGCCTTGGAAGCAGCGCTCGTGAGATATACGAAGACATCACTTCATAGCACAAGTTTCCTTTTCCTCTTTCCCAGCTTTGATTCTGGCCTCACCGACAGTGGGAGTTGTGATTAAAGGTCAGGGATCCGAAAGCGGTATCTCGCTTCTTCCTCCACGGATGCTACCGGCATTTTCTGTTCTCATTTGGGACTTGGAGATAGGGTGGTGGAGCGGGTGGAGGTGGGGGGGTAAACAAAATGAAGAGTCCTTTGTGTAACATCTGATGTCCATCTTCCAGCTTGAAGATCCAAAACTTCACTGTGAAAGAAAATAGCAGCAACGCAGATTAAAGACTCCTTCTCAAAGCCGGGGGAGACCCAGTTAAATGTAGATAGCGATAGCTGATGCCGACATTTGGATTTCGACTGAGAATCAGCTGCAAATGATTTATTTGTTTCTTTTTTTAAGTGGGCCACAGGCTTTGTTCACTCGTGTCACACACACATGCACGCCTGGTCATGGATGCACGCACGCACACACGGTCATGGACACACATGCACGTACAGACTCACCTTCTGGCACAGACTCTGGGAAGTGGAAAAATCTGTCATTACAGTAGTTCCCCTCGCAGCAGCAGAAAAATACCTGAGGGTTCTCCTCCGTGGCTACACACTCCACTCTGTCAGGGGAGAGCAAACAGAAGTAAATAGCACATGAATCACAGGCTGAGCTGATCCCATCGCCCTCTGACGGTGCAGGCGTAAAGCCCAGTACACCACGGTGAGTAGTATGTCAAACAAAAGACCACCGATGACTTCAAGGTTCATTAGACAATTAATACGTTGTAGCACACTGAACCTAGAATTCTGATGAACGATTTAATTACTTTGCACAATGAGTACACACGCGGAAGTGAACCTGTATTCAATCGACATTAATCCTTGGGAGCCCAGTTCCTGTGGCTCCTTGTAACTTGACTTTTATCCCCACAAATTCATTCCCCTTCCGTCTCCCCCACTGGCAGTTAACCCTCGACTCCCTTGCCGATCAAACACCTGTCGAACTCAGCCTCGAGTCTAGCCAACGACACGGCCTCCACCATTAGCCGGGGATGTGAATTCCAAAGATTAACAATCATCTCAGAGAATAAATTGCTCCTCATCTCCACCTTAAATGGGAGACTCCTTCTTCTGGAGCTGTGCCCCCTGGTTCTACATCCCTCTCAGAAGGGAAACATCCTCTCAGCCTTCAGCCTGTCAAGCCCCCTCAGGACCGTTGATCATGTTGCCTCAGGGGTCAAAAGAAAAAGGTTGAACTGGTCTGGGAACAGTGTCCTGCAGTCAGCACCGCAGTGAAGCAGTCTGGGAATAGTGCCCTGCAGCCAACATTGCATAAGTAAAAAAAGAGATAAGGTCCTAAAAGCAGAATGTAGGGAGGTAGGAAGCAAGTTGAAAGGTAGGGCCTACCAGTCCCACGCGCTAATCAGAACAGAAATAGAAGGAAATATCAGATGGTATGAAGGTTTCAAATTCCTGGGACATTGAGATCGGGAATGATGTCCTTGGGGGAGTATTTGCTAGTGTTTGCGAAGGGTTTAAAATAAAATGACAGGAGGATGGAATGCAGTGCAAGGAATCGGGGGTGGGGGAGGGGGAAGAGAATCAAGGACAAGAACAAAAGACAGAAAGGGGAATGAGAAAAGTGATAGGCAGAAACATAAAGGGCCGGAATCAAACAGGGCCTCAGTGAAAAATAATGGGAACTGGACAAGGAATGTTAAAATGTTAAGCCTCAAGGCTTTGTGCCTTAACGCACAGAGTCTCTGCAAAAAGTGGATGAATTAATCACGCAAACAGGTATGGTATAGTCGGGATTACAGAGATATGGCTGCAAGCTGACCAAGGATGGTAACTGAACATCCAGGAGTTTTCTGTATTTAGGGAGGACAGACAAGAAGGAAAAGGCAGTGGGGTTGCTTTGCTGGGTACTGAGGAAATTAATGTAACAGTGAGGAAGGATATTAGCTCCGACAATGTAGGACCTATGGGTCGAGCTGAGAAACACCAAGGGGCAAAAAACATTAGTGGGGGTTGCATATAAAAACATAAGAACAAGGAGCAGGACTAGGCCATCTGGCCCTTCGATCCTGCTCAGCCATTCAATAAGATAATGGCTGATCTTTTGTGGACTCAGCTCCACTTTCCCGCCTAAACACCATAACCCTTTATTCTTCAAAAAAACTATATATCTTTGTCTTGAAATCATTTCTATGAAGGAGCTTCAACTGCTTCACTGGGCAGGGAATTCAATAGATTCACAACCCTATGGGTGAAGAAGTTCCTCCTAAGCTCAGTCTTAAAAATCTACTTCCCTCTTATTTTGAGGCTATGCCCCCTAGTTCTGCTTTCACCCGCCAGTGGAAACAACCTGCCCGTATCTACCCTATCTATTCCCTTCATAATTTTATATGTTTCTATAAGATCCCTCCTCAACCTTCTAAATTCCAACGAGTACAGTCCCAGTCTACTCAACCTCTCCTCACAATCCAACCCCCACAACTCTGGGATTAATTTAGTGAATCGCTTCTGCATACCCTCCAGTGGCAGTACGTCCTTTCTCAGATAAGGAGACCAAAACTGAACACAATACTCCGTGTGGCCTCACTAACACCGTATACAGTTGCAGCATAACCTCCCTAAGTCGTAAACTCCATCCCTCTAGCAATGAAGGACAAAACTCCATTCGCCTTCATAATCACCTGTTGCACCTGTAAACCAACTTTTTGCGGCTCATACACTACGACACCCAGGTCCCTCTGCACAGCAGCATGTTTTAATATTTTATCATTTAAATAATAATCCCTTTTGCTGTTATACCGAACAAAATGAATAACCTCACATTTGTCAACATTGTATTCCATCTCCCAGACTCCAAAGTCCCCAAACTGTAGTGATGATGTTGAGAATGGCATTAAACAGGAAATTAGAGACACATGCAATAAAGGAGCATCTGCAATTGTGGGTGACTTTAATCTCCATATAGATTGGGAAAATCTAATTAGTCACAATGCGGTGGAGGAGGAATTCCTGGAGTGTATGCGGGTTGGTTTCTGGATCAATACATGAGGAACCAACTGGGGAACAGTCCATCCTACATTTGATATTGTGTAATGAGAATGGAATCATTGGGATTTTAGTTGTAGGAGACCCCTTGGGGATGAGCGACTGTAATAGGTCAGAACTTTTCATCAAGCCGGAGAGAGTAGTAGTTGATTCTGGGAGTAGGCCCATGTATCTAAATAAAGGAAACTATGATGGTATGAGGCGTGAGTTGGCTATGATGGATTCAGGAACGTTATTTAAAGGGATGACGGTGGACAGGCAAAGGCAAACGTTCAAGGAGCGCTTGGGGGAACTGCAACAATTGTTCATTCCTGTCACAAATAAAACGGGAAACGTGGTCAATCCATGGCTTACAAGGGAAATTAGGGACAGTATTCGATCCAAGGAGGATTTGACATTGCGTGGAACTCGAAACTCAAGCAGATCAGCCATGATTTTATTGAATGGTGTAGCAGGCTCGAGGGGCCGAATGGCATACTCCTGCTCCTAAATCGTATGGTTAACTTCAACAACTCTTGATAAATCCAAGAATTAAAAACTGTTCCCATATCCATGGAAACCTGAACACCCCTCCTCGAGCAGGCTGGAATGCAAAACTATACATCGCATGTTTTGCGATGAGGAAGCTGTCACATGATCTGGCTACGAGATTATATATCAACACTAGGGCACAGTACTCAACTCAGATCAACTTGACAATCCACAGTGAACAGCCTCTGGGGTCAAGCTGTCCAATGTATTCACTAAGAACAGGACAGGCTTAAATAAATGGGCAGCCACCAAGCAACACCTTGATTTTAAAATTCCCACCTGGGTTTTCAAATCCCTCCCCATCGCTAACCCCCTCCAGGCCCACAATACTATGAGCTTATCTACGCCCCTCTTTCTGGTGGCCTCACACTTTCTTCTGCTAGGGTGCCGGCCTAGCAGAGAGACGAGAGACCTGATTAAACAAAACAAAAAGGCAGGTGAAAAAAAAAAGCCCCTGTAGTTTAAATAATTCCCACCACAATCAAACTCACTCACCCCGGCTCAGGGGCTGAAGGCAACTCCCTCCGCGCGCATGCGCCCCCACCCATCGCACTCCCCACATTTTCTCTCTGCGGTCACTCAATGTGTGGGGCATTAAAATGGGGTCACACCGAGAATAAGTTTGGGAAGCAGTGCTTTGGAGGCTTTATGTAGGAATTTAAGTTGTTGTTTATTTCCCAAGTTATATGGGTGCCCGTAGCTGACCCCCGTGTTTTCAGACCGTACCTGTCGTAACAGTTAAAATCGTCCAACCAGCATCCTTTCTTGACCAGTTCAATGGAGCCGGAATTGTTCCGCCAGGAGGCGTAGCAGTGAAGGCGTTTGTCCTTCTCGCCCTCACACTGTTCCACACCACTCTTGTTGGTCTTCTCAAGCTCCCAGTTTGCATTGTAGTAAGCGCACTCTCTGGTCTCTGCTTCTCCATGGCCGGGACCTGTGGGAGGTCACGCAAGAGGAACGTTAATAATGACAAAGGAATGCTCACCCCCAAGTGCGTGCATACAGACATGTGGTCAGGCAGAAGTGTGTGTGTGTGTGTGTGTGTGTGTGTGTGTGTGTGTGTGCGCGCGCAGTGTTAATGTTTCAGCTCGGTAACCTTTCACCTGAAGCTCCAACTCTCATTTCGCTCTCTGACCTGCCGAGTGCTTTCAGCACCGTGGGTTTTATTTCAGATTTTCAGCACCTGCAGTGTTTATAGCTGTAAAAGCGAACATCGTTTGGGCTTTTGTATGTTCCCCAGCCAGCCGCCACCCCCCCCACAAAAACCCCACCCTCCAAAAAGCTTTCAGCCAGAATCATGATGAATGGCGGAGCAGGCTCGCAGGGCCAAAAGACCTCCTCCTGCTCCTATCTTCTATGTATCAACGTAAGCTTATGAGTTGCGGGTGGAGGGGGGGGGGGGGGGGTGTGGAGGAAAGACGAGACAGGGGCCAACCATAATCGGAATCATCTGTTACAAAACTCCCCGCTCCTCACGAAGCTCCGCCCTCCTTCATTTCAGCGAAAGCTCTGGCAGATTTACATACAGAACATACGAATGAGGAGCAAGCGTAAGCCATTCAGCCCCGAGCCTGTTCCACCATTCAATTAAAATGACTGATCTGACTGCGGCCTCGACTCCACTTTCCACCTACCCTCGATAACCTTTGACTCCCTCGTGAGTCAAGAATCTACCTATCTCAGCCTTTAATATACTCATTGGCCCAGCCTCCACTGCTAAACTGCGAAAGAGAATTCCCAAGACTCCTGATCAGCCCTCCCACCCTTATTTTTAAACTGGGCCCCCATGTTCTATAGATATCTAATCTAGTTCTAATTCTTCATTGTGTCACTAACGTTCATGCTTTTTTAATATTAAAATTCAGGGGGAACAGCTACTTGGCCCACTTTAAAACAATGCACCTTAATATGTTTCCCCGGTGACGTCAGTAATTAGTAACTCAAAGCAGCTCCCACTTCCTCATCTCTAGTGCGGAGAATTACTAAGTATTCACAGCTCAGAAATAGACCATTTGGTCCATCGAGGTTCCCACAAAGCTCCTCCCTTCCTCGGACTATCCTGTTCCCCTCCCCTCACAGGTTTATCTAACTTCTCTGTAAATGGGTCTCTATTATTTGCCCTCCTTGTGGCAGCGGGTTCCACATTCTAACCATTCTCCGGATGAGAAACCTCTCCTGAATCCCTTATTCGCTTTATTGATGACTTACTTACATTTGTTGTACACACTTCCCCAAACGTTCCCTGCGGCTTGTAATTAAGTGATTCTCCACAATCTGAGTCAACATAGTGTGAAAAGCCGTTTATAACACTAAAAGCTCAGTGAAGAGGAGACAGTGGTGTAGTGGTAATACGACTAGACGAGCAATCCAGAGGCCCAGGTTACTCCCCTGGGGACGCGAATGTTCCAGCATTTAAGAAATCCACAAATTTCAATTTAGTCCATAAATTTAGTTTATAACTGGAATTAAAAAGCTAGTCTCAGTAATGTTGACCAGGAAACCATTGCTGATTGTTGTAAAAAAAAAACAATCTGGTTCATTAATGTCCTTTAGGGAAGGAAATCTGCCACCCTTACCCAGTCTGGCCTACGTGTGACGCCAGTCCTGCAGCAATGTGGTTGATTCTTAACTGCCCTGTGAAATGGCTGCACCAACCACTCCATTCAAGGGACATTGGGGATGATCCACAAATGCTGGACTCACCAACAATGCTCACATCCAATGAAAGAACCAGAAAGAAGTTTAGTGGGGGAGAATAAGGGCTGAAAAGGGAGGAGGGGGAATTGCCTATTTGCATAGTCTGGTCTTATAGGCAGGGTGTGGATTACTGGCCCCAGGATTACCAAATCTCAACCAGCTATCGGAGGAGGTTCTGAGTGGGAGTCCGAGGCCAGGAGGTGCACAAGTAGGGTGGAATCAAGAGAGAAACAAAGAGAATCACCTGTAGCAGTGTCTGTGGAGACACTTGGAGAGGACTTGCAGCAGCTTTGGGATGGACTGGAGATTAAATTTGTAGCACGGGAGAACCAAAAGAAACATCAATGTGGGATAAGAAGGATCTCAAATTCACATAGGATCACCAACAGTGCAAAAGGAGGCCATTCGGCCCATCGAATCTGCACCAACCCCCTGAAAGAGTACACTACTGTTATAACCTGCCTACTTACCATTGGCTGGGGACTAATGACAATCCCACAATCCTGTGGGAGTATGAGCTTCCCCAATGAGGGGGGCGGAGATTAGTAAACTCCAAGTATAAATAAAGCTGGCCAGTTTGGAAACAGCAGGAAGGAGTGTGCAGCAAGGGATGTTGCTTCTGCTGTTATATATATATGTTATTGTAAATAAATGTTATTACTTTGTATCCTTAAAACTCGTGCTGGATTCTTCGTGGCCCTCACAAAAACTACCCAGGTCTATTGCCCCATCCAATCCATGTAACCCCGTAACCCCACCTAACCTGCACATCCCTGGACACTAAGGGACAATTGAACATGGCCAATCCACCTAACCTGCACATCTTTGGACAGTGGAAGGAAACCAGAGCACCGAGTGGAATCCCACGCAGACATGGGGAGAATGTGTAAACTCCACACAGGATGTCACCCAAGGCTGGAATTGAACCCGAGCCTCTGGCGCTGTGAGGCAGCAGCGTTCTGTGAAACTGAGAACAAATGATCGTACGACCATGGACGTTACTAGTAGAGTTGACAAGGGGGAGCCAGTGGATGTGGTATATTTGGACTTTCAGAAGACTTTTGACAAAGTCCCGCATAAGAGATTAGTTTATAAAATTATAGCACATGGGATTATGGGTAGTGGATTGAGGTGGATAGAAAACTGGTTGACCGACAGGAAACAGAGTAGGAATTAACAGGTCATTTTCAAATTGGCAGGCAGTAACTAGTGGGGTACTGCAAGGATCAGTGCTTGGACCCCAGCTATTCACAATATATATTAATAATTTAGATGAGGGAACAAAATGTAATATCTCCAAATTTGCAGATGACACCAAGTTGGGTGGGAGGGTGAGCTGTGAGGAGGATGCAGAGATCCTTCTGTGTGATTTGGACAATTTGAGCGAGTGGGCAAATGCATGGCAGATGTAGTATAAGTTGGATAAATTTGGTAGCAAAAACGAGAAGGCAGACTATTATCAAAATGGCCATAAATTAGGAGAGGGGACTGTGCAGAGAGACCTGGGTGTCCTCGTGCACCAGGCACTGAAGGTAAGCATGCAGGTACAGCAGGCGGTAAAGAAGGCAAATGGTATGTTGGCCTTCATAGCCAGAAGATTAGAGTATAGAAGCAGGGATGTCTTGCTGCAATGATACAGGGCCTTGGTGAGGCCACACCTGGAATATTTTGGCCTCCTTATCGGAGGAAGGATGTTCTTGCTCTAGAGGGAGTTCAGTGAAGGTTTACCAGACTGATACCTGGGATGTCAGGATTGATGTACGAGAAGAGATTGAATCATTTAAGATTGTATTCACTGGAGTTAAGAATATGGGGGCGGGGGGGGGGGGGAGAAATTTCATCGAAACCTATAAAATTCTAACAGGGTTTGACAGGGTAGAAGATGCAGGAAGGATGTTCCTGAAGGTGGGTGTGTCCAGAACCAGGGATCACAGTCTGAGGATACGGGGTAGACCATTTAGGACAGAGGTGAGGAGTGATGAGTCTGTGGAATTCATTACCACAGGAAGTAGTTGAGGCCAAAACTTTGCAACATTTTCAAGAAGCAGTTAAATATAGCACTTAAGGCGAAGAGAAGCAAAGGGGAAACCTGGATTAGGCTATTGAGTTGGATGATCAGCCATGATCATAATGAATGGCAGAGCAGGCTCGAAGGGCTGAATGGCCTCCTGCTCCTATTTTCTATGTTTCTGAATAATTTTATAAAGATTAAAAATGAACGCTGGACATCCCATCTGAAGGCTAAGGCGGCATTAGAGAGTTCAGAAAAGATTGAAGAGATGGTTCCGGGGACGAGGAACTTCAGTTTCAGGGATAGATTGGCGAAATTGGGGATGCCCTCTTTAGAGAAGGTTGTGGGGGTTTGACACAAGGGATCTTGACCGAGTAGATAGGGAGAATATGCGCTCATTAGCAGGCGGGGAGACCCAGCGGGCAGAGATTGAAGGCAGCAGGTAGGAGAACCAAAGGCAACGCATGACGTTATTCAGCGACTGGCAAGGGCTTAGAATTCACTGTCTGAGAGTGTGGTGGAGACCGGGTCAGTCATAGACTTCAAACAGGAATTGGGTATTTATTCAAAGAGAGAAATGTTGCAGGCACGACAGGGAAATGGTGGGGGAGGGCCGTGCGCACAGGAGAGGCTGGCAAGGACTCAGTGGGCCGAATGGGCTCCTTTTGCGCTGTAACCAGTCTCTGATTCCATTCATGACCCAAATTTCTCGCAGCAGCAGCTTTTTCAATTCAGTCCAATGGCAGTGCGGCGGCGAAGAAAAGCATCAAATGCTAGTAGTTTATTAATAGCAACTGGTAAAACATCATTGGCCAAACCTCAAAGGGATTATGCTTCAAACCCCAGTCTTGATCTATTAGTGACTTGTTACTATAATAAACAAGGCTCCCAACAAACACACTAATTTTAATCTTGCTGCCCTAAGCACACTGACCTTCCTCAAAAGGAGTGAAACATAGATAGAAGCAGGAGGAGGCCATTCGGCCCTTCGAGCCTGCTCCGCCATTCATTGATAATGGCTGATCAGGTTCGGTACCCTGATCTCTTTAGCCCCAAGGGCTATAACTAATTCCTTCTTGAAATTACACAATCGTTTGGTCTCAACTACTTTCTGCGGTAGCGAACTCCACAAGTTTACCACTTTCTGGGTGAAGAAATTTCTCCTCACCTCAGTCCTAAAAAGGGTTACGCCCCACGCTCAAACTATGGTCCCTAGTTCTGGACTTCCCCGCCATCGGGAACATTCTTTCTGAATCTACCCTATCTAATCCTGTTAGAGTTTTACATGTTTCTAGGAGGTTCCTCTCACTCTTGTAAACTCCAATGAAGTAGCAGCTCTCTGGGCAGAGCCATGGTTCTCCGATTTCCCATTCCCCCACTTTCCCACCGTTGCCAATCAGCAAGGTGGCGCGAGGAGTCAGTCAGTTGGCCATTATGTTGGAAGTGGTCATAAAACTGTATAGCACCTTCAAAATAAATGCAAGTTCCCCTTCAATAAGCAGTTGAGGGCGGGGCACAGGGCAGTGCCAGATTTGAGCGGGCCATCACTGATGCCAGCCTGAGCAATTATGCAGTCACCCTCTGGCCTCAATCACAAGGTTCCAGGTTCACGCCTTACTTCAGGGCTTGAGCACAAAATTCACGACAGACACTGCAGTGCAGCACTGAGGGAGGGCTGCCCTGTTAGAGGTGCTCTCTTTCGGATGTCACGCTAACCATTAAGACTCGTCCACGTGCTCAGTTGGATTTTAAAAATCCCGATTGTAAAGAGGAGAAAGTGGGCTATCCCCAGTGTCCTGGCCCATATTTATCCATCAATCAACATCACCAAATCCGATTATCAGGAATTAATCACATCGATGTTTGTGGGAGTTTGCTGTGCACAAATTGGCTGCTGCATTTCGACAATGGCTAAAGTACTTTGAGACATCTGGGGGTTGTGTAATGTGTTACATAAATGCAAAACTTTCTTTCTTCCACACCACAATCTGCCTCAAGGTCCCTAAACTTTGACCTGGGGATGGGGAGAGAATCAAGGATAGTTCAGCCAGGGTGGCTGCCCTTTGAATGTGACCCTACCCAGGCCACTGTCCTTACCACCCTGTTGCACAGCACAGAATCCTGGGTTTGCTACAGGTACCACATCTAAGCTCTGGAATGTTTCAACTAAAGACACCCAAGGTCCATGATGAGAAGGACTAAATCATAACGACGAGCTTCTCCATCACACTGGGCGTAACAGCATGGGGCATCCAGAATACTCAACTGAGATGGACAGGCCATATCTCTCACATGGATGACTACAGAATCCCAAAGCCGTATGCGGGAGTGTCAGGACGAACACCACCAAGGTAGTCAACACACCCGAGAAACAAAGACCAGCTTCACAAACCTCTGCACGGCAGACCACCCCTACTGGGAAAACCCTTTGGCCGACCGGCCCACAGAGAGACCAGCACTGAAATTTGGTTCATAGACCACCTACGACACACCCGTAACGTCCAACGTTCCCAGAGTGATGCCACTGCAGGAGTTTCCCCAAGCTCCAACCATCACAAGATGACCTGCCAGTTCTGGGGACACCCATGCCGATCTCACATCAGACTCGTGAGAGGTCTTCCAGAGCACAATTAAGTCACTTACAGCTCGGGCAGAGTCAAAAACAAGAAGCCTACCATCATACCAGTGGGCAGACAGCATATTGGCCGTGCACCTCAGCATCTCCCGGCCAAGAAGCTGGATAAGTGGTTGCAAACCTTTTGATCTGGGGGAAGCTGTGAAATGGAATGTCGATGGAAATATTAAACGGTCATCATAAGCTACTTGTGTTTCGCCTCGAGTCTTACTCCAGCTTTTAAACCTGCTTTTCCCTAACTCTGGGGATCTTGCTACAGTTTCCACGCTTATTTACCACTTTGGTGTGAGAAACTTGTACGGGTAAGAACTCCAACGAGGAAATAAGACAGGAGAGATGACAGTTGTTGATTGTGTTCACTCCCTCACTCCATATTTACGTAGAAAGTCACTACAGCACAGGAACGCGGGAAAGATGCTGACGTAGTGGCATCATCAATGGATTAGTAATCCAGACACCCAGGCTAGTGTTCTGGGGTCTTGGGTTCTCCCACCAACGTAGTTGCTGAAATTTAAATTCCATTAATTAAATCTGGGAATATAGAGCTAGTCTCAGTAATGGTGACCATGGCACCATCATTGATTTGTCACAAAACCCATCTGGTTCACTCATGTCCTTCCTTTAAGGAAGGAAATCTGCTGTCCTTACTGATTGGGCTGCACGGTAGCACAAGTGGCTAGCACTGTGGCTTCACAGCACCAGGGTCCCAGGTTCGATTCCCCGCTGGGTCACGGTCTGTGCGGAGTCTGCACATTCTCCCCGTGTCCTGTTTGTTCTTTGTCCGCGTGGGTTTCCTCCGGGTGCTCTGGTTTTCTCCCAAAAGACGTGCAGGTTAGGTGGATTGGCCATGATAAATTGCCCTTAGTGTCCAAAAGGTTAGGAGGGGTTGTTGGGTTACGGGGATAGGGTGGAAGTGAGGGCTTAAGTGTGTTGTGCAGACTCAATGGGCCGAATGGCCTCCCTCTGCACTGTATATTGTATGTTCTGTGATTTTACCGGTCTGGCCTACATGTGACTCAGACCGACAATGTGGCTGACCCTGACTTCCGGGTGCGGTGATGACCAGCTAGGTCGCACGTTTCGGCAGCTCCCGGTGGAACGGACTTTTGCGCTCTTGATAGGAGCCCCAACGGCAATTTTAACGGCAAAAAACACTGTGCAGTAATCCAGAAGGGAATCCCCCCTGGACACGGATGGAAAAAAGAGAGGAAAGTAGCCGGATTGCGGTGGATCCTCTAGAGCAGCGGCCAGGAAGGCAGGCACAAAGCAAGATGGCGTCGGAAGGAGGCAGTTTAATATGGGGCCCTGACCAACAAGAGTTCCTGCGGCGTTGCGTGGAAGAACTCAAAAAGGAGATGAAGAAGGAGCTGTTGGCCCCGATATTACAAGCGACTGAGGGGCTAAAGGAGGAGCAAAAGACCCAGGAACAGGAGCTTCGGGTCGTGAAGGCAAAGGCTGCTGAGAATGAGGACGACATACAGGGCCTGGTGGTGAAGACAGATGCACGAGGCACAACACAAAAGGTGTGTGGAAAGGCTGGAGGTGCTGGAGAATAATGCGAGGAGGAAGAATTTAAGGATTCTTGGTCTTCCCGAAGGTGTAGAAGGGGCGGACGTCGGGGCATATGTGAGCATGATGCTGCACTCGTTAATGGGATCGGAGGCCCCGACGGGTCCGCTGGAGGTGGAGGGAGCCTATCGAGTTATGGCGCGAAGACCGAGGGCTGGAGAAATTCCTCGAGCCATAGTGGTGAGATTTCTCCGATATAAGGACAGAGAGATGGTCCTCAGATGGGCAAAGAAAACTCGGAGCAGTAGGTGGGAGAACGTGGTGATCCGCGTATATCAAGATTGGAGTGCGGAGGTGGCGAGAAGGAGGGCAAGCTTTAATCGGGCCAAGGCGGTGTTGCACAAACGGAAGATTAAATTTGGAATGCTGCAACCGGCAAGACTGTGGGTCACACATCAAGGGAAACACCACTACTTCGAAACGGCAGATGAGGCATGGACATTTATTGTCGAGGAGAAACTGGAGTGAGGGGCCAGAAAAAGAACGTTTTGGGACAAAGTGGGGGGGTGAATATGTGGGATGAAGGGGGGGAAAAGAGGGAAGGGATGACTTCCCAAGTTGTTAATCCTGCGACCCTGTAACTTTTCTCTCTTCCCCATGTCGTGGGGGAGGATGAGGAGCTGAGGGCGCCGGCCATTGGGGGCGGGGCCAAAAGGGAAGCGCGGGCTTTGTTCCCGCGCTATGGTAATCACGGCGGGAACAGGGAAGCAGGAAGGAGGGGGCCTCGCACAGTGTGAGCCAAGGTCACGGGGGGAAGCCGAGGTCGGCCAGAGTTTGCTGACTTCTGGGAGCAACATGGGGGGTGCAATTACGCTAGTTTGGGATCTAGCGGGGTGGGGGGGGGGGACTGGGTTGCTGCTGCTGGGGAGAAGGGGGAGCTGGTATTGGGGGTGGTGGTGGTCAGGGCGGGGGGCGCCGCTTGGGGGAGATACGGCTACGTGGGAACCGGGTGAGGAGCTGGATTGAAAAAGGAGATGGCTAGTCATCAAGGGGGGGGGGGGGGTAAAGAGCCCCCCAACCCGGTTGATCACGTGGAATGTGAGAGGGCTGAACAGGCCGATTAAGAGGGCACAGGTACTCGCACACCTAAAGAAACTTAAGGCAGATGTGGTTATGCTTCAGGAGACGCATCTGAAGCTGGTAGACCAGGTCAGACTACGCAAAGGATGGGTGGGGCAGGTGTTTCATTCGGGGCTAGACGCAAAAAACAGGGGGGTGGCCATACTCGTGGGGAAGCGGGTAATGTTTGAGGCAAAGACTATAGTGGCGGAGAGTGGGGGCAGATACGTGATGGTGAGTGGCAAATTGCAAGGGGAGGTGGTGGTATTAGTGAACGTCTATGCCCCGAACTGGGATGATGCTAACTTTATGAGGCGTATGTTAGGATGAATCCCGGACCTAGAAGTGGGGAAGTTGGTAATGGGTGGAGATTTTAATACGGTGCTGGACCCAGGGCTGGACAGATCGAGGTCCAGGACCGGAAGGAGGCCGGCTGCAGCTAGGGTGCTTAAGGACTTTATGGAACAGATGGGAGGAGTAGACCCGTGGAGATTTAGTAGATCTAGGAGTAAGGAGTTTTCGTTTTTCTCCTATGTCCACAAAGTTTATTCACGAATAGATTTTTTTGTTTTGGGAAGGGCACTGATCCCAAAGGTGACGGGGACAGAGTACACGGCTATAGCCATTTCGGATCATGCTCCACATTGGCTGGACCTGGAGATAGGGGAAGAAAAACAACAGCGTCCACCCTGGAGAATGGACATGGGATTATTGGCAGATGAGGGGGTGTGTTTAAGGGTGAGGGGGTGTATTGAAAGGTACTTGGAGCTCAATGATAATGGGGAGGTACAGGTGGGAGTGGTCTGGGAGGCGCTGAAGGCAGTGGTTAGAGGGGAGCTGATATCTATTAGGGCACATAAAGGAAAGCAGGAGGGTAGGGAAAGGGAGCGGTTGTTGAAAGAACTTCTGAGGGTGGACAGACAATATGCGGAGGCACCGGAGGAAGGACTGTACAGGGAAAGGCAAAGGCTACATGTAGAATTTGACTTGTTGACTACGGGTAATGCAGAGGCACAATGGAGGAAGGCACAGGGTGTACAGTACGAATACGGGGAGAAGGCGAGCAGGTTGCTGGCCCACCAACTGAGGAAAAGGGGAGCAGCGAGGGAGATAGGGGGGGGGTGAGAGATGAGGAGGGAGAGATGGAGCGGGGAGCGGAGAGAGTGAATGGAGTGTTCAAGGCATTTTACGAAAGGTTATATGAAGCTCAGCCCCCGGATGGGAAGGAGAGAATTATGTGCTTTCTGGATCAGCTGGAATTTCCTAAGGTGGAGGAGCAGGAGAGGGTGGGACTGGGAGCACAGATTGAGATGGAGGAAGTAGTGAAAGGGATTGGGAGCATGCAGGCGGGGAAGGCCCCGGGACCAGATGGATTCCCAGTTGAATTCTATAGGAAATATATGGACTTGCTGGCCCCGCTACTGATGAGAACCTTTAATGAGGCGAGGGAAAGGGGGCAGCTGCCCCCGACTATGTCAGAGGCAACGATATCGCTCCTCCTAAAGAAGGAAAAAGACCCGCTGCAATGCGGGTCCTACAGGCCCATTTCCCTCCTGAATGTGGACACTAAGATTCTGGCCAAGGTAATGGCAATGAGGATAGAGGATTGTGTCCCGGGGGTGGTTCATGAGGACCAAACTGGGTTTGTGAAGGGGAGACAGCTGAATACAAATATACGGAGGCTGCTAGGGGTAATGATGATGCTCCCACCAGAGGGGGAAGCGGAGATAGTGGTGGCGATGGATGCCGAGAAAGCATTCGATAGAGTGGAGTGGGATTATTTGTGGGAGGTGCTGAGGAGATTTGGTTTTGGGGATGGGTATATCAGGTGGGTACAGTTGCTGTATAGGGCCCCGATGGCGAGCGTGGTCACGAATGGACGGGGGTCTGACTATTTTCGGCTCCATAGAGGAACGAGGCAGGGATGTCCTCTGTCCCCGTTATTGTTTGCACTGGCGATTGAACCCCTGGCCATAGCATTGAGGGGTTCCAGGAAGTGGAGGGGAGTACTCAGGGGGGGGGGGGGGGGGGGGAGAAGAACACCGGGTATCTCTGTATGCGGATGATTTGTTGCTATATGTGGCGGACCCGGCGGAGGGGATGCCAGAGATAATGCGGATACTTGGGGAGTTTGGGGATTTTTCAGGGTATAAACTGAACATGGGGAAAAGTGAGTTGTTTGTGGTGCATCCAGGGGAGCAGAGCAGAGAGATAGAGGATTTACCGTTGAGGAAGGTAACAAGGGACTTCCGGTACTTGGGGATCCAGATAGCCAAGAATTGGGGTACATTACACAGGCTTAATTTAACGCGGTTGGTGGAACAGATGGAGGAGGACTTTAGGAGATGGGACATGGTGTCCCTGTCACTGGCAGGTAGGGTGCAGGCGGTTAAAATGGTGGTCCTCCCGAGATTCCTTTTTGTGTTTCAGTGCCTCCCGGTGGTGGTCACGAAGGCTTTTTTCAAAAGAATCGAGAAGAGTATTATGAGTTTTGTGTGGGCTGGGAAGACCCCGAGAGTGAGGAGGGGATTCTTGCAGTGTAGTAGGGACAGGGGGGGGCTGGCACTACCGAGCCTAAGTGAGTACTACTGGGCCGCCAATGTTTCAATGGTGTGTAAGTGGATGGGAGAAGGGGAGGGAGCGGCGTGGAAGAGATTGGAGAGGGCGTCCTGCAGGGGGACTAGCCTACAAGCAATGGTGACGGCACTGTTGCCGTTCTCATCAAAGAAATACACCACAAGCCCGGTGGTGGTGGCTACATTGAAAATTTGGGGGCAGTGGAGACAGCATGGGGGAAGGACGGGAGCTTCGGTGCGGTCCCCGATAAGAAACAATCATAGGTTCGTTCCGGGGAGAATGGATGGGGGATTTGGAGCATGGCAAAGAGCTGGGGTAGTACAACTGAGAGATCTGTTTGTAGATGGGACGTTTGCGAGTCTGGGAGCGCTGACGGAAAAATATGGGTTGCCCCAAGGGAATGCATTTCGGTACATGCAATTGAGGGCTTTTGCGAGGCAACAGGTGAGGGAATTCCCACAGCTTCCGACGCAGGAGGTGCAGGATAGAGTGATCTCAGAGACATGAGTGGGGGATGGTAAGGTGTCGGACATATACAGGGAAATGAGGGACGAAGGGGAGATCATGGTAGATGAGCTGAAAGGGAAATGGGAAGAAGAACTGGGGGAGGAGATTGAGGAGGGGCTGTGGGCTGATGCCCTACGTAGGGTAAACTCATCGTCCTCGTGTGCCAGGCTAAGCCTGATACAATTTAAGGTGTTACACAGGGCGCATATGACTGGAGCACGGCTTAGTAAATTTTTGGGGGTAGAGGATAGGTGTGAGAGATGCTCGAGGCCCAGCGAATCACACCCACATGTTCTGGTCATGCCCGGCACTACAGGGGTTCTGGGTGGGGGTGGCAAAGGTGCTTTCGAAGGTGGTGGGGGTCCGGGTCGAACCAGGCTGGGGGTTGGCTATATTTGGGGTTGCAGAAGAGCCGGGAGTGCAGGAGGCAAGAGAGGCTGACGTGTTGGCCTTTGCGTCCCTAGTAGCCCGGCGCAGGATATTGTTGATGTGGAAGGAAGCCAAACCCCCGGGTGTGGAGACGTGGATAAACGACATGGCAGGGTTTATAAAGTTAGAATGGATTAAGTTCGTGTTAAGGGGTTCGGCTCAGGGGTTCACCAGGCGGTGGCAACCGTTCGTCGATTACCTCACAGAAAGATAGAGGGAATGGAAAAGAAGTAGACAACAGCAGCAACCCGGGGAGGGGGGGGGGGGAAGAGTGGAATCGGACGGACTCTCAGAGATGTTATTGTATATGTATAATATGTATAGGTATTTGTTATAGGTAATTGTATATTGGATTGTTGGATTGTATTTTTGGAGAGTATTTATTTTGGACAAGGCAGTTGCCATTCAGTTTTGTTTTTGTTTATATATTATTTATTTATTTGTTTAAAACTGGCCACTGTTATTTATTTGCTATATTGTTGTGTAAAAGAAACACTACGTACTGTTATGTTTGGCCAAAAATCTTGAATAAAATATATATTTTTTAAAATATGTGGCTGACCCTTAACCACCCTCTGATACGGCCTAGCTATTTAAGGACAATTTGGGATGGTCAACAAATGCTGACCTCGTCAGCAATGCCCACATCTCATGAAGGAATAAAGTAAAAAGGGGCCTTTCAGCCCATCAGGTCCATGCACCTTGAAGCAGACTAGCCCTTCCCCTCCGCAATGCCCTCAATGCTTTTTGCTCTATGTTCCAGCTGTTGCAAAACAGAAAACACGACGGTTAATCTTTCAAAGGAATATGAACTTTCCAAATTGCCCTATTTCCACAGTAGAGGGACCCCCTCGAGCAAGGAATTGGCCAGATTGATCATTCTGCAGCTCTGGGGTTGCCACCTCAGTGTCTTTGCCTTCAAGCCCTCCCTCGGAATTCTATACCATTTGCTGAGACCACCTCTCAATTTTTTTCAACTCCAAAAGGCCGATTCTACTCTTTCTTTCTTCACAGGGCAACCAATGCACTCGTCCCACGGATCAAGCTTTCAACGCAAGGCATCTAAATCCTTCCCGAGGCAAGGACACCAAATCCATTCACCCTGGCTGTGCACTCACCGGCATTGTTTATTGGTTTATTTGCCCGCTGGGAAATATCATGTCCAGCTAAAATATTTATTTTAATGTGCAATTTTAAAGGACAAATTAGGTTAGCAGGTCCTCGACTCCTTATAGGTCATGGTGAGAGGCAACAGGTTTTCTCACACAGCTCTAGCAACAACGGTTCCATCAATGGCTCCAACCAGCTAAGTTTTAAATCAGACTAGTGGGCGCTGTGCACCCAAACAAAAGGCCAGACACCTGTCTTCTGTTCAAGCAGAATGCAGTTCTCCTTCTCCACTTGCTGCAACATCTCATCCTCCTTCTCAAATCTCACCCTAGCCTCAGCCCCTCTGTAATCTCCTCCAACCCCACTGCCCTCTGAGGACCTTGCATTCTCCCAAATCTGGTCGCTTGCGATTTTAATGGCTCAACATTGGTGTCCATGACTTTGGGCCCAAGCTCTGGAATATCCTGTCTGCCTCTCCTTTAAGACACTCCTTAAAACCAGCCTCTTTTTAAAAATAAATTTAGAGTGCCCAATTCATTTTTCCAACTAAGGGGCAATTTTAGCTTGGCCAATCCACCTACCCTGCACATAGAATCATAGAAATTTACAGCATGGAAACAGGCCCTTCGGCCCAACCAGTCCATGCCGCCCAGTTTTTACCATTAAGCTAGTCCCAGTTGCCCGCACTTGGCCCATAACCCTCTATACCCATCTTACCCATGTAACTATCTAAATGCTTTTTAAAAGACACAATTGTACCCGCCTCTACTACTACCTCTGGCAGCCCATTCCAGACACTCACTACCCTCTGAGTGAAGAAATTGCCCCTCTGGGCCCTTCTGAAACTCTCCCCTCTCACCTTAAACCTATGCCCTCTAGTTTTAGACTCCCCTACCTTTGGGAAAAGATGTTGACTATCTACGCCCCTCATTATTTTATAGACCTCTATAAGTTCACCCCTAAGCCTCCTACGCTCCAGGGAAAAAAGTCCCAGTCTATCCAGCCTCTCCTTGTAACTCAAACCATCAAGTCCCGGCAACATCCTAGTAAATCTTTTCTGCACTCTTTCTAGTTTAATAATATCCTTTCTATAATAGGGTGACCTGAACTGCGCACAGTATTCCAAGTGTGGCCGTATCAATGTCTTGTACAACTTCAACAAGACGTCCCAACTCCTGTATTCAATGTTCTGACCAATGAAACCAAGCATCTCTGGGTTGTGGGGTGAAACCCACGCAAACATGGGGGAGGATGTGCAAACTCCACACGGAACTCCACACGGACAGTGACCGAGAGCCGGGATCGAACCTGGGACCTCGGCGCTGTGAGGCTGCAGTTTTATCCAAAAACCAACCTCTTTGACCATCGGTGCAAATATCTCATCACGTGGCTCAGTGTGTTTGAGAAGCACGTTGGGACATTTCACTACAGGAAAGATCCTACATAACTCCAGGCTGTTGTGGGCGATTATGCAAAGATATTGAGGTTTTCAGAAGAGCAACCGCTAAGCCGCAGCTCTGCGCAACCCTGGAGACAGGTCACCGGGGGATTGGGGGGGCAGGGGAAGGAGAGAGGGAGAGAGGGAGAGAGAGAGAGAGAGAGAGAGAGAGAGAGAGAGAGAGAAGGAGAACGGGGGTCATTCAGGACAGGAGAGAAATGGGCCACCGGGACACAGTCGCGGAGAGGCTGTTTGACTGAACAGTCAAGCATCATCCAACTGGGTAATGAGTCTTTCTGCTTTCCAATAGGTGCAGGGAGGCACTGAGTCACACGGATGGAAATACTGGCTGACTAACGGCTGGATCATGGGGACAGTCCTGTGACGAAGCCTCCAGGAATACATTTGATCTCAATTGCAACCCTCAACAAGGGTAAAACCTAATAATCAGCACCTTACATTTTATTGTAGAGCTCCTCATTAAAATTAGCACCCCCCCCCCCCATATTGTTTCCAAGCCTAATTTTATTTTTCATACACAGCTGTAGGGGAACATTGTGACATCCTGTAATCTCCTGATGATTCAGGAGCTCCGGCCTGGCTTTTTACATATGATTTATGGATCTTACCCTAACTTAATCACTGCATTTGATCTGTCTAACCAGCGAGATATGAACTGAGCTGGGCTAGCTGAAAAAAGGCCATCAAACCAAGGTCATTCAAATCAGTGGATGGACTGGGTTTCAGTCAGAGTGTGACTGGCACAAAAGCAGGATGACACCCAGAGTTACACTGAACGCAGTTAGGAAATAATGTACAGAAATGGAAGATTCCAGTTAGTAAGGAGCAGAATACGGACAGGATCAGATACAAATTCAGTGCATGTACCAAGAGGAGCTGGAGGATGTAAATACAGGCGGCACGGTGGCACAGTGGTTAGCACTGCTGCCTCACGGCGCCGAGGTCCCAGGTTTGATCCTGGCTCTGGGTTACTGTCCGTGTGGAATTTCCATATTCTCCCAGTGTTTGCGTGGGTTTCGTCCCCACAACCCAAAGATGTGCAGAGTAGGCGGATTGGCCACGCTAAATTGCCCCTTAATTGGAAAAAATGAATTGGGTACTCTAAATTGTAAAAAAAAAAGAACAGAGGACATAAATACAATTTTTCTGTGACAGTAAACTCCTTACATCTGCCATCCACGCCCCCTCGGTTGAGTGATTTTTCTGACCTTCTCTGAACTCTGACTGGATTACCGTAGTGTCATTAAAATCTCCACACTTTTCCACTCTCTCTCGCGCCTTGAGGATGTGTGAAGCGTTTGATTGGCCTCCTAGGAGGTCTCCTCCTTTAGCTCGGGAATCAATTTTTTCGGATGTTTTTCTCCCTTAAATCATTTACGTAAATGCAAATATTGCTGAAAACAAGAGACATGCTGTCAAAGCTTTTCCTCTTGCACTCATTGATGCATGATCAATGACCACTAAAGCAAGGTTGTAGTCCAACTGAAGGCTTTAATAAGCTAGATGTTTCCACCAGCAGCTCAGGTACAGAATGAAGGCTGCTGGGGCGGCACGGGCTCTTATACCCTGCCTTGCAGGGCGGAGCTACCATACAGGTTGACCAAAGGAAACGTACAATATCTACCAATGGTGTTCCAGCATTACCAGGTACCGTAATACTTATACACAGACTACCACATTCACCCCCTGTTAAAAAAGAGTCCGGCGGGGGTGGTGGCCTGATATTACAACATGGTAACGTGGTAGAAATTATAGTTATGGAGGTACCGTAATACCTCCGTATGGCGTTTTGTAACTATTTACAATTCTATTAACTATTTACAATTTATGATTCATAATTAACTATACACTTTAAAATGAAGCAATCAGTCGATCGGGGGCCCTAGTCGTCCTCTGTGATCGTCAAAGCTTCGGTGGTGACTCCGGTGGAGGCTCGGGCGTCTGTGAGTGCGGGAGCGTGGCCTCAATCTCTGTGGCAGCTTCTTCACCCCTAGACGGCGCTGGTGGGGAAAACGGCTGACCTGGGAAGGGAGCATCTGTGGGGTGCGTCAGTGGGTGGGGGGGCCTAGACAGGGCCGGCGGAAGGACTGTTCCTCCTGTAAGGTGCACTGGTGGGAGGGAGGGTGGGACTGGTGGCTGGGGTGTACGTGGGGCTCCGGCGGCCGTCAGGTCTCGTAGGGAGACCATATCTTGTCGGCCGTCGGGGTACACCACGTAGGCGTATTGGGGGTTAGCATGGAGAAGATGGACCCTCTTGACCAACGGGTCCGACTTGTGCGCCCGCACGCGTTTTCAGAGCAGGATGGGTCCGGGAGCTGCCAGCCAGGTCAGGAGCGAGGTCCCAGAGGAGGACTTCCTGGGGAAGACCAGGAGACGTTCGTGAGGTGTTTGGTTGGTTGTGGTACAAAGCAGTGACCGGATGGAATGGAAGGCATCCGGGAGGACTTCCTGCCAGCGGGAGACTGGGAGATTCCTGGACCGTAGGGCCAGTAGGACGGTCTTCCAGACCGTTCCGTTCTCCCTCTCTACCTGTCCGTTACACCGGGGGTTGTAACTGGTCGACCTGCTCGAGGCGATGCCCTTGCTGAGCAGGAATTGACGCAGTTCGTCGCTCATAAAGGAGGACCCCCTATCTCTATGTATAGTTCGCTATGGAGGGCCTTGATGACGGTGGTTGCGGTCATGTCGGGGCAGGATTTGGCGAATGGGAACCGGGAGTATTCGTCAATCACGTTCAGGAAGTGCGTGTTGCGGTCGGTGGAGGGGAGGGGGCCTTTGAAGTTCATGCTGAAGCGTTTAAAGGGACGGGAAGCCTTTATCAGATGTGCTTTCTCTGGCCGGTAGAAGTGCGGTTTGCACTCCGCGCAGATTTGGCAGTCCCTGGTGGCTGTCCTGACCTCCTCGATGGAGTAGGGCAGGTTGCGGTCTTGATAATGTGGAAAATGTGAGATACCCCCGTGGAGGGCTCGGAGACGGTCCACTTGTGCGTTGGCACATGTGCCGCGGGACAGGGCATCAGGAGGCGAATTTAGCTTCCCGAGACGATACAAGATCTCGTAGTTGTAGGTGGAGAGTTCGATGCTCCACCGCAAGATCTTATCGTTTTTTTAAATCTTGCCCCACTGTGCATTATCGAACATGAAAGCAACCGACCGTTGGTCAGCCAGGTAACGCCTCAATGTCGCACAGTTTCTACTATGGCCTGGGCCTCCTTTTCGACTGAGGAGTGGCGGATTTCGGAAGCATGAAGGGTACGTGAGAAGGCGGCCAGGAGTCTGCCCGCTTGGTTGAGGGTGGCCGCCAGAGCTACGTCAGACACGTCGCTCTCGACCTGGAAGGGGAGGGACTCGTCGATGGCGTGCATCGTGGCTTTGCAATGTCTGCTTTGATGCGGCTGAAGGCCTGGGTGGCCTCTATCGACAGGGGAGAAGCTGTGGATTGGATCAGGGGACGGGCCTTGTCCGCATAGTTGGGGACCTACTGGGCATAGTAAGAGAAAAACCCTAGGCAGCGCTTCAGGGCCTTGGAGCAGTGAGGGAGGGAGAACTCCATAAGGGGGAGCATGCATTCAGGGTCGGGGCCTATAACTCCATTTCGCACTACGTAGCCGAGGATGGCTAGGCGGTCGGTGCTAAACACGCATTTATCCTTGTTATATGTAAGGTTAAGGATCTTTGCGGTCTGGTGGAATTTTCAGCGGTTGGTATCGTGGTCCTGCTGGTCGTGGCCGCAGGTGGTGACATGATCGAGATCCGGGAATGTTGCCCGTAAACTGTACCGGTCGACCATTCGGTCCATCTTGCGCTGGAAGACCGAGACCCCGTTGGTGACACCGAAGGGAACCCTTAAGATGTGATAGAGCCGCCCATCTGCCTCGAAGGCAGTGTATTTGTGGTCACTAGTGCGGATGGGGAGCTGGTGGTAGGCAGACTTATGATCCACCGTGAAGAAGACGTTGTAATGCGCGATCCTGTTTACCAGGTCGGATATGCGGGGGAGAGGGTACGCGTCCAGCTGTGTAAACCTGTTGATGGATGACCATCCTATGCTTCTCCCCTGTCTTTACCACCACTACTTGAGCTCTCCAGGGACTGTTGCTAGCTTCAATGACTCCTTCCCTCAGTAGCCTTTGGACCTCTGACCTAATAAAGATCCGATCCTGGGCACTGTACCGTCTGCTCCTGGTGGCGATGGGTTTGCAATCCGGGGTGAGGTTTGCAAACAGGGAAGGCGGATCAACCTGCGAGGCCGCAGGCAGTGAGGAGGGTATAGGGCCGCTGAATTTGAAAGTTAGACTTTGGAGATTACACTGGAAGTCTAAACCTAGGAGTGTGGCCGCGCAGAAAATGGCGCCGCCAATCCATCGAACGTGGCGTCCGCGGGACAAGATGGCAGCGCCCAGGGGCCGCACGTGGCCCTGGAGTAGGAAGATGGCAGCGCCCGCTGGCCGCACGGGGACCGTGGAGCAGTTTGTGGTGGCGGTCCGCATTCGCTGCCGGATGCGCGGCCTGGCATGCCACCACGAAGTGGCCCTTTTAACCGCATCCCTTGCAGGTGGATGCGCGGGCCGGGCAGCGCTGCCGGGGGTGCTTAGCCTGCCCGCAAAAATAGCAGCGGGGCCCCCCGGGGTTGCCAGGCCGCCTTGCAGCACAAGCTTGTGGGGGAATGGGGGATGTCTCGGGGTCGGCTGCAGAGGGGTTCCACGCTGCCCAGGGGGGTGCCGCGCGGTCGGGAACATAAGCGTGGGCGTTTCTGGAGGCCACATCCAGGGAGCCTGCAAGGGCCCGTGCCTCTTTGAGGCCTAAGGTGTCTTTTTCCAGCAATCGCTGGCGGATTTGCCCGGATCAAGAGATCGGTGTGGTCGCTCGCCGAAACGTGCGGGCAGCTGCAGTTTCTCCCCAACACCAGGAGTGCACGGTAGAATTCTTCCAGCGATTCCCCAGGGATTTATCGCCTCGTTGCTAGCAGATGTCGGGCGTAGACCTGGTTTACCGGGCGAATATAATGTCCTTTTAGCAGCTCTATTGCTGCATCGAAGTCTTCCACATCCTCGATGAGGGTGTAAATTTCCGGGCTCACCCTCGAGTGCAGGGTTTGCATTTTCTGTTCTCCCATGGGTGTGTTTTCGGCCATTCCGAGATATCCTTTAAAACACGCCAGCCAGTGCTTGAAGATTGCCGTTGAGTTTGCCGCGTGGGGACTGAGTTGCAGACACTCCGGCTTGATTCGGAGCTCCATCCTTTTAAATCTAGCTTATTAAATTAATGCACGATCAATGACCACTAAAGTGAGGTTGTAGTCCAACTGAAGGCTTTAATAAGCTAGATGTTTCCCCCAGCAGCTCAGGTACAGAATGGGGCTCTTATACCCCACCTTGCAGGGCGGAGCTACCATACAGCTTGACCAATAGGAAAAATACAATATCTACCAATGGTGTTCCAGCATTACCAGGTACCGTAATACCTCTACATAGACTACCACACTCATCAAGGCAGATTTACAAGAATGCAAATGGTAAAGGGAACAAGTTATACCGCAGAGAGGAGTGTACCGATTGTTTGCCGACTGGATTCCGATTGGGAGAGGCATTGCCATGGAGAATGCAGCAGGCAACAGTTAACTGCCGAACTTTTGTTCAATTTCAAACCAGGCAGGTTGACTCTGCTGAAGGCATTGCCATGGGGAATGAACTAGGGAACGGCTGTGCCCCAAGAGTTATTTTTTGGTTGAAAAATGCAATAGTTGTTTTGTGCTTTTTGGTACTGCTGCATGGGGTGTTGGCATCACTGGTAAGTCAGTATTTGTTGGCATCCCTTTTAAAAAATAAATTTAGAGTACCCAGGCAGTCACAGGGAGAATGTGCAAACTCCACACAGACAGTCGGGGCCAGGATTCGAAACCTAGACCTCAGCGCCGTAAAAGTTGGGATCTCTAATTGACCTCAAGATGGCGCTGGTGAGCCGCATTCTAGGCCATTTCAAAGGGCATTTAAGAAGCATTTCGATGAGCACTTGAGCATACAAGGCTACGGGCCAAGTGCTGGAAAATGCGATTAGAATAGATTGGTGTTGGATGGCTGGCACATACATGATGGGCTGAAGGGCCTCTTTCCATGCTGTAAAATTGTAACTCAAAGATTGACCACATTGCTGTGGATCTGGACTCGCGTGTAGGCCAGGCCAGGATGGCAAACCTCCTTCCCTGAAGAACATCATTAATTTTTATAGCAATTTAGTAGTTTGTCACCATTACTGGCTGACACTAGCCTTCTATTTCCAGATTTATTTAACTAACCTCCTTAAGATTTGAACTCATCACTTTTTGTTTTCTTTCATTCTTCCATGGGCTGGGGCATTACTGGCAATAGCCAGTATTTCTTTCCCATGTCTAATTGCTGAGTAACTTGCTGGCCATCTCAGAGGGGAGTTAAGAGCCCATAGTCGTATGTAGGCCAGTCCAGTTAAGGATAGCAGATTTCCTACCCTAAAGGACATGGTAAATCAGATGGTTTCTTTATGACTATCACACCAATTCCAGATTTTACGAAAAGAATTTAAATTCCGCCGAGGTTTTGAACCCATGTCCCCAGAGCATCAGCCTGGTCTTCTGGATTACTTATCTAGTGACAATGCCACTACACCACCTTGAGGAAAAGATATTGATATCCTCCCAGAACGTTGTTCCTGTTACCACGGTTTCCTGTGAACTTGGATAGAAATTGGTCCTGGATTGGAAGGTGCGGTGTCACCATCAGACACCCAGCAAAATGCAAGGCTTTGACAAAGGGTCATCTGGACTCGAAACGTTCGCTCTTTTCTCTCCCTACAGATGCTGCCAGACCAGCTGAGATTTTCCAGCATTTTCTTTTTGGTTTCAGATTCCAGCATCCGCAATAATTTGCTTTTATAAAATGCAAGGCCCACTGGCCAGCCATTAGGATGGGAAGTAAAACCTTAATTTTAAGTTACCACCTAGAAGGTTCATTTGACTGATAGCTGGTTTGGATGGTTATCCGTCGAATCCCTACCAGTGCAGGAGGAGGGTCATTTGGCCGATCGAGTCTGCACTGACCTCCAGAAAGATTACCCTGCCTAGGCGCACTCCCCCGCCCTCTCCCTGTCACCTTATGAGGAAAAGGCAGAGCCTGTACCCATTGGGAATTTAGAAGAATGAGAGATGATCTTATTGAAACCTACAAGATATTGAGGGGACTCGTCAGGGTGGATGCTGAAAGGATGCCTTCCCTTGGGGGACAGACTAAAACTAAGGGGGCACCGTTTAAAAATAAGTGGTCTCCCATTCAAGACGGAGGTGATAAGAATCACCTCCTTGAGTATAATAATTGGCAAGTCATGTTGCAGCTGTATAGAACCTTAGTTAGGCCACACTTGGAGTATAGTGTTCAATTCTGGTCGCCACACTACCAGAAGGATGTGGAGGCTTTAGAGAGGGTGCAGAAGAGATTTACCAGAATGTTGCCTGGTATGGAGGGCATTAGCTATGAGGAGCGATTGAATAAACTCGGTTTGTTCTCACTGGAACGAAGGAGGTTGAGGGGCGACCTGATAGAGGTATACAAAATTATGAGGGGCATAGACAGAGTGGATAGTCAGAGGCTTTTCCCCAGGGTAGAGGGGTCAATTACTAGGGGGCATAGGTTTAAGGTGAGAGGGGCAAAGTTTAGAGTAGATGTACGAGGCAAGTTTTTTACGCAGAGGGTAGTGGGTGCCTGGAACTCACTACCGGAGGAGGTAGTGGAAGCAGGGACGATAGGGACATTTAAGGGGCATCTTGACAAATATATGAATAGGATGGGAATAGAAGGATACGGACCCAGGAAGTGTAGAAGATTGTAGTTTAGTCGGGCAGTATGGTCGGCACGGGCTTGGAGGGCCGAAGGGCCTGTTCCTGTGCTGTACATTTCTTTGTTCTTTGATGAGAAACGTTTTCTCTCAGAGGGCCGTGTCTCTTTGGAAGTCTCTCTTCCCCAGAGAGATGGAGGCCGGATCATTGAATAATTTGAAAGCGGAGTTAAAGATAGATTCTTGGTTGACAAGGAGTTCAAAGAGTATCGGGGGTAGACAGGAAAGTAGAGTTGAGACCACAATGGGATCAGCCATGATCTTATCAAATGGCAGAGCAGGCTTGAGGGGCTGAATGGCCTACCCTGCCCCTAATTCACATGTTCTGATGTAGGTGCAGTTCATAATTTTCCCTTTATTAGCCCAATGCGGTGGTGAATTAGTTTCCCCATGTCATCCCATCTGGGGCCAAGTAAATCGCTATTGACGGATGATCTCCTGACTCACATGGCTCAGTCCATGGAATAGTGTTTTCAAAAAAAGCACATGGGGACCTCACCAAAGCGGTTTTAAATTCAGTCATCCGATGATAAATGCCGAAAACCTGGCCTCTACCTCCTTTGCCAGTCAGCTCCAAGCTCCCAGCGACCAACAGAAAACAAGCGACAGCACACCAAACGACCCAAGAGACATCTGTTGAATGCAAATGGTCAACACATGCTCGTGCCCCCAATATTTAAGAGGTCGCAAAACAAACTTCACCAGCCGAAGGCCGCTAACCTTGAGGGATGTGCAACCTTTATATAAACTGACACCTTGTAAAGATGACTAAACGGCCTTCCCTCACTTTTACAAGGAATGCTGAACTCCGTTATAGCAGTTCGGGTTACAGGGGATACTGTCTGGAAAGGCAATTACTTCACAGCCGTTGCAGCAGGAGTTGCGGTGCCAAACCCCTTACGACAGGGTAGGAGAGAGGAAAGGAAAGGAGGAAGAAAGTAAGCAAAAAGGAAGAATAAAAAAGGAAGGAAAGGAGGAAGCACAAAAAGAAACTGGCTTTTATGCAATGGCTGTCACAGCCTGTTTTTGATGTTGGGATTGAAGGGTAAACATTGAACGGAGTAACAGCCCTGCTCTTCTTCAAATAGTGTTGGAACACCCTCACCTCCCGCACAATCTAATTCACGTTTACTTGTGCCTCTTGAGAGTTGCAGCACTCCCTCAGCACTGCACCCAAGCACTCGCCAGCCTGGGGTTTGTGCTCAAATGTCTGGATCAGGACTCTAAATACACAACCTTTGACCCAAGAGGAAATGGTGCTGAGCCACGAGGGGCAAAAAAGTAAAGGGAGAGGTGGCACAAAATGCAGATGGGCACAGTAAGAAGTCCTACTACACCAGGTTAAAGTCCAACAGATTTGTTTGTAGTCACTAGCTTTCGGAGTACAGCTGAGGAAGGAGCTGTGCTCCCAAAGCTAGTGACTCCAAACAAACCTGTTGGGACTTTAACCTGCTGTTGTAAGACTTCATACTGTGCTCATCCCAGTCCAACACTGCCATCTCCACATCAATGCAGGTGGATTGGGAAAGGAAAGGAGTGAGTGAGGGAGGACCCAACCTGATCTGGTCATGTTGGTCTGAAGGGTCACTGCCGCAGGCAGAATTTAAAACTTTCAAAAGTAAAATAAAGACGGTCTTTCATGCAGCTTTTGGATGAGACAATAAACCGAGGTCCCATCAGCCCTCTTGTGTGAATGTAAAAGATCCCGTGCCACGATTCGGAAGAGGACAGCAGACGTCTTCCTGGTGTGCTGGCCAATTCAACATCACACAAAAAGATAGGGCACCATTTCCTGGCCGTTCATGATGGTAGGATCTTGCAGTCCGCCAACGGCACATCCCCGCCATGGCTTTCGTGGCGGCGAGGGATGCATTCAACGGAAAACCCAGTGACAAAGGCGGGAGCAGAAGATCCCACTGGCTAGCCACCCTCCACCGCTGCGGAAGGGGCCGCAGAGGGGGAGGAAAAGCCCACCATGGTCTGCTCATTATCACATTTGCTGTTGGAGAGAGTTTGCTGTGTGGAGTTTGGCTGCAGCTTTTCACACTGCACTTCAAAAACCACTTAATTGGATGCAAAGCACTTTGGCACATCCTGTGGTCAAAAAAGGTGCTATGTAAATGCACATCTTTCATTCTATGGTTCCAGCTTTCTCAAGGCACCACAGTTCAGTCCATGAGCACAGGCTTTTTATAAATTCATTAGTGGGATGTGGGCGTAGCTGGTTCGGCCAGCATTTATTGTCCATTCCTGGTTGCCCTTCAGAAGGTGTTGGTGAGCCGCCTTCTTAAACCGCTGCAGTCCTTGTGATGTAGGTACAGCCACAGTGCTGTTAGGAATGGAGTTCCAGGATTTTGACCCACTGACAGTGAAGGAATGGTGCTATATTTCCAAGTTAGGATGGCGAGTGACTTGGGAGGGGAATTTCCAGGTGGTGGGGTTGCCGGGTATCTGCTACCTATGTGGTTCTAGATGGTGATGGTCGTGGGTTTGGAGAGTGCTGTCTGAGGAACCTTGGGGGGCTGCTGCAGTATCTATGGTGCACACGGCTGCTACTGTGTGTCAGTGGTGGAGGGAATGAATGTTTGTGGAAGGGGGAGCAATCAAGTGGGCTGCTTTGTCCTGGATGGTGTCGAGTTCCTCAAGTGTTGTTGGAGCTGCACTCATCCAGGCAAGTGGAGAGTATTCCATTGCACTCCTGACTTGAGCCTTGTAGGTGGTGGACAGGCTTTGTGGAGTCAGGAGGGGAGTTACTCACCTCAAGATTCCCAACCTCTGACCTGCTCTTGTAGCCACAGCATTTACATGACTAGACCAGTTTCTGGTCAATGGTCAGCAATGTTAATGCCATTGCGTGTCAACAGGGTTAGATCCTCTCTTGTAGGAGATGGTCATTGCCTGGCACTTGTGTTGCATGAGTGCAACTTGGCACTTGTCAGCCCAAGCTTGGATATTGTCTAGATCTTGCTGCATTTTCACAGGGACTGCTTCAATGAATGAGGAGACTCCTATGTTGGCTGAAGGTGGTTGGGCCTCGGACACTACCCTGAGGAACTCCTGCAGTGATGCCCTGGGACTGAGATGACTGACCTCCAACAACTACAGCCATCTTTCTTTGTGCCAGGTATGACTCCAACCAGTGGAAAGAATTCCCTCGATTCCCACCGACTCCTGTTTGCAGCTTCACCAGTTTGATACCTCATTTTTTGGCATTCCTGGTGCGGCTCCTGCACATTTCATTGAACCAAGGTTGATCTGTTGGGGATATGCCAGGCCATGAGGATGTAGATTATGGCTGAGGTAGGGAGAGAGGTGGGGAAGGGGGAGGAGAGAGGAGGAGAGAAGAGAGAGAAGAGAGGGAGTTACAGAGAGGACGAGAAGAGAGGAAAGAGAGGAGAGAAGAAAGAAGAAGAGAGAAGAAGAAGAGAGGAGAGAGAGGAGAGGGAGAGAAGGAGAGGAGAGACAGTAGGAGAAAGGGAAGGAGTGAAACAGAGAGAGGAGAGAGAGAGGTGGGGGGGGGGAGAAGAGGGAGGTGGGGGGGGGAAAGAGGGAGGTGGTGGGGGGAAGAGGGAGGTGGGGGGGGAAGAGGGCGGTGGGGGGGGGGGGAAGAGGGAGGTGGGGGGGGAAGAGGGAGGTGGGGGGGGAAGAGGGAGGTGGGGGGGAAGAGAGGTGGGGGGGAAAGAGAGAGGTGGGGGGGAAGAGAGAGGTGGGGGGGAAGAGAGAGGTGGGGGGGGAAGAGAGCAAGGTGCGGGGGGAAAGAGAGCAAGGTGTGGGGGGGAAGAGAGAGGTGGGGGTGAAGAGAGAGGTGGGGGTGAAGAGAGAGGTGGGGGTGAAGAGAGAGGTGGGGGTGAAGAGAGAGGTGGGGGTGAAGAGAGAGGTGGGGGTGAAGAGAGAGGTGGGGGTGAAGAGAGAGGTGGGGGTGAAGAGAGAGGTGGGGGTGAAGAGAGAGGTGGGGGTGAAGAGAGAGGTGGGGGGGAAGAGATAGGTGGGGGGGAAGAGATAGGTGGGGGGGAAGAGAGAGGTGGGGGGGAAGAGAGAGGTGGGGGGAAGAGAGAGGTGGGGGGGAAGAGAGAGGTGGGGGGAAGAGAGAGGTGGGGGGGAAGAGAGAGGTGGGGGGGAAGAGAGAGGTGGGGGGGGAAGAGAGCAAGGTGCGGGGGGAAAGAGAGCAAGGTGCGGGGGGAAAGAGAGCAAGGTGTGGGGGGAAGAGAGAGGTGGGGGGAAAAGAGAGAGAAAGGTGGGGGGTGAGAGAGAGGGAGGACAGTGAGGAAAGGGGGGACAACCTTTTATGCACGGTATGTGTGTCGTGCTCCATACAAACGTGCACATTGTTCAATCAAAGCGAATTTAGCAAGATGTCGAACAGAGTAGAGTTAAGAGCTGGAGTATCGAACCTCACCTTGAAATAAGAAAAATACTGCGGATGCCTGAAATCTGAAACAAGAGCATAGGAAGCTGGAAATGTCGGTGTTCCAGCATCTAGCAGGCGAGAAACAGAGTTAACGTTTCGAGTTCATAGCCTGAAAGGTGCTTTCTGCTAGACGCAGCGTACATGGCAGTGTTGCAACATGATAACCATGTAGCCATAGCTCCAGGAGCAAACTGGGGAAACAATGTATCGATATGGGTGCACTTGTTGGTTTTGATGTGTAAAACACAGTGGGAACTCCACAATTAGGCTACAATTTGCTGACAAAGTTTAATGCTCTCCCCAATATTAGTATGTAGTTGGATGAGGAAGACAGACACAATGAGTTGCAAATAGTTACTGTTTGCTCACTAATAAACTGACACTACACGTGAAAACGAGGTTTGATTTTGATTTATTGTCACATGTATTAGTATACAGTGAAAAGTATTGTTTCTTGCTGTACAAACAATGCATACCGTACATAGGGAAGGAGAGACTGCAGAATATAATGTGACAGTTATAGCAAGGTATAGAGAAAAGATCAGCTTAATACGAGGTAGGTTCATTCAAAAGTCTGATGGCAGTAGGGAAGAAGCTGTTCTTGAGTCGGTTGGTACGTGACCTCAAACTTTGGTATCTTTTTCCTGACGGAAGAAGGTGGAAGAGAGTATGTCCGGGCGGGGTGCATGGTGTCCTTAATTATGCTGGCTGCCTTTATGAGGCAGCGGGAATTATAGATAGAGTCAATGGATAGGAGGCTGGTTTGCGTGATGGATTGGGCTACATTCACAACCTTTTGTAGTTTCCTGCGGTCTTGGGCAGAGCAGGCTCCATACCAAGCTGTGATACAACCAGAAATAATGCTTTCTATGGATGGTGGATGTCAGAGCCACTGGACGAGTCATTAAGGCACGTTGCTTGGCTTTGTTTTGGTACACGGATGATGGTTGTCTTCTTGAAACAGATAGGGACCTCAGATTGTTGTAAAGAGAGGTTGAAGATGTCTGCGAATACCCCCGCCAGCTGATCCGCGCAAGACCGGAGTGCTCGTCCAGGTACCCCATCTGAGCCAGTGGCTTTCCGAGGGTTGACCTTCGAAAAGGCTGCTCTGATGTCTGCAATGCTGATCTCAGATACAAGTTTATCCGAGGCTTCCGGGGTGGAGGGCTTGCTCTCGCTGACCTCTTGTTCAAAGCGGGCATAGAATGCGTTGAGCTCATCAGGGAGGGGTGCGTTGGAGCCAACAATTTTACATGCCTTCATCTTGTAGCCCGTTATGTCTTGCAGACCTTGCCATAGACAGCGGGGATCAGTGTGGCTAGCCTGGGACTCGAGCTTGGTCCGGTACTGTCTTTTGGCATCTTTGATGGATTTCTTTAGATCATATCTGGCTTTCTTGTAGAGGTCAGGGTCGCCTGACTTGAACGCCTAGACTTCAGCAAGCAGTGGATACCCCTGTTCATCCAGGGTTTCCGGTTGGGAAACACGCGGATTTGCTTCTTTGGCACACAGTCTTCTACACACTTACTGATGAACAGCTCGGAGACTTCCGGTGACGGCGGCGGCAGGCGGCCGCACAATGGAGGGCTCCCGTTTGGGAACGGCATTTTCAGGGCTTTAAGCCCGGTCCCAGGGTCCACGGAGGCGGCAAAAGCAGGGAGAAGGCACAGAGGCGGCAGAGTAAAGGCACAGTGAGCAAAAGAACGTCCGTAAGGAAAACAGCTGAAGGTCCGTCGGGGAATGGAAAGGTCACCGCGGGTTCATCAGGAAAAATGGAGGCTGGAGCACCAAGGGAGGCCGCATTGCTTACGGCTGAAGAAATAACTAAGGTGATGGCTGCGGAATTCCAAAGGCAGTTTACAAAATACATGGAGACAATGAGGAAGGAGATGAGAGAGGTTTTGAGTGCGCTGGTGGAGGAGGCGATTTCCCCGGTGACGAAGGCGGTGGCGAGCGCAGTGGCGGAGGTGCGAGAGCAAGGGGAGGCGCTGAAGGAAGTGGAGGAGAAGTTATTGCAGCACGGTGATCAACTTGCCTCGATGGGGAAGGAGATGCGATAGGTGATGGACATTAACAAGGATCTGCGAAGAAAAATGGAAGACATGGAAAACAGATCCAGGCGACAGAATTTGAGGATTGTGGGGCTGCCCGAAGGAGTTGAAGGACCGAGGCCGACTGAGTATTTTGGCACGATGCTGGCAAAACTATTGGGGGAGGGGAGGATCCCTCCCGATATGAACTGGATTGGGCTCATCGGTTGTGGAGGCCTGTATCAAAGGCGAGTGAGCCGCCAAGGGTAGTGACTCTGTGCTTCCGTAGGTACAGTGTGATGGAGAAGGTCCTGAGCTGGGTCAAGCAGAAGCGGGTGGTGCAGTGGGCTGGAGCTGGTATACGTGTATACCAGGACTTTACGGTGGAGCTGGCAAGGAGGCGGGCTGCCTTCAACCGGGTGAAGAGGGCACTGTATATTAGCAAGGTGCAGTGCGGCATTGTATATCCAGCGAAGCGGAGGGTGACTTACAAGCTCAGGGACTTTTATTTTGGAACGGCGGAAGCAGCGGAGGAGTTTGCGAAGGCAGAAGGACTGTGGCAGAACTGAGAAATTGAGAAATGGCCATGTGCCGATGTAACCTCATGACTGTATTTTCTTCTTTTTTGTTTCACTGCATGCGGGTGTATGGTCTAAAGGAGCCAATCTTGTATATATTTGGACAAGGGAAGTGATGGGACTTTCACTCGAAATGAGGGCTCTTTGGGGTGTAGGTGGATATGTGGGGTTTGTGTGCTAAAAGGGGATTTCTGGTCTTTCCTAGGGCCGGGCAAGTGGGAAAGGGACCCGGGCGAGGGCCTCCACGCTGGCCGGTTTAAGCCGGCCAGTGAACGGGAGTGAGGTGGGGGAGGGGCTGCGGCCATCGGAGCCCGGCAGAACAGGGTCCGTTGGGGGGAAGGATCAGAGGTTGGGTGGAGGAGTTTTACAAGGAGGAGTTGGAGACTGGGGGGGGGTGTACAACTCTTGGGTATCATGTACGGTACTCTTTCAGAGGTTGGAGGGCGTTGAGTGGAGGGGGGGGGGGGGAGGGGGAGTGGACTCTATAGGTCAATGGTGACCATGGGCGGTCCCGGACTCCTTTTTCTTTTTCTCCTTTGTTTTTTTGTTGCCACCGTGTGAGGGTTTGTTTTATTGGCTGCATATATTGACAGGTGGGCCGTTGTTTGGGGTGGTGGGAGGATGGTATTGTTGGTATTGTTAAGGGGATTGATTTTGTAAATTTTGAAGGAAAATGTGAAAATGGAGAATAAAAACATTTTTTTTAAAAACTAATGAAGAGCTCAGTGTACATCAATTTTGAGAAATTGTTGCATTTGCTCATTAATTATTGATGAAACTTTGTTTCAGGAAGTAGGGTTCTTTCTGCATGGGTTTCTTTTTAATGATTAGATTGAAATTCCTGCAATGTTAGCAAACCCTCAGCAGCGCAGAAAAGCAAGTGAATTGTGGAATCACGTTCCTACAGGTCCTCGTTCTTGAGGAATTTAAAGTTTACCTTGTAATGATATGTGTATAGGCAAGCTAGTGAAGAGTTAATTATTACATCTGTGTAATTCAAACACTAGAGGGCACCACCATTTCTCTGTATATAAATCAGACCTCAGTGAAAGTAGTTTGTGAAGAAGATAGCCTGAGAAGCACTAGGAGAAGATTCGATTAAAGAGAGTTAACACAAGGATATTATTAGTGACTATTAGATTGCAGATTACTGCTAGACAGATTCAATATTACTTTATTATTAACTATAGCTCAGTAGCGTGTGCGAACTTCATTTAATTAATCGTTATACAATACATTAGTTTCATTTCAATCTAATGATTGGTGGATTCTTTTGTCATCAACTCAACGGACCATTCTGGGACAAAAGACAAAGAACACCACATATTACCACCAAGGGTAATGTCACAAACATTTTCTAAAATTGGTTATTTTAACTGTCCCTCCTGTGCCTCTTTGCTCTTTCTCAATCCAGCATTAGAAAACTTTTTTATACAGTGAGTGGTTCAAATCTGGGGTGCTCGGTCTGGTGGAGGCAGATACAATGGGGAAAACTCGGTAGCATAGTGATTAGCACTGTGGCTTCACGGTGCCAGGGTCCCAGGTTCGAATCCCTGCTCGGTCACTGTCTGTGTGGAGTCTGCACGTTCTCCCAGTGTCTGCGTGGGTTTCCTCCGGGTGCTCCGGTTTCCTCCCACAGTCTAAAGACGTGCAGGTTAGGTGGATTGGGCATGCTAAATTGCCCTCAGTGTCCAAAAAAAGGTTAGGAGGGGTTATTGGGTTAGGGGGATAGGGTGGAAGTGAGGGCTTAAGTAGGTAGGTGCAGACTCGATGGGCCAAATGGCCTCTTTCGGCACTGTATGTTTGATGATCAACTCGATAAAAACCTGAAGGGAAAAATATTTCCCTCATTTAAATTTCTCTTTGCCCATAATTTCATTAATTCACATTATTTCTTTCTGCTCCTCTCTTTATTTCTCAGTTCTCACATCTCATTGGTTAAGGAAAACACTTTGCCTTCATTTAGCACTCCTCAAGCCCATTAGAAGTTCCAAGCGCTTCACAACCAATGAAGTAACTTTTCAAGTGTAAATGGGTGCAATGTCGGAAATGTAGCAGCCAATCTGAACTTGGCAAACTCCCACAATTTGCCACCTGGTAAACAGCACCTCCAAACGTGCAGCACTCCCTCAGTGCTGCGTAAGAGCAGCCATTCTGCCCTCTTGGAGTCTATGTCAGCTCCTCACAGAGAAATCCAGGCAGTCCCATTCCTCCGCTCTACCCCAGCCCCACAGGTTTATTTCCCTCAAATGCCCATCCAATTTGTTTTGAAATCAGTCATCTCTGCTTCCATCACCCTCGTAGGCATAGAGTTCCAGGCTATTATCACTCACTGTGTAAACAACGTTGTTGCTCACAGTGTCGCCCCACTCCCCCACCCCTCCCCTCCCCAAAACATTAAACACATGTCCCCTCGTCCTTCAGCTTTCTTATCTAAACTGGTCATAATCCTGACCACTTCCATCAAATCCCTCCCAGACTTCCTTTGGTCCAAGGAGGACAACCCCAGCTTCACCAAAATACCCTGGAATCAATCATTCTGGTAAATCTCCTCTGCATCCTCCCAAGGGTCCTCACATCCTTCCTAAAGTGTGGCGATGAGAATGGGACACAATACTTCAGTTGGGGACAGGGCCGAGCTTTATAAAGTTTCAGCAATACGTCCCTGCTTTTCTACTCAATACCTCTACTTATGAAGCCCAAGCTCCCATACGCTTTGCTAACAGCTCTCTCAATATATCCTGTAACCTTCAACGTTCCAGGCAAATGACCCCCCACCCCACCTCCCTCATTTGCATTGCGTTTCTATATCCCTTTTGCCGAAATGTATCACCTAATACCGCTCTATTAGATTTCCCCTGCCACTTGTTTGCCCATTCTGGGAACTTGTCTATGTCCTTCTGTAGTTGATTGGTATCATCCTCACCGGCAGCCATGCCTCCACGTTTGGTATCTCCACAATCAAACAAATGTCTGGCTCAGCCACTTCAGAGGGCAGCTAAAATTCAAAAGTATTGCAATGGGTCTGGATTCACACGTAGGTTAGATTGGATAAAAATAGAAAATGTCCTCACCTGAAGATCAGGTCACCTGAAGATCAGGTCACCTGAAGATCAGGTCACCTGAAGATCAGGTCACCTGACGACCCGTTTCAACTGTCCAATCATAAGTTCCCCACATTATACTCAATCTGCCACTTTGTTGCCCAGCCACATCCGGTCTTTATCTCTGTGCAGCCTCCTCACATTCCTGCTTAGCTTTGTATCATCATCATCAAAATTAGATACATCACTCTCCATCTCCTCATCTAAGGCATTAATATAAATTGCAAGTAGTGAGGCCCCAGCACTGATCCTTGCGATACTTCACTCGTCATAGCATGCCAACTTGAGAAAGCCCCATTTATGCCCACTTTTTGCTTCCTGTTTATTAAGCTCTATCCATACTACCCTCATGAGTTCTTACCTATTAAATCTTTGTTTGACACCATATCGAATGCCTTTTGGAAATCCAGGTACACCACAATTACCAGTTCCCTTTTATCTACCAGACTAATACCAGGAATGGGCGGGTTGTCTTCTGAGGAAAAGTTGGACAGGTTGGGCTTGTATCGGCTGGAGCTTACAAGGTTAAAAGGCAACTTAACTGAAACGTGTAAGATCCGGAGGGGTATTGACAGGGCGGATGTGGAGAGGATGTTTTCCCCTTGTGGGAGAATCTTGAACGAGGGGTGGGGGGGGTCACTGTTTAAAAATAAGAGGGCGCCCATTTAAAACGGAGATGAAACAAACATTATTCACCGAGGGTCGTCAATTTTCGGATTTCTCTTCCTGAAAAGTGGTGGAAGCAGAGTCTTTGAATATTTTTTAAGGCAGTGGTGGCTATCAAGGGGTGATCGGGTTATCAGATTTGAGGTTATCAGATCAGCCATGATCTAAATAAATGCCGGAAGGGGACAGATCCTTCTTTGTATATTTGTATCCTCATAAAACTGGAAATAAATATGTCAACCATAATTTCACTTTTGTAAAACCATTTTGACACCAGGTCTTCATTCAGGCCGAACTTGGCCGTTTCCAAACTGAAAAGCTGAATTTCGAATCCCAAGCCCTCTGCCACAAGGGCCATCTATTCTGACCTCTGTCCTGACATCTGTCACTGCCCCAGCTGCCTTTCACTCAAACCCTGGGAAGGTGAGAAAGTGGTTGCTTGCCCTGGATGAGTGATGGTACTCAGCTGCTCCGCGGCCTCAGCTTGCTCATCCCGAATGACAAAATCCTTGGGAAAGCTGGCTGGTGGGGACCTCGGGCAGGATTTCAACTATATCCTTAATCGGGTGGGGGGGTGGGGGGCAGGCAGAGTGAGGGCCGCGTTGGGATCCTGTGCAAACCTGCCCTAAATGAAAACTGTAATTTCCAGCCGAATATCGATTGTGCGTTGGCTGATTAAACATGAGCTAGCACTAACCACCCCCTCAGTCTCCCGAGCAAATGTCAAAAACTCTGGATTAACAAAGAATAAATAAGGGATGCTGACTGGCAATAAGGTGCTGAGCAGTGACAGAATGAGGGCCATTTTAAACTGATGTATTCACTTCACTCACCCTTCATCCCAATGGTCATTAAAATGCAGGCTCTGGTCTCCAGCATTACTAATACAAATGAGGTTGAATGCTTAGCTCCAGAAGGCAGGAACGATCGATCCACCCTCCCCAACACCAGGATTTCACAGGGTGCACTAAACGGACAGCCTCAGACCATATCCAAGATTCAATATGTACACAGTTCGCACACTCTCGCTCACTCTCCTACTGATGGCTCTGCTGATGTCTTCACCTGATTTTTCCCCCCCCCCCTTTCACAGCTGTCGTTCGCAATCTCTGTTTCCACTTTTATTTTGTTTTCAAGACGAAGGTTACCAATTGGAAGCCGCTACGTCACACGTGATGATGGGCTCAGGTAAGTTCTGATGAAAGGTCGTCAACCAGAGACTTTAACTCTGTTTCTCTCTCTCTCCCCCCCCACAGACACTTGTCAGATCCGCGGAGATTTTCCAGCACTTTTTCTTTCAGAGTTCCAGCATCAACAGTAGTTTTGTTTTCAAAGATATTCGGGCTGTCTTACAGTTCCGCAACGTTAACATTGTAATAGCTCAGCATGCGCTACGGAAGGTGCAATGAATGGACTTGGGGTTCTATAGTGACTTTCGCCAACTCAGCACATCCTGAAACACTTTCCCAGCCCCTGGAGCACTTAGGAAGTGTAGCCTCTGGTGTAACATTAGAAATGTGACCACCAATTGATGCACAGCAAGCTCCCACAAACAGCAATGCATTAGTAACCGGATAATCTGATTTAGATCATGGTTGAGGAGTAAATAGATATTTCAAGACATTAGAGAGAACTGCCCTCCTCCTCTTTGACCTTTAACGTTAATGGTTTCGCACAGTAACCGTCTTTCGAAAGCGGATGTTCAAACTCAGAAAGGAGAACTTTACAATTTGGTTGCGGTTTGCATCTTGGGGACTGCAGCGGTTCGAGGTAACTCACCACCTTTTGAAGGGCAACTAGGGGTGGGCAATATATACTGGCCAAACCTGCGACGCCCACATCCCGTATATGAATTTTAAAAACATCAAGGAAAACAACTGTTTTCCCGTCACTGCATCGCTCACGAAGGATAGTGCCTGCTTGGTTATATTCTCAAATATGTCACAGTCTTAGGATAAAGAACATAGAACATACAGTGCAGAAGGAGGCCATTCAGCCCATCGAGTCTGCACCGACCCACTTAAGCCCTCGCTTTCACCCTATCCCCATAACCCACTAACCCCTCCTAACCTTTTTGGACACTAAGGGCAATTTAGCATGGCCAATCCACCTAACCTGCACATCTTTGGACAGTGGGAGGAAACCGGAGCACCCGGAGGAAACCCACGCAGACACGGGGAGAACGTGCAGACTCCGCACAGACAGTGACCCAGCAGGGAATCGAACCTGGGACCCTGGCGCTGTGAAGCCACAGTGCTATCCACTTGTGCTACCATGCTGCCCACGGTTGTCCATTTATGGCTGAGAGGAGAAGAAATCTCTTCAATTAGAGGATTGTGCACCTATAGTATTCTCTGCCAGAGGCCTCCGATTGCCCAGTTGTTGAGCGTATTCAAGGGAAATGTCAACAAACTTCAGGCCAAAAAGGGAGTCAAGGGATGGAGCAGGAAAGTGGAGTGATGCAAGAGTTCAGTCTTGGTCCTACTGAATGGTGGGCCAGGCTCGATGGGCCTAGTGACCTCCTCCTGCTCCTAGTTCTTGCATTATGTACATGTTGCCAGTGGTAGTTGAAGTTGCAAGGAGCCAATGGATTCATTCAGAGACACTGACTGAGACTTCAAAGTGTACCAGTGGGGGAGCTCAGGGGTTTGACAGTGGAGCAGCCACACAAGTTGAACCCCTCTGTCGCTTCACAAACTCTGACCCAGATGACAAGTGTTTATAAAGCGCCTTCAACATAAAATATCCCAAGATGCTACACCGGAGACTTGTAAAACAAGGTTAGGACACCAAACCACAAAGGAGATATGTCAGATGACCAAACGCTTGGTCAAAATGGTAGGTCTTAAGGAATGTCTGAAAGGAGGGATGTGAGATGGAGATGCATGGGGAAGGAATTCCAGAGCTTGGAACCCAGACACGACCATTGGTGGGGAAGTGCTCATTGGGAATGCACTGAAATTAGAGATGCGCGGATAAGTCCCAGAGCTGTGGGGTTGGAGAAGATTCAGTGAGAAAGTGGGACGGGGCAATTGGAGTTGCTGTCCATAATGAGTCAGCACCGAATGCCTCTATAAGCCTGTCGGAAGATGCCGAGAGAGGCACAGAGGGAAGCTGTAGGATCACCCAGCGAGGAGTCAAAACCTGGTATGGCAGCACCAACAGCAGAACATCAACTGAACGCAATTTAACCAGACAGGCATAACCAACAACCCCCACCCCCCAATTGAAACAATGACAGCTCGCTTTAGCATAAAAACAAGCCCACTGCTCCACACCTCCTCAAAATGTTAGCTTCCTTCTCTCTCCACAGGGGCTGTCAGACCTGCTGAGAATGTCCAGCATGTCTGGTTTTGGTGACAGCTTGCTTTTCTCATTCATCAGGTGCGCGAGTCCCTGGCTAGACCAGTATCTATTGTCCACCCGTAATTGCCCTCGAAGAAGCTGGTGTTGAGCCCCCTTCTGGTGAACAGACCGACAGCAAACACTGGAGTAAAACGCAGAGAATTCCAATCTCAAAAGTAGCCAGAACTCTGAGGGCTCACTGGGTGCATCTTCGTTAAGGATCAAAGTTTCCAACTGTTGCCTGTGCGACCATGAATAAAATACCAATTATATTCACCACAAAAGAGACGGAGCGCCTTGGTAAAGTCATTCACACTTCTCCGATTAAACTGGTGAATAAATGAAGTGATTCACCGAGAGTATTAGAGGAACAAAGAGTAGATTAGCATCTGTAAAAAGATGAAAACAGCCATCAGTCTTCCTGATTGGGTGTGCATTGCGCACACAGGCAATAGCCGTACTTGTGAAAACGGGTAAAAGATCACGTAATAAAAACTCAGCACATTGGCAGGAGTGAACTGGGTTTTGCGTTTGGGGGGGGGGGGGGGGGGGTACCCTTTCTCCCGAGGTTAATCCTCAGGATGGAATAAATCAATTGACATCTTCACAAAAGCAATTACTGCGCAGGCACCTCTTAAAGATCATTAATTGATAGTCTGGTTGCTTTGCTCTCAGTGAATTAACATTTTGTTTCCAATCTATAGAGTGAGGCTGAGGCAGAATTCATGCGATGAGATAAGAATGAAGGGAAAGGGGCCAGAAAAGCAACATGGGAACAGGGTGGACACACACTGGTGGAAGTCACAACACAGAACTGATCCAGAGCATCTCTCGAAGATAGCAGTTAGGGAACGCAGTTGGGAGGATAAAGGAGTAAAGAAAAAGCAAATCTAAGGGCAGAGGTTGTGGTTAAATGACTAAGAGTGAAGTGCAAGTTTACATCTCCGAAGGAAATCTAAACAGCTGATTGGCTGAGTCGCTACTTCCTCCTATAATTGGGTACCATTGTTAAGATATCATTGTGATTCATTATCTGTGAGAAGTATTTTCTACAATAACAGAGTCGATATTGTTTGATATTAAAAGGATCAATTCAACGTAAAGAGGTAAGACATGGCAGGAGAGTACCAAGCTGTGGTCTGCTCTTCTTGCTCCATGTGGGAGACCAGGGATGAACAAAGAACAAAGAAATGTACAGCACAGGAACAGGCCCTTCGGCCCTCCAAGCCCGTGCCGACCATGCTGCCCGACTAAACTACAATCTTCTACACTTCCTGGGTCCGTATCCCTCTATTCCCATCCTATTGATGTATTTGTCAAGATGCCCCTTAAATGTCACTATCGTCCCTGCTTCCACCACCTCCTCCGATAGCGAGTTCCAGGCATCCACTACCCTCGGTGTAAAAAACTTGCCTCGTACATCTACTCTAAACCTTGCCCCTCTCACCTTAAACCTATGCCCCCTAGTAATTGACCCCTCTACCCTGGGGAAAAGCCTCTGACTATCCACTCTGTCTATGCCCCTCATAATTTTGTAGACCTCTATCAGGTCTCCCCTCAACCTCCGTCGTTCCATTGAGAACAAACCGAGTTTATTCAACCGCTCCTCATAGCTAATGCCCTCCATACCAGGCAACATTCTGGTAAATCTCTTCTGCACCCTCTCTAAAGCCGCCACATCCTTCTGGCAGTGTGGCGACCAGAATTGAACACTATACTCCAAGTGTGGCCTAACTAAGGTTCTATACAGCTGCAACATGACTTGCCAATTCTTATACTCAATGCCCCGGCCAATGAAGGCAAGCATGCCGTATGCCTTCTTGACTACATTCTCCACCTGTGTTGCCCCTTTCAGTGACCTGTGGACCTGTACTCCTAGATCTCTCTGACTTTCAATACTCTTGAGGTTTCTACCATTCACTGTATATTCCCTACCTGCATTAGACCTTCCAAAATGCATTACCTCACATTTGTCCGGATTAAACTCCATCTGCCATCTCTCCGCCCAAGTCTCCAAACAATCTAAATCCTGCCGTATCCTCTGACAGTCCTCATCGCTATCTGTAATTCCACTAACCTTTGTGTCGTCTGCAAACTTACTAATCAGACCAGTTACATTTTCCTCCAAATCATTTATATATACTACAAACAGCAAAGGTCCCAGCACTGATCCCTGCGGAACACCACTGGTCACAGCCCTCCAATTAGAAAAGCATCCTTCCATTGCTACTCTCTGCCTTCTATGACCTAGCCAGTTCTGTATCCACCTTGCCAGCTCACCCCTGATCCCGTGTGACGTCACCTTTTGTACTAGTCTACCATGCGGGACCTTGTCAAAGGCCTTACTGAAGTCCATATAGACAACATCCTCTGCCCTACCTGCATCAATCATCTTTGTGACCTCTTCGAAAAACTCTATCAAGTTACTGAGAAATGAAATGAATGAAATGAAAATCGCTTGTCACAAGTAGGCTTCAATGAAGTTACTGTGAAAAGCCCCTAGTCGCCACATTCCGGCTCCTGTTCGGGGAGGCTGTTACGGGAATTGAACCGTGCTGCTGGCCTGCCTTGGTCTGCTTTCAAAGCCAGCGATTTAGCCGTGCTATGCTGCCTCTCACTAATACGTCCATTTGCTTCCAAATGGGAGTAGATCCTGTCTCGAAGAATTCTCTCCAGTAATTTCCCTACCAGTGACGTAAGGCTCACCAGCCAGTAGTTCCCTGGATTATCCTTGCTACCCTTCTTAAACAAAGGAACAACATTGGCTATTCTCCAGTCCTCCGGGACATCACCTGAAGACAGTGAGGATCCAAAGATTTCTGTCAAGGCCTCAGCAATTTCCTCTCTAGCCTCCTTCAGTCTTCTGGTGTAGATCCCATCAGGCCCTGGCGACTTATCTACCGTAATATTTTTCAAGACGCCCAATACCTCGTCTTTTTGGATCTCAATGTGACCCAGGCTATCTACACCCCCTTCTCCAGACTCAACATCCACCAATTCCTTCTCTTAAGTGAATACTGATGCAAAGTATTCATTTAGTACCTCGCCCATTTCCTCTGGCTCCACACAGATTCCCTTGCCTATCCTTCAGTGGGCCAACCCTTTCCCTGGCTACCCTCTTGCTTTTTATGTACGTGTAAAAAGCCTTGGGATTTTCCTTAACCCTATTTGCCAATGACTTTTCGTGACCCCTTCTAGCCCTCCTGACTCCTTGCTTAAGTTCCTTCCTATTTTCCTTATATTCCACGCAGGCTTCGTCTGTTCCCAGCTTTCTAGCCCTGACAAATGCCTCCTTTTTCTTTTTGACGAGGCCTACGATATCTCTCGTTTCCAAGGTTCCCGAAATTTGCCGTATTTATCCTTCTACCTCACAGGAACATGCCGGTCGTGAATTCCTTTCAACTGACATTTGAAAGCCTCCCACATGTCGGATGCTGATTTACCCACAAACATCCGTCCCCAATCTCGGTTCTTCAGTTCCCGCCTAATATTGTTATAATTAGCCTTCCCCCAATTTAGCACATTCCCTCTAGGACCACTCTTATCCTTGTCCAAAAGCACTTTAAAACTTACTGAATTGTGGTCACTGTTCCCGAAATGCTCCCCTACTGAAACTTCTACCACCTGGCCGGGCTCATTCCCCAATACCAGGTCCAGTACAGCCCCTTCCCTAGTTGGACTGTCTACATATTGTTTTAAGAAGCCCTGCTGGATGCTCCTTACAAACTCTGCCCCAACTAAGCCCCTAACACTAAGTGAGTCTCAGTCAATATTGGGGAAGTTGAAGTTTCCAATCACAACAACCAAGTTGTTTTTTCTCTTTTCCAAAATCTGTCTACCTATCTGCTCCTCTATCTCCCGCTGGCTGTTGGGAGGCCTGTAGTAACATTGTGACTGCAACATTGTGACTGCACCCTTCTTATTCCTGATCTCTACCCATATAGCCTTGCTGCCCTCTGAGGTGTCCTCCCGTAGTATAGCTGTGATATTCTCCCTAACCAGTAGCGCAACTCCACCACCCCTTTTACATCCCCCTCTATCCCGCCTGAAACATCTAAATCCTGGAACGTTGAGCTGCCAATCCTGCCCTTCCCTCAACCAGGTCTCTGTAATGGCAACAACATCATAGTTCCAAGTACTAATCCAAGCTCTAAGTTCATCTGCCTTACCCGTAATACTTCTTGCATTAAAACATATGCACTTCAGGCCACCAGACCCGTTGTGCTGAGCAACATCTCTCTGTCTGCTCAGCCTCAGAGCCATACTGGACCTATTCCCGAGTTCTCCCTCAATGCTTTCACCTTCTGACCTATTGCTCCGGTGCCCACCCCCCTGCTATACTAGTTTAAACCCTCCTGTGTGACACTCGCAAACCTCGCGGCCAGGATACTTATGCCTCTCCAGTTTAGATGCAACCCGTCCTTCTTATACAGATCACACCTGTCCTGGAAGAACACAAGAACTAGGAGCAGGAGTAGGCCATCTGGCCCCTCGAGCCTGCTCCGCCATTCAATGAGACTATGGCTGATCTTTTGTGGACTCAGCTCCACTTTCCGGCCCGAACACCGGAAGCCTTAATCCCTTTATTCTTCAAAAAACTATCTATCTTTATCTTCAAAACATTTAATGAAGGAGCCTCTACTGCTTCACTGGGCAAGGAATTCCATAGATTCACACCCTTTGGGTGAAGAAGTTCCTCCTCAACTCAGTCCTAAATCTACTTCCCCTTATTTTGAGGCTATGCACCCTTGTTCTGCTTTCACCCGCCAGTGGAAACAACCTTCCCGCATCTATCCTATCTATTCCCTTCATAATTTTATATGTTTCTATAAGATCCCCCCTCATCCTTCTAAATTCCAACGAGTACAGTCCCAGTCTACTCAACCTCTCCTCGTAATCCAACCCCTTCAGCTCTGGGATTAACCTAGTGAATCTCCTCTGCACACCCTCCAGCGCCAGTGCGTTCTTTCTCAGGTAAGGAGACCAAAACTGAACACAATACTCCAGGTGTGGCCTCACTAACACCTTATACAATTGCAGCATAACCTCCCTAGTCTTAAACTCCATCCCTCTAGCAATGGACAAAATTCCATTCGCCTTCTTAATCACCTGTTCCACCTGTAAACCAACTTTTTGCGACTCATGGACTAGGACACCCAGGTCTCTCTGGACAGCGGCATGTTTTAATATTTTATCATTTAAATAATAATCCATGTTGCTGTTATTCCTACCAAAATAGATAATTTCACATTTGTCAACATTGTATCCATCTGCCAGACCCTAGCCCATTCACTTAAACAATCCAAATCCCTCTGCAGACTTCCAGCATCGTCTGCACTTTTTGCTTTGCCACTCATCTTAAGTGTCATCTGCAAACTTAGACACATTGCCCTTGGTCCCCAACTCCAAATCATCTATGCAAATTGTGAACAATTGTGGGCCCAACACTGATCCCTGAGGGACACCACTAGCTACTGATTGCCAACCAGAGAAACACCCATTAATCCCCACTCTTTATTTTCTATTAACCAATCCTCTATCCATGCTACTACTTTACCCTTAATGCCATGCATCATTATCTTATGCAGCAACCTTTTGTGTGGCACCTTGTCAAAGGCTTTCTGGAAATCCAGATATACCACATCCATTGGCTCCGTTATCTACCTCACTGGTAATGTCTTCAAAAAATTCCACTAAATTAGTTAGGCACGACCTACCCTTTATGAACCTATGCTACGTCTGCCCAATGGGACAATTTCCATCCAGATGCCTCGCTATTTCTTCCTTAAATGATAGATTCCAGCATCTTCCCTACTACCGAAGTTAAGCCCACTGGCCTATAATGACCCGCTTTCTGCCTACCTCCTTTTTTAAACAGTGGTGTCACGTTTGCTAATTTCCAATCCGTCGGGACAACCCCAGAGTCCAGTGAATTTTGGTAAATTATCACGTGTGCATTTGCAATTTCCCTAGCTGTCTCTTTTAGCACTCTGGGATGTATTCCATCAGAGCCAGGAGACTTGTCTACCTTTAGCTCCATTCGCTTGCCCATCACTACCTCCTTAGTAATAACAATCATCTCAAGGTCCTCACCTGTCATAGCCTAATTTCTATCAGTCACTGGCATGTTATTTGTGTCTTTCACTGTGAAGACCGACCAAAAAAACCTGTTCAGTTCCTCAGCCATTTCCTCATCTCCCATTATTGAATCTCCCTTCTCATCCTCTAAAGGACCAATATTTACCTTAGCCACTCTTTTTTGTTTTATATATTTGTAGAAACCTTTTTATCATCTGTTTTTATATTCTGAGCAAGTTTACTCTCATAATCTATCTTACTCTTCTTTATAGCTTTTTTAGTAGCTTTCTGTTGCCCCCTAAAGATTTCCCAGTCCTCTAGTCTCCCACTCATCTTTGCCACTTTGTATGTTTTTTTCCTTCAATTTGATACTCTCCCTTATTTCCTTAGATATCCACGGTCGATTTTCCCTCTTTCTACCGTCCTTCTTTTTTGTGGGTATAAACCTTTGCTGAGCACGGTGAAAAATCGCTTGGAAGGTTCTCCACTGTTCCACCATAAAGTCTTTGCTCCCACTCTACCTTAGCTAGCTCTTCTCTCATCCCATTGTAATCTCCTTTGTTTAAGCACTAGTGTTTGATTTTACCTTCTCACCCTCCATCTGTATTTTAAATTCCACCATATTGTGATCGCTCCTTCCGAGAGGATCCCGAACAATGAGATCATTAATCAATCCTGTCTCATTACACAGGACCAGATCTAGGACCGCTTGTTCCCTCGTAGGTTCCATTACATACTGTTCTAGGAAACTATCGCGGATACATTCTATAGACTCCTCCTCAAGGCTGCCTTGACCGACCTGGTTAAAACAATCGACATGTAGATTAAAATCCCCCATGATAACTGCTGTACCATTTCTACATGCATCAGTTATTTCTTTGTTTATTCCTGCCCCACCATAATGTTACTATTTGGTGGCCTATAGACTACTCCTCTCAGTGACTTTTTTGCCTTACTATTCCTGATTTCCACCCAAATGGATTCAACCTTATCCTTCACTGGGCTAAATCGCTGGCTTTGAAAGCAGACCTAGGCAGGCCAGCAGCACAGTTCAATTCCCGTACCAGCCTCCCCGAACAGACGCCGGAATGTGGCGACTAGGGGCTTTTCACAGTAACTTCATTTGAAGCCTACTTGTGAGAATAAGCGGTTTTCATTCATCGCACCGATGTCATCCCTTACTGTTGCCCGGATGTCATCCTTAAATAACAGAGCTACACCACCTCCCTTGCCATCCACTCTGTCCTTCCGAATAGTTTGAAACCCTCAGATATTTAACTCCCAGTCTTGACCATCCTTTAACCATGTTTCAGTAATGGCCACTAAATCATAGTCATTAACGATGATTTGCGCCATCAATTCATTTGCCTTATTCCGAATACTACGAGCATTCAGGTAAAGTACACTTATGTTGGCTTTTATATCTCTGTTTTGAATCTTAACACCTCAATCAATAACCTCTCCCAAGTTACATTTCCTCTTAACTTTTCTCCTAATTTTCCTTGTCGTTGAACCCATATCTTCATGTAACCACCTGCCGCGTCGCTTACCATTTATGTTTTTACTTCCCGTTTTATTCCTTGTAGTATTACTGGGCCTATTCCCAGTAATACAGCTCCCCTCAGTCACTGTACCTTGTACTGTTGCCCTTTTTGATTTTTGACTATGGCTTCTCTGCCTTACACTTTCCCCCTTGCTGCTTTTTGTTTCTGTCCGTCTTACTACCTTCCGACTTCCTGCATTGGTTCCCGTCCCCCTGCCACATTAGTTTAAACCCTCCCCAACAGCTCTAGCAACCACCCCCCCCCCCCCCCCAGGATATCAGTTCCAGTCCTGCCCAGGTGCAGACCGTCAGGTTTGTACTGGTCCCACCTCCCCCAGAACCGGTTCCAATGCCCCGGGAATTTGAATCCCTCCCTTTTGCACCATTCTTGAGCCACGCATTCATCCTATCTATCCTGACATTCCTACTCTGACTAGCTCATGGCAGTGGTAGCAATCCTGAGATTACTACCTTTGAGGTCCTACTTTTTAGTTTAACTAACGGTCCGCAGAACCGCCCGTCTATTCCCCTTACGATTTGAGTCCCCTATCACTACAACCTTGCCATTCTTCTTCCTGCCCTGCTGCGCAGCAGAGCTAGCCACGGTGCCATGAACCTGGCTGCTGCTGCCTTCCCCTGGTGAGCCATCTCCCTCAACAGTATCCAAAGCTGTACATCTGTTTTGCAGGGAGATGACCGCAGGGGACACTTGCACTGCCTTCCTACCCTTGCTCTGTCTTTTGGTCACCCATTTTCTATCTCCCTCAGTAACTTTCACCTGCGGTGTGACCAACTCGCTAAATGTGCTATCCACGACGTCCTCAGTATCGCGGATGCTCCAAAGTGAGTCCATCCACAGCTCCAGAGCCGTCAAGCGGTCTAACAGGAGCTGCAACTGGACACACTTCTTGCACGTGAAGGAGCCATGGACAGTAGACATGTCCCTGAGCTCCCACATAGCACACGAGGAGCATGACACGGGTCTGGGATATCCTGTCATGTCTTAAACCTTTGGTTAACTTATACAACTACAATTCCAAACTAAAATGAAGAAAAAATAAATAAATATACCAATGAAAAGAAAAAGAAAAAAAGAAAAGCTCCCAGTGGTCCAGGTAACGGGGACTCTGTGAGAGCTCTCGCCCTCAGGCCCTTTCCTTTTATCTCCTATCACCATTCTGACCTACGAAAGTTATTTTCCACTTATATAATTACTAATAATGTTCTTCTGTGTTTTCTTACAGATCTGAGGATCCTCCGAACCTAGAGGCATGAATTTGCTTTGTTTGGCCCCTTGTTCTGCACGGTGAGCAATCACTGTTTGTCGGTGTATCATTTGTCAATGTACTCAGTTGATCATTCTTTTTGTCTACTTCGGACGTACGGTGTACGTTCCCTCAGCGGCAGAAAAATACTTTTCACTGTACTTCGGTACATGTGACAATAAATCAAATCAATCAATCAATTTATCTCGGAGGACAGTGAGGTAGTTGATTCGGAGGCTAGGGTCCTGACTCTCAATAACGGTAACTATGATGGTATGAGGCATGAGCTGGCTCTGATGGACTGGGAAACATTACTGAAAGGAAGTCAGTGGACAGGCAATGGCAGACATTCAAGGAACGGATAGGTGAACTAAGTGGTTGATTCCTATTTGGCGCAAGAGTAGAAAGGGAACTGTGGCCAAATCACGGCTTACAAGAGAAATTAGAGATAGTATTAGATTCAAAGAAGAAGAATACAAATTAGCAAGAAAAAGCAATAGACTGAGGATTGGGAACCGTTTTTTTCCCAATTAATTGGGATGTGGGCGTCGCAGGCTGTGCCAGCATTTATTGCCCATTCCTAATTGCCCTTGAGGGAGCAGTTAGGAGTCAACTACGTTGCTGTGAATCTGGAGTCACATGTAGGCCAGACCGGGTAAGGACGGCAGATTTCCTTCTCCATAAGGACATGAGTGAACCAGATGGGATTTTATAACAATCGACAATGGTTTCATGGTCATCATTCGACTTTTACTTCCAGATTTTTATTGAATTCAAATTTCACCCTCTGCAGTGGCGGAATTTGAACCTGGGTCTCTGGTTTACTAGTCCAGTGACAATCCCACTACACCATCGCCTCACTCAAAATTTAGCAAAGGCACATCAAGGCATTGATTCAGAAGAGGAAAATACAATATGAAAGTAAGCTAGCAGGGAACAAGTATTCACAAAGGAAGACGTGAATAATGTACCGGATGTTATGAGAAAGACAAGTTTTAATGAGGAGCTAAAGGATTTAGTATTAGTAAATAAATGGTTTTGAGGAAATTAATGGAACTGAAGGCGGACAAATCTCCAGGGCCTGATAATCTTCATCCCAGAGTACTGAAGAAAGTGGCCCGAGAAATAGTAGATCCATTGATGGTCATTTTCCAAAATTCTTTGGACTTTGGAATGGTTCCTACAGATTGGAGAGTAGCGAATATAACTAGGGAACTATAGACCAGTGAGCCTAACGTCGGTGGCAGGGAAGTTGCGAGGGTCCACTATCAAGGATTTTATAGCACATTATTTGGAAAGCAGTGGTGTAATCAGACAAAGTCAGCATGGATTTACGAAAGGGAAATCATGCTCAACAAATCGACTGAAATTCTTTGAAAATATAACTAGTGGAGTTGACCAGGGAGAACCGGTGGATGTGATTTATTCAGACGTTCAGAAGGATTTCGACAAGCTCTCACATAGTAATCTACTATGTAACATTAAAATGCATAATATTGCAGGTAGTGTCTTGAGATGAATAGAAAACTGGTTAGCAGACAGGAAGCAAAAACTTGGAATAAATGGGTCTTTTTCTGATTGACAGACAGTGACTAGTGGGGTACCGCAGGGATCTGTGCTAGGACCCCAACTGTTCACATTATATGTTAACAAGGAAACTAAATGAATTATATCCAAATCTGAAAATTATACGTTGGTTGGGAGGGTGAGTTTTGAGGAAGATGCAGAGGTGCTTCAATGTGATTTGGACAAGCTGAATGAGTGGGCATATGCAGCATAGTGTGGATAAATGTGAGGTTATCCACTTCGGTGGCAAAAATAGGAAGGCAGATTATTTGAATGAGTGTAAATTGAGAGAGGTTGATACTCAGCGAGACCTTGGTGTCCTCATGCTGAAAGTAAGCACGTAAGTACAGCAGGCAGTAAAGAAGGCAAATGGTATTTTGGTCTTCATAGCGAGAGGATTTGACTATATGAATCGGGATGTTTTACTACACTTGCATAGGGCATAAGTGAGGCGACACCTGGAGTAGTGTGTGCAGTTTAGGTGTCCTTATCTGAGGAAGGATGTTCTTGCTATGGAGGGAGTGCAGCAAAGCTGGCTGATTCCGAGGAAGGCGGGACTGTCATATGAGGAGAGTCTAAGTTGGTTAGGATTCTATTCACTGGAGTTTAGAAGAGTGAGGGGGGAATTTGATAGAAACTTTAAAAATTCTAACAGGAATAGATAGGGTAGATTCAGAAAGAATGTCCCCAATAGTGGGGGAGTCCAGAACTAGGGGTCATAGTTTGAGGATTTCTTCACCGGAGAGTGATGAATCTGTGAAATTCACTGCCACAGAAAGTAGGTGAGGTCAAAACATTATGTAATTTATGTAATACAGCATAAAGTGCTGTATTAATAATAATTATTGCTTATTGTCACAACGAGGCTTCGATGAAGTTACTGTGAAAAGCCCCTAGTCACCACATTCCGCCACCTGTTCGGGGAGGCCGGTATGAGACCCCTCCATCCTTGCACGTTTCGATTCTCAAAAACGGCTACTGAGACTGATTTGATTGAATGAAATGCATTACCTTAGTGTTTCGCAGATGTAAAGCACATACGTCTCCCCCCCCCCCCCAAGAGAGGTGGGAAAAGGGGCACAAAGGCGTTCCCTTCAATAGAAACAAAACATCATCTTTGCCATACGCTGTGCCTTGGATTAACCTGTCAGCAGCATCTGGTTTATCTTTCAGCCTCGCTGGCCATGGACTCTCTGATATAATTCCACACCAGTCACATGACTAAACCAGGGAGATGATGGCACGACGTCAACGATCAGACAGGAAGATGCAAGGTATTTACGACCATTTAAGTTGGTACCAATGACATAGGTAGAAGGAGGACAGAGGTTCTGCTAAGCGGGTATGAACAGATAAGAGCTACATTAAAAAGCAGAACCAAAAAGGTAATAATCTCTGGATTACTTCCTTAGCCACGAGCTAATTGGCACAGGATCAATAAGATTAAGGGGTTAAATGCGTGGCTCAAAGATTGGTGTGGGAGAAATGGGTTTGAATTCATGGGACATTGACACCAGTACTGAGGAAGACCTGTGCCGAAGGGACGGTCTTCATCTGAATCATACTGGGACCATAGTGATGACTTGGTGGGGATTACTGAAACGTGGTTACAAGGAGACCCGGTCTGGGAATTGAATATCCAAGGGTACGCAGTGTTTCGGGAAGATAGATGAAAGGACATAAGCACTTCAGATCAAGATGCAGAATCAGTCTGGGTAGAAATAAGAAATAACAAAGGGAAGAAGTCCTTGGTAGGAGTAATCTATAGGTCCCCAACAGTAGTTCTACAGTGGGGCACAGTATAAACCAGGGAATACTGGGGGCTTGCAAGAAAGGTACGGTAATAATAATGGGTGATTTTAAAATGCACATCGACTAGATTAATCAAATTGGCAAGGGTAGCCTCGAGGGAGAGTTTATTGAATGTGTTAGAGATGTTTTCTTAGAGCAATATGTTGGGAACCAATCAGGGAGGAGGCTATAACTAAGTTATATCATATTGCAAAGGCCAGTGTCAGACTGGAACATTGGGAAACTTTCAAACATAAAGAAAGGGATGCTAAAAAAGTAATAAAAAAGCCAAGGTAAATTACGAAAAAAAACTAGCAGAATATCAGAGACGATAGCAAAAGCTTCTACAGGTACATAAAAGGGAAGAGAGTCGCTAAAGTGAATGTTAGCCTCTTGGAAGATGAAACCGGTGAGTTAATAGTGGGGAACACAGAAATGGCAAAGATGCTAAATCAATACTTTGCCTCAGTTTTCACGGTGGAGGACACTAGTACCATTCCAATAGGAATGGGCAATTCAGAGGTAAAAGGGTAGAACTTGGAACAATCAGCATCAATAGGGAAACGGTACTCAACAAACGTTTGGGATTGAGGGCAGGCAGGTCACCAGGGCCTGATGGCCTACATACTAGGGTGTTAAAGGAAGTGGCAGCACAGATAGTGGATCCATTGGTTATAATATTCCAAAACTCCCTGGACACGGGAAAGGTGCCAAAGGATTGGAAAAATGCTCCCTTATTCAATAAGGGAGGGAGGCAGAATGTGGGAAATTACAGACCAGTTAGTTTAACATCTGTTGTTGGAAAATTATTAGAATCATTTATCAAAGGGCAGCACGGTGGCAGAGTGGTTCGATCCCGGCTCTGGGTCACTGTCCGTGTGGAGTTTGCACATTCCCCCAATGCTTGCGTGGGTTTCGCCCCCACAATCCAAAGATGTGCAGGATAGGTGGATTGGCCACTCTAAATTGCCCCTTAATTGGAAAATAATTAATTGGTCACTCTAAATTTATTTTAAAAAATCATTTATCAAGGACTAATTTATCAGGACATTTGGAATGCCAAATCACTATCCATCAGAGGTTTCTGGCTCATGGTTTTATGGAGGGCAAATCGTGGTTGACTAATTTGCTTGTGTTCTTCAAAGATGCAACAAGCAAAGTGGATAATGGGGATCCTACAGATGTAGTATATCTGGACTTCCAGAAGGCGTTTGATAAGGTGCCACACAGAAGGTTAACTCACAAGGTAAGATCACATGAGATTAGGGAACTTATTAGTTTGGATAGAAGACTGGCTGACAGACAGGATGCAGAGAGTCGGGTTTAATGGGCCTTTTTCCGGATGGCAAGATGGAACTAGTGGGGTGCCACAGGGTTCGGTCCTTGTGCCCCAGCTATTTACAATCTATATTACCGACTTGTATACAGGGATAGGTTTAATCGCCAAATTTGCAGATGACACAAAAATAGGTGGGACAGTAAGTTGCAATGAGGAAATAAGACCCTTCTAAATGGATATAGATAGGTTAGGAGAGTGAGCCAAAATGTGGCAGATGGAGTTTAAAGTGGACAAATGTGAGGTGGTGCATTTTGGTCTAAAAAATAGAACGGCAATTTATTATCTCAATGGGGAGAGACTTAAGGGTGCTCCGATACAGAGGGATCTGGGTGTTCTCATGCAGGAGTCGCAGAAAGCGAGCATGCAGGTGCAGCAGATAATAAGGAAAGCAAATGGAATGTTGGCATTTATTGCAAAAGGAATAGAGTATAAAGGTAAGGAAGTGTTGTTGCATTGAGACCACACCTGGAGTATTGTGCACAGTTATTTGAGGAAAGATGTAGTGGCATTGGAGGCAGTTCAGAGGAGGTTCGCTAGATTGATTCCAGAGATGAGGGGTTTGTCGTATGAGGAGAGATTGAACAGTTTAGGCCTATATTCTGTAGAGTTTAGAAGAATGAGAGGAGCTCTAATCAAGGTATACAAGATGCTAAAAGGTATGGATAAAGAGACATGGATCAGATGCTTCCTCTTTATGGATCATTCTAAAACGAGAGCTCAAAATCTTAGAATAAGAGGTAGCAAATTTTTTAATGATTTGAGGAGAAACTACTTCTCCCAAAGAGTTGTGAATCTGTGGAATTCGCTACCCAAGAGTGTGGTGGATGCAGGGGCAGTGAGCAAATTTGAGGAGTTAGACAGATTTTGAATTGGTAGTGGGTTGAAGGGTAATGGAGAATGGGCAGGACAATGGAGTTGAGGCCATGATGGGATCAGCCATTATCGCATTGAAGCTATTTAGACTTGGGAGGCTAAATTGCCTACTCCCGCTCCTAGATCATATATTGTAGGGAGGAGATGCGCTGGTGGATTTTGTAATCCAGTTCTTGGCCTGCAGGTCTGTGGGTGACAGATGAGGAACATATCATCATCATAGAATTTACAGAGCAGAAGGAGGCCATTCGGCCCATCGCGTCTGCACCGGCTCTTGGAAAGAACACCCTACCCAAGGTCAACACCTCCACCCTATCCCCATAACCCAGTAACCCCACCCAACACTAAGGGCAATTTTGGACACTAAGGGCAATTTAGCATGGCCAATCCACCTAACCTGCACATCTTTGGACAGTGGGAGGAAACCGGAGCACCCGGAGGAAACCCACGCACACACGGGGAGGATGTGCAGACTCCGCACAGACAATGACCCAAGCCGGAATCGAACCTGGGACCCTGGAGCTGTGAAGCAATTGTGCTATCCACAATGCTACTGTGCTGCCCCGTGCAGCCATGATAGAATGGCGGAGCAGACGCAATGGACCGAATGGCCTAATTATGCTCCTATATCTTATAAACTTATGAACAATGCATCCTTTATGTAACTTCAGAGTGCTGCCAGAATTCCCGAAAGCCCGGCACCAACATTTAGAAATGCTGGAGTGGTATTTTGAGCTCATTGGCCGGTAACAGGTTTTCCTGTATGGCTGTGGACAAACAATAAAAATTTCAACAAAACTGATAAGCTGATGACTGCCGTTTGCCCAGATTTGCTCACAAGATTGAAGACCATTGTTTTGCTTGCTTCAAACTTGTCCGGCTACCACCTCTCCTCCCGACCCCCAATCACTAGAATCAAAGTAGCAAACACTGCGAATGCTAAGCCCAGTCCATCACCCCTCAGCGAAAACAATTCTCCTCGTTGCAGCCTTAAATGGAGGCCTCTAACCACCTGAGTCAAATGGTGGTAGATTAGTAACCCGGACTTGACCTTCTGAGACTGGTTGGTACTGCAGCAGAGTACTGAGGGAAAGTTGCACTGACATAGTTGCAGCCTTTCACCCGAAACATCAAATTTTTTCAGATGGAAGTGAAAGATCTCACAGCATGAGAGGGAACACCCTGGACATTGTTTCTACCCTAGCCAACAGCACCACAATCAATAACCTCACTGCTCTTTGACAACTTTCTTTTATGCCCTGATACTTTAAACAGCGACTCCACTTGTAAAGTAACTCTTCGATTGCGAACCTTTGAAAAAATGTGACTGCAGCAAGATGCCTGGCAAGACTGCCAATTTCAGCTCAACTCAGTACAACTTCCTTGGGGAGGGTACAAAGCAGATTTACCTGAACGGGTCCAAGGATGGGGCATTCGAGCTCCAAAGTTGGGTTGGAGAATCTGGAGCAAATGTGACTGACTGAAGAAAGAGAGGTGCACAAGATCATGAGCGGTTTGGATAATGCAGACAAGGAAAAGGTTTTCCTATTATGTGAAGGTACAAGAAACAAGGGACACACAGTTGGGATGTGAGGGGGAGAAAAATAAAAAATAAATAAATTGCAGTGCACACAAGAGTTAAAGTTCAATAAACTCTTTTTAAAAAGAGGTGCTGTCAAAGCTTTTTAACTTGCACTCATCAGGACAAAATCACAAGGACGTTAAATCTCAACGGCAACAGGGCAGCACGGTGGCGCAGTGGGTTAGCCCTGCAGCCTCACGGTGCCGAGGTCCCTGGTTCGATCCCGGCTCTGGGTCACACTGTCCATTTGTAGTTTGCACATTCTCCACGTGTTGGCATGGGTTTCGCCCCCACAACCCAAAGACGTGCAGGCTAGGTGGATTGGCCATGCTAAATTGGCCCTTAACTGGAAAAACCCCAATTGGGTACACTAAATTTATTTGAAAATTTTAAAATCTCAAAGGCTAAAACAATTTATACTGCATGAGAACAGACATCAAGGGGAGCTCCTCCCAGTGTGATATCATGCAGTATAAACCGTTGTTGCTATCCGAATTTGGAATTCCCATGATTCTGCCCCGATGACTGCAAGACGCAAAGCTTCAAAAGCATCTCTTTTTTTAAGCAACATTCAAGGTCTGTCCAACCATGTGTCTAACCATGTAACGCTCACATCCCATGAATGAAAAGAAAAATCCAGCAGGTTTGACAGGAGAGAGAGACAAGAGTTAACATTTCAGGCTTGTGGCCTTTCTGGGTTATTTGTTACTCTTGGTTGCGAACCGCTTCAAGAGAGTCCTGCTGGATACACACAAGTATTTTTTCTCTCACTAATATCATTAAATCCAGGTTGATGCTACAGGGCAGTACTGCAGTGTGAGAGTGAAGGTCCGTCAGAGGAGATAATAAATCTGCCTATTGAGGGAGACGGCACTATTTCAAGTTCAGGAGATTGACTGGCTCTCTAGCTCTCTGCTGTTTGTGTGGCCCTGCCACTGTGTTGCACATTTGCTGACATGATAATGACAAAGTCATCAGTCATTAGCACTCAAACACTTTGGGACATGCTGAAAGCTTGCTTGATTTTTTCCTCATCAGCATGTGTGATGTGACGATCTATGGGTGTCGCCATGGGGCATTTGTGTCAGACTTCATTCCCAAAGCCCCTCCTCGAGACTCAGTTAATTTAACCATTGGTTGGGGGTGAACAATGACCAAGGAGCCAGGAGATCTCTGTGCTCAGTGGGCAGCGGAGACAGTCGGTTGCAGGTTCAAGGCCCACTCCAGAGATTGGGAGCACAAAGCCTCGGCTGACACTCCGGTGCAGTTCGGAGGGTAGAGTGCTGCAGTGTCGGAGGTGCCATCTTTCAGGTGAAAGGTTAAAAACGGGGTCTTGTCTGCCCCCGCCCATGCTGGTAAAGATCCCCTGGCACCATTTTGAAGAGAAGCAGGGATGTACGCACTCTCCAGTGACTAGACCAACACGTACCTCTCAAAGAGTGCTGCTTGCAGGATCTTATTGTGCTGTTTCAAAAAATAACTGTAGCTTGGAAGTGCCTTGGATCTTCTGTGGCAATAAAAGACAGTATATAAATGCAACTTTCTTCTTTCTCAATTTGTCTCACAGACAGACCCGTGTCAAAGGAGAGATCTGTAACAATACAGCACTCCCTCAGCACTGCGCTGTAATGTCAGCCGGGATTACGTGCTCATGTACCTGAAGTGAGACTTGAATACTGGACCTCCCGACCCTGACGCAAGGCATGACTTACCCCCTCATCCCACCCTCCTTAAAAAGAAAGTTATCACGTGCAAAGCCAACTGTAAGATTAGTGCTCGTCAGTACAGACATGGCAGCTCTGAGCGGGTGTGTGCCTCTTGCCAAACTGCAGGCTCTCCACAGAACCACGAGCCAGTCTGCTTTAATCCCCAGGAGTCTCCAAAGCTGGTGACACGAGACAGTCACTGGAGACGCTGAGTCAGAGTCTCGGCAAGGAGCCCTGTGACTTCGCACGAGTGGCAATGCTACTTTCTCACTCTTTCAAAATAAACCACACAGCTTCTAAAAGCAGTGCCGCTGCCCATTAGAGATACCCATGACTTCATTCAGAATGAGCAGAGTGTCGGATGCCAGTGGGGAGCTTAGAGGCCTGGCGTCATCTGACCAACAACTTGCCTGCAACATAATAAAATGACCCAAGGTGCCTTGCAGGAGCATTATAAACAAAATATGGCTTTGAAGCACACAAGGAGAAATTATACAGGATGCACAGAAACTGGCCATTCGGCCCACAGTCCATGCTGCTGCTTATGCTTTACTTGAGCTTCCTCCCATTTTTCTTAATTTAAATCGATCACAACCCCTCATTTCTTCCTCCCTCGTGAGTTTATCCAGCTTCTCCTTAAATACATCTATATTGTTCACTTCAAACACACTTGTGTGGTAGCGGGTTCGACATTCTCACCTGCTTTGGCGATCATCCGATCTAAGATTGTCCACCTAAGAAACTCCGTGTCACTGGTCATGGGTAGTATGGTTCATTGCGTGGCTGATGAGCCCGATCCTAGAGCCGTATCTTCCACCACACGCTTGGCAGGTGTTTCCGGGAGGTGAGATTGGTTCTCTAGATCACTGGTATTCCTTTCTCAGGCTCTTTTTCTGGGCCTCCTCTTGCCATTGGGTCTCCTCAAAAGAATTGTGTCCCTTCAATCAGAAGCTTCCTCCAAGTAGGTCTCTTCTGAACAAGGGTCTCCCAGTCGTTGACATCTACGTTGCATTTCTTGAGGTAAGCCTTCAGAATGTCTTTGAAGAGCTTCCTTTGTCCTCTTGTTCGGGAGCCTTCCCACAGCTGGGCGAGAAGCTTTTCTTTGGCAGTCGGGACTCTGACATTCCTAAGTGCATGGTCGGCCCAGCAGAGTTGGTTTTGGATGATCATGGCCTTGATGCTGGTGATCTTGGTTCCTTCAATGACACGGATGTTAGCACGCCTGTATTCCCAGCTGATGCAGAGAATCTGTCTCAGACAACGTTGATGGTACCTTTCATTTCCGAATTCCCTATTGAACTTCTGGGTGACTAACCTTTTTGACAGTCTCTAGTGATGCTCCTCCTCATGACAGGAAACATTCTCTCTGCATCCACTCTTATCAAAACCTTGCACAATTTTAAACACCTCTATTAGGTCATGCTTCAGCCTTTGCATTTCCGGAGAGCCAGCTTTTTATTCATTTCCCGATATGTATACCCACCTATTTCTGATGCCATCCCTGTAATCATCCTGGTAATCATCTCTGCACCTTGCCCAGTGCTTCGATATCCTTTTTATGATACTGGGACCAGAACTGCCCACAGTACAAAGTGTGGTCTCACCAAGGTTAGATACAGGATTCTCAGGGGACTGGAGAGGGTAGAGTCGGAGAGGATTTTTCCTTTTGTCAGAGTGTACAGGACAAGAAGGCACAATCTCAGAGAAAAGGGTCGCCCATTTTAAACAGAGATGAGGAGGTATTTATTTTCTCAGAGGGTATTTGTGGAATTCTTTACTGCAGAGGCTGCAGAGGTTGAGCCATTGTGCTCAAGGCTGAAATGGACAGAATTTTAATCAGTAAGGGAATCAAGGGTTATGGGGAAAGTGGAGTTGAGGATTAATCGGATCAGTCAAGATTCCCATTGAATGGCGGAGCAGGCTCGATGGGCTGAATGGCCTACTTCTGCTCTTACGTCTTATGGTCTAATGCAGGGTCAGTGGAACTTCCCTACTTATAGAGTGGTGCGAGTTAGGACAGGAGAAACAGGTTTGAATGGCCAGATGGTAGAATTTGGGAGAACAACCAGGAGTGTGTTGGAATATGTGCATCTAGAGGTAACAACATGAGTGAGGGCTTCAGCAGCACATGAGCTGAGGCGGCGGGGGGGGTCAAGCAATATTACAGAGGAAGAAATAGGTGCGTGTGTGTATGTATATATATATATATATATATATATATATATAATTATATCTTTGAAATCCGCACTTTTTCTTGAGTGCCGAAGTGATGCTTCTAGTAAAGAAAAATAACATGGTGCTCATCCAAGATCCACTAGCGATGTGACGTTTCACAACTATACATATACAGGTATTCCAAAAAGTCCAGAATTATATATATTATGCACAATCTAAGAGGGGAGAGAATTAATAGGAACCTGAGGAGCAACCTTTTTACACAGTGGGTGGTAGGTATGTGGAATGAGCTGCCGGAGGAGCTGGTTGAGGCAGGGACATTGACAACAGTTAAAAGGCATTTGGACAGATTCATGGGTGGGAAAGGTTGAGAGGGAGATGGGCCAAATGCAGGCAAACGGGGTTAGCTTAGATGGCCTTTTTGGTTGGCATGGACCAGTTTGTGCCGAAGGGCCTGTCTCCATGCCGTAGATTCCAGGATTTATTTATTAATCGCCACGTCTCCTGCTAACGCAAGGTAATCCACACAAGATGGCCACCGATAGATTCCTGAGCGCAGATGGGTAAGACGTCATTGGCTGGTGACACAGTGCTAGCAAAACCCATCCTCAACTTCTGAGACAATGGGGAGGGGGAAATTAAATCACAGAAACTTTGTTTTCCCTTCCCGATTGCATAAACAAAGAGTTAAAATGAAACCCGAATGACGCGGGCTGGATATATAACTGCTGTGGGTGTCAGGCCCGTTACATTGAACAGCGTTGGAGATCAACGGGAACACATGCCTAATTTCCGGCTCACTTTTACCTTTTGTGTCAATTTTGTTTTTGGTTATTTATTCCTGTCGGGCTGTGTGCATTCCTTTTACTTTGCGTTGGTTCAACTTGTGGCTTTGATCCTGGATCTCTGTTGCGCGCAGTGACATTGCGGGTAAAATGGTACAACCAAGCATGCACTGCACTGGCAGTAAACGCGGCCTTTATTGATAGTTTCTGTCTCCATCCTTGTTAAAACCCCACTGGAGCCTGTAATTCCAGGTCAGGAGAGAACCCATCTTCACTCTGCTGGGGACTTTAACAGATCACACGATTCTATGTACCAAGCCCCAGTGCCAAGTGCCTTGTTCCTTCCCTATATCCCACCCCCCCCTGGACTCCCAGCACTGCCCCAGATTGCATTTTAACGCCCTAACAACAACCTAGCAACCCGACAGCAGCTGACGGCGCTTTCTCAGGGTACAATTTCCCAGCTGCTTGTACACAAACACATTTCGACTTCCTAATCACATTGAGTAATGAGTTCTGGGCACTGCAGTGCCTCAATAGCGAAGTGTGCACATAGCATGGTACAGAGTTGCACAGGTCAGCTTTGATTTCCTGCTCTACACCAATTAATACGATCAGAGGGGGAGCAGTAACTGTGGCACCATGAGTAGCCTCAGCCAGCCAGAGAGAGAGAGAGAAAAGAAATCAGGCCACCTCACATACCCATTGCTATGCAGACACCAACTAATTAATATAGATCCAATTTGCTATGTTCAGAGGTGCTACATTAATGCAACTCTCGAGTAGAAAAATGAAGGCTGACACTCTGCTGCCATACGAAGGGAGCACTGCAAAGTTGGGGGTACTGTTTTTTGGGCGAGACATTAAACAAGGCCCAATCTGCCTGCTTGGGTTGATGGGGCAGCACGGTAGCATTGTGGATAGCACAATTGCTTCACAGCTCCAGGGTCCCAGGTTCGATTCCGGCTCGGGTCACCGTCTGTGCGGAGTCTGCACATCCTCCCCGTGTGTGCGTGTGGTTTTCCTCCGGGTGCTCCGGTTTCCTCCCACAGTCCAAAGATGTGAATGTTAGGTGGATTGACCATGATAAATTGCCCTTAGTGTCCAAAATTGCCCTTAGTGTTGGGTGGGGTTACTGAAAATGAAAATCGCTTATTGTCACAAGTAGGCTTCAAATGAAGTTACTGTGAAAAGCCCCTAGTCGCCACATTCCGGCACCTATTCGGGGAGGCTGTTACGGGAATCGAACCGTGCTGCTGGCCTGCCTTGGTCTGCTTTCAAAGCCAGCGATTTAGCCCTGTGCTAAACAGCCCGAGTTATGGGGTTACTGGGTTATGGGGATAGGGTGGAGGTGTTGACCTTGGGTAGGGTGCTCTTTCCAAGAGCCGGTGCAGTCTCGATGGGCCGAATGGCCTCCTTCTGCACTGTAAATTCTATGTTAAAAGATGGAACCGAGGAGCAGGGGTAGGCAAGGACAGAGGAAGGCCAGGAACAGAGGAGCGGGGTAGGCCATTCGACCAATTGAACCTGCTCCGCCAATCAGTAGGATCATGGCAGATCTGGTTGTGATCTCATCTTCACTTTCCTGTCTGCCCCCCCCCCCCTCCCAATCAATCAGCCATCAATATTACACACGTTCAAACAGTATTTTACCGCATTCTGCCATGAGGTGTGGAGGTCATTGGCAAGGCCAGCATTTGTTGCCCTTTCTTAATTGCCCTTGAACTGACGGGCTTGCTGAGCCACATCAGAGGGCAGTTAAGAGTCAACTACATTGCTGAGGGTCTGGAGTCCAGGTAAGCGACTCAGATGGGTTTTGAATGACAATCGATAATAGTTTCTTGGTCACCATTACTAGCTTTTCAATTCCAGATTTTATGAATTGAATTAAAATTGGGTTTGCACTCATGACCCCACAGCATTAGTCTGATCCTCTGGATTACTTGCCCAGTGACGTTACCACAATCTTCCCTACCCTTCAAGGAAGGAGGAGGAAGAGGTGCATTCTTCCAGGACCCATAACATATTAATTGTCCTCAGACACCTCATAGGTGTGTTTCCAAATACAATTTGATACTGAACCACATGAGGAAACATCAGATCAAAGGTTTGGTCAAAGATGTTGATTTAAGGAGCTCTTTAAGGGAGAAGTGAGGTGAAGTGGTCGAGGGAGGGATCTCGGGGCCTCGGTAGGTGAAGGCACAGCCAATGGTGGTGGAGCGGTTAGAATGAGGGCTACTCAGGAGGCCAGAATTAGAGAGGCACAGATACTGGAGGGTTTTGGATCTGAAACAGATACGAGATGGGGAAGGGGGCAAAGCCAGGGAGGGGTTTGAAAGCAAGATGAGAATTTTTAAATCAAGACGTTGTCTGGCCAGGAGAGGATTGGGCGCCAGTGAGCACAGGGCTGATCAGACTGATGGGATCTTGGTGTGAGTTTTGGATGACCCAAGGGTGACCCTTACAGGAGGGTATGGAGGGAACACAAGGAATGGATTAATTGAGAGGCAGAGTCAGCCAATGATGTGGAGGTGGTAATAGGTGGTCTTTGTGATCACACTGTGGGAAGGTGGAATGAAATGAACAGAAAGGAATTGGCTAAAAAATAGTAACTGATAGCGATTTAGCTGTGCTGAGGACTTGAGGTACAGATTATTCCAGCAGGATGAGACAGATACTTGTCTCCATAATAAGAACATAAGAACTAGGAACAGGAGTAGGCTGTCTGGCCCCTCGAGCTTGCTCCGCCATTCAATGAGATCATGGCTGATCTTTTGTGGACTCAGCTCCGCCTTCCGGCCCGAACACCATAATCCTTTATTCCTCAAAAAACTATTTATCTTTATCTTGAAAACATTTAATGAAGGAGCCTCAACTGTTTCACTGGGCAAGGAATTCCATAGATTCACAACCCTTTGGGTGAAGACGTTCCTCCTAAACTCAGTCCTAAATCTACTTCCCTTTATTTTGAGGCCATGCCCCCTAGTTCTGCTTTCACCCGCCAGTGGAAACAACCTGCCCGCATCGATCCTATCTATTCCCATCATAATTTTATATGTTTCTATATGATCCCCCCACATCCTTCTAAAATCCAACGAGTACAGTGCCAGTCTACTCAACCTCTCCTCGTAATCCAACCCCCTCAACTCTGGGATGAACCGAGTGAATCTCCTCTGCACACCCTCCAGCGCCAGTACGTCCTTTCTCAGGTAAGGAGACCAAAACGGAACACAATACTCCAGATGTGGCCTCATTAAACACGTTATACAGTTGCAGCATAATCTCCCTAGTCTGAAATTCCATCCCTCTAGCAATGAAGGACAAAACTCTTTTCACCTTCATAATCACCTGTTGCACCTGTAAACCAACTTTTTGCGACTCATGCACTACGAAACCCAGGTCCCTCTGCACAGCAGCATGTTTTAATATTTTATCATTTAAATAATAATCCCTTTTGTGGTTATTCCTACGAAAATGGATAACCTCACATTTGTCAACTTTATATTCCATCTGCCAGACCCTAGCCCATTCACTTAACCTATCCAAATCCCTCTGCAGACTTCCAGTATCCACTGCACCTTTTGCTTTACCACTCATCTTAGTGTCGTCTGCAAACTTGGACACATTGCCCTTGGTCCCCAACTCCAGATCATCTATATAAATTGTGAAGAATTGTGGGCCCAACACTGATCCCCGAGGGACACCACTAGCCACTGATCGCCAACCAGAGAAACACCCATTAATCCCCACTCTTTGCTTTCTATTAATTAACCAATCTTCTATCCATGCTACTACTTTACCCTTAATGCCATGCATCATTATCTTATGCAGCAACCTTTTGTGTGGCACCTTATCAAAAGCTTTCTGGATATCCAGATATACCACATCCACTGGCTCCTCATTGACGACCGCACTGGCAATGTCCTCAAAAAATTCCACTAAATTAGTTAGGCATGACCTGCTCTTTATGAACCCATGCTGCGTCTGTCAATGGGACAATTTCCATCCAGATGCCTCGCTATTTCTTCCTTGATGATAGATTCCATCATCCCTACTACCGAAGTTAAGCCCACTGGCCTATAATTGCCCGCTTTCTGCCTACCTCCTTTTTTGAACAATAATGTCACGTTTGCTAATTTCCAATCCGCCGGGACCACCCAGAGTCTAGTGAATTTTGGTAAATTATCACGAGTGCATTTGCAATTTCCCTAGCCATCTTTCAGGGCCAGGAGACTTGTCTATCTTTAGCCCCATTATCTTGCCCATTACTACCTCCTTAGTGATAACAATCATCTCAAGGTCCTCATCTGTCATAGCCTCATTTCCATCCGTCACTGGCATGTTATGTGTGTCTTCCACTGTGAAGACCGACCCAAAAAACCTGCTCAGTTCCTCAGCCATTTCCTCATCCCCCATTATTAAATCTCCCTTCTCGTCATCTAAAGGACCAATATTTACCTTAGCCACTCTTTTTTTGTTTTATATATTTGTAGAAACCTTTTTATCATCTGTTTTTATATTCTGAGCAAGTTTACTCTCATAATCTTCTTTATAGCTTTTTCAGTAGCTTTCTGTTGCCCCTTAAAGATTTTCCAATCCTCTGGCCTCTCACTAATCTTTGCCACTTTGTATGCTTTTTCCTTCAATTTGATGCTCTCCCTTACTTCCTTAGATATCACGGTCGATTTTCTCTCTTTCTACCGTCCTTCCTTTTTGTTAGTATAAACTTTTGCTGAGCACTGTGAAAAATCACTTGGAAGGTTCTCCACTGTTTCACCATAAATTCTTTGCTCCCAGTTTACCTTAGCCAGCACTTCTCTCATCCCATTGTAATCTCCTTTGTTTAAGCATTAGTGTTTGATTTTACCTTCACACCCTCCATCTGTATTTTAAATTCCACCATATTGTGATCGCTCCTTCCGAGAGGATCCCTAACTATGAGATCATTAATCAATCCTGTCTCATTACACAGGACCAGATCTAGGATTGCTTGTTCCCTCGTATGTTCCAGTACTACTGTTCTAGGAAACCACCGCGGATACATTCTATAAACTTCTCCTCAAGGCTGCCTTGACCGACCTGGTTAACACAATCGACACATAGATTAAAATCCCCCATGATAACTGCTGTACCATTTCTACATGCATCAGTTATTTCTTTGTTTATTGCCCGCCCCACCGTAATTTTACTATTTGGTAGCCTATAGGGGTACCAATATCCTGGGGGGCAAATTTGCTAATGCTCTTCGGGAGGGTTTAAACTAGTTCAGCAGAGGCTTAGGAACCTGAATTGTATCTCCAGTATACAGGAGGTTGAGAGTAGTGAGGTCATGAGTAAGGTTTCAAAGTTGCAGGAGTGTACCGGCAGGCAGGAAGGTGGTTTAAATTGTGTCTTCTTCAATGCCAGGAGCATCCGGAATAAGGTGGGTGAACTTGCGGCATGGGTTGGTACCTGGGACTTCGATGTTGTGGCCATTTCGGAGACATGGATAGAGCAGGGACAGGAATGATTGTTGCAGGTGCCGGGGTTTAGATATTTCAATGAGCTCTGGGAAGGTGGTAAAAGAGGGGACGGGGTGGCATTGTTAGTCAAGGACAGTATTACGGTGGCAGAAAGGACGTTTGATGAGGACTCGTCTACTGAGGTAGTATGGGCTGAGGTTAGAAACAGGAAAGGAGAGGTCACCCTGTTAGGGGTTTTCTATAGGCCTCTGAAAAGTTCCAGAGATGTAGTAGAAAGGATTGCAAAGATTATTCTGGATAGGAGCGAAAGCAACAGGATAGTTGTTATGGGGACTTTAACTTTCCAAATATTGACTGGAAACGCTATAGTTCGAGTACTTTAGATGGGTCCGTTTTTGTCCAATGTGTGCAGGAGGGTTTCCTGACACAGTATGTAGATAGGCCAATGAGAGGCGAGGCCATATTGGATTTGGTACTGGGTAATGGACCAGGACAGGTGTTAGATTTGGAGGTAGGTGAGCACTTTGGTGATAGTGACCAGAATTCAATTACATTTACTTTAGTGGTGGAAACGGATAGGTATGTACCGCAGGGCAAGAGTTATATCTGGGGGAAAGGCAATTATGATGCGATGAGGCAAGACTTAGGATGCATCGGGTGGAGAGGAAAACTGCAGGGGATGGGCACAATGGAAATGTGGAGCTTGTTCAAGGAACAGCTACTGCGTGTCCTTGATAGGAATGTCCCTGTCAGGCAGGGAGGAAGTGGTCGAGTAAGGGAACCGTGGTTTACTAAAGCAGTCTAAACACTTGTCAAGAGGAAGAAGAAGGTTTATGTAAAGATGAGACATGAAGGTTCAGTTAGGGTGCTCGCGAGTTACAAGTTAGCTAGGAGGGACCTAAAGAGAGAGCTAAGAAGAGCCAGGAGGGGACATGAGAAGTCTTTGGCAGGTAGGATCAAGGATAACCCTAAAGCTTTCTACAGATATGTCAGGAATAAAAGAATGACTAGGGTAAGAGTAGGGCCAGTCAAGGACAGTAGTGGGAAGTTGTGCTTGGAGTCCGAGGAGATAGGAAAGGTGCTAAATGAATATTTTTCGTCAGTATTCACACAGGAAAAAGACAATGTTGTCGAGGAGAATACTGAGATTCAGGCTACTAGACCAGAAGGGCTTGAGGTTCATAAGGAGGAGGTGTTCACAATTCTGGAAAGTGTGAAAATAGATAAGTCCCCTGGGCCGGATGGGATTTATCCTAGGACTCTCTGGGAAGCTAGGGAGGAGATTGCTGAGCCTTTGGCTTTGATCTTTAAGTCATCTTTGTTTACAGAAATAGTGCCAGAAGACTGGAGGATAGAAAATGTTGTCCCCTTGTTCAAGAAGGGGAGTAGAGACAACCCCGGTAACTATAGACCAGTGAGCCTTACTTCTGTTGTGGGCAAAGTCTTGGAAAGGGTTATAAGAGATAGGATGTATAATCATCTGGAAAGGAATAATTTGATTAGAGATAGTCAACACGGTTTTGTAAAGGGTAGGTCGTGCCCCACAAACCTTATTGAGTTCTTTGAGAAGGTGACCAAACAGGTGGATGAGGGTAAAGCAGTTGATGTGGTGTATATGGATTTCAGTAAAGCGTTTGATAAGGTTCCCCACGGTAGACTACTGCAGAAAATACGGAGGCATGGGATTCAGGGTGATTTAGCAGTCCGGATCAGAAATTGGCTAGCTGGAAGAAGACAAAGGGTGGTGGTTGATGGGAAATGTTCAGACTGGAGTCCAGTTACTCGTGGTATACCACAAGGATCTGTTTTGGGGCCACTGCTGTTTGTCATTTTTATAAATGACCTGGAGGAGGGCGTAGAAGGATGGGTGAGTAAATTTGCAGATGACACTAAAGTCGGTGGAGTTGTGGACAGTGCGGAAGGATGTTACAAGTTACAGAGGGACATAGATAAGTTGCAGCACTGGGCTGAGAGGTGGCAAATGGAGTTTAATGCAGAAAAGTGTGAGGTGATTCATTTTGGAAGGAATAACAGGAAGACCGAGTACTGGGCTAATGGTAAGATTCTTGGCAGTGTGGATGAGCAGAGAGATCTCGGTGTCCATGTACATAGATCCCTGAAAGTTGCCACCCAGGTTGAGAGGGTTGTTAAGAAGGCGCACGGTGTGTTAGCTTTTATTGGTAGAGGGATTGAGTTTCGGAGTCATGTTGCAGCTGTACAAAACTCTGGTGCGGCCGCATTTGGAGTATTGCGTGCAATTCTGGTCGCCGCATTATAGGAAGGATGTGGAAGCATTGGAAAGGGTGCAGAGAAGATTTACCAGAACGTTGCCTGGTATGGAGAGAAGATCTTATGAGGAAAGGCTGAGGGACTTGAGGCTGCTTTCGTTAGCGAGAAGAAGGTTAAGAGGTGACTTAATTGAGGCATACAAGGTGATCAAAGGATTGGATAGGGTGGACAGTGAGCGCCTTTTTCCTCGGATGGTGATGTCTAGCACGAGGGGACATAGCTTTAAATTGAGGGAGATAGATATAAGACAGACGCCAGAGGTAGGTTCTTTACTCAGAGAGTAGTAAGGGTGTGGAATGCCCTGCCTGCAACAGTAGTGGACTCGCCAACATTAAGGGCATTCAAATGGTCATTGGATAGACATATGGATGATAAGGGAATAGTGTAGATGGGCTTTAGAGTGGTTTCACAGGTCGGCGCAACATCGAGGGCCGAAGGGCCTGTACTGCGCTGTAATGTTCTATGTTCTATAGACTACTCCCATCAGTGACTTTTTCGCCTTACTATTCCTGATTTCCACCCAAATGGATTCAACCTTATCCTCCATAGCACCGATGTCATCCCTCACTACTGCCCGGATGTCATCCCTCACTACTGCCCGGATGTCATCCCTCACTACTGCCCGGATGTCATCCCTCACTACTGCCCGGATGTCATCCCTCACTACTGCCCGGATGTCATCCCTCACTACTGCCCGGATGTCATCCCTCACTACTGCCCGGATGTCATCCCTCACTACTGCCCGGATGTCATCCCTCACTACTGCCCGGATGTCATCCCTCACTACTGCCCGGATGTCATCCCTCACTACTGCCCGGATGTCATCCCTCACTACTGCCCGGATGTCATCCCTCACTACTGCCCGGATGTCATCCCTCACTACTGCCCGGATGTCATCCCTCACTACTGCCCGGATGTCATCCCTCACTACTGCCCGGATGTCATCCCTCACTACTGCCCGGATGTCATCCCTCACTACTGCCCGGATGTCATCCCTCACTACTGCCCGGATGTCATCCCTCACTACTGCCCGGATGTCATCCCTCACTACTGCCCGGATGTCATCCCTCACTACTGCCCGGATGTCATCCCTCACTACTGCCCGGATGTCATCCTTAAATAACAGAGCTACACCACCTCCCTTACCATCCACTCTGTCCTTCCGAATAGTATGATACCCGTGGATATTTAACTCCCAGTCGTGACCATCTTTTAACCACGTTTCAGTAATGGCCACTAAATCATAGTGATTCACGATGATTTGCGCCATCAACTCATTTACCTTATTCCGAATACTTTGCTGAACTAACAGTCTAGGGACCTAGATCATACCCAGGCCCAGTTGCAAAGCTGTCTGTGCCAGACCCCATATGTTTTTCTCTAAATTAGAAGAACGGTTCCCAAATGAAAGTTACAGCTCCTGGTGTGGTAAGCACTTGATAGATTTGGCTCAGTGTGTTTAAACCTATGAGTTGTTGTTTTGGGGATGGTGCATTCTCAGAGTTTAGGAAAATAGATAATATTTGGATTGGGGAGTAACTTAAGCCTACTGTCTGGGTAACCATTATTATAGTTAATTGTAAATGCTGTTCTTTACTGCTGCCTTTCTTGGTGTGCGTTTTAAAGTTTAATAATAGTTTTGGTGTTTGAATAATTTACAACAAGACTAGCCCCTTTCCTCACCTTGTTTCATCTCTTTTCTCATATTTTTTCCTAATCGCAAATATAAGTAGTTAAGACGTTCCAAGTTTCCCATCTGGGACTTGGGGCACCATCGCAGTGAACATCAGTGGGATTCATAGCAATAGTGACACACACACAATGTGTTCAGTTAAACATGTACTTTGAACAACCGTCTACAGAACAATGCCTCAACATGAGTCAGCAGATCACAAGTGACAACCGGCTGTTTGACCACGGACCCAACAGAGAAGGCTCACTGAGGAGCACTCTCAAAGGTTGAGGGCTCAAGTCCCGTCTCCAGAGACTTTTTTTAAAAAAAATTTAGAGTACCCAATTCATTTTTTCCAATTAAGGTGCAATTTAGGGTGGCCAATCCACCTACCCTGCACATCTTTGGGTTGCAGGAGCGAAACCCATGCAAACACAGGGAGAATGTGTAATCTCCACACGGACAGTGACCAAGAGCTGGGATCGAACCTGGGACCTCGGCGCCGTGAGGCAGCAGGGCTAACCCTCTGCGCCACTGTGCTGCCCTCGTCTCCCAGAGACTGGAGCGCAAAACTCTCAGCTGACACTCCAGGACTGAGGCAGCGTTGCACAGTCGGAGGTGTTGGTTTTGGGTGGGATATTAATCTTCTGACGTGGGGTAAAAAATATTCCAGGCACTATTTTGAAGAGCAGCAGAGGAGTTAAGTCTAGTGCCCGAGTCAATATTTATCCCTCAATCCAACATTATTACAACAGGTTATTTGATTATATTCGAACAAGGGCAGGAGTAGGCTATTTAACCCCTCGAGCAAGCTCTGCTATTTTCTTTTCTTCTCAATAAATTTAGAGTACCCAATTATTTTTTTCCCCCAATTAAGGGGAAATTTAGCGTGGCCAATCCACCTACCCTGCACATCTTTTAGGTTGTGGGGGTGAGACCCATGCAGACATGGGGAGAACGTTCAAACTCTACATGGACTGTGATCCAGGGCCGGGATCGAACACGGGTCCTCGCCGTCATTAGGCTGCAGTGCTAACCACTGTGCCACCGTGCTGCCCTGCTCCGCCATTTAATAAGATCATGGCTGATATTATCAACCCTCAAATTTGCACCACCGGTGACCTATCACCCCTCTTGATGACCAAGATTCTATCCATGCCTTAAAAATATTCATAGAGTAAGAGTGTCATAGATGTTTACAGCACGGAAACAGGCCCTTCGGCCCAGTTTGTCCATGCCGCCCATTTTCTATCACGAAGCTAGTCCACTTGCCCACATTTGGCCCATATCCCTCTATACCCACCCTGCCCATGTAACTGTCTGTTTTATAAAGGAAAAAATTGTACCCAACTCTACCACTGCCCCTGGCAGCTCGTTCCAGATGCTCACCACCCTCTGTGTGAAGAGATTTCCCCTGTGGTCTCTTTTGTATCTCTCCCCTCTCACCTTAAACCTATGTCCTCTAGTTCTAGACGCCTCTACCTTTGAGAAAAGATGTCGACTATCTACCTTATCGATGCTCCTCATTATTTTATAGACCTCTATAAGGTCACCCCGAAGCCTTCTGCGCTCCAGGGAAAACAGTCCCAGCCTATCCAGCCTCTCCTTATAACTCAGACCTTCAAGTCCTAGTAGCATCCTGGTCAATGTGGTAGCATCCTGCTTACACCCCCTTTTCAGGAAGAGAGTTTCAGAGACACTCTACTCTCAAATAGTTTCACCTCATCTCTATTTTAAATAGGTGACCCCTTATTTTTAAACAGCGACCCGCAGTTCTAGATTCTCCCACAAATTAAATAGAATCATATAGAATCCCTACAGTGCAGAAAGTGGCCATTCGGCTCATTGAGTTTGTGCTGACCTTTCAAATGAGCACTCTATCTCTGTCCACCCCTCCCTATCCCCGTAACCCCATAATCTAACTTGCACATCCCTGCACACTAAGGGACAATTGATCATGGCCAATCCACCCATCTTTGGACTGCGAGAGGAAATGGAGCAGACACGGGAGAACGTGCAAACTCCACATAGACAGTGACCCAAGACCAGAATTGAACCCAGGTCCTTGGCACTGTGAGGCAGCAGTGGTAACCACTGGGCCACCGTGCCGCCCAAGCCACCCTTTCCACGTCCACCCGGTCAATATCCCTCAGGACCTTGCATGTTTCAATCACCTTGCCCCTTACTCTCCTAAACTCCAGTGGATACAAGCCTAGCCCATCCAACCTTTCCTCATCAGGCAACCCACCCATACCAGGTATTATCACATTGCTGTTTTGGGAGCTTGCTATGCGCAAATTGGCTGCTGCATTTACATTACAAAGTTAAGTACTTCACTGGCTGAAACATGCTCTGGGACATCCTGACATCATGAAAGGCGCTATTTAGGCAATTCTCATCGCCCCCCCCCCCCCCCAAAAAACCACATATCCCATGCTCTCTGACACTGTGTTAAGAGTCGGCAGTCTGATCACTTTTGCTCTCCTCAATGCTGGGTGATAAAGGCCCCAAAGGGCAGCAGTGTTACTGTCTCTGCAGCTCATTTGGAACAGAACAGTGATCAAAGCCAAATCCATCAAGGGGGAAACAATGCCTTTATGCTTCATCGGACATCAGAGTTATCTGCCAAGCTATCAAGGACTGTAACCAAACAATTATACCTTTAAACATATCAACAAATGGTGTAAAGTTCACTTTGGGGTAGAGGTAACGCATTCCAACAAACTTGAAAACCAATCTTTTCTAATCAGATTGATATCAATATTTAAATCAATAGAAAAGTAAGAGATTTTGGCTGCAATGCTGTATTAAAAACCTACTAATAGTGTCACTGTGTCAGCCCTGGCACTCTCGCCTCTGAATCACATGGCTCTGGGTTGAAGTCCCACTTCAGGACTTGGAGACACAGTTCAAGGCTGACACACCATTACGGTACTGAGGGAGTGCTGCTCTGTCAGAGATGCCGTCTTTTGGATGAGATGTTAAACCACGGCCCCGGCAGCACAGCTCGGCACACGGCCCTGTTCGCGCAGCTCGGCACACGGCCCTGTTCGCGCAGCTCGGCACATGGCCCTGTTCGCGCAGCTCGGCACACGGCCCTGCTCGCACAGCTTGGCGTGCTGTTGCCCGCACAGTGTGGCACAAGACGCTGCCCGCACAGCTGCAAACACCGTGTAGCACAGCATATTCTAACAGTACGCATGCTCAGTACTTCGCGGGGGACACACCTGGTTTTCACATATCACTCTGGGAAGCTGCACTACGCTGTGAAAACCAGGGCCGCCAACAGGTCTGGGGCAACAAACAATGAAACACTGGGTGCAAAGAGGGGCAACCAGTCTCTAGCAGCACTGGTTAGCAGCTCCGTTACCGGAGCAGCAGTGCCCATTATTACGGTGACGGGGATCCGGCCAACAATTACATCAGTCTGCTAATTCCATCCAAGTCACACAACTCCTTGGCAGGCTTGGCACTGCGTCACCATCCTGCCCCCTATGCTGAAATGTCATATCCACTGATCCAAGTGTAGCTGGGCAACGGGGTCACTGATGTCAGCAGTAAGGCTATTTTACATAAGGAGTAGCCCATAGTTGCATGGAAAAGAACTACCAACACTTTAACCAGCCCTCGTACATTCTTACACATCAAAGCAGCCTCTACTTAAGCAGCAACTCAACCATCTACACTAGGCAACATTGCAAAATCCCAACTCATTAGCATTGGTAAAATCCTGCCTGCCTCTCTGGGCACAGATCAGTTCATACAGAGATGCCTAGTTTTCTCAATCTCCTCTGGCCCCACGGTAAGAATTTGCTGCTGCCTTAATTTCCATCGGCTCTCTGAAGACAAGCGTTTAGTTCGAAAGGTTCGCCTTTATACACAGCACCCTTTCACTGCACTGCCAGCCAATTAATTGCTATTTTCTTCTTGCAAAGTACAGTCGCCGTTGCGAAAGAGAGGATGCATCAAGGAGAGGTGGCGGCGTATTGGTAATGTCACCTGACTAGTGATCCAGAGACTCAGATTAACGCTCTGGGGATGTGGGTTCCAATCCCGCCAGAGCTGGTGGTGGAATTTAAATTCAGAGAAGAAACCTGGAATTAAAAAAGCTTGTCTCAGTAATAGCGACCGTGACACCAATGTCAATTGCTTAAAAACCCACCTGGTTCACGAATGCCCTTGAGGGAAGGAAATTTGCCATCCTTACCTGGGCTGGCCCAGATGTACCTCCAGAACCACAGGTGTGACTCTTAAATGCCCTCTGAAATGGTCTAGCAAGCCACAGTTGTATCCGACATGCTACTAAAATCAATAAAAAGGAAATAAACCGCTGGCATCGACCTAGGCTTCATTACCATTCCTTGGTATGTTCCATCCAACTAGCAGGACAGACTCAGCAGAGGTGGCGGCAAAGTGGTATACAGTCAGGAGCGACTTGTCCTTGGAGTCCTCAACATCGACTCTGGACCCCATGAAGTCTCATGGCACAATGTCAGAATGGGTAACGAACAAACCCTCCTGCTGATTACCATGTCCCTCAGCAGGTGAATCAGTACTCCCATGTTGAACACTCCCTGGAGGAAGCACAGAGGGTAGGGAAGGACACAATGTACACTGGGTAAGGAACGTTAATGCCCAACACAAAGAGTGGCTCGGTGGCACACCTACTGGTCACGGAGTCCTAAAGAACTAGATTGGGTCTGGGTTGGTGGTGAGGAGCCAATAAGAGGGGAATATCTTGACTTCACCGCTCACCAATTGTGGGCAGCATGGTAGGGCTTCACAGCTCCAGGGCCCCAGGTTCGATTCCCCGCTCGGTCACTGTCTGTGTGCGGAGTCTGCACATTCTCCCCGTGTCTGCGTGAGTTTCCTCCGGGTGCTCTGGTTTCCTTCCACAGTCCAAAGATGTGCGGGTTAGGCGTCCAAAACGTTTAGGTGGGGTTACTGGGTTACAGGGATAGGGTGGAGGTGTGGGCTAACGTAGGGTGCTCTTTCCAAGGGCCGTTGCAGACTCGATGGGCCGACTGGCCTCCTTCTGCACTGTATATTCTATAACCTGTCACAGATGCATCTGCCCATGGCAGTATCAGTAGGAGTGGCCACCACACAGTCCTTGTGGAGATGAAATCCTATCTTCACATTGAGGATACCTTCCATCGTTTTGTGTGGCACTACCATCGTGCTAAGTGGGACGGATTCAGAACCGATCCAGCAGCTCAACACTGGGCATCTATGAGCCACTGTGGGCCATTAGCAGCAACAGAATTGTACTCGACCACAATCCGCAACCACATGGCCTGAGGAATCCCCCACTCTACCATTACCACCAAGCCAGAGCATCAACCCTGGTTCAATGAAGAGGGCAGCAAGAGCATGCCAGGAGAAACAGCAGGCATACCGGAAAATGAGGTGTCGACCTGGTGAAGCTACAACAGGACTAGCCGTGTTAAATAGCATAAGCAGCAAGTAATAGACAGAGCTATGCAATTCCACAGCCAACAGATCTAAGTTCTGTAGTCCTGTCACATCCAGACGTGAATAGTGGTGGACAATTAAACATCTCACTGAAGGAGGAGGCTCTACAAATATCCCCATCCTCACTGATGGAGGAGCTGGCAAAAGAGCTGATTTCCAGAGGTGAGAGTGACTGCCCTTGGCATCAAGGCAGCATTTCACTGGGTGTGACTTCAAGGAGCCAGAGCAAAACTGGAGTCAATGGAAGGAAAGCCCTCCACTGGTTGGAGTAATACCTGGCACAAAGGAAGATGGTTGCGGTGGTTGGAAGCCAATCATCTCAGTCCCAGGCCATCGCAACAGGAGGTCCTCGGGGTACAGTCCTGGGCCACGGCGAGTATAAAAGATCACATGGGACTGGTTTTGAAGAGCAGGGAGGCTCTCACCAATCAATATTCATCACTTAAAAAGCTCCTTTATTTGGTCATTATCCCCCGTTGCTGTTTCTGGGATCATGTGGCCCTGTTTCCCACGCTGCAAACAGCGGGTACATTTCAAAAGTGCTCAATATCCCAAAAAGCTTTACAGCCCCAGTTGACGAACATAACAAATAGGAGCAGGAGCTGGCTGAAGGAACCAGAAGCCTGCTCCGCCACTTAAACCCGTGGCTCTTCCCTGTCCCCTCTCCCTTTCCCCATACCCCTCGACTTCCTTAATGCCAAGCAATCGATCCAGCTCGGTCCCCGATACGCTGAGCAACTGAGCACATCCCTCGAGGTCTAGACCACAGCCAGATCTTATTGAACGGCAGAGCAGACTCAAAGGACCAAATACCCTGCCTACTCCTGCTCCCAAGTACCATGTCCCTAGAGAAATCCGAAGAGCCACGTCACTCCAAATGAAGAAATTGCTAATTTCAGTGCAAAGCGGCCGACCCCTTATCCCGAGACCGTAGTCTTGACTCTCCCACTAAGGAGAAACAGCCTCTGAACATGTCCACCTCTCAAACCATCTAAAAATTCAAGGTTCCCTTGAGATCACCTCTCGTTCTTCTGAACCTCAGATATACCGTGCACGGCACACCAGCTGTGGTCTCCCCAATTGCAGAAAGGCCCCTTAACTATTATGCCCCAATCCACTTGCAATATTTGACGGGAGGTGGTGGTCTAGTGCAGTGTTATTCAAACTTTTTTCCCGGGGACCCATTTTTACCAATCGGCCGACCTTCGCGACCCACGCCGGCCGACCTGCGCTACCCACCATTTTCTCTTACCTTGTTTGTTGCTGACAAAAATGGAAGAAATGGTTTTAGGTCCTTTTGGCCCCCCCCCCCCCCCCCCCCGAACGCATGCATGCCCGATCATCGGTGTGCATGCGTATAGTTTTGCGCATGCGCACCGGTGATCGGGCACGCATGCGCAGTGCGGCCAATTTTTAAAAATCTGTTCCTGCCCATTTTGTAGGCCGTTCGCAGCCGGCATTATTAAAAGCCGGCTGCTGCCGGGACAGACGGCTCCGCGACCCACCCACAGATCGCGCCCCAGAGTTTGACAATGCCTGGTCGAGTGGCACAGTCACTGGATTAATAATCCAGAGACTCCGGGGTAATGCTTTGGGGACCTGGGTTTCAAATCCCACCACAAGCAGATGGTGAAATTGCAACTTAATTAAAATCTGGAATTAACAGTCTCATGAATTTGTAAAAACCCATCCCGTCCTTACCCATCCCACATCTGACTCCAGACACAGCTCTCTGGAATGCCCTCTGAAACAGGATGGGCGACAAATGCCGGCCTTGCCAGCAACGCTCACCAGTTGTTTTTTTTTAGAAAAAGAGTGCTGTACCATTTTGTTCTCGAGTGTCAGCTGGTCATTTGATCATAAGGAGCACAATCCGAGGGGGCGGGGGGGGGGGGGGGGGGGGGGGGAAAGAGAGAGAATGGGACACAGGTTTCAACACCCAGTGACTCAAGAAGATAAAACGGCATACGTTTCAGGGTGACGAGCTTGATCAAATTGCCGGTCAACGATTGGATGATCACTTCGAGGCTGGTACTTCCCGTACCAGCCTCCCCGAACAGGCGCCGGAATGTGGCGACTAGGGGCTTCTCACAGTAACTTCATTTGAAGCCAACTTGTGACAATAAGCGATTTTCATTTCGATAGAAACAGCGGGCAGGGATAGGGGAAAAGGCAGGGGGTGGGGGGGGGGCGGCACTGAGTCACGAGGCTCACGCGGAGAGCTGGTGCAGACACGATGGGCCGAATGGACTCCACCTGCTGCACCGTGACAGCTGAGGTTGGGAACGCTTCACGACCAAGATGTGGGGGAGGAGGGTCGAGGGGGGGGGGGGGGGGGGGGGGCACGTGTAGAAAAGACCCCGCCACCTTCAGAGCCTCGAGGAGTGGGTGGGGGAGGGAGAATAAAAAAGGGCCTCAACACCGCAGGCGGTCAGCAACACAAAATTGGCCATCGCGCCAATTTAATTAAACTGCCCGTCGCCAGGCAACGCGCAGAGCTGGCGAACGCCCGTTCTGCCGCAGCTAAATATTATTTTATTCTCTCCTTGAAGCTGCTGACCCGCGATCCAGAAGCCTCATTAACTAGCTGATCAAACTCCTCAGGGCCTCCCTAACTGTGCGCAGCTATCCTGGATAAACACAGCCAGCCTCCTCTCGCAGGCATCACTTTTGGCCACAAACAGAGGCGTCTCTTTGTTTACCTGAACGCGTGCCAACCCTCAGAGGCCAAAGCTAACTGGCACCCTGCTTTACACACTGCCCACAAGTGTTGTTCTTGGCAGGCGCTCTGCACCTGGCCCGGACAGCGAACTTGGGTTTTCCGCACGACTTAATGGCAGCCCTTAAATGAATCATCGGCGGCAGCGCAGCAAAGGAAAGCACACAGGCTGGCTGGAGAAAGCGGAGTCTCACCCAGAGAAACTTTAGCAGCGCAGCAACAGGCTGGCGGGTTCTTCCGGCGCTACTTAAATTCTGGCTAAGGGCAGTTCGGCATTTCACCCGTTTTGACTGTCATTTCAGAGGCATCCGCGTTTGCCCTGGCGAAGCGAATGGCCTCAGGTGGGTCATCATTTACAAGGAGCCTGTTCCTCGCTGACGTGTGCTCAGCCCTCTCAAACTTCTCCGAGAGCAAACGTGAATTACTGCAAATTTAAAATCGCAAAGCACATTGAAATCTGGATTTGTTAATTAGCGTCGCCTAATCAGGGTGTCCGACTGGATTATTGACTTGTGGGATTTCCCCTTGGCTGCTCTCTTCAATGCCTTCGTGAGCACCGTTCCCAGCCCACCCACTCTGGTGAAGCCTTCCCCTACCGCCCCCCCCCCCCCCCCCCACTCCCCAAGTTCTTTGTAGGAAATGAGAGGACGTGATTGCAGTGTACCAAAATCATAGTAACAATTCAAAGCATTTATCCTAATGAGTCACACTGCAACTTCATTCCAAGCCTAAAAGACATGTGTTGATATGCCGTTTTGCACGACCGTTGAACATCTCAAAGTGCTTTACAGCCAATGAGGTACTTGTCCAAAGTGTAGCCACTGTGGGAACGCAGGAAACATAGGAGCTAATTTAAGCATAGCTAGCTCCCACAAACCAGCCACACGATAATGACCAGACGTTGGGTGCCATCGTTTTACGGGCGGCACGGTGGCAGAGTGGTTAGCACTGCTGCCTCACAGCACCAGGGACCCGGGTTCAGTTCCAGCCTCAGGTGACTGTGTGGAGTTTGCACGTTCTCCCCCCCGTGTCTGCGTGTGGGTTTCCTCCAGGTGCTCTGATTTCCTCCCACAGTCCAAAGATGTGCAGGTTAGGTGGGTTGGCCGTGATAAATTGCCCCTTGGTATCCAGGAGTGTGCAGGTTAGATGGGGGGTGACAGGGATAGGCTTGGGAAGTGAGCCTGGCTAGTGTGCTCTTTCGGAGGGTCAGTGCAGACTCGATGGGCTGAATGGCCTCCTTCCTCCCTGTCGGAATTCTATTCTATACCCTGTTAGAGTGATGACCGGTTGATAGATAAATATCGGCTAAGACACTGGAGTTTATCTTTTATGACCAGTCGAGAGGGCGAACAGCTCAGTGGAAAGGTGGCACCTCGGGCTCCGACGGTGGGGCACTGAGGGAGGAGCAGTCTAGATTTTTTTCCTCAAGGGTCTTCACTTCAGCGGCCAGAGACAATCGGATGCCTGTAAATGTTGTTCATTTCACCTGGCCTGGCGGTGGCCTCAAGGAACAGCCTCCACCATCAAGACTTTGCAGCAAATCTTTCCACAGGCCCTGGGAGTAGTTAGTGCTCAAACCTTTTGTTTCTTTCCTGAAGGCCATCTTTTATGTCATTCTCTGGCACCAGCTTCAGTCAACAAAACTAATCAGTAACTTCTTCTGGCGGAGAATTAAAAAAAAAAAGACTCCTTCAGAAAATTAATCCACCTGATATTCAAACTTGGTCAGAAGTTTTAGAAACAAATAAATGTTGTATTCTTGCGGATACCTGACCGGGGACGGGCAGAGAGAGAGAAAGAGAGAGAGAGAGAGAGAGAGGGGAATGTTCTGTAATACTGGTGTGCTGCCAGGGCCAAGGGAGCGGACAGCCCTTCAGAGCTTTTCAAGGCTCCAGCCAATTATCTCTGGGTCACATCAGAGGAGCTTGGTGTACTCCAGCTACACATTTATAGGTTTGTTTGTGGAATGCCTTCTGTTGCTGTGGGATAGGCTCCGGAAAATCAACTCCAGTACTACACCATCCCAACTTGGCCTCAGGTACAACCACATATTGCACCCTCTAAGCCCACCTACCCTCCAGGCATCACCCCTCACCAACACCGCCCTCCCTCCCCCCCCAACACACACACCAAGCCTCCCACCCCCACACATACCATCACCAACCCTCCTCCACAACTGAGGCACGTTTGATACTCCCGATTTTAAAATTTAAATTTAGAGTATCCAATTATATTTTTTTCCAATTATGGGGCAATTTTGCGTAGCCAATTCACCTACCCTACATCTTTTAGGGTCATGGGGGTGAGACCCACGCAGACACGGGGAGAATGTGCAGATTCCACACGGACGGTGACCCGGGGCCGGGTTCGAACCCTGGCCCTCGGCACGATCATGGAATTTACAGTGCAGTAGGAGGCCATTTAGCCCATCGGGTCTGCACTGGTCCTTGTAAAGAGCACCCTACTTAAGCCCACACCTCCACTCCCTATCCCCGTAACCCAGTAAACCCCACCAAACCTTATTTGGGCACGAAGGGCAATTTCAGCATGGCCAATCCACCTAACCTGCACAACTTTGGACTGTGTAAGGAAACCAGAGCACCCCGAGGAAACCCACGCAGACATGGGGGTAACGTACAGACTCCGCACAGACAGTAACCCAAGCCGGGAATCGAACCTGAGACCCTGAAGCTGTGAAAGCAACAGTGCTAACCACTGTGCTACCGTACCGCCCATAGCCTTATGCGTAACTTTGTGCAGTGGGGGAGGTCCACAGGGAAGCAGTGGCATATTGTCGCTGGACTAGTAATCCAGAGACCCAGGGTAATGCTCTGGAGACCCAGGTCCGAACCCCACCATGCCAGCTGATGAAATTTGAATTCAATAAAAACCAGGAATTAAAAGTCTAAAAGGATGACCGTGAAACCATTTGTCGATTGTCGTAAAGGGAAGGAAATCTGCCGCCCTTACCCGGTCTGGCCTACACGTGACTCTTGACCCACAGCAACGTGGTTGACTCTTAACTGCCCTCAGGGATGGGCAATAGGTGCTGGCCCAGCCGGTGACGCCCATATCCCATGAACAAATAAAAAAGTGCCACAGACACAAACACCAGTTTTAATAGAAGCGAATGATCGTGATCTATCCTATCGCCAGGTCCAGGTTTTTGCTAAATGTGCGAAAATGCTGCTAAAGCTTCAGACAACATGGAGGCCTTACATTCCCAAAACACAGTCAATCACAACGCAATTATTTCAAGTTATCAACCCAATTTGTTCAACATTTCCAAGCTAAATTTGTATTTAGACTCGAGTAGACTGTTAAATAAAACAAACAACTTGTGAAAGAAATCTGAAGAACCCTTCCAAAAGATTTTTACGTCACTCATTTTTAAAAAAAAGGTGACAATAGATAAATTCAAGATCCTAAGAAACAGGAGCAGTAGGCCATTCGGTCCCTAGAGCCTGCTGGCATTCAGTAAGATTACTGGCTGCTCGTTTGTGGCCTCAACCCCGCACGAAGCTTCATTTTTTTCACTGGGAAAATAGTTCAAAATCAACAAGCCTTTCTTCAGAAATGTGATTCAGGTTTGCACGCATTCTCTAGCGCTTTGTTACCTACTGACAAAAATATCATACATGGCCCAGGAGGAACCAAACTCTCAAGTTAAGCTCACGCCATGTTCCACTCTTCGTTCTGATTACCAGGTCAACAATGCCAGGTCACAGTACTTGTGTGTGGCCACCGGAGGCTGCTCGAGAGCTATGCCAAAGCGAGCTCAACAGTCTGAGCTCCGATCTCCCCCTCTCCCTCCAACCGTATCCAAAGCAACCCTATTCCGCCTCACGACCAGTCAGCGCTGCTTGACCCTTCAGGAGGCCCCTGGGTTTGGCATTTGCACTTTGACCTCAGTTAACCCGTTCCCTCCACAGTTACCCACTGACTCCCAACAAAGAGAAGGGAAGTTCCATTCACGACTTCACATTTACCTCACAGCCAGCAAATCAGGCAGCAAAACTATATTTTAAAAACCCTACACAAAACACAAAGGCAAGGGGCTCCCGGAACCTCACAGAGGAGAATGACTGCACCTTTAATACATATTTTCCCTCAAGGTCATTTGACCTCTTTAAAAGCAGACATTCTCCAATTAGTTGCTTTCAAGTTGGATCAGAAGGTAATATTTTTCTGTCAAGTAACTTCAAATACACAGAGGGATTCGGAGAAAGTCATTCTCTTTTATAAAGGAACATGAGAAAGATGCTCAACGTGCTAACAATCTCCCGATGAAATGTCCCAGGTGCTTCCCTCATTCAGATGCTGACTTTTGTTTCTGTATTTCATTTTTACATCACTTGTAGCCTTTCTTTTCATTTGTACTCGAGGGAGTGCGGCACTGCCAGAGGTGCCACCTACTGGATGAGGTATTTAAACCCATGCATCCAACCCACGCTTGTCAAAGATTTACAGATAAGTCCTCACTCACTAGCTCATCCCGCTTAAAGTCATTTCGCTATTAACAGCGTTTACTCTTTAGGACCTTGTATTTTTATTTACGTCTGCACCCTGGTCCTGTCTTCCTTCCGCGCCCCCCCACCCCCCCCCTCCGCCTGTGCTGAACATTGAGCCAGCCGTCGTCATGTTCTGATGCCCTGACCAACATTTCTCACTCAACCAAAAAATTAGACGAATTGGATATTTATCACATTGCTGTTTATGGAATCTTGCTGTGTTCCACTTGGCTGTTATGTTTCCTTCCATCGCAGCAGTGATAACACCTCAGAATGTTAGAGGTATGATTACATTGGATGTGCAACACAGAAACTGGCCATTCAGCCCCACCAGTCCATGCTGTCATTGAGCCGCCTCCAATATTTCCTCATCTAAACCTATCCCCATTAATTTCTTAGAAGCCCTGCGGTGCAGAAGGAAGCCATCACCAAGCCTGCGAAAGGGCACTCTACCTAGGCCCACTCCCCCGCCCGATCCCCAGTGGCCCTACACGATGATCACGGCCAATTCGCCTAACCTGCACATCTTTGGACTGTGGGAAGAAACCGGAGCACCCGGAGGAAACCCATGCAGACACGGGGAGAACATGCAGACTCCACACAGTCACCCAAGGCCGGAATCGAGCCCAGGTCCCTGGCGCCATGAGGCAGCAGTGGTCTAATCACCCCTTAAATGCACCATTCACTTCAACCACTCCCTGTGGCAGCAAGTTTAACATTGCCACCACTCTCTGGGTGAAGATGTTTCTGTCTGAATTCCCTATTGGATTTCTGGGTGAGTATATTGTATTGACGTCTTCCAGTGACACTCCTCCCCACGAGAGGAAACATTCTCTCTGTGTCCACCCTATCAAAACCTTTCAGAAACAAACCCCTCCATTGGATCACCCTTCAAGCGAAAAGAGGCCCAGCCAGCCAATTCTTTCCTATCAAATACACCCCTAGGTGTGGGGCCTAGCAGCGCGGGTTCAATTCCCATACCGGCCTCCCCGAACAGGCGACGTAATGTGGTGACTAGAGCTTTTCACAGTAACTTCATTGAAGTCTACTTGTGACAATAAGCGATTATATATAGTTAGCCAAAGGCATGCCCAACAATGGTGGAGTGAATCGAAAACAGAGAGGGGGGGTGGGGGCAAGAGGTCAGGATCAGAGGCTGCAGAGATCTCAGAGGGTTTTATGGATGGCCTGCCTGCTTCTGCACTGTCCCCTATCTGGTTTCAGACATGGGGTGTTCTTTCCGTCTCTGCGCTAGGAGTTCCGGTGAGATTGCCGACTGCTCGGTACTGAACTGCAATGTGAAGGAGCGCACAATAGAAACAGAGGGGACCTGACAGTTTAGCACCTCAATCCTGCCAACGCCGAATTGTCCAACAACTCTCGTGAGCAAGACGGCCAAAAGAGCCAAATGGAGAGCCGGAGGATAAAAATGCTCCCCGTGACTGGAAAAGGAGCAGCCTGTGATCGGTCAGGAGAAAAACCCCCATTGTGTCCCATTCCCCATGGCAGATGCGGACCCTGGTTGCTGAAGCAAATGTTGTTTTATTGAACATATCTGTATACGGCAATAATTTTTTTTTTTTTAAAGCAAGAAGTACTTCAGAAAAGCGCAGAGGTTCCCCCTCTTCAGATGGCGAGCCGTTTTTACAAGTGGCTGGTGAACAATGGAAAGTGGAGGGACAGATGGTGTGCGTTGAATGGGCCACTGCGCTGTCAATGGGAGGGGCTAACATCTTTCATGGAAATGCCAGCTTACACTGCCTGGGAAAAGTCTTTGCCTGAATAGCCTCCTCACCAGCGAAGGTCTTGACGTCTTTTCGCGCCTTAGTAACAAGAGGGTGAAAAGAAAAAGTGCACGATATATCAGCAGAGGAATGAAAGTTAGAAAGTTCCCCCCGCCTTTCAGGCAGAGGATTCCTCGATTGTGGCACTCTTAATCCACAAGTGGCTGTCATTGCAAACAGTAGAGGGTCTTTTTTTCTTTAAACAATAAGGGGGGTGGGGGAGGGAGGAGTTTGAAAGCAGGAATGTAAAAGGGAGACCAGAAAATGGAATTAATAAAGAGTGCCCATCCAACTGCAGAACCTGCAAAAGTGCAGACACAAACCGGTAAAACAAAAAAAATCCTCATTCACTGCTGGAATTCGTTATTCCACGAGTACATGTTGAAATGAAGAGCATTTAAAAAATCTCTGTGAGGCATCTGCAAATATTTTCCCTGTCTGGTTTCAAAATCTGGCTCTTGACAGAGGGCAAACTAACAGCGAAGCATTCACTGTGCGTTGGAATTAATTTTTTATTTTCGGCCTTCGTGAAGCGGAGGACCATAATAATAGTAATAATTTTATTAGTGTCACAAGTCGGCCTCCATTAACACTGCAATGAAGTTACTGTGAAAATAAGTTCTGTTCTCAAAAAGGGATTGACGGGAAATCAGCTCCCTTCCGCCCAGGAATGATCATTTGGGTACAACAATTAACTTGCATCTCTATCGCCTCTTTCACGCGGTGAACATCGCAACAAGAGGGGTGCCATGAGATTTCTGTGGGTGCGGTAGCAAAATGATCAGAAGCAAACGCACTGGAAGCTGCTAAGATTCAACAACTCAGATTCCCAGTTGCCAATAAACTCAAAGAGGCTTTTATTTCTTATTCACGAGACGTGGGTGTCGCCAGCTGGGCCAGCATTTGTTGCCCATCCCTAATTGCCCTTGAACTCAGTGGCTTGCTTGGTCATTTCAGAATGGCATTTAAGAGTAAAACCACATTGCTGTGGGTCTGGAGTCACATGTAGGCCAGACCAAGTAAGGGCGGCAGATTTCCTCCCCTAAAGGGACATGAGTGAATCAGATGGGTCACATAGTCACTATTTACTGAGACTAGCTTTTTAATTCAAGATGTTAATCAATTGACTTTTAAAAAGTTTCTCAGCTGCCATGTTGGGGTTTGAACTCAGGTCTCCGATCAGGGCTTCTGGAGAACAGCCATTATATTACTCTTCCTTTAGCTTGTGGGATCCTTGAACAGGGAGTTTCTGGTAGTCTTGTTTGTGATCACCAGTGGTTCGGTCTCCACCACTGTACAAAGTTCTTACAACAAACACCGGGAGCATCAATGAAGCAAAGGGGACGCAATATTAAAAAAAACAAAACTTGTGTGCGTTCAGTCTGAATGATCCCAACTGTGGTTCACACCTACAATTCAGGAGCAGGAGTAGGCCATTCGGCCCCTCAAACCTGCTCATTCAATAAGACAATGGCTGATCTGAATGTGGCCTCAACTCCATTTTTCTTCCGAGTCGTCCCATACCCTTTGACTCCCCGGTCATTCAAAAGGTTATCTAATTCAGCCTTACAAATATTCATTGATTCTGCTTGCTGCAGACTGGAGACCCTCAAGAGAAAGAATTTCTCCTCCATCTTAAATGAGCAGGCCTCTTATTTTTAAACTGTGTCCCCCTAGTTCTATTCTCTCTCACACAAGGGGAAACATCCATCCTGCATCAACCCTGTGACGTCCCCTCAGGGTGGAATAGTGGAATCATTACAGTACAGGAGGTGGTCATTCTGCCCATCGGGTCTGCACCTGCCCTCCGAAAGAGCACCCGAGCAAGGCCCATGCCCCTATGCCAGTAACGCAGTAACCCCATCTAACCTTTTTTGGGGGACATGAAGGGGCAATTTAGCATGGCCAATCCCCCCAACCTGCACATCTTTGGACTGTGGGAGAAAACCGGAGGACCCGGAGGAAACCCACAGAGACACAAGGAGAATATAGAAACTCCACAGTCATCCAAGGTTCGAATTGAACCCGGGTCCCTGGCTCCGCGAGACAGTAGTGTTAACCACTGTGCCACCACGCCGCCTCATATCATATATTTCACTATGATCACCTCTCAGTCTTCCAAACGCCAACAGATATAGGTACAACCTGTCCAACTTTTTCTCATAAAATAAACCCCCTCTTCCAGGTATGTCACGTTTTCTGAACTGCTAATATTTACATCCTTGCTTAAATAAGGATACCAAAATTGCACACAGTACTCCAGATGTGATCTCACCAACACGCTGTACACCCATAGCAAAACCTTCCTAACTTTTACATTCCATTACCCTTGCAAGATAAATGGCAACATTCCATTTGCCTTCCTAATCACTTGCTGCCTGTACCGTGTCCAAAAAAGGGTTAAAATTCTTGGCGGCAAGAGGATTGGCGCTGATTCAGTTTCGTTCGCTTTTAAGCTGCCGCCCATTTTCCTTCAGCAAGGCAGCCACCATCCTCTGACCGCCTCAGCAGCCTGGGATTCGCACTGAACAATTCCCCAGTGGAGGGACATAACGACAAGAAGCCGAGGAGGAGGATGGGAGAGAAAGAGGAATGCAAATTAATTCAATTAGCATAAAAGGGCTGTGAGACTGGCCCGAGCGCCAAGCAGCCATTTGCACAGATGTCCTACACAAACACAAATGTCAAGGGGATTCGCATAACTGACCTCCCAAAGCTGTCTCACGGGGCAACTAAGCTAATTGAGGCCTGACCGTATTCTTGCAAAACAAAGTGGCAGAATAGCCCACAGTCTGGAGATTTGTCTCTCCCTCTCTCCTCGGACAGGTTAACATACACACGGGAGTTTAAAAAGTGACAGTATCGCTATCGGGACATTTTGGCAGTGGCGGTAGACTATTTAACTGTTTACTTTCGCAAAGAGAATTTCTCTTCTCTCTCTCTTCCCCACCCGCTTCCCCCACCTTCATGGGAAAGAAACCGCTCGTATAAAATGAGGCCTTCTGTGAGCAGGACAAAGGATGAATCCACAATAGCCTTGCTCTAGGAGGTCCCCCATTTCTCAATAGAGCGCATCGCGGCACTGAGTTCAAAATGGCTCAAAGGATCAGCTCGCTATTCGAACGGAGGTGCTGTGATTAAAGCCGTCAAAAGTAAGAGTCCTGCAAACGACTTCCTTTGATTTCCTTTTGCTTTATCACCAGCAGCTTCAAGGTTTCCATGAAGATAGGCACAAAAGTTAATAAAGTATCAGTTTGTCCGTGAGCTTCTGGAAGTGAATTATTGAAGGTTGACAAAGTGGAAGAGAATGTTGCTCTAACCTGCCTTTGTCAGGATGCTACCTCTGGCCAGATCGGGCACACTGGTATTATTACATAGGGCACCTACTACCAGCACAATACAGCACAAACCACTTAAATCAACGCTCACCAATTTGTCTGCCTTCCCAGGGTTGGCCACACAATGAACAATCATTCTCCCACTGATCGCTATTCCCCGCCTCCCTCACTGCTGCCCCAGAGAGAGGCCCTGTCCACTTTCCGATATTATCCACCTTGGGTCTTCCTTGTGCACTTTTTCCAGGATGCACCACCTCTCGTTTCCACACACCCCCCCCCCCCTTCTCCCAAACATTCACCTCCTGTTCGCACCACGTGGTCAAAACAATAATAATAATCTTTATTAGTGTCACACGTAGGCTTCACATGAACAATGCAATTATTGCGTGCAGTTCTAGTCGCCGCATTATAGGAAGGATGTGGAAGCATTGGAAAGGGTGCAGAGGAGATTTACCAGAATGTTGCCTGGTATGGAGGGAAGATCTTATGAGGAAAGGTTGAGGGACTTGAGGCTGTTTTCGTTAGAGAGAAGGTTAAGAGGTGACTTAATTGAGGCATACAAGATGATCTGAGGATTGGATAGGGTGGACAGTGAGAGCCTTTTTCCTCGGATGGTGATGTCTAGCACGAGGGGACATAGCTTTAAATTGAGGGGAGATAGATATAGGACAGATGTCAGAGGTAGGTTCTTTACTCAGAGTAGTAAGGGTGTGGAATGCCCTGCCTGCAACAGTAGTGGACTCACCAACACTAAGGGCATTCAAATGGTCATTGGATAGACATATGGACGATAAGGGAATAGTGTAGATGGGCTTTAGAGTGGTTTCACAGGTCGGCGCAACACCGAGGGCTGAAGGGCCTGTACTGCGCTGTAATATTCTATTGTTCTTTAAGACAGAGCGGATATCTCTGCCACAAGCAGGTTCCTCCGAGCGCCACTTTCTGGATGGCCTGCTCCTTAGTTCACTTGGCCACCCATGACACACGTGACGTCTGAGTGAGCCCTCTCATTTCAAACCCTTTTACTCGAGCTTCGCTGCTCTTCCGGATGGACCAACATTCACAGCCACACATTGCGCCGCACAAAGATTTTCAGACGATGAATGTTGGTGATCAGGGAAGCTGGAGGCCACTCCACACTCATCCAATTGCGCTCACAATGCCACAACCCTTGTTGGGACTCGCCTGAATTTCTTTGATCGGCTCCGCAATCTTCAGTGATGAGTGACCCTAGATCGCGAAAGGTACCAACCTGAACTCTGCAAATCAGAATCTTGCAGGTCATTTCCCCACCACCCCCTCCCATCATCTTATCAACAAGGATGATGGGGATGAGGGGAAGGCAAGCTGTTCATAATAAATTCTTCATTCACAAGTTCATAATAAATTCTTCATTCACAAGTTCATAATAAATTCTTCATTCACAATCACTGTTAAATTAGACATTTAGTCCACACAATATCCATGAGCAGCCCAGACAGAGTAGATGTGGCGGGCGGGGGGGGGGGGGGGGGGGGGGGACGACGACACACACAACTGTTTCCATTGGTGAAGGGTTGAGAGGCAGAGGACCTCAATCTATAATATATATATTATCTCAACACACAGCAATTGCCTGGCTACAGGAAAAAGGCCAGGGAGAGTGAGACTAGCCAAATTGTTGTTGTAGAGGATCAGCACAGAGAAGAGGAGCGGAATGGCCTCCATCTGTGCTGTAACTATTCTACTGTAAAATGTTAATTCCTGCCCCGCCCCGTCCAATTTTCATTTAAAAAAAAATTTTAATTGCACTTTTTTTTTGCAGTTTAAGAAAGGCAGGATACAGGCATTCCATCGAGCCCAAACCAGTGTCAAAGCTTTTAACCATCCGCTCCTTCAAATGTGTGACACTGCCTCTTAAATCAGTCAGTGGGTCATTCTCTTCTATCAAGCAAAGGTTGGCTTGTCCGGCAGCATTGATTTCAAGAGGTTATCAGTACTATACATACACGATGGGAAGTCAATGAAGTATTTTACGGCAACCAAGAGCTAGGCTTTCTATGTCACTGTCAGAACAACGATAGCTTGGCTGAGTCACTGCGTCTTTGGAGTGAATCAAAAGATGCAGCATCAGGAAGCCTGTGGTGTAGAACCTATTCAGGTACATGGCTTTAAAAGCAAGCAGTGAAAACTATACTCTGCAGGCCATATTGTGCAAATACAGCTACTTTGGACTCTGCAAAACATCCAGAGGCAGGTCAGAGAGTGCAGGAGACCTTGATAACAGGCCTGGTCAGTGAGTCCAAATGAAAGCAGTCAAGTTCACAGCGATTGGCATCAAACATTTGCTAGAGTAGGGTATGGGAGTCACTCCAGCATCACTCGCCCATCTTGTAGACTTCACGGAGATGGAAGTCAACATGGTCCTCACCCACTTTAACTGTCGGATGCCACAAAATCTAACCCGCCAGTGCCTTCTACAAACAAACTGCTAATTAGTCTCCACAATCTGCCAACACACCAAGTAAATACAAAACAGTAAAAATGCAATACAAACACATTTGTGTTGTCGACTAACAAACAAGTAGTTTTACTATAATCCAGTCACAGTGGCTAAATGGAAAACGCTAAAACCACAGGAGGCTGGTAACAAACATGTGCAGTGTCAAAACGCGCAGTGTGCCCTCCCCACTGCCCGCCTGCTATTTCATCAACCCCTGAAATGTGAAGTCCCCAGCACAATTCCACCTTCTCACTCAGACCGCCTATTTTCACATCGCCCCCCCACTCCACCCTTTCCTCCGCTCATCTCCTGCCTTGGGTTTCCTCTGGACTCGACGATTGCAAAACACTTCCAACTTCCAGTAAACTGGAGGTCAGCCAAAGCTCTCCTGCCCGCGTCCTTAGCGCGTGTCAAGTCCCTTTCCCCCATCACCCCTGTGCTCGCTATTAGCTCCTGAAGCCCCGTCTTGATCTTAAAAGTGCTCACCGTTGTTTTCCGATCCCTTGAGGGCCTCCCCCTCCCCATCTGTGATCTCCTTCAGTCTCACCCTGAAATATCTGCGCTCACCTAATTCAGCCTCTTGTACACCCTCCACCATTGATGGCTGTGCTGACAGCAACTTAACCCCCCTAACACCTCTCAGCCTCTCTACCTGCTTTACTCTTTAAAGACACACCTAAAGTTGCCTAGTGCCAAATTTTGTTTCATAATACACCCTGGGATATTTGGCTACATTAAAGGTATTAAACGGGCTTCCAGCAAAAGTACCTCAAAGGAATCAGACACTAAATATGCATTACGACACTGTGATCAAAACCTGTTTACAATATTCAGTATGTGGAGATGCCGGCGTTGGACTGGATGAGCACAGTAAAAAAAAGTCTTATAACACCAGGTTAAAGTCCAACAGGTTTGTTTCGAATCACTAGCTTTCGGAGCACAGCTCCTCCCTCATTCACCTGAGAAAGATGCTGTGCTCCGAAAGCTAGTGATTCGAAACAAACCTGTTGGACTTCAACCTGGTGTTGTAAGACTATTCAGTAATATTCATTGAACATCAGAAATAGAAAAAGGCGTAGGCCACTCGGCCTATCGAGCCTGCTATGCCGTTCAATAAGCTTATGGCTAATCCAATCAGCGTCTCTTAACTCTACCGTCCTGCTGACCCACAATAACCCTCAATTCCCATGTCGATCAAAAATCAGTCTAACCTGGCCTTGAATATATTCAATGACTCAGCCTCCATTGCTCACGAGGGAAGAGAATTCCAAAGATTAACAACTGAAGAAATTCCTCATCGTCTCAGTGTTAAATATGAGGCTCCTTATTCTGAAACTGTCTGTGCGCCGCCCCCCCCCCCCCCCCCCCCCCCAAATCACCACCAGTTCCAGGCTTCCCCCAAGAGAGAAATCGTTCTCCGTATCCGTCCTGTCAAACCCCCTCAGAATGCATGTCAATAAGATCACCTCCCACTTGTCTAAACTCCAATGAATATCGGCCCAACCTTTCACCTGAAAGCAGCCCCTGCACTGAGGCAAGATGTAATTTGAACAGGAGAGGCAGAAATGAGTCTCCAGGCCAAAGATTTAACTAATTTGCAGTGTATAAGGAATGTGTAAAATGTAGGTTGCGTGGACCATATCTACAGAGTGTACGGTGAGTTATTGCAGCTTTCCCAGGACCCTGAAAAGTCTGTAACTCTCAGACGCAGAAACTGTGGGCAATTGGGCCCCTTTTATCAGAACAATTCCACATGGTGCACTGGGCGGAAACCAAAACTCGAGTGGGTGGGATGGAAGAGTAACAAAACGAATGCAGATAATTAAAACTTAATTATTTTTTTAAAATTATAATCTTTGTCACAAGTAGGCATACATATATGGCTGGTTTAGCTCTGTGGGCTAGATAGCTGGTTTGTGATGTAGAATAAGGCCAGCAGCACAGGTTCAATTCCCGTACCAGCTTACCCGAACAGGCGCCGGAATGTGGTGACTAGGGGCATTTCACAGTAACTTCATACTTGTAACAATAAAAGGTTATTATTATCACCAACACTGCAATGAAGTTACTGTGAAAAGCCCCTAGTCGCCACATTCCGGCGCCTGTTCGGGTACACGGAGGGAGAATTCAGAATTCACAACTGGTACGGGAATTGAACCCGTGTTACTGGCCTTGTTCTGAATCACAAACCAGCTGTCTAGCCCACTGAGCTAAACCAGCCCCGGGTTTAACCCCCAGAAGGACTGCCGCCTGTACAAATAATGCAGCTCTGTTGACCTGGCCTGAGCCACCACTCAAAGCCCACCTCCATGCAAGGAGGTTGGGGGTCCCACTTCCACTGTGGGAACATGAGCTCCTCCCACTGACACTGACACTCCAGCACTGCGTCCCCTGCGTACCGCACTGGCGGAGGTGCTATCATTTGGATGAGATAGTAAACAGAGTTTAGTCTGTCCTCTTGTGATGAAATGCAGTGACTGTGTGGGGAAAGGCAATGGCCACAGCCATGCAAAGTGACATCAACCAAGCAGCCGGCCGACCTGTTTTTCTGGTAGCCTTGGGTGTTGGAGGGAAGGTTGGTGAGCTGGGACATCCGGGGATTTCCGCAACTCGCATTCACTGGTAGCTGCATTTCTGTGTCCGGATATCGATACAGAGCATAGGTAACACTGGCCACACTTCAAAAAGTACTTGACTGGTTTGAGACTCAACTTTGAAGATGCTCGAAGGACAGTGGGAGAAACACAAATGTGTCACAATCTTCCAACGAAAGACAGATGACCAGGGGATGCTTTCCCCTTTGAGGGGGAGAGCTGACTGGGGGTGATTTAACCCGAGGATCACCACACCTCAGACGAGGGGCAAGGTTGAATGCTGTAACCATGAGTAACCTCAGCCGGTACCGGAATTGAACCCACACTGCTGTCCTCGCTCTGCACCACGAACCAGCTGTGCAGCCAAGTGAGCTAAATTGGCCTCCAATGAAAAGACAATATGCAAACATAATAGAGAAAATTTCGGGAAGGCTGCCCGTACCAGCCTCCTCGAACAGGCGCCGGAATGTGGCGACTAGGGGCTTTTCACAGTAACTTCATTTGAAGCCTACTTGTGACAATAAGCGATTTTCATTTTCATTTCATTTCATTCAAAATTTCGGGGAGGTAAAGGGGACAAAAAAAACCCGAAGAAAATATACAAACCAAATATGAAGAGATGGTGATAAACATAGAATTAGTTTGGACACACCTCAATGTCTTATGCAAGAGTGGAAGAGTGACAGGGACGTGCCAATACAACCAACCATTTTCTCCCCGAGCTCAGGGCCACTTAGCTGCAGGTGAATCTTGGAGTGCACCTCTTTAGAATTAATTCTGGGACATTACGCACAGTTGCCAACAGCTAGCAGCTCCCACGTGTGAATGAGTTTAGAGTTGGTCGTGTGTGAAGTATTAACCCAGAGGGCAGAGTCATCTACACAGCCCTACATATCATCTACATAATGTGGTGTGGTGATGGACTGGTTGGGCCGAAGGGCCTGTTTCCATGCTGTAAACTTCTGTGATTCTGTGATATGATTTTCTGAAACGCTCCCCACTGGACATAGCCACACCACTCTGGAACAACTACACCTAGGTGGCCACCCAGGAGATAAACATCTCCCCTCCTTCCCCCCCACCCCAACATCTTCAAACAAATTTAAAAGTTGAACGCACAGAGTTGTGGAGCCTTTGTTTTCAAGACAGAGCTAGATGGAGTTTTAATAAGCAAGGGGGTGAAAGGTCGGCGGACGGCGGCAGGAGGCTGCAAATCAGGTCAGCCATGATCTTACTGAATGGCGGAGCAGGCTCGAGGGGCCGAGTGCCCTACTCCTGCGTTTAATTCGGATGCCATTCTGGCATTTTAGGTTAACAGAGACCGAGAGACTTTTAAAAGTCAAGGTGGCAGACATTACCCAGTGCCAGCGTGTGTGTACCATTGAATAGAAGCCCTGCAGCAACTCGTCAAGCTTCCGAAATGGCACCCTTCAAATCCGCAATTTCCATTTCTCCAATATGGAATCGGGAAGATATTAAAATAGATCCAGCAGTTTGTAACCAACTGGGGGAAAAAGGTGGTGGCAGTGGTAATTCAACTTGAGTCGCAACCCAAGAGAGTCCCTGGTTCAAATACCACCAGGGCAGCTGGCGGGTATTAAATTAATAAATCTGGAATTGTTAAAGCTGATCTCAGTAACGGTGAACCATCATTGATTGTTGTAAAAATCCATCGGGTTCACTCATGTCCTTCAGGGAAAGAAATCTGCAGTCCTTACGCGGTCTGGCCTACATGTGACTCCATACCCTCAGCAATGTGGTTGACTCTCAACTGCCTTCTGGTTTGCTGGGCCATTTCATTCAGCTCAAGGGATTTGTGATGGGCAACAAATGTTGGCCCAGCCTGTGACACCCACACCCCAGGAAAGAATAAAGGGAAAAGACTGAGTGGTGTGCGAGGGATTCATTCTCTCGTGGAGATATCCTCTTTGGCGAGCCTCAGAGAACTTGTGTTGGGGCCTTTACTTTTCTTTACATACATAAATGCCTTTACCAACAAGTTAGCAAAAAACAAACAGGATGCAACACTTTGCCAACGACAGTGGTTTACGCATCAGAGAATACTCAAGATCGTTTCAATTCACTGAAAGATAAATCACCGCAAAATTGGCACGGCCTATTGGAGATGGCATTCAATGCCAAAAATATGCTATGTCACGTGCATCATCAGCAAAAAGGTTCCGCCAACAGACAACTTGTAATCAGTAATCAAGTTCCCCACAGGCAGATACCGAACCATATCGGAGAATTCATTTTAAAAACAATCTTTAATGGGGATTCCGTATTCAGCAGATAACATCCAAAGCTAACAGGACTCTCAAGATTTCTGAGGAGGAATCTTTGGTATTGCAACAAAAATATCAGAGTTCAAGCTTACCAACCATTTGTTCGTCCAATCCTGGAGTATGCAAGTTGTGTGTGGGGTCCTTATATGGCGAGAAGTATAAATATACTGAAATGATCCAAAGAGACGCTGCACAGATCAGTGTAGGAAATACATCAGTGTCACATCCTTGATCAAAGGTTAGGAATGGGAATCGCTACGGCAAAGGAGGGAGAAAAGGACAGACCAGTCTCCAAAAAATGGAATGGATTGTTGGGAATTGTCAGAATTAAGAACCTGGCATCCTCTACATGAGGTAGCCAGTCACACAAACTACTAAGACCTTTTGTTTCCAAGACAGTGCATCAACAATCTATCTTCCCAAGGACAATCCCACAATGGAACAACCTGCCAAAGGAATTAGCCAAGGCTTGAAATCTTCAAGGCCCATCTCTAGATTATTTCCATTTGCAATTTTTTATCATCATCAGGGCTACAATCGTAGCACATAGAGCTTGGTTTAACAAACACTAGCCATACAAACACTGGATGCTAGTCTGTGAAGCCAGGACAACTAAAGCAGAAACCATCTAGAAGGACAAGAGCAGCAGATACATGGGAGCCCCACCACCTGGCGGTTCCCCTCCAAAATCCTCACCATCCTGGCTTGGAAAAATATCACCGTTCCTTCACTGTCGCTGGGTCAAAATCTTGGAACTCCCTCCCTCAGAGCAAAAGAGGGTGGGGTGCAGATTTATGGCCTAGCCTGTCACTGCATTCTGTCCTTAAAGGTTACGCTTCCCAAGTCTGGATTCATCAACAGAGGAAACAGTTTCTCCATATCTATCCCATCAAATCCTTTAAACATTTTAGACCCCTCTACATACAAGGAAATACACATTTACGCAGCCTGCCCTCAGAATTTATGATACCCTGTACCTACCAATGTGCTTGGGACTTGGGAGTAATCTGGGGAGCTCCCATTGATCAGATGTAACCCTACCTCATGGAGAAACAGCATTATTCTCTTAGGGGCAGCTGGCTGTCAAAATGCAAGTAAGGTGCGGAAAATCACATCCGAACCAAAGCTGTAAACAGACGAGGCCACCAGTACATTCATCCTTGCGCAGGGAAAGGAGGTGAATGCAGGAGTAATTAATTTCATAATCAAGAAGAAATTATTCATTCCATTATTCATGCTGCAGGTACGACATTGGGTTAGTTGATCTATACAACCTTTACAAATGCAGACTTGGTCTATCCATTAAACATACTGGTACTGAGCATCAGTTCCAAGACATTTTAAACATAGAAAATAGGAGGAGGCCACTCGGCCCCTCGAGCCTGCTCAGTCATTCATTATGATCATGGCTGATCATCCAACTCAACAGCCTAATCCCGTTTTCCCCCCATATCCTTTGATCCCCTTCACCCCAAGTGCTCTATCTAACTGCTTCTTGAAAACATACAATGGTTTGGACTCAACTACTTTCTGTGATAACGAATCCCAGAAGCTCACCACTCTCTGGTTGAAGAAACGTCTCCTCATCTCTGTCCTAAATGGTCTACTCCATACCCTCCGACTGTGACCCCTGTTCAGGACACCACCCCCATCATCGGGGAGACCCTTCCTGCATCCATTTTGACTAGTCCTGTTAAAATTTTATAGGTTTCTATGTGATTTCCCCCCCCCCCCCCCCCTCATTCTTCTGAACTCCAGAGAATACAATCCTAACCAATTCAATCACTCCTCATGCGTCAGTCCTGCTATGCCAGGAATCAGTCCCAAGTGTCAAATTCATCAGCTTTTACACAACTAAATAAATTGAGTTCATTAGCTTTTCAGCTAATTCTGTTTATTTAAGTATGATCAAATTATTTGTGGCATTTCTACTTTTTTTAATGTAACAAACGCCACAAGCCTTTCTGCTCAGCTATCAAACATTACACAAGACTCGTGTGCTGGTCCAATACGGGTAAATGTTCAGGCTAGTTGTTTGACCCATCGGCGTTGGAGGTGGTTTCAATGCCATTGTTTTCAGACCAGGAAGGTTGAATTCGAGACTTCATGAAACCAAAGTTACAGGGGTGACACCCGCCTCATGGGCACACTGGAAGCAAATCTGCGGAGCTACGCCCAGAGAGGCACAAAGAAATTTCCCCATGTGTTTCTGGGAATTTGTTAGTGGGTCAGCGGTATTCCCATTTCCCGGACATCGCCTAACTTCACCACCGTCTCAGCTCATCTACTGCTGAAACCCTCACCCCTGCCTTCGTTACTCTAGACTCGACTATTGCAACCCACTCCGGGTTGCTCTCCCACATTCTACCCTCTGTGAACCTTTGATGTCACCCAAGACTCTGCTGCCCACACCTCAACTTGCAGCAAGTCCCAATCCTCTATCAAGCTCACTGCTCGCTGACCGCAACATCTAGAATTCTCCTCCAGGTCTTCAAATCCCTCCATAGCCTCTCCCTCTCCGAATCCCTGTAATCGCCTCCAGACCCACAACCCTCGGATGTACTTCTGCCCCTCTAATTCTGGGCTATTAAGCATCCCCGATTAGAATTGCTTCACTATTGGTGGCCGTACCTTCAGCGATCAGGGTCCCAAGGTCTGACATTCCCCCCTACACCTCTCCTGCCTCGCGTGCTTCCTTTAAGACACTCTTTAAAATTCTACCACTTTGGCCAAGCTTTGCGTCACCTGACCTAATATCTCCTGTGTGGCTCAGTGCCATAGACTGAAGGCTGGCAGTAATAGTCTTGGTAGTGGCTGATCCAGGGCGAGGAACAGTGAAACAGGCGGAGGTCATTTAACACTTTGAGCCTGCTTTGGCATTCACTGAGACCATGGCTGATCTGTGGCCGAACGCTGGATATCCCACTGAACGACATAAAATCCATCAATAGTTAGAACTCCTACAGTGCAGAAGGGGGCCATTCGGCCCAATGGGACTGCACTGACCCTCTGAAAGAGCACGCCATCTAGGCCTGCCCTCCCGCCTATCCCCTAACGACACATCTGTGAACACTACGGGGCAAATTAGCATGGCCAATCCACCTATTGAGCACATCTTTGGACTGTGGGAGGAAACCGGTGCACCCAGAGGAAACCCACACAGAACAAAAGAACAAAGAAAAGTACAGCACAGGAACAGGCCCTTCGGCCCTCCAAGCCTGTGCCGACCATGCTGCCCATCTAAACTAAAATCTTCTACACTTCCGGGGTCCGTATCCCTCTATTCCCATCCTATTCATCTGTTTGTCAAGATGCCCCTTAAATTATCACTATCGTCCCTGCTTCCAGCACCTCCTCCGGCAGCGAGTTCCAGGCACCCACTACCTCTGTGTAAAAAACTTGCCTCGTACATCTCCTCTAAACCTTGCCCCTAGCACCTTAAACCTATGCCCACTAGTAATTGACCCCTCTACCCTGGAAAAAAGCCTGACTATCCACTCTGTCTATGCCCCTCATACTTTTGTAGACCTCTATGAGGTCGCCCCTCAACCTCCGTCGTTCCAGTGAGAACAAACCAAGTTTATTCAACCGCTCCTCATAGCTAATGCCCTCCATACCAGGCAACATCCTGGTAAATCTTTTCTGCACCCTCGCTAAAGCCTCCACACCTTCTGGTAGTGTGGCGACCAGAATTGAACACTATACTCCAAGTGTGGCCTAACTAAGATTCTATACCGCTGCAACATGACTTGCCAATTTGTATAGACACGGGGAAAACATACAAACTCCATTACATGGAATTTCTGAAATTAGCAACTGATGCACCTCAATTGTTGGTCATCGGAAAGAGTTCCAAACTTTTGCCGCCCTATTTTGTGTGGAAATGTTTCCTCATTTGTTTTATTTTTATTAGTGTCACAAGTAGGCTTACATTAACACTGCAATGAAGTTACTGTGAAAATCCCCTAGTCGCCGCATTCCGGCACCTGTTCGGGTACACGAGGGAGAATTCAGAATGTCCAGTTCACCTAACAAGCTCGTTTTTCGGGACTTGTGGGAGGAAACCGGAACACCCGGAGGAAACCCAAGCAGACAAGGGGAGAACGTGCAGACTCCGCACAGACAGTGACCCAAGCCGGAATTGAACCTGGCGCTGTGAAGCAACAGTGCTACCCATTGTGCTACCGTGCTCCCATTTCACTCCTGAAAGAACGCCCCCCCCGCCCCCGCCCCCGAAGAGTCCTGGACTCCCCAACCAGCAGAAATACTTCCCAATAATCTGCCTCATCTGCTTCACAAGAGCCCAGGACCAGGTGTAGGCTCCAGTTGATCCGGGACAAGAGATCCAGCAACAGTACTCACTGTGCACGCGCCTGTGACCTCGCCACTCGGCTCCACCAATGCAACGTGCACCAGAAAAAAGTAGTAACTTTCATTTATATAGCACACTTCATGATCCAGGAATGTCCCAAAACCTTCCACAGACAAATGATTTTGAAAGCATAGTCATCCGTTGTCATGCAAGAAAGCCAGTTTCACACAGCGAATCTCCCACAAACACAAAGTGACCAGATAACCTGCTTTTACTGTTGCTGGTTGAAGGCGAGGGAGGTAAATGTTGTCCAGACCACTGGAGAGGATTCCCCCTCAAATAGTGCAATTGGATATTTTGCACAACACTGCGCCTCGGCAAAGATGTCTCACCTGGAGCGCTCTGGCCAGCGTTTGTCAGCCTTGATTGACCGAATGCTTGCTTCAGCCAATACATTCCAGTACTCACCCTTGTATTCCAGACTCCAACCTAGTCAGTGGGCAAGAGTAGCTAAATTTTCAGCCCCACTCCTTTTTCTTTGGGGGGGGGGGCTGTGCATCAGGTCTTAAAGAATTAGAGATTAGTGGAAAACCAAGCGACATTACTAAATCTCACGGAGCGGGCAGAATCTCAGATACTTTCCCGTCAAATATCATGCAGAGATCAGCAATTACATTGAGCTCCTCTTATATCGCCGCTGGTTTTAGACCGTCTCTCAGGAGACTTTTTGTCCATGAGCTACTTGCCAGTGTTTACAATGTTAAGCCCAGTATTGCAGCGACTGAATCATAAACCACTAAAAAAAACCTGAATCCAGCCTTGCAGTATCGGGATAAGAGAGCCCAAGTAGCAGACGCAGTTGGGAACTGCTCTGTTGGGAATCGTGCTAAACCATAGATTTGGGTTACAGTTCTGACTCCACTGTTACCCCTGCAGAAGCATAAAATGAGAACAGTGAATTTTGGGAATCCCCAGCAACCATATCTGTCCTGACAAAAGAATTCCAACCGCCCCTCAAGAGTGATAGTTAAGTTACTGGACTGACAATCCAGAGGACTGAAATAATAATTCAGACAGAGGCAGTTCTAACCCCACCGCTCAATTCAATTAATCAGGAGATAAAAAGCTGGTATCAGTAAAAGAGATGCTGTAAAAATCCAACTGAACTAGAAACCGGTCATCCATAGAATCATAGAATGGTTACTGCACAGAAAGAGGCCAATCAGCCCATTATATCCATGATAGCCCTCTGAAGGAGCAACTCACCCAGTCCCACGCCCTCACCCTTTCCCCGCCGTCCCAAACATTCTCACTCTTCAGATTGTTGTACCAGGCACAAAGGAAGATGGTTGTGGTGGTTGGAGGTCAATCACCTCAGCTCCAGGACATCACAGCAGTTCCTCAGGGTAGTGTCTTAGGCCCAACCATCTTCATCAATGATCTTCCTTCCATCATAAGGTCAGAAGTGGGGATGTTTGCGGATGACTGCACAATGTTCAGCACCATTCGCTACTCCTCAGATAATGAAGCAGTCCGTGTCCAAAATCCAGGCTTGGGCAATTTTGTGGCATTAACATTTGTGCCACACAAGTGCCAGACAATGACCACCTCCAACAAGAGACAATCTAACCATCTCCCCACGACATTCAATGGCATCACGATCGCCAACTCCCCACTATCAACATTCTGGGGGCCATCATTGACCAGAAACTGAAGTCGACCAGCCAAACAATACGTGACTATAAGAGCAAGTCAGAGGCTAGGAATTCCGCAGGGAGTAACTCGCCTCCTGACTCCCCAAAGCCTGTCCACCATTTACAAGGCACAAGTCAGGAGTGTGAGGGAGTACTCTCTGCTTGCCTGCATGAGTGCAGTTCTAAAACCCTCAAGAAGCTAGAGTCCATCCAGGACAAATTGACACATCATCCACTACCGTAAACATTCATTCTCTCCACCACTGATGCACAGTAGCAGCAGTGGGTACAATCTACAAGATGCACTGCAGCAAATCACCAAGGCTTCTTCAACAGCGCCTTCCAAAGCAGTGACTTCATAAGATATAGGAGCAGAATTAGGCCATTCAGCCCATCGAGTCTGCTCTGCCATTCTATCATGGCTGATATGCTCCTCATCTGTTACCTACAATGTTACAGACCAAGAGCAGGATTGCAAAATCAGCCAGAGCCAAATCAGCCAATCATTCAGAGACTTCTACCACCTAGAACGACAAGGGCAGTCCACACATGGAAGCACCATGACCTGGAGGTTTCCCTCCAAGCCACACGCCATCCTGACTTGGAAACATATTGCTGCTCCTTCACTGTCACTGGGTTGGCACCGCTGCCTCACAGGACCAGGGACCTGGGTTCAATTCCAGCCTTGGCTGACTGTGCGGAGTCTGCACCTTCTCCCAGTGTCTGCGAGGGTTTCCTCCGTGAGCTCCAGTTTCCTCCCATACTCCAAAAGGTGTGCAGGTTAGGTGGACTGGCCATGATCACGGTTAGGGGGTAAGGGCGAGGGAGTGGGCCTGGGTGGGATGCTCTTTCGGAGGGCCGGCGCAGACTTGATGGGCCGAATGGCCTCCTTCTGCACTGTACGGATTCTATGGATAGTCGAAGGATATTCTCTGGGTCAGAATTCTGGAAAGCATCAGGGAGACAATATCAGGCTAAGTTAGAGTGACAGACTAATGTCACACGGGCTCTCGTCGGTTGTGGCAGCGCTTAAGCAACATAACCAGCTACAAGCGAAGCAGAGTAGAATCTCTGGCAGCAGTGCACCCCTTCCCGACGAAGGTGGCCTTAACATCTATCACTTTGAAGTGCTTCAAGAGGTGGCTCATGAGACACACAACTCCATACTCCCAGAATGCCTAGATCCACTGCAATTTGCATACCGCCACAACCGGTCCACAGCAGATGCCATCTCCCTGGCCCTACACTAATCCCTGGAGTATCTCGACAACAAGGACTCCTACATCAGACTCCTATTCATTGACTACAGCTCCGCCATCAACTACAGCTCCGCCTTCAACAGCATAATCCCAGCCAAATTCATATCAAAGATCCAAAACCTAGGACTTGGCTCCTCCCTCTGCAACTGGATCCTCTATTTCCTGACCCATACATTAGTAAGGATAAACAACACCACCTCCTTCATGATAGTCCTCAATACTGGGGCCCCGCAAGGCTGCTTGCTTAGCCCCCTACTATACTCCTTATACACAAGTGACTGTGTGGCAAAATTTGGTTCCAAATCCATCTACATGTTTGCTGATGACACAACCGTAGTGATCAGATCTCGAACGACGATGAGTCAGAGCACAGGATGGAGATAGAGAACCTAGTGGAGTGGTGGAACAACATCAATCTCTCCCTCAATGTCAGCAAAATTAAAGAGGTGGTCATTGACTTCAGGAAGCAAAGTACTGTACACACCCCTGTCAGCATCAACGGGGCCGAAGTGGAGATGGTTAGCAGTTTCAAATTCCTAGGGGTGCACATCTCCAAAAATCTGACCTGGTCCACCCACATCACCTATACTTTCTCAAGAAACTAAGGAAATTTAGCATGTCCACACTGACTCTTACCAACTTTTACAGATGCACCATAGAAAGCATCCTATCAGGCTGCATCACAGCCTGGTATGGCAACTGCTCAGCCCAAGACCGTAAGAAACTACAGAGAGTCATGAACACCGCCCAGTCCATCACATGAACCTGCCTCTAATCCATTGACTCTGTCGACACCTCCCGCTGCCTTTGGAAAGCGGGCAGCATAATCAAAGACCCCTCCCAACCAGCATATTCACTCTTCCAATTTCTTCCATCGGGCAGGAGATACAAAAGTCTGAGAACAGAACACGCAGATTCACAAACATCTTCTTCCCCACTGTTACCAGACTCCTCAATGACCCTCTTATAGACTGATCTGATTTCTTCACACATCTTCTGAGTATTACTACGAAGTCCATATGCTTCACCTGATGCCCGTGTCTATGTATTTACATTGTGTATTTATGTATTTTTTCATGTATGAAATGATGCGTTTGGACTGTACGCAGAACAATACTTTGCACTATACCTTGGTACATAAACAAATCCAATCCATCCAACTCCCTCCCTAACAGCACAGTGGGTGTACCCACACCCCACGGACTGCAGCAGTTCATGGCATGGCTCACCCCCACCTTAACAAGGGTAATAAATGCTGGTTTTGTTAGCAACGCCCAAAAGATAATTTTGAAACTGACCCCACCCCACTCTGACAGTGCACTGCAGATTCTGACCACACGCCACCTTGAGAGAAAAAAAAATGAAATTGGCAAGTCACCATCCGTTCTTCTGCCAATCACTTTAAATCAGTGCGCTCTAGTTCTTTACCCGCCCACTAACGTGAAGTCTCCCCCCCATCTACTCTGTCCAGAACCCTCAGTGTTGAGCATAGAATCACTGCACAGTGCAGAAGGAGGCCATTCAGCCCATCGAGTCTGCACCCACACTCCAGGAGCAACTGTATCCAATCTCCACCCACCACCTTTCCCAGGGTAACCAGGTTTATTTTCCCCCCCAGTTGCTCGCCCATCCTTTGCATTAAAAAACGGAGATTTCTTGTCACTTGTAAGACTTTCCCCCTCCCCTCCCTCTCTTCTCCAATGAAGGAGTTAATTCTCTCCCTCGCCCCCTAGTCGGCAAATTGTTCCAGCGCTCCTCAGCAACAAATACATTTTAGTCGATTTTAATTAGGACAAGTAATTGCTTGACTAAATTACAGCCACAGATGAAAACCTTTTAAAGCATCGCTCGACAGATCAATGGTTGGCTTGCGCACAATTTTTTCTTCGTTTGGGGGGGGGGGGGGGGGGGGGGACTGCAAAAGAAACATTAAAATTTCCCTCCTATTACCTTCGCCCGGCATTTTTAAAAAAAGACAAACCTGAGAAAATATTGGTAGCTTAGGGCCAGGTCTCAAATGTGAAAAGCCTGTGCCAAACTACACGCAGGCTTTGATGTGTTTAATTGGTTAAAAGAATGATAAATGCCTTTTCAAATTATTCAATTTATGTTGTTCACCAGCAGCGGTTAGCATTCATTGTTGAAGTCTCCACTTGCCCACACTCATCTGCTATAATAATGCTTCTCCATTTGGCAGCTCGCCAGTTGGACACCAAAAGGGGCTTCCCCTCTCCTGGCTCCCCCCCCCCCCACACTATTAAAAAAAAATACTCTTACTTACACACAATGCTATTTATAGGAGCTGGCAGAGAACCAGTCAGAACGCAACTGCACGCTGCAAAATACATACTGTGATGGACGCAGAATCGGATATTGCACATTCACACTCGGTAGCTAAGTGACTGAGTGGGAAAGAGGGGGGGGGGGGGGGGGGGGAAGAGATCCAAGCTCAAGGGAAACGTGTCAAAGAGGGGAGAAAGAGAAATATATAGACAGGTAGAAATGAAAGGAGAGGAGGAAGGGGACAGGGAGAAGGGGGGAGGAGCGAGAATGGGGCAGCAGAGTGTAAGAGGAGAGAGAGAGATCGAGGGGACGCACTCTCCGCACTTCTACCAGTCCTCAGCAGATGGGCAGTGGCACAACTTAATCCTTATTCGTGTAAATAGGGGAGAGATGGGCTTCAGCAAAGGGGTCACCTGGGCAGGCCACCTTGGCCTGGGGTTTGGAAAAGGTGCTCTCCAGGACACAAGTGCCTGGCCAGAAGGCCTGGAATGACACAGCAAACTGCCACACACTTCAAATCTCTTTTCCATCCTTTACCGATCTACGATCCTTCAACCTTCACCCGTACATGGGTATGGGGTAATTGGGGGAAATGGAGAAAGGGGGAGTGAGCAGAAAGTTTGCCTGTGGAAGGGGGACAGAGATTAGGGGAGACACAGACCAACCAACAGGCCGAGAGAGAGAGAGAATGAGAGAGAGAGAAAATGAGTGAGAGAAGAGTGAGAGTGTGAGTGAGTGAGAGATGACAGGCATTTGATCATCAACCCTTAGAACTCAAATCCTGAGCAGGAATGCAGAAGAGACGCTCAGAAGCAGTGGCTTATAAGTGACTCCAGACCCACAAGTGGTTACTCTAATCTGTCCTCTGAAATAGCTGAGCGAGACAACTCAGTTTCCATGGCAATGGCTCACCATCATCTTCTCAAAGCCAATAAATGGTAGCTTTGCCAACGATGCTCGCATCCGGTGTCATGTGAGAGTACCTTTAAGAAATGTTTTTTAAAAATAGAATAGCTGTAGTGGGTGTTTATTACTGCAGCGATGAAATGGGTGTTTATTACTGCAGCGATGTCAGAGAGTGGGTGGAGCTGGGCTGTCTATCAGCTTTTTACTTTCACTTTAGGCTTTTTGCTGCAGGGTGGGTTTGGTTTAATTTTAGTTTTGGAGAAGCTGAAATCACAGCAGGATGTGTATGAATCTCTGCAAGCTTATGAATGTTCATTTGGGATTTTCAAAGTGGTAACTGCTCTCAATAGTGAATTTAAACCTGAGCTTTGTGTTAAAAGGGTCTTTTGTCTTCTGAATGTTGTTTGGGAATTTATTAAGGATTACTTAGTGTTGTATTCTTTGGGGGTTGTATTTGAATTAATGGTTGCTAAGATGTTCACTGTATGTTTTAAAAAGGTTAACTTGAGTTCATAGAATAAACATTGCTTTGCTTCAAAAAATACTTTTCTATTTCTGCTGTACCACACCTGTAGAGTGGGCCGTGTGCTCCCCATCCCACAATCTATTAAAAGTTGTGGGTCAGGTGAACTCCATGATACACTTTGGGGTTCTCTCAACCCTGGCCCATAACACCTGTCAATGAGTAAACAAAACGTGACGGGAGTCTCTGTGGATCTACCAGTGTGGTTACCCACCCCAGCACCCCCAGCTCACACCCTATGAATGGGTTTGAACAGTGAAAATCTCACTCCATGTGGTCCCACAGAGTAACACCAAAATGAGCTGAAAAGTACCACAAATCAAACTCGCTCATTCCCACATTGAGATGAATGAAAATGAAAATCGCTTATTGTCACAAGTAGGCTTCAAATGAAGTTACTGTGAAAAGCCCCTAGTTGCCACATTCCGGCGCCTGTTCGGGGAGGCTGTTATGGGAATTGAACCGTGCTGCTGGCCTGCCTTGGTCTGCTTTCAAAGCCAGCGATTTAGCCCAGTGCTAAACAGCCCCAGTCAGATAGAGGTTGCATATCAAAGAGTACTTCAGTGGAGCAGCCCAAGATTCCAAACATAAGAGCCACCTTCAAACCCCAACACCCAAAACTAAAAATAAAGTTTCATTTGTGATTTGTTTTTGTTAAGGCAGGGTCCCTTTAAGGGATCGCCCCTCATTTTGTTTCATTTAGTTTGCTTGGTTATTTGATTTGTACCAAATCAGCTGAAGGGGGTGTGTGGATCCCTACGTTCTTATACTCTTAATCATTGGCTGCTGTATTTCCTCCATAACCGCAGTGACAAACTTCAAAAAGTGCCTCTGGCAGTAAAGTGCTTTGAGACACCCAGTATATAAATGTACGTCTTTATTTTCTCAAATATCTTCTTCACATGGCTCGCTGTCAAATTTTGTTTGGTTCCGCTCCGGTGAGACACTTCCAGATCTTTTTGCTTCATGAGAACCATGATATCAATGGGCATTGTTGTTAGTCTGCTCTTGCACAGCCTGAATCGGGATAACCCCAAATGCTAGCCAGTGCTGCCCAGCACTTCGGCTTTACTTCAGATCTCCAGCACCCAGAGACGAGCAGGTTAGGCGGATTGGCCGTGCTAATTTGCCCCTTAAGTGTTCAAAAGGTTAGGTGGGGTTACGGGGTTAGGGTGGAGGCGTGGGCTTAAGTAGGGTGCTCTTTCCAAGGGCTGGTGCAGACTCAAAATGGGCCAAATGGCCTCCATCTGCACTGTAGGGATTCTAAAATCCTATGATCTGCAGTATTTTGGGGTCAGAATACTGACCCGGTGATCACTCGGGATAAGAGGCTGGACATCCAGGGCTGAGATGCAGAGAATTTATTTCACTCATTTGTGTGCCTGTGGCATTCTCCATCCCAAGAGATCGGAGTACATTCAAGTCAAATGTTGATGGTTTTTTTGGACATCAAGGGAATTTTGGGAAGATGGGGATAATGTGGTATGGTAGGTTTAAGGTGGCAGATCAGCCAGGATTTTGTTGAACGCTGAAGCAGATTTTGAATGACCTTCCTCGGTTCCTATTCCCTACGTTCGTATACTTTAATCATTAGCATAGTAGCTTGCTTCACTGCGAAATGCAGCTCCCCCTGTCCTTTTGGGAGAAGTGGTTCCATCTCGGAGTCAGTCTACAATTCTGCCGCAGGGGACAAGGGCACATTTTCCGTGGTAGAAGCACAGGTGAGCCGGTTCACAGATGCTGCTGGATCCAAGTTCAAAGCCAAATCAGGACCAAATCTCTGTGCCATTCAGCTACAGTCTGCGGCCCCCTATTAGTTCAAGATGGAGGCTCGCTGCCAACCTTCCAGGGTAACTGAGGGGCCCACACAAGCTGCACTCAGTGGTGATCTCACACCAGAGGCCCAGGAGGGTAGGTGGTCAGTTGAAATTGGAAACTAAAACAATTCCGACTAACTCACCATGGGAAATTCTTCCCTGGTTGGGGTTAAGAACCTTGCCGTGCTGTGTGAAAACATGTACACCATGGTTATATGTTGTATTACAGGACTAATGTTACAAAGCCAGAGACAAAGTTCAAAATGCACCAGGGCAGAATGAGATTTGGGACAAGAGTAGAATATAAATGACATAAAGGCACCGAGATGTTAGCTTATAAACTCAGTAGATCATGGGCGTCCTTTAAGAGAGGAATCTTTAGCTGCTTCTCGACTTGTTTAGCCTCCATGAGACTTCTGTCCAGCAACAACGCGGTCAACTTAACCTCCTCCAGGGAACAATCGCTTGTGTGCTAAGAATTACTCTATCAATCAATTTTAGATCACCTACACTTGCTCAAAACTACTATATTCATATGCAGGAACCTGTTCTCTGCATCAAAAAGGAACAGGTCCAGGCACCAAACTTTTCTAAAAAAATTAAACAACAGCATGGGGACAATTGTTCCCTGTTGCATTGCCCATGGCAACGTCTCAACCAGAGCTGACCTGCCAACCAACCAGCACCCTTTTCTTATGCAGTATAAATTGCTGCATCCTTTGAAATTTGGCATTCTTGCATTTGTCCTGGTGAGTGCAAGACAAAAAACTTTAACAGCTTTGTCAGCGTTAACAAGAACCTCGTGGGTTGCAATGGTTCAATAGGTTGGCCCACCACTACCTCGCCAGTGCAAAACAGAAGGCGGGCATCAATGGCAGCAGCACCTACATCTGAAAAATACATTTGGGAAAAAAAATGACCAGGAAATTGGGAAAACAGTGCTTGTCGAAAGGCGGCATTGCAACTTGGAGGCACTTTCACTTCACACCTGGGAATACCCAACACCAACAGTGTCGGTTCAAAGTGGAGAAAATGGTCCTCAGCAGCAACATCATTCTCCTCAAAAACCCATAAATTATTATTTTTTAAACCCTCTCACCCGCCCAAAAAAGCAAATGATGTGCAGGTCAGGTGGATTGGCCATGATCAATTGCCCTTTGTGTCCAAAAAGATTGGGTGGGGTTACTGGGATAGGGTGGAGGTGTGGGCTTGGATAGGGTGCTCTTTCCAAGGGCCGGTGAAGGCTCGATGGGCCAAATGGCCTCCTTCTGCACTGTAGGGATTCTATGATTCTATGACAATGGTCTAATAAGAAGCAGAATCACACATCACAATTATTGTGAAATTTCATTCATCTTCCTCCTTTCCAGGAAATGTCATTTTTGTCCAAAATCTTGTTATAGTTGTCACAACCATTTTGACTATGGATTTATCAAAGTTACAATAACAATTTCTGATTAGCCAATGATGGGGGAAATAAAGGATCAAGTTACAGGCATGGCATTCTGTGCTATAGCATTGTTCTCCAACACCTCGATCTTCCACCACCACCTTCTTATTTCACGTGGTAAAATTAAATGTTATCAGAAATAGAGGTGCTTTGGTATCTTTTTTAATGTTGTGAAAACTAGGCGACGGGTACTTTCAAAATGAACAGAAGGGCAGGAGTGCAGCTTTGGGAGGGAAACATTTAGGACAAAAGTCAGGCATGGATTTCTTTATGAAGTCCGTGAGCAATAGCTGGGATGGGTCACTCAAGGTCAAGGCATCGGACTCATAAGAAACAGCTAGTTGCTTGGCGGCATGGTGGTTAGCACTGCTGCCTCACAGCACGAGGAACCTGGGTTCAATTCCATCTTGGGTGACTGTGTGTGGAGTTAGCACTTACTCCCTGTATCTGCATGGGTTTCCACCGGGTGCTCCGATTTCCTCCCACAGTCCAAAGATATGCAAGTTAGGTGGATTGTCAATGAGAAAATTACCCCTTAGTGTGCAGGTTAGGTGGAGTTATAGTGTTAGGGTGAGGGAGTGGGCCTAGGTAGGGTACTCCTTCAGAGGGTCGGTGCAGACTCGATGGGCCAAATGGCCTCCTTCTGCACTGTATGGATTCGATGACTCTTGGTAATACAGATCTTGAATTTTGTCCCAAAGAGAGACATGTTACCAAAGCTTTTCATCTCACTCATCAGGACAAAGACAAGAATACCAAATTTCAAACCATCAGAACAATTTATGCCACCTTTTTCAACTTGCGTCCAATTTATACTACAGGAGAAAAGAATGCCGATTGATTGCCAAGTTGATTCTGACTGGCCACGGCGTTGCCATGGAGTAAGCAAGAAGGAACTATAGGCTCCTAAGCTGCTGGGTAATTCTAAAAAATGGCTCAAAAGCTTGAACATGTTCCTTTCGTTTTAAGAACAGGACCCTGCATGTGAATGTATGTCACTTCTAGTGAGCCTAAAATGAGCCACGTGACGTGTTCCATCGATTATCTTCAATTGTTTGTTCGATAACTATTAACACACTCAGCATTGTTCAGCAAATGATGTCCAATTATAGAATCACATCTAACAATAGATGTTTTGTTTTGGATTTTACCAAGTGTGGGGTGGTTGAGTATGTTCTGTGTTATGCCTATTACGAACAAGTGAAAGAATATTCAGTTTGATTCCATCAGCCAATCACAGAGATATGTCCTACATATCTGGCATGGAGCCGGCACTGCAACTAAACCATCAGCATCTTTTTCCTCCTGTAGTACAAATTGTTGTGACCCTCTGAAATTTGGCACTCTTGAGTTTGTCCTGATGGGCGCAAGATGAAAAAGGTGACATATCCCCCTTTTTAGCAATATTCACACCTATTAATATAGTGGGACGGTGGTCACATTAATAATAGAACCACGCAGTCCAGAAGGAGGCCATTCAGCCCATCCTGTGTACACCACAATGAAATCACCTCTCATCCTTCTAAAGTCCAATGAGTAGAGTTTTAACCTGTTTAATCGTTGCTCATAAGACGGTCCCTCCATACCGGGGATCATGCGAGTGAACCAGGGGCTGGTTTAGCACAGGGCTAAATCGCTGGCTTTTGAAGCAGACCAAGGCAGGCCAGTAGCACGGTTCAATTCCCGTACCAGCCTCCCCAATCAGGCTCCCGAATGTGGCGACGAGAGGCTTTTCTCAGTAACTTAATTTGAAGCCTACTTGTGACAATAAGCAATTTTCATTTAATTTCATTTATCATTTCTCTGAAGCGTCATCCGCGAACTAACCATACCCCCACCCACTGCAATCTCCTCTCTTGCCTTACACCACAGTATCTGGGTCTGGGGATGTATCCACTAAAACCACGAACACCTCCACCTTCTCATAGATTATCATAGAATTTACAGTGCAGAAGGAGGCCATTCGGCCCATTGAGTCTGCACCAGCTCTTGGAAAGAGCATCCTACTCAAGCCCACAATACCCTATCCCCATTACCCAGTAACCCCACTCAACCAACCCGAAGGGCAATTTTGGACACTAAGGGCAATTTATCATGGCCAATCCACCTAACCTGCACATCTTTGGACTGTGGGAGGAAACCTGAGCACCCAGAGGAAACCCACGCACACACTGGGAGAACGTGCAGACTCCACACAGACAGTGACCCAAGCCGGAATCGAACCTGGGACCCTGGAGCTGTGAAGCAATTGTGCTAACCACTATGCTACCGTGCTGCCCAAGGCTAATCTGTTCAATTATATCACTGCCCGTCACACCCACATCGTCCTTCTTCATAGTGAGCACAAGTGCAAAATACTCATTTAATACCTCACCTACATCTTCCGACGCCACACACAGATTGCCACTCTGGTCCATAATGGGCTCTACTCTTTCCCTGGTTACCCTCTTGCCTTTCATGTACTTATAAAACATCTGGCGATTTTCCTTTATTTTGCCTGCCAGTGTCTCCTAATTTCTTCTTCAAAGTACCCCCCTGCACATTCTACATAACCAATTATTTTGTGCATGAACTATGCAGGAGGCAGATGAAGTGGCGTTAAAACTCAGATATTGATCACATTAGTGGAACAAGTCGAGAGTTCAGCAGACGTGTTAACATTTGTGAAAATAGATATACTCCTTTAAAACGGTCATAGTGTGAAAGTTACAGCCACAGAAACCTTCCGGGGGGGGGGGGGGAGGGAAGAAGAGAGAGAGAGAAGAGTCTTGTGTCAGCAGTTCAGGCCCCAATCCGCAGAACTGACCCAAAGAGCCATTAAACTAAGTTTAGCAGCAGATGTACAAAGTCTCACGGCACCACTCAAAACAAAGCAAGCAAGAGTGCTCTCTACAGTGTTCTGGATGTCCCACAATTGGCAAGATCAAAACACTGACTAACTTGCTATTGAATGGGCAGCATGGTAGCACAGTGGGTAGCACTGTCGCTTCACAGCTCCAGAGCCCCAGGTTCGATTTGGGCTTGGGTCACTGTCTGTGTGAAGTCTGCACGTTCTCCCCGTGTCTGCGTGGTTTTCCTCCGGGTGCTCCGGTTTCCTCCCACAAGTTCCGAAAGACGTGCTGTTAGGTAATTTGGACATTCTGAATTCTTCATCAGTGTACCCGAACAGGCACCGGAATGTGGCGACTCGGTGATTTTCACAGTAACTTCATTGCAGTGTTAATGTAAGCCTACTTGTGACAATAAAGATTATTATTATTAATTGCTGCTCGTGGGATCTTGCTGTGCGCAAATCAGCTGCTGCGCATTCGTATGTTATAATAGTGACTACACTTCGAAAGTAGCACATTGTCTGTGAAGTGCTGCTATGGGTATACGGTGGCATTGAAAGGCGCTATATAAATGCAAGTCTTTTTCATTCTTTCTGGTTTTGTACAATGGAATGGCTTGCTACATCATTTCAGAGGGCAATTAAGAGTCAGCCACTCTGGAGTCACAAGTAGGCCAGACCAGGTAAGGTGTGTGTGTGCGTGTGTGTGTGTGTGTGTGTGTGTGTGTGTTTCGGAGAACACAAATTCTTCCTCATCTTCGAGGGAGGCGCCTTCTTTTGAAACCGTGCCACCGGCTCTTGATTCCCCCATGAGGGGAAACAATTTGTCAGCATCCACCCTTGCCAAGCCCTCCCAGAATCCTATTTGTTTCAATGAGATCGCCTCTCATTCTTATAAACTCCCAATGAGCAGAGTCTCAACCATTCCTTGGAAGACACACCCTTCATCCCCGGAATCAGCCAATTGAACCTGACACGGGCAGTCAGGCCATTGAATTATTTGCCTATTCTCCTTTAAATGTATACCTGAAACCGTCTGACACCAAATCTAGAGTTTTGGTCAGACTAAAACTACTGGAGGAAAAAAGGGGACATGTTACGAGTGAGATTTAAAGGCAGAACTTGATTCACACCTTCCATGATTTCAGAATGGGTAAAAACACTTGACAGCCAATTAAGTATTTTTTTCAAGTATAGTCACTGCTGGAAAGTAGGAAAAACCATGGCCATTTTGTACACAGCAATCTCCCACAAACAGCAACGAGGTAAACATTTGTGTACTCTATATTAGAGATGTATCTGAACTACCGTCGAGTGGCAGAGTCCGATCCCCTTGGATTTCCTTATTTTGGGAATTTTCAAAAATCTTGTCTCACCCTACCTTCCAACTCAGCCTGAGCAGGAACTGCATAGTGCAATGTGGTCCCAGGGCCTTCGGGGTGGGAGGGGGTCAATAGTCAGCAGTGAGAGTCTGTACAATACTTACCCAGAAGCTACATACAGTTTTAATTCTTTAAAAAAAGCCAGGGGGGAAACTATTGGGAGTCCTGGGTTCTTGGAGGAAAGGACCTGCTCTCTCTGGCCCTTCTCCAGAAAAGCTGCATGAATCTACAGTGAAAACCTTGAACTAGAAAGCCTAAATTGAAGGTGTGGTAGAAACAACCACCGGAAACAAAAGACTTAACTTTCTACATTCATTATTATTTTTACCACCTCTTCTCCCGCCTGTGTTTGTCTGTCCTGTGTGCGCGCGCGCGTATTTTAAACATATATATATATTAGGGCTGAGGTTAAGTGGAGGGGGTTTAGGAATTGGGTAATAGTTAACCTGTTGTATTTACTTCATATTTAATTGTAGTTACTGTTATCAATAAACTTAGACTTTGGGTGTTTTTCTTACATTTATTAATTTCAATTGTGTTGCGACTCCGGGTCAACGTGGGGTTGAAATTGGCCGCACTAGCCCAGGGGGTCAGTACAGTAACTACTGATGTAACACAGTCTTAATCATCTGGTGTTTGTAATCTAAATATCACCATTTTCCAATGTTTCCCAGTGCAAGTGCCTATCGGAAATTTACACTTCCGCAATATACACACACACACACACACACACACACACACACACACACACACACACACACACACACACACACACACACACACACACACACACACACACACACACACACACACACACACACACACACACACACACACACACACACACACACACACACACACACACACACACACACACACAACCAAGGGGAGGCCATTCGGCCCGTTGAGTCTGCACCACCTCTTGGAAAGAGCACCCTACCCAAGGTCAACACCACCACCCTATCCCCATAACCCAATAACCCCACCCAATCCAATCCAACACGAAGGGCAATTTATCATGGCCAATCCACCTAACCTGCACATCTTTGGACTGTGGGAGGAAACCAGAGCACCCGGAGGAAACCCACGCAGACACGGGGAGGATGTGCAGACTCCGCACAGACAGTGACCCAAGCCGGAATCGAACCTGGGAGCCTGGAGCTGTGAAGCAATTGTGCTATCCACAATGCTACCGTGCTGCCCTTACTTCAAACATAAGTACCGGCCAGGATACCAGGCATAGCTCGCCTTAATCAGGAGTGCCATGGGATCTTTTAAATCCACCAAGAGGTGGCGGCGCAGTGGTATTGTCACTGAACTCGTAATCCAGAGACTGAGAGCACTGCTCTGGGGTTCCAAGTTCAAATTCCGCCACTGTAGAAGATGAAACTTAAATTCAATAAATATCTGGTGATTGTCATAAAAGCTCATCTGGTTCACTAATGTCCTTTAGACCTTCCTTACCTGGTCTGGCCTATATGTGACTGCAGACCCCCAGCAATGTAGTTGACTCTTAACTGCCCCTCAAGGGCAATTAGGAATGGGCAATAAATACTGGAACTGCGTGCGATGCCCACGTCGCATGAACAAATAAAAAAAAAAGAAGAGGCCTCAGTCCCATCCAAAAGACGGCACATACAATAGTGCAGCATTCCATCAGTGCTGCACTGGAGTAGCACCCTCAACAATGTGCTCAAACCTCCAGGAGTGGAACGTCTCCCAACCCATAACCACAACCCGGAGCCCAGTGGGCTATGAACTGAGCCACAGCCAACATCTTTCCCAATGGGGGGGGGGGGGGGGGGGGGGGGGGGAAGAGGGGCAGGGGGAGAGAGAGAGAGAGAGAGAGAGAGAGAGCAGCGGCACCAAAACCACGGTGACTGCAACAACGAAGCGGTTAATCCCACTGAGCAAAGCAAACTGCAACTCATTCCAAACAATGTTGCTGTTGCCGGTGTACAAATTAGCTCTATAACTAACCCAGGCACTAGGTCTCACTTGAAAGGAATGAGCCGGAATATCAGCCCAAAGGTAAGCTCTCATCACATTAATGTTTAGGAGGAAGAGGGCAGCCACTGACAGGACCCTGCTATGGTGCAGACATATATGATCTTAAGCCTGTGTGGCCACAAGTAATGATTGACAATTTTTTTTTAAGTGAGTTGGGTGCCAGTTTTGTCAACTCAATGGAATGTTTTCACATCATCACTGCTCAATATTTTGCAGACAGGAATTTTGAACCATTAAGCCACAAATTCCGAAGGACACGAAACCCTCGCTACTTCACGGCCGAGTCCTTTGGAATATTTCAGGAGGCAGGGTGCTTCAATCATTAAATATAAATATTGCTCCGAAGGAATGAATAATTCTAAACATTATTCTAACTCTGCTTTGGACGAAAAATTATCCAGTTGTTTGAATTTAACTTTTCGTGAATAGCCCTTTGCACTAGCAGTGAAGAACGGTAAGGCCGAGACCTAGGCCGCGATTTTCCATTCCAGTCCAGTACCCCCGTGGCATGATATCTGGTGGCAGAGCAGACGCCTCATGGCCAACGTTTTGTATGGCTCGTCCATCCTGCTGCCAGGGAACCTGGGAAGGGGGCACCTTTGGCGGGGTTGGAACATCTCACCGGCAGGAAGGGCCAGAAACCCCACCCCCATCCTTCCCAACACAATGAAATATAATTCTCTGGAAAACTGTTCCCCTCAGGCCAAGTACAGGGGGTGCCTGCACGGATCAACCCACCGGCGTATGCATTAGGGGGTGTTGTTCCAGAGGGGAGTTTTGTAAGGCTTCTCCAAGAGTGCATGATGTCCCACCCTATCGTAGACAGTCCAGAAAAAGGGTGTAATTTACACGAGGGACAGTTGGGTTGCCAATCCTCCAAAACTGGCCTGGTGTCTCTTTGGAATTGAAGATCAATCTCCAAAACACCGCTGTGTGCAACCCTGGAGAAAAACCATTGGGACCTTAAGAAAAATTGTTCTCTTTTGCCATTTTCTTGAACATTTCTCTTTACCAGATATTAAATAAATTGAATGTGTGGTGGGTGGGGGGAGATTAATGCATTTAGGTTTTTTTTTTGCATGGGACGTGCAAATTGCCCTTGAGGTGGTCATTTACAAGTCAACTAAATTGCTGTGGGTCTGGAGTCACCATGTAGGCCAGACCGGGCAAGGACGGCAGATCTTCTTCACTAAAGGACGTTAGTGAACCAGATGGTTTGTACAACAATCAGCAATGGTTTCTTGGTCATCGTTAAGACTTTTAATTCCAGATTTTTATTGAATTCAAAGTTCACTATCTGCAGTGGTGGGTTTCGAACCTGGGTCCCCAGAGCATTACCCTGGGTCTCTGGTTAACTAGTCCAGTGACAGTACCACTACACCACCGCCTCCCTTTAGACACAGTTGGGAAGCCAAGGGGGGCTGCTCAGGAGTTCGGGACGTCACTACGACCTAGTGAAGGTCACCATTCGCCAGTCTTGGGAGTTGGGCAGACACCATTTTACCGCTGAGATACTGGCCGATGCTTCAGCAGAGCTGATGCGGCAGGGTACTGCCAATGTCACTGGGCTAGCAATCCAAAGACAAGTCTCAGTAACGATCGCCACAAAAACCCATCCGGTTCACTCGTACCCTTTCGGGCAGGAAGGCAATCTGCCGCCCTTAGCCGGTCTGGCCGATGTGTGACTCCAGACCCACAGCGATGAGGCTGACTCTGAAGTGCCCGCTGAAAAAGCCACTCCGCACAAGATGTGGGCAACGAAGCCTGGGGCACTTCACAGGACAGTGAGGAACTCCATGCAGGAAGCTGTCAAGCCTGAATAATGGCTTGGTTCATACACACGGACACATCGATACCGCCACATGTTTCGCCAGTGTGAGGACTAAAACAAGTCACAAGACGTAAAAGGCCTTTTGTGCAGATGGGGTGACAGCTGCAATTAAATTCAAATCAACTTTCACCTCTCATCCCCACTGCCCCCCTCCCCCGTCCATTCCAGTTAGAAAGATGGCATTGCCCATCTGTGCAAGCCAAGTTATCTTTTGCAGCAGCAGTATAAACACATTATTAATAACCAGAGCACTGTACACACCCATTGACAGGAATGATCATTTAAAGAAAATATTTACACAGACACTCTTTACACCCTAATTATTTGATCAGCGGGAACACGGACAATAAAGGGCGGCACTAGTGCGAGAAGTTAACCGGCATTTCCAAAATAAACCCCTGGGTTGCAAAGGTGAGGAGAAAAAAAAAACATGCTCGGGTGTGGATGTCAGGGAGGGGGTAGGTTCAAATCTCCCATCAAAAAGTTGGGAAGGAAACATTCTCCAAGACGGTGAAATATTTTCTTTGCTTTGGATCCAACAAAAATAAACAGTATTGCCCTCCCCACTGAAGTGTAGATAAATAAAGCTGGATTCCTCACATTTTACACTTAGATAAATAAATCTCTGCACTTACCACGGGCGAACAGCTCATTATCTTTACTGTCTATCTGTTTGAAATCTCTGATTTTATAGTGATGGTCGCAAGATCTACACTTCAAACTGATTTGCGACTTGCTTGCCTTACTAAGCAGCCTTCGCAAAAACTGGCACCAAAGGTTCTGACTAAATCTAAACATCATTAAATTCAGGACTTCCTTCAGAGCGTTCCTCCAAACGTGAGTAATGGGACTCTTACAGCCACATCATTCTTTCCTGTTCAGACTCATTCAGCAGTGGCCCTTATAGGTATAAACAAAAGCAGCTGCCGGGGTAAACGGTTAGAAGAACACGTGACAGAAGATTAACTCGCAGTTTTGCTCCCCCCCCCCCCTGCCCCCCCCCCCCCCCCCCCCCCCCCCGCCCCCCATTCAGCCCTTGTCCACTACATTATGTGTTCAGCTCTCGTACTGTACTTGTACTAACTGTAGCTGTAGATGATCGATTTGTTCCTTTTCTTTTCAAAGTTACCTCAGGAAGAGTTCACACATTACACTCTTAGGCTCTGCAAAACACAAGGGAACTCTTGTACCAGACCTCGCAAAGCATTTTCCAGCCAATGAAGTACTTTTTGAAGTTTAGCTGGCGTCGTGCAGGAAGCGGAGCAGCCAATTTGCACCCAGCAAGCTCCCACAACCAGATATTCTGCTATTATGTTGATTGTGGGATATTGGCCGTGTCGGCAAGGATAACCCCTCAGCTACTCTTCGGGTTAGTCCAGTGAGATCTCTAGCGCCCACCCGAGGGGGCAGTGGTCTAGCGTCTCTGGCGAACAACAGCGCCTCCTGGCGGTGTTGGCACTCCCTCGACACTACATCAGGCGCGTCAATGTTTGACTTTCGTGCTCAAGTCCTGGAGTGGGAACCACAATGTCCTGATTCACAGGCGAGGGTGCTACGGACTTGAGCTACAGTTGCGCCAAATGCAAAAATTGTAATCCATTCTGGTGAGCGTCACTGCGCCCAAGATGGCTTCCCCAGTAGCTCCAGAAAGTTCCCAATGAGGAATCAGCTGAGTGAGTGCGCGCCTACTTGTCGTTTATCTATGTTAGGAGGGGGACTTCCGGTTGCGGCAGGGATGAGCTAGCCGCACGTTTCGGCGGCTCCAGCTCCGACGGAACTTCGGGCTCTTTTAAGAGCCCCAACGGGGACTTGGATGGCCGTAAAACCCGGTGCGAGGCGCGAGGGAAGGGAGTCCCCCCCGAAAGACGGAGGGAAAAACCGGCGCCGGCGGCTGCAGCCCGAAGAATCTGCAGCCAGAAGATCAGAGAGAGAGAGAGAGAGGGAGTGAAATAAAATGGCGGCGGAGAAACCACAGGTGACATGGGGGCCTGAGCAGGACGAGGTGGTGAGACGGTGCGTGGACCTGCTGAAGGAGGTGGTAATGACCCCGTTGTTACAGGCAATTGAGGGGCTTAAGGAGACTTTAAAGACCCAGGAGACGGAACTTGGCCTGGTGGAGCAGAAGGTGTCAGGTATTGAGGACGAGATCCTGGGCCTGGCGGTCAAGACTCAGACGCACGAGGCACTTCATAAAAAGTGTGCTGACAGGATTGAGGCCCTTGAAAATGGAGCGCGAAGGAAGAACCTTAGGGTACTACGTCTCCCGGAGGGTGTGGAAGGAGTGGACTGTGGAGCGTACGCAAGTAAGATGCTGAGCTCACTGATGGGTGCTGAGGCCCCTGCGGGCCCCATGGAGGTGGAGTGGGCAAATCGGATTCCGGCGAGAAGACCAAAAGCGGGAGAACCACCGAGGGCGATAATCGTGCGATTCTGCCGCCTTAAGGACAGAGAAGAGGTCCTGAGATGGGCTAAAAAGGTGCGGAGCAGCAGATGGGAGAATGCGTGGTAAGGATCTACCAGGATTGGAGTGCGGAGGTGGCGAGAAGGAGGGCGAGCTTCAACCGAGCCAAAGAGTTTGTGCACAAAAGGAAGGTGAAGTTCGGGATGCTGCAGCCGGCAAGACTATGGGTCACGCATCAGGAGAGACATTATTATTTCAAGACGGCGGAGGAAGCATGGTCCTTCATCAATGAAGAGAAACTGGACCGGAACTGAGGGACTGATGCTGCAGGGAACTGTTATTGTTGTTATTATTGTTTTTGTTAATGGGATGGTGAAAGTTAAGCGAGAAGTAAACAGGGAAGGGGGGGACACTGGGGAAATGTGGGCGCCGGTGAGGGGGGAGAGGCGGGACATAGTCAGAGAATGGGGAAGGAGAGGGGGAGGGGAAAGGGAGCTGCGCCATAAGAGGTGGGACAGATATAGGGATGTTCTCGCGCCAGAAAGAATAAGGCGGGAAAACAGGCGCAAGGCGGATGGGAGTTCCCTCACACCGGGGGGGCCGAGGAGCGAGCAGGAGTAGCCGGGGTCAGTTGAAGTCAGCTGACTTACGGAAGTGATATGGGGGGAGCAATCAAGCTAGATAGGGATCTAGCGGGGGGGGGGGGGGGGGGACTGGGTTGCTGCTGCGGAAATCCAAAAGGAAATGGCTAAAGAGAAGGTGGTCGGGGGCGGAATGCGACGCTGGGGGAGCGAGCGGGAGTGCGGAGGCGGGATATGGAACTGGCCTAGAGAAGGTAATGGCTAGTCGACACGGGAGGGGGGCAGGTAGCCCCCCAGTGAGGCTGATCACGTGGAACGTGAGAGGCCTGAATGGGCCGATAAAAAGGGCCCGAGCGCTCGCGCATTTGAAAGGACTAAGGGCAGACGTGGTTATGCTCCAAGAGACGCACCTAAAGGTGGCGGACCAAGTTAGGCTAAGGAAAGGATGGGTGGGACAGGTGTTCCACTCAGGACTGGACGCAAAGAACAGAGGGGTGGCCATTTTGGTGGGGAAACGGGTAGCATTTGAAGCAAAGAACATCGTAGCAGATAGTGGAGGTAGATATGTAATGGTGAGTGGTAGGCTGGAGGGAATGGAGGTCATGTTGGTTAATGTGTATGCCCCAAATTGGGACGATGCGGGGTTCATGAGACGGATGCTGGGGCGTATTCCGGACCTGGAGGCAGGAAATTTGATTTTAGGAGGGGACTTCAATACGGTGCTGGACCCGGGGCTAGATAGATCCAGCTCAAGGACTGGAAGAAGGCCGGCAGCGGCCAAGGTACTTAAGGGGTTTATGGACCAAATGGGGGGAGTGGATCCATGGCGATTTCTTAGACCCAGGGCTAGGGAGTATTCCTTCTTCTCCCACGTCCATAAAGTGTACTCCCGGATAGATTTTTTTGTTCTAGGAAGGTCGTTGATCTCTAGGGTGGAAGAAGCTGAATACTCAGCCATAGCGGTTTCGGATCATGCCCCACATTGGGTGGACCTGGAAGTAGGAGAGGACAGGGAGCAGAGAACACTCTGGCGATTAGATGTGGGACTGATGGCGGATGAGGGAGTGTGTGCAAGAGTGAGGGGGTGTATCGAGAGATACCTGGAGGTCAATGACGACGGTGAGGTCCCTGTGGGAGTGGTCTGGGAAGCACTAAAAGCGGTGGTCAGAGGAGAGCTGATTTCTATTGGGGCCCACAAAAGGAAAACAGAGGCCAAGGAAAGGGATAGATTACTGGGGGAGATTTTAAGGGTGGACAGGGAATTTGCAGAGACCCCTGAGGAGGAGCTGTACAGGGAGAGGAGACGACTCCAGACCGAGTTTGACCTTCTGACCACCAGAAAGGCGGAGGTACTGTGGAGGAAGGCACAGGGGAGGAGGTATGAATATGGGGAAAAGGCTAGTCGCCTGTTGGCGCACCAACTGCGAAAGAGGGCAGCAGCGAGGGAGATAGGAGGAATTAGGGATGAAAGGGGAGACACCGTGCGAAGGGCAGGAAAGATAAATGAGGTGTTTAAGGCCTTTTATGAAGAACTGTATAGGTCTCAGCCCCCAGAGGGAGAGGAGGGGATGCGGCAGTTCCTGGATCAGTTGAGGTTCCCGAAAGTGGAGGAGCAGACGGTGGCAGGCCTGGGGGCGCCGATTGAGGTGGACGAGGTTATTAAGGGACTGGGAAGCATGCAAGCAGGGAAGGCCCCGGGGCCAGACGGGTTCCCGGTGGAATTCTACAGAAAATATGTGGACTTGTTGGCCCCGTTGTTGGCGAGGACATTCAATGAGGCCAGGGAAAGGGGGACACTACCCCCGACAATGTCGGAGGCGACGATATCGCTAATTTTGAAGAGGGACAAAGATCCGATGCAGTGTGGGTCCTATAGACCTATTTCACTATTGAACGTGGACGCCAAACTGCTAGCAAAGGTGCTGGCATCGAGGATAGAGGACTGTGTCCCAGGGGTGGTGCACGAAGACCAGACAGGGTTCGTAAAAGGGAGACAATTGAATGTTAACGTGCGACGGCTATTAGGGGTGATAATGATGCCCTCAGTGGAGGGGGAGGCAGAGATAGTGGCGGCAATGGACGCAGAGAAGGCATTTGATAGGGTGGAGTGGGAGTATTTATGGGAAGTGTTAAGGAGGTTTGGGTTTGGGAACGGATTTATTCGCTGGGTTAGACGACTTTATGGGGCACCAACGGCAAGCGTAGTTACAGGTCGACATAGATCGGAGTATTTCCGATTATATAGGGGAACAAGACAGGGATGCCCGCTGTCTCCATTGTTGTTTGCGCTGGCAACTGAACCTCTGGCCATGGCGCTGAGAGACTCCAGGAAATGGAGAGGGGTGACTAGAGGGGAAGAAGAACACAGAGTCTCGTTATACGCGGATGACCTATTGCTATACGTGTCGGACCCAGCGGGGGGGGATGATAGAGGTTATGCGAATCTTGAGGAGGTTCGGGGAATTTTCGGGGTGTAGGTTAAACATGGGGAAGAGTGAATTATATGTGATACATCCAGGGGACCAGAGTAGAGAGATAGAAGGCTTACCGCTAAGGAAAGTGGAAAGAAACTTCCGATACTTGGGGATTCAGATCGCTAGGAGCTGGGGAACCTTGCACAGACTTAATCTGACACGGCTGGTAGAACAAATGGAGGAGAACTTTAGGAGGTGGGACATGCAGCCTTTATCGCTGGCGGGCAGGGTGCAGGCAATTAAGATGGTGGTCCTCCCGAGGTTCTTATTTGTATTTCAATGTCTCCCTATTTTAATCACCAGGACCTTTTTTAATAAAATAGATAGGAGCATACGAGCTTTGTGTGGGCAGGGAAAGTTCCGAGAGTAAGGAGGGGGTTCCTGCAGCGCAGTAGGGACAGAGGAGGACTGGCACTACCGAACTTGGGAGATTATTATTGGGCCGCCAATGTGGCAATGATACGTAGATGGATGATGGAGGGTGAGGGAGCGGCGTGGAAAAGGCTGGAGAGAAGGTCCTGTAAAGGGACGAGTCTAGAGGCGCTGGTGATGGCGCCGCGACCGTTCTCACCGAAAAAGTACACCACGAACCCGGTGGTGGCGGCAACACTGAACACATGGGGACAGTGGAGGCGACAGAGAGGGGTGCGGGGAGTCCTGGTGGGGTCCCCTATCAGGAACAACCATAGGTTCGCCCCAGGAAGAATGGATGGAGGATTTCAGAGCTGGTACCAGTTGGGAATTAGGAAGGTGGGAGATTTATTCATAGATGGGACTTTTGCGAGCTTGGGAGCACTGGAGGAAAAGTATAAGTTACCCCAGGGGAATTTCTTGAGATATATGCAGGTGAGGGTGTTTACTAGACAACAGGCGAGGGAATTTCCGCGGCTCCCGACACAGGGGATACAGGACAGGGTGCTTTCAGGGGTGTGGGTCGGAGAGGGCAAGGTGTCAGAGATTTATAGAGAGAGGAGGGAAGAGGGGGAGGAGTCGGTGGGCGAACTAAAAACAAAGTGGGAAGAAGAATTAGGGGAGGAGATAGAGGAGGGTATGTGGGCTGATGCCCTAAGCAGGGTAAATTCCTCTTCCTCATGCGCCAGGCTTAGCCTGATTCAATTTAAGGTGCTACATAGAGCACACATAACGGGGGCAAGATTGAGCAGGTTCTTTGGAGTGGAGGACAAATGTGGGAGGTGTGGCAGGAGCCCGGCAAACCATGCACATATGTTTTGGGCATGCCCGGCACTGGAAGGGTATTGGAAGGGAGTGACGGGAGTGATTTTGCAGGTGGTGAAGGCCCGGGTCAAACCAGGCTGGGGGCTAGCTCTATTTGGAGTTGCGGAAGAGCCGGGAGTGCAGGAGGCGAAAGAGGCCGATGTCGTGGCCTTTGCGTCCCTCGTAGCCCGGCGCAGGATCCTACTCATGTGGAAGGAGGCGAAACCCCCCGGACTGGAGGCCTGGGTAAACGATATGGCGGGGTTTATTAAACTGGAGCAGATAAAGTTTGCCCTGAGAGGATTGGCTCAAGGGTTCACCAGGCGGTGGCAGCCATTTCTAGACTACCTAGGGGAACGTTAGAGGGAAGACGGATGACCAGCAGCAGCAACCCAGGGGGGGGGGGGGGGGGGGCAGTTGAGTATAGGGCAATAGAGTACGAGGTTTTGTTACTTGTATATTATTACTATTGTTAAGAAGTTTTAAAAATTCTGTTTTGTTACTGTTATCGTTTCGCTTGTTTTGTAAGCGGGAAAAATGTTGCTCAGGGAAAAAAATTTCAATAAAATATATATTTTTAAAAATCTATGTTAGGAGGGAAATTCTGGGCAAATTCTTGAACAGAGGCATTTGTATATTTAACCAGAGGCTTCTGCAGAAGTGATTAACATGGCAGCAAAGATACAATCACTCCGGAACAGAAAAGAAAGTCTCAGGATTTGCAAGCATTAAATAATTAATCCGCGAGTCTCTTCAGCTGAAACTAACGGAGCTTCAGGCCCTCGAGCCAAGCACAGCAGGAGTCCAACCAAAAGGTGCTGCCTAATGCGTGACAAACACACAAAAAACGCGGAGTGATAGAAGCAGACCGAAGATCAGGTGGGCAAAATTAAGCGCAAGAGATTTGGAGACGGCAGGACGGTAATTTCTTCACGCAAGCGAGTCGTGTGAGGCGACAACATTCACTTCCAGAGTTAAGGCAGGAACTAGGATCAAGATTCGAGATTAGTCCAGACAGGCAATAGGGTCTGAAGGAATAACGGGCAGAAGAAAGACGTGTATTTCTACAGCGCTCTTCACAGCCACTGGCCATCCCAAAGCGTTTCACAGCCAGAGAAGCACTTTTTTTGAAGTACAGTCACCACTGCAATGCAGGAAACGAGTCCCGCTGATTGGTGCACAGCAAGATCCCACAAGTAACAATGAAATTGTGACCGAATAATTAGTTTCTTTGCGACGTTAATTGAGGGATAGATATCAAACAGGATTTGAACCTGAAACTTTGCGATTCAAAGGCAAGGAATAGGGAAACTAGCAGGGGAGGGGGAGGTAGATAAACGCGATTATAACTATTTTCTCACATTGGAGGGGAAACGCCGACATCAATTGGCTGGACCGAATGACCCGTTTCCCTGGCTACAAATAGAGGTTAAACATCCCACAGCACTTCACAAGAGCACAAACAACAATAATCCACGACGCAGTCACATAAGGAGATGTAGGTCAGGTAAGCAGGAGCACGTTGAACGAGGAAAACAAGGTGGAGGGGTTTAGGGGGGAGTGGGGGGAGCGCCAGAGTCATAGCATCCCTACAGTGCAGAAGGAGGTCATTCGGCCCATCGAGTCTGCACCGGCTCACTGCCACGCTGCATCCCCATAACCCTGTAACCTCTCATAACCTGGCCCACTCTATCCCCATAACCCCACCTATTCTGCATATCTTTGGGCTGTGGGAGGAAACCCACGCAGACACAGGGAGAAAGTGCAAACTCCACACAGTCACCCAAGGCCGGAATTGCACCCGGGCCCTGACGCTATGAGGCAGCAGTGGCGACCACTGTGCCACCCACAGCTCAGGACCCAGGCAGCTATAAACATGGGTAAACCCGGGTGTCCACAATCAGCGGAGCGCAGATATCTTGGGAGGATTGTGTGGGGTGGAATGGAGATGACAGAGAAGAGGAAGGGGCAAGGCCCTGGAGAGATTTGGAAACAAGGGTATGAATCTTTTTTCCAATGGAGGCATTGCTGACACAGTACAGGTCAGGGAGCTCAGGGGTAAAAGGGGAACAGAATTTGGTGCCAGTTTGGCAGCAGGGGTCCAGATGAGGTAGAGTTTGTAGAGGATTAATATCCAATATATTTAACGTGGGATGTAAAAAGATGGGAGGTGGGACGAAGGGCAAATATTGACTTTCCAGTTTGCAGTTCTTTAACAATTTTCAAGTAGCCATGACAGCGAAATGGTTAAGATGCCGACAGTTGCAATCTGAACAAATTGGGAGGCAGTGGATTTATTCCAATGTACTGCCTGTGTCAGATGGTGCAGCCCCGGGTAGAATCAAGTCCAGTTACCAATCTTATGTCAGGTTACTGCGAGTTATTAAGGCTTCATTAAAAGTGCCTTCTATTAAGGCAGCCCAATGGCACAGTGCTTAGCACTGCAGTCTCACGGCACCGAGGTCCCAGGTTCGATCTCGGCTCTGGGCCACTGTCCGTGTGGAGTTTGCACATTCTCCCCCTGTTTGCGCGGGTCTCGCCCCCACAACCCAAAAGATGTGCAGGCTAGGTGGATTGGCCACGCTAAATTGCCCCTTAATTGGAAAAAATAAATTGAGTACTCTAAAATTATATATATATTTTTTTTAAGTGCCTTCTATTTGTACAGAGTCTATTTGTACAGGGTTTATAGTTAATGTGCTACGTTGCTGTCAGTGAGCCAGAAAGCTCTCGAGATTCCAGACACAATAATTTAACTCGTGACATCTTAATCATAATTGGGTAGTAATTTTTTTTAATAGCATGATTGCCGAAAATCCCACTGAGCTTGACAAACACCAGTAAATCAGACCAACCTGGAGCACTAGAAATACCAGCCAAAGCAAAAACCAAAAGCAAGTTCGTTGCCTGGAGACCACCACTCATGCTCTCTCCCACCCCCCCCCCCCCCCCCCCCGCGCCCCCCCAACCTAACTTTCAAACTTAAAAATCACCTCTTTTCCATTAAAACACAGCAATTCCACAAGGTGCCCTGGAACCAGGATATACAAGCAGTTCTTCACATAGGCAAGATGTTGAGACCCGACAGGATATTTGCACACATGGAGCATCATGAGGACACAGAAAATCCGAAGTTGGAATTGTTGTAGGATCTGGTTCTTAAACAACCATCTCCCCTTTGATTCAATGGCACGATCATCGCTGAACTTCCCCCGCCCCACCATCAACATCCTGGCTGTTACTATTGACCAAAGCTTCCTTCACTGTCGCCGGATTACAATCTTGGAACTCCCTCCCTAGCAGCACAGTGGGTGTACCTACACCACATGGGCTTCAGCAGTTCAAGAAGGCAGCTCACCACCATCTTCTCATGGGCAATTAGGGATGGGCAATAAATGCTGGCCTAGCCAGCAACACTCACATCCCATGGACAAATTAAAAACTGAGCTTGAACAGGTCAGAGGCTGAGCATTTTCCACAGGAAGGAACTCACCTCCTGACTTCCCAAAGCCTGTCCACCATCTACAAGGCAGGTGTGTGATGGAATACTCTCCACTTGCCTGGATGAGTGCAGCTCCAACACTCAAAAAACTCAACACCATCCAGGACAAAGCAGCCCACTTGAGTGGCACAAAAACCACCACCTTAAACATTCCCTCCCTCCAGTACGAAAGCACAGTGGCAGCCATGTGGACCATCGACAAGATGCAGTGCAGAAACTCACCAAGGCTCCTTCAGCAGCACCTCCCAAAGCTACGACCACTACCACTGAGACGCATGGGCAGCAGGTGAGGAGGCGGTGGCATAGCGGTATTGTGACTGGACTAGTAATCCAGAGACTCAGGATAATGATCTGGGGACCCGTCGGGTTCGAATCCCACCATGGCAGGTGATAGAATTTAAACTCAATAAAATATTATAAAGTCTAACCCCATCTGGTTTACTAATGCCCTTTCGGGTAGGAAATCTGCCGTCCTTACCTGGTCTGGCCCATAGCAAAATGGGCCAGACCCATAGCAAAATGTGGCTGACTCTTAACTGCCCCCCCAAGGGCAATTAGGGATGGGCAATAAATGCTGGCACAGCCTGCAACGCCCCCATCCCATGAATGAATAAAACAAAACACCAGCTTCTCTCCGAGCCACATGCCACCCATGACTTGAGAATATATTGTTATGCCTTCATGGTCTCTGGGTCAAAATCCTGGAGCTCCCTCCCTAATTACCGAACCATAGAATGTTCCGGGGCAGAAAGAGGCCATTCAGCCCATCTTTCTCTTTTTGGGCAGTACAGAGAAAAATAAATTAGCCGTTCATTTTAATCCCATTCCCCAGCACATGGCCCGTGGCCATGCCAGTTACAGCTCTTCAGATGCAGATCCAGGTACCTTTTAAATGGGTTCAGCATTTCAGCCTCAACTACCAACATAGGCAGCCACGTCCAGACGCCACCATTCTCTGGCCGGAAACAATTTGTCCTCATGTCCCCTCTAATCCTTCTAACAATCACCTTAAATCTATGCCCCCCTGGTAATTGACCCCTCAGTGAGGGGAAATAAGTCTTACCTATCTAGCCCCCTCATAATTGTGCACACCTCAATTAGCTCACCCCTTAGCCTCCTCTGTTCTAATGAAAACAACCCCAGCCCATCCCTCACAGCTGCAACTTTCAAGCCCTAGCAACATTATTGAAAATCTCCTCCTCACACACTCCAGAGCAATTGTATCCATTCTGAAATGGGGTGAACAGAATTGTATACAAAACTCCGTGCTGAATTGTTACATATTATGTTTTATATTTGTGGCAGTGGTTCAAGAAGTCAGCTGACCACCACGACCCCGAGGGCAGTTAGGGATAGGCAATAAATGCTGGTCTTGCTAGTTACTTCCACATCCAGTGAAATACCCAACAAAAACCTCTCTCCCACATGCAATGTAGTATACGGACCTGACAGAGCTGATGTCTCTTAATAATAATCTTTACTGTCACAAGTAGGCTTACATTAACACTAAAATGAAATGACGGTGAAAAGCCCCTAGTCGCCACATTCCGGCACCTATTAGGGTACACAGAGGGAGAATTTAGAATGTCCAAATTATTAACAGCACGTCTTTCAAGACTTGTGGGAGGAAACTGGAGCACTCGGAGGAAACCCACACAGACACAGGGAGAACGTGCAGACTCTGCACAGACAGTGACCCAAGCCGGGAATCGAACCTGGGACCCTCGCATTATAAAGCAACGGTGCTAACCACTGTGCTACCATGCTGCAAATATGTTAATCCAAGAAACCATTTGGCGGTATGGGGAGTTATCTCTCAACCCATATTAATCAAAGCAGCTGATTCAGCCATTGTGGTTGTGGGAGTTTGCGGTGTGTGAGCAGACACTTCAAAATGACTTGTGGCCACAAGGCGCTCTGGGATGTCCTATGATTGTGAAAGACAGTACAGAAATATGTTGTTTTTTTTTGTTTTATCATGCCAAATTTAACTTGAGCCACCACTCTTGATAGTTTTATTAAAAACGATGTTCACAGGAGAACCCTCAAGGGCATTGAAAGTCAGAGAGATCTAGGTGTACAGGTCCATAGGTCACTGAAAGGGGCAACACAGGTGGAGAAGGTAGTCAAGAAGGCATACGGCATGCTTGCCTTCATTGGCCGGGGCATTGAGTATAAGAATTGGCAAGTCATGTTGCAGCTGTATAGAACCTCAGTTCGGCCACACTTGGGGTATAGTGTTCAATTCTGGTCGCCACACTACCAGAAGGATGTGGAGGCTTTAGAGAGGGCGCAGAAGAGATTTACCAGAAGAGATTTACCCTGTCTGGTATGGAGGGCATGAGCTATGAGGAGAGGTTGAATAACTCGGTTTGTTCTCACTGGAACGACAGAGGTTGAGGGGCGACCTGATAGAGGTCTAAAAATTATGAGGGGCACAGATAGAGTGGATAGTCAGAGGTTTTTTTCCAGGGTAGAGGGGTCTATTACTAGGGGCATAGGTTTAAGGTGCGAGGGGCAAGGTTTAGAGGAGATGTACGAGGCAAGTTTTTTTTACACAGAGGGTAGTGGGTGTCTGGAACTCGCTGCCGGAGGAGGTAGTGGAAGCAGGGACGATAGTGACATTTAAGGGACATCTTGACAAATACATGAATAGGATGGGAATAGAGGGATACGGACCCCGGAAGTGCAGAAGATTTTAGTTTAGACGAGCAGCATGGTCGGTACAGACTTGGAGGGACGAAGGGCCTGTTCCTGTGCTGTACTTTACTTTGTTCTTTGTTCAGGGTGTGCACATTGCTGGCTAGGCCAGCATTTATTGCCCATCCTTAGTTGCCCTCGAGAAGGTGGTGGTGAGCTGCCTTCTTGAACCGTTGCCGTCCGTGAGGTGTAGGTACCCCCACAATGCTGTTATAGGGAGGGAGTTTCAGGATTTTGACCTAGCAACAGTGAAGGAATGGTGATATATTTCCAAGTCAGAGTGGCGAGTGGCTTGGCAAGGGGCCTGGGACTATAGCAGCCCTCTTGAATGGCACCGTTTGCAGTGTTACCTGAGGTACCACTGAGCCCCACAGTTCTCCAATGCTGCTCTTCCAATTTTGAATCCCACAAAACTGCGGATCGTACTGATAAGGATGAATTTATTCTCGCCTGTTAGGCCACTGCTATGTAAACAGGGGCAGGTTAAGTGAGAGAATGGGTGTTCACTCAGAAGCTGCTTGCATTACACACACAGATAAAAATCCATTTTCGATAAAGGCCTCAAACTTCCAAAGAACACAACAGACAACCTCAGGTAGCTAGTGCCTCTCGACACGTGAGCAATGCGGCAGGGTGCCACGTTACGCAACAGGAAAGCAAATGTTTGCCAGTGATCTTTGGGCTCCATTGGTAATATATTAATTTGATTTAAAAGCCACAAAGGAACCCTACAAGAGAGCAGTTGCCAATACATTATTTATATAGCGTGCATCAATTTAACACATTGAAAGGCTGAGAGACATCAAGAGAGATCAATGGGCTTATTTCGGATGGTCCAAGAACGGTTGCCCTAGGGCCACTGATGAAGGATCGTCACGATTTTAGATCGAGGGCACCTCCAAGATCGGAGAAAAACAACCAACATTCTCGGGGTTGACATACGCAACCCCACTAACACTCAAAAAGATCGACACCTTCAAGGCAAATCTGCCCGCTGGATTGGCACCCCACACACCGACGCCCACATGCCGACAAACAAAGAAGGGGGCAAAGAGGCCACGATGAAACCTACAGCTTTCGAGGTCTGCTTTTCTATCCCAGGAAGCCACTAATCCTGATCTCCCTTCCCTAGTTTCCTCGATCGCAGGATTAAGTACAACAGAGGAATCGTGGGAGTTCCTTCTGGAAAAGGAAGCAGGAAACTCGGGACTCTTCCTGTCAAAGTTAATCTCATTAACCTCACGGAAGCTAGCTTCTTTCTTTTACGATTGCTGGTCTCAAACTAGTCAGGCGAGGCTCAACAAATGTGGGTCCAACTTGGCTTTTGTTCCAATGGGATTGGAGCACAGAACTCTCGTTCTAATTGCACGGGGTATTGGTGAGATCGCACCTGGACAACCGTGCGCCTTTTTGATCACTGGTTCCCAAGGAGAGAATGAGCAAACTCGTCCCATGTTCTTTGGAGTTCAGATGAACAAGAGGTGGCTGAAACATAAAAATTCCCGAGGGTCCCGACGGGGTAGATGCAAAGAGAACGTTTCTCCCGACTGCAATGCCTAGAATACCAAGTCACAGTCTTGGAATAGGGTGTCGGCCATTCAACTAAGATGAGGAAAAATCTCTCCACTCGAAAGAGTTGCTGACCTGTGGAATCCACTACATCACAGGACTGTAGAGAAGCTCAGTCATTGAGCATACTTTCCAGGCAAGAGGTTGTTGACACTTTGAAGGGAATTAAGGGATATGGGGATAATGCGGCGAGGTGGAGTCACCAATCTTATTGATTGGAGAAGTATTTTCGAAGGGCAGAATGGCCTGCTGCAGCCGAGCAGCTGCGAAATAAGGGATGGGATCACATCAATTGAGACAGCAGGGTACATCCTGCTCTGAACACCACCGGTCTCCGTCACAAATTGAGACAATGCTTCAAGAAAAATAAGAGTACTTAGCAGAAGGTTCAGATTCCCCAAATCACCTTTCAATTTAAATAACTCTCTTTTGTAGCCTTTTTAAGAAAAAAGTCCAGACTGCAGCCCCCCCAACCAACCTGCCCCACACCCTCCTCCCTACGAACTCGCCCCCCCCCTCCCCCACCAGCCCACCCCCCTCCATCCTACTAACGGCCCCATCCTGCCCCCCACACCCCCTCCCCACCAACCCACTCTGATCCACTCACCTCAATCCAAAAACCTAAATCCCTTCAACATTCCAGTGGATAATCAAATGTGGGGACGCGGGGAAGTGTAGATAATCAAAGTCCCACTACATAAACAAAACATGGTCAATGCAAATCTCCTGCCTTAGTAATTTATCTGGAAAACGATTAGCCTGTCACAGTAAGAGGTGATGGCACAACAGCTCAATAGGAAAACAAAGGCAGGCAGGCACCTTTTGTTTCACACTTGACTCGTCTTTCTCCTGAAAGCTTGAACGATATGGAATTGTGCTCAGCAGTTGCCTTCAGTTATCTCTTGGTGAAGCGCGAGTTTCTGCAGCAGCCCAATGCACGATGCAAGGTGTCAAACCCAGATTTAAAAAAAAAAACACTTTTTTTAAAATTAAAAGGCCAAGCACCTAAATTATATAATTCACCCACATATCACTACCCCTCCCCAAATCACACACAGTCCAGCTTGCACATCAGATGAGCGAGGAGCAGAACAGTCGGCCATTTAACCTCACGTCCTGTGAGATCGTGGCCAATCTACAACCTGACTCCATGAATCCGCCTTTGTCCCACATCCCCTAATACCTTTGGATAACAGGAATCTATCAACCTCAGAGTTAAAATTAAAGATCTGGCATTGACTGGTGATGGGAGTTCCAAACTACCACTAGAGTGGGAAGTGTTTTCTACATTCACTGTTAAATGGTCTGTTACCACTGCTGCTGCACAGCACCAGGGACACAGGTTCAATCCCACCCTTGGGTCACTGTCTGTGCTGAGTCTGCACGTTCTCCCCATGTCTGCATGGGTTTCCTCCGGGTGCTCCGGTTTCCTCCCACAGTCCAAAGATGTGCAAGATTATGTGAGATTATGGGGACAGGGAAGAGGAGTGGGCCTACATAGGGTGCTCTTTCAGAGGGTCAGTGCAGACTCGATTGGCCGAGTGGTCCCCTTCTGCACTGTAGGGATTCTATGGTATTCTATGTGTCCCACTCATTAGCCTAGTTTGCCCATCACTGATATCGGCCTTTCAAAACGTCAAGATGACCCGAAGTGCTTTACAGCCAATGAAGCAGCCGTCACTGCTTTGTATTTAGGCCAATGGATACAGGGCTACTATTTTGTATTTCCTTCTGCACAGCTCAAGAGGATGACCTCCAGCCTGTGGTGCCTTGGTAACCACTAGGCCTGTTTTCAAACCAAAGTATCTGTTAATGTCCGTTCTAATTGTTTTCACGTAAATGGATTCTCTGATCTTCTTGACTCACAGAACACCAGTTAAGTATTTGTCAGACACCACTTATTGAAGCACCCAAGAAAGATCCTGAGGGGACTCGGCAGGGTGGTGGATGTTGAAAGTATATTTTCCCTTCTGGGAGAGACAATAATAATAATCTTTATTGTCACAAGTAGGCTTACATTAACACTGCAATGAAGTTACTGTGAAAAGCAGAACCTGGGGACAGAGTTTTAAAAATGGGGTCTTCCATTTAAGACAGAGATGAGGAAGAGGGTCATGAACCTTTGGAATTCTCTTCCTCAGATTTATTGTCAATGAATATTTTTAATGATGTGGAGATGCCGACGTTGAACTGGGGTGGGCACAGTAAGAAGTCTTACAACACCAGGTTCAAGTCCAACAGGTTTGTTTGGAATCACTAGCTTTCGGAGCGCTGCTCCTTCATCAAGTGAGTCTTTTTAAGGCAGAGGTAGCTACATTCTTGACTACCAAGGGCGTCAAAGGTCCTCAGGGTAGTTAGGATGTAGAGATATGGCCGCAATCAGATCAGCCTGGATCTTATTGAATGGCAGAGAAAGCTCGCGAGGTCTAATGGCCTACCCCTGCTCCTAATTCGTACATTTGTATGTACATAAAACACATTTCAAATGGCTTCTGAAAGAAATATGCAGCATGTGAATTAAATACAACCTCGTGAACACTTCCACTGATCTGCCATAAGCTCCATCACTGATTTATATAATTTCATGCACAATGTACAACAAATACACTTCAAGAATCCAAAGCATCCAGGGAATGTATGCAGTCAACAAGGCGGCGCAGATATACACAATGAAGGTGGGCCAAACAGTCTGCGGGCTGTAAAATTCTCCATTCATATCAAATAGATGCCAGTAACTCAGTTCCCTCCCTCCAACTTGAATTTCTCATGCCCCATTAATAGTGATAGCGCTGTGTTGAAAATGAAAATGTTAGGTTTCTACTCAACAAGCATAGAAGCAGGAGGAAATCGGAACTATATTCTTGGATTTCCTTGAAAGTTCTCAAATCCCAGTGCAGATGATGTTCAACAAGGGGAGGCGGTGGCATGGCGGAAATTTCACTCGACTGGTAATCTAGAGACCCAGGTGAAAGCTCTGGGGACACCAGTTCAAATCCCACCAATGGCAGCTGATGTAATTAGTTAGTCTGGTGATATATAGCTGGTCTCGGAGACCATGACAGCTATTGTCGATCGTCATAAAAACCCATCTGATTCACGAGTGTTCTTTAGGGAAATCTGCCTACGTGCGACTCCGCACCCACAGCAATGTGGCTGACACTTAAGTGCCCTCTGAAATGGCCACGCAAACCACTCAGTTTAAAGGATGGGGAATGCCCACATCCGATGAAAGAGTTTAAAAAGTGCAAGTATCCCAGCAGAGGGGTGGAAATTTTGTGAATACACAGCAGTCCCCCTCCATGCCAGAATGGTATTAGAGGAATTCTAGAGTAATTGAAATTCTCGGGACGATGACCCTGGCGGTAGTATTAAGGGCAGTCAGTACCACTCAAGATATATAAAACATTTTAAAACATGCTGACCAATAAACAACCTTAACCCTCGGATTAGGAGATAGGAGGAGAAGGCCACTCTGCCCCTTGAGCCTGCACTGCCATTCAATACCATCATTGGTGGCTTGACCTCACTAATGTACAAGAGAAAATATAGCCAAAGGAAAGTTGTTGTGGAAAACACAAAGCAGAAACAGAGCAGAACCAATGGCAGCACAATGGAGAGCGACCGATTCCCAAGAGAGTGGCAAACCCTCAGCACAACTTGATGGGCACTGTGATCAACTCCAGCATTACCAGCAAACCACTGGGCAGCCACAGGTGCACTGTTTTATATTCCTTCATGGCAGCACTGTGGCACCGTGGTTAACACAGCTGCCTCACAGCACCAGGGTCCCGGATTCGATTCCTACCTCGGGTGACTGTGTGAGGTTTGCACATTCTCCCAGTGTCTGCGTTGGGTTTCCTCCGGGTGCTCCGGTTTCCGCCCCCAGTCCAAAGCTGTGCCGGTTCGGTGGATTGGCCATGCTGAATTACCCCTTAGTGCCCAAAAGGTTAGGTGGGGTTACGGGGATAGAGCGGGGGAGTGGTGCTGTTTCAGAGGGTCAGTGCAGACTCAATGGGTCGAATGCACTGCAGGGATTCTATTCTATGGATGCGGCCCATTATTGACGTTTATCCCTCAACCCTATTTGCCCTCGAGAAGGTAGTAGTGAGGTCACCCTCTTTAACCACTGTGGCGTTTCAAGGTAACTAGGAAACCGGATGGACAATTGAGGGAAATAAACCTGCCAGGCTACTTGCTGCATCAGCCGCGACGACCCTGTAACCGAGCAGTTTGCTAGGCCGATTCCAAGGATAGTTAACATCCACCACATTGCTGTGGGTCAGAAGTCATGCGTAATCCCAACCAGTTAAGGATGACAGATTTCCTTCCTTAAACAAGGACATGCGAACACCAAATGGGTTTTTACAACAATATGGCCAATCCATGCTCACTTTTACTAAAGCTTTAGCTTTTATTTTTTTCTGGATGCTATTGAATTTACAGCTGCTCTGCTGGGATTTGATCGCATGTCTCACATCAATAGGAACAGGCTCGAGGGACCGAGCGGCCTTACCCTGCTCCTACTACAAGTCCAGGAACATTACCACAATGCTACCATGCCCCTGAATACATTCATACTTGTAAATTTGCGCACACAAACACTCTGCATTCCCTTGACCATTTTACCAACAAATGCACAATGAAGTTAAAGTTCGCACACATGTCATGCGAACGACTACAGGGATCGGGCATATGCTCAACAAGAGTCCAATACTCATTTTTTTTTAACTACTAATCAGAAATGCAATTAGCCACATCTGGATTCCCAATTAGCCACATGTGGCTCTGTGGCATTGGGCAGCAGTGGTGCATTCAGGCGCTCCGCTGCCAAGCATAGAAACTCAATGTAAAAGGAACCGAGAGAGGAAAGCAAAATCTGGAACATTAAAATAGGCAATGTGTCTACAGGTGCTGGTTTATTGAATAACACATCCGAATAAAAGTTTTTTTCTTTGCATCAAGACAACTCAGTAAATGGCACTGTAAAATCTAAGTGAAAGCACACCGACATACATCTGCGCGTGCACACACACTCTGTGGGTCTTCTGTAAAGGTAGTTCTGCTGAGGAACAGGAGCGAGAGTCGTGCCAGATGGTGGGGGAGGGCGAAGAGCCTTCAATGAGCTTAAACAATTGATTCATTGATTTAGAACAAACAACTTCTAATGTAGATTAATGCAACGTTATGTAAAGAGCACAGCACGTTGCCCAGGGAGACCCTTAACACCCTCATGTGGCTGGGTATCAGAGAATTACACCCAGCGAGAATAAACCTCCCACTTAACAGATTGACCAACAGTCTGCACCTGTACAGCACCATTAACGTGGCAAAACGTCCGAAATGCCGGTCACAAGTGCATAAGCAAACAGAATTTCATACCAAACCACGCAAGGCATTATATTAGGCGAGGGGACCGAACGTTTGATTGGTCAGGTATGTTTCATGCTCGTCTTAAAAGGATGGCAGAGAGTTGAGGGAGAGAAGTCCAGAGTCCGGGGCAGAGGCAACAGGGAGCACTGCCACCAAGAGCGGAGTGAGGAGGCTCAGTCATGGGCAAAGGGCCAGAATTGCAGGGGGAATTTAAAAATTATTTGCCTCGTCATCAAAGCCAACCGTGGCCTCTCTCCTCTCTACCCCCACCCCCCCCCCCCCCCCGCCCACACTCAAATTCTGTGGAAAACAAAAGCCCCAGAGTCGAGATTGAGGGAGATGCAAGAGACGGTTAAACAACAAGACACAGGTTTAAAGTGGGGACATTGCACGGGCTTGCACTGTGGTTTTACAGCACGTCCCAATGAAAAGCTCAGAAAGTCACAGGGGGAAAGTGGCAACACTTGCAAACGTAAACCCAAAGGCAGCTGCACAGGACAACTAGCCAATGGCAGGCTGGGTGGTAACTCGATACCCCGCTCAACAACTGCAGAAATCATCAGACCTGCTGCTCTACTGGGAACAAGATGTGCGCTTTCAGCCTAATCATTAGAGTCTGTCGGTCTGCCAGCTTTCTTCCTAGGCAGTCCCTTAGGGATAGAGGATGACTCGCTTACACTCCAGTTTGGTGGGTGGTTGATAAAAGTCCAATGCGCAATTGCAGGCTTCGCCACACAGGGGGCAGATCATAGAATCATAGAATTTACAGTGCAGAAGGAGGCCATTCGGCCCATTGTGTCTGCACCGGCCCTGACAAAGAGCAACCTACTGAAGCCCATGTATCTACCCTATCCCAGTAACCCCCAATCAACATTTTTTTTGGACACTAAGGGCAATTTATCATGGCCAATCCACCTGACCCGCACATCTTTGGACTGTGAGGGAAAACCGGACCACCCGGAGGAAACCCATGCAGACACGGGGAGAACGTGCAGACTCCGCACAGACAGTGACCCAGCCGGGAATCGAACCTGGGACCCTGGAGCAGTGAAGCGACTGTGCTAACCACTGTGCTACCGTGCCGCCCTCAGATGGTGTTTCAAGAGTCGGGCAGATGGTTTGTATTGAGATTTGCGCACTCTCTCCGACACCCCCCAACTTTGTCTCTGCACGTTTTTGACAAAGTCTCTCGCCCCCTCGAGGTTCAACAGCGTTACCACTGCTGCATCCCCACACATCAACATCCTGGGAGGTTACCATTAACCAGAAACTGAACTGAATTAATCAGAGCTGTAGCTGCCAGAGCTGTGTAAAGGCTGAGAATTCTGCAGTGAGTAACTCACCTCATGAGCCCCCTCTAAAAGTCTGTCCACCACCTACAAGGTACAAGTCAGGGGTGTGAGAAATATTTTCCACTTGCCTGGAAGAGTGTAGCTCCAACAACTCAAGAAGCTCGACACCATCCAGGATGAAGCAGCCCGCTGGATTGCTAACCCTTCCACAAACGTTCAAACCCTCCACCACCGACGAACAGTGGCAGCCGTGTACACCATCTGCAAGATGCTTTGCAGGAACTCACCAAGGCTCCTTATGCAGCATCTTCCAAACCTATGACCAAGTCGTTCGCCACTCTGACTTAGGAAATATATCGCCGTTCCGTCACTGTCACTGGGTTAAAATTCTGGAACTACCACCCATCAGCACTATGGCTGTACCTACACCTCGGGGACTGCAGCGGTTCGTGAAGGCAGCTCACCACCACATTCTCAAGGGCAACTGGGAATGGGCATTGAATGCTGGAACTCCTTCCTAAACAGAATGGAACAGTTCAAGTAGATGGCAAGTAAGGGGCAGGAGACTGCGAGGGGATTTGAAAAGTGGTGGAAATCTGCAACTGACTGCCTGAAAGGGTGATAGAGATAGGAACTGTCACAACATTTAGGAAGCATTTAGATGAGCTCTTGAAATGCCACAGCATATAATGCTATGGACCAAGTGCTGGAAAATGGGATTAGAATAGATTGGTAGGCAGCAGTGCTAACCACTGCGTCACCATGCCGCCATAGAATGGATAGGTGCTTGATGGCCGGAACAGACACGATGGACCGCAGGGCCAACTTTTGGTGCTGTAAAACCCGGCGGCTACCTTCTCAAGGGCAACTAGAGGTGTGTCGGAGCTGTGAGTACTCTTGCCTCTGAATCAAAGAGTTCTGGGTTTGAGTCCCACTCCAGGGCTTCCGCACAAAATTCAAGACTGACACTCCCAGTGCAGGACTGAGGGAGTGCGGCACTGTTGGAGGTGCCGTCTTTTGGATGCAATATTATACCAAGGCCTCATCTGGATGGACATAAAAGATCCCATGGCATTTTTTCAAAGAGTCGGGGAGCTGCCCCAGTGTCCTGACCAATATTTGTCCCTCAAATCAACACAAAAATCAGATGATCCGCTGATTTTCATTTTGCCGTCGTGGGGGTTTACGGAGTGAATATCAGCTGCTGCATTTCCTATGTTACGACACTTCAAGAAGTACTTCAATGGCCTCAAAGGACTTTAACGACATCCTGTAGTCATGAAAGAGGCTAGATAAATGCAAGTCTTTCTTTTCTTTTTCTAAGAGCAGCAAATTCCACTCTTGCTGGTGTAGCCTGTAAGCTGCGGAGGAATTTTAGAAAAAAGCTGGCATTTACATAGCATCTGTCAACCACAGGTGCTTTTCCAAGCATTGGTCTTCCACCTTCAGACTGACAATAACTTGTCATTGAACTACACATCGTTATGAAGCACCTTGGTTTTTTTTCTCCATGTTAAACTGAATTATATTTTAAAAAAGCTTGTTGCTGTGGTCATGGTTGTTGATACAGCAGACCACATTGAGGGTGTGTGGGGGCGTCTGTTTGCACACAGCAAGATCCCACAAAGAGCAAACTACAAGTAAGCTCAACCTCAGAAGCCCCGAGGTCTGTGAGACACATGCAGTCCATCTGTAAGCCCCCTCCTCCCTCAAGCCCTGGCACGCTCCAGCCCTGCGAGCTCAGTCTATTTTGCATTCATACTTCTGTCTTGTTGGATGTCGTTTACAATTTTCCAGAGGGTTTAGTTTTAAAAATACGTTTTTTGCAATAACATTAAAAACACACGCATTTCCTTCACTGGTGGTTAAGCCCTGAATTAAAACACCAGAATTGCTCAGGATGACAACTTGAGACACTCAATTCAAAGTTCTTATTTGCATATCCAATAATTCAAATTCAAGAATGCAAATAGTGTAAATGTAAAGTTTTTGAGTGATCAGAGAAGCTGGGGTGGGATTCTCCGAGGTTCAGACAGGGTAAATGTTGGGAGGATGTTTCCACTCATGGCGAGTGTAGGACGAGATGGTGCAGTCGCAGAACAAGGGGGTGCTGATTTAAGATGAAATTGAGGAAGAAATCCTTTTCTCCCTCAGAGTGCTGAATCTTTGGAATTCTTTACCCAGGAAGCTGTGGAGGCCGAGGCCTTGAACATTTTTAAGGCCGAGATCAATAGGATTTTGACCAGTAGGGAATTAAAAGTTACAGAGATCTTACTAAATGGCGAAGCAGTCTCGAAGGGCTGAATGGCTTCCTCCTGCTCCTATTTCTTACGGTCTATTGGGTTTACGGGCAGTAAATATCAGCCTCACCAGTGACACCCACATCCCATGAAGGAATTATTTTTTAATTGGGAGATCGATTTTAAACTTCATCTGTGGTGGAGAAGGTTTCATTAAAATACAGACGACCATTCCTGAACCAAAGTATTCTAGATTTCTGTCGTAATGGGGGCACATGGGGAGAAGATTTGAATGGGGGAAGCTCCCCAAGCATCTGAGCGCCACTGACCATCATTCACGTTACACGCAGGGACCAGTCCTTTGTGAACAAAAAGAATATGTTTAAGTCTTGCCCCTTTTAAAATTACCCAGAAGCCTATTGTCCCCCGCTGCTTTCTCCATGGCAACACTTCGCCCAGTCAGAGTCAACTTGCTAACCAATCAACACGCTTTTCTCCTACAGTGTCAACTGTTGCCGTTGTTTGAAATTTGGCATTCTTGCGTTTGTCCTGATGAGTACCATTCAAAAAGCTTCAGCAAGGGTCTCTCTTTTTAGTAATATTCAAGTTCTGTAATACTGAGCAACTGATTAAAACCGGTTATACCTCTGACGTGTTTCAGTTTTGACCAACGGTCATAGCCCTGAAGCATCAACGCCGTTCCTCTCGCCACAGATGCTGCCAGGCTCACTGACCATTTCCAACATTTACTTTGACAAAGAGTCATCCAGACTCGTAATGTTAGTTCGCTTCTCTTTCCCTCCACAGAGGCTGTCAGACCCATTGAGATTGTCTAGTATTTTCTGTTTTGATTTCAGATTTCTAGCAGGTTTTTTTTTTTTTTTTAAACTTTGGGTCACTTCAAACCAAATGTTTCTTCATGACCGAGAGAAAACCTCGGGATTCTGTAAAAGCACTTCAAATAAAATTGTTGCTGGTTCCTCACCGTGGATATATCAAGACTGAGAATAATGGTTCCAGGAGATTATAAAACGGTTGCTTAAATTAAGAGTCGTAGAGCTTTTACAGCACAGAAAGAGGTCCTTCAGCCCATCATATAGGCACCGGCCATCAAGCCCCTATCTACTCTAATCCCATTTTCCAGTACGTGGTGCATAGCCTTGTATGCTATAGTGTTTCAAGTGGTCATCTTAAATGTTGAGGGCTCCCGCCTTTACCACTCTTTCAGGCAGTGTTATTGTTCACCATTACAGAAATCTCACTCACGATTCAACGTTAGTATTTCCTCTCTGCAGCATGGTTGCTCAATGTGATGTGTCGAGCAAAACAAGAAGTGTTTTAAAAGGCAACACAACTTCGCTGTGGCTTTTCACCATTTCTCATTGTTTTTATTCATAAGGGTAGCTAAGCGTTGCGACAGTTGGCAGCTTGCGTGTGAGCGAGCGACTTGGGCACACTGCTGAAAGTGAAAGCACAGTGCTGGTTTTTTCCCTGTTCTAAAAGGGCACAATATCACACAGTGCCATTATCGCTGTTAATTAACGCCACACAATTGATCAAGTGATCTCATCCAGGGTGGCAGGATGGAGTACAGTCATAGCCGTCTCAGATACAGATACTCTTTCATGGACTCTCCCACCAACGTTGCTGCGAGGGTGCGCCACCAAGACAAATATGGTTCTTCTAGCTGTAGGCAACCACTGGGGCAGCCACTTTTTATTCCCATTCACCCCCAGTCCCTGACCCCCACACCTGCCAATACACCTGCTTCCCTGAGAAGGTGGCAGCAAGTTCGCTTCTCGATTGGTTGCAAGTCCTTCTGCTTATGCGCTTATGTTAATAGTCACATGGTAGTACAGAAAGTATTGCTGGAAAAAAAAAAGACATGCTGTTGAAGCTTTTCATCTTGGACCCATCAGGACAGATTCACAAAAATGCCAAATCTCAAAGGAAGAACAATTTATATCACTCAAGAAGACAACTTGCCAACCAATCAGCACCCTCTTCTCATGCAGTATAAATTGTTGATCCCTTTGAGAATTTGGAATTCTTGCACATTTGTCCTGGTGAGTCAAAGACGAAAAGTTTCAATAGCACGTGCCTTTTTTCAGCAATGCTCATGTACTTCGATCGTTCTAATGAAACGTCAACTCTATTTCCCTCTCCGTAGATGTTGCCTGGACTGCTAATCCTTTCCAGCAATTTTTCATTTCAGATGTCCAGCATTCTCCGTGCTTTGCTTTAGTATTTACACAGCAGCTCAAATGGAATCAATCACCCTTCACAGGCACAAAACAGGATGCCGAACCACATAACGAGATATTAAGGAAGGCGGCTAAAATTATTAAAGAGGTTTTTTTTTTTAAACAAACAATTTTATTGAGGTATTTTTTGGCATGGTAAACAGTTACAGATAACAGAAATGTGCAAACATCAATATAAAACCAATACTTCAATCGAACCACACTGCACATGCCCGCTCCTCTCCCCTAGACACTACCCGCCTATTTATCCCTCCTACTCTACTCTAATCTCCCCCTCCCTCCCCCTGCTGACGTTCACTCTCCTGCGAAGAAGTCGATGAATGGTTGCCACCTTCGGGCAAACCCCAGTATAGATCCCCTCAAGGCGAACTTAATTTTTTCCATACCCAGAAAACTTGACATGTCCGAAAGCCATAGTTCGGTCTTCGGGGGTTTTGAGTCCCTCCAGGCCAGCAGTATTCGCCGCCGGGCTATTAGGGAAGCAAAGGCCAAAACATCTGCCTCTTTCTCCCCCTGGACTCCATGGTCTTCCGAAACCCTGAAAATTGCCACCCCTGGACTCATCACCACCCTTGTTTTCAGCACCCGGGACATGACCCCCGCAAATCCCTCCCAGTACCCCCTAAGCTTCGGACATGCCCAAAACATGTGAACGCGGTTCGCTGGTCCTCCCGCGCATCTAGAGGACTTGTCCTCTACCCCAAAGAATTTGCTCATCCGAGCTACCGTCGTGTGGGCCCGGTGAACGACCTTAAATTGATTCAGGCCGAGCCTGGCACATGTTGCGGTTGAGTTTACCCTACTCAGGGCTTCCGCCCACAGCCCGTCCTCCATCTCCCTGCCAAGCACCTCCTCCCATTTGAGTTTCAGTTCCTCCGTCTGGGACTCTTCCCCTTTCATGAGCACGTTGTAGATATCCGAGACTCTACCCTCTCCTCTAGAGACTATTCTGTCCTGGATCACCTATTGGCGGGAGGCGTGGGAAGGATGGGACCCGTCTGCGTACAAAGTCCCGCATCTGTAAGTACCTAAAGTCATTTCCGCTTACCAGCCCAAATTTCTCCTCCAAGCCCCTCAAACTCGCAAAGCTCCCCTCCAGGAACATATCGCCCACCCTCCCCAGCCCCGCCCGCCGCCATGTTCGAAACACTCCATCCATGTTCCCGGGGGCGAATCGATGGTTATCACAAATTGGAGCCCAGACAGATGCACCCACCCCCCCACATGCCTCCTCCACTGGCCCCATATCCGCAGGGCCGCTCCCACTACCGGGCTGGTGGAGTACCTGGCCAGCGACAGCGGTAGGGGAGCAGTGACCAGGGCTGCCAAACTGGTGCCCCTGCACAAAGCCGCCTCCACCCGCTCCCAGATAGACCCCGTACCCACCATCCACTTCCTTATCGTGGCTATGTTAGCCGCTCAGTAGTTGATCAGACTTGACAATGCCAGTCCCCCCTCACTGCGGCTCCTTTCAAGCATTGCCTTCTTCACCCGCGGGGATTTTCACACCCAGACAAAGCTCATGGTGATTTTGCCAGTCCTTTTAAAGAAGGACTGTGGGATAAAGATCGGGAGGCACTGGAAGCTGAACAGAAATCTAGGGAGGATTATCAAAGAGGTTTTAAAGGAGCATCTCAAATGAGAAAAGATAGATAGAGAGGCGGAGAAGTCCAGGGTGGAAATTCTAGGACTTGGGGCCGAGGCAGTCGGGCCAGGGTGCAGGAGGGAGATGCAGTAACGCACAGCGGTGGGCTTTGAGAAGAGAGAGGGTGGGGGTGACACTAGATAAAAAGAGAGTTTGAATCCAAAACACTGGATGGGAGGACGGTGGAATGGATTTAGTGTGGACAAAGCAAAGTTATGGACAAACTGGAGAATTGGTGAGAAGGAAAAGACACGTGACAAATTAGATAGGGTGGACAGTGAGAGCCTTTTTCCTCGGATGGTCATGGCTAGCACGAGGGGACATAGCTTTAAATTGAGGGGAGATAGATATAAGACAGATGTCAGAGGTAGGTTCTTTACTCAGCAAGTAGTAAGGGCGTGGAATGCCCTGCCTGCAACAGTAGTGGACTCGTCAACACGAAGGGCATTCAAATGGTCATTGGATAGACATATGGACGATAAGGGAATAGTGTAGATGGGCTTTAGAGTGGTTTCACAGGTCGGCGCAACATCGAGGGCCGAAGGGCCTGTACTGCGCTGCTTGTGGTGGAAAATAAACCAGCCCCATTTACCCATGAATAATGTCGGGGTGTCGTGATAGTGTCACTGGGCTAGTAATCAAGAGGCCATGGCTAGTGTGGGATTCTGACCCCACCATGGCAGTTGATGGCATTTAAATTCAATTAATTAATTCATACAGGAATAAAAATCAGGGATTAAAAGCCAGTCTCTCAGTAATTAATCCACGCAATGATTTTTGTAGGTTCACTAATGTCCTTTAAGGGAAGGAAATCTGCCGCCTTTACCCGGTCTGGCCTACCTGCGTAGAATCTGCGTCATTAAGTATGTTCACAGCCGAGATAGACAGATTTTTGAATCAGTAAGGGAATCGAGGGTTATGGAGTTCAGGTGGGAAAGTGGAATGGAGGGTATTCGTATCAGATCAGACATGATCTCACTGAATGGTGGAGCAGACTTGATGGGCCGAATGGCCTCCTTCTGCGCCCACCTCTTAAGGAAATTTTATTCGTCCCAGGGCTCCCCAACCCGAAAACGTTCCGAGATCTCTGCACTCCACCAATTCTGATCTCCTGTGCATCCCCAATTTTCATCGCTTCACCAACGGAGCTTTCAGCTGCCTGACACCCAAGCCCTGGAATCTCTCCCTAGATCTCATCCCCATTTGAAACGCCCTTAAAACCGACTTCCTTGGCCAATGTTTCGTTGCCTGCCCTAATTTTTAAAAATAATCTTTATTGTCACAAGTAGGTTTACATTAACACCGCAATGAAGTTGCTGTGAAAAGCCCCTAGTCGCCACATTCCGGCACCTGTTCGGGTACTCGGAACGAGAATTCAGAAAGTCCAATTCACCCAACAGCACGTCTTTCGGGACTTGTGGGAGGAAACCGGAGCGCCCGGAGGAAACCCACGCAGACACAGGGAGAACGTGCAGACTCCGCACAGACAGTGAACCAAGCCGGGAATCGAACCTGGGACCCAGGAGCTATGAAGCAATAGTGCTAACCACTGTGCTACCATGCCGCCCTATCTCCGGATGTCAAAATGTGTGCGTTAATAGTTCCGGAGGAGCGCCTTGAGATGTTTCACCACATTAAAAGGGGCTATAGAAATGTAGGTGGTTGTTGTTCTCGCCTTAGCCAGGATCAGTACAGCAAAAAGGAACTGGAGCTGAAAGACTGAGCTTACATTCAAGGAACTTGCATTCGCATTGTACTTTCAGCATAGTTCAACACCTCAGTAATATCTCTTCATTAAATATCGTGAATATTAAATATCGTGAATATTAAATGGATAACAAAACGATTTCAGGCTCTATACAACAACGAGAGGAAATCAAGCTCCAGGCAATCAAGTAAAAATCTTGAGAACATGCAAAAGAAAATTAAACGTTTTAGTTTTAGGTTTTGGGTGGTTTAAACTCTGTTTTTGAACAAATATCAGATTTATAATAACTATTGATATATATCACCTTTAATGTAATGAAGTGTGCCAGGGTTCTTCACACCAAGCCATGGGAGATATTTAGGTCGGATTTGGTCAAAGGAGTGGTTTTAAGGAGCATCCTAAAGGAGGAGAGGAAGGTAGAGTTGGGGGAAAGCGGTGTGGTGGAGGGGGCTATTCCAGAGCTTCAGGGGCAACACGAGAAGATGCGTCAGTTACCTCTTACCATCTGCTTTCTGAGAGAAGACTGTCACACCAGTTCACATGTGACAGCCAACCTCCACCTGCTCGAGACGCGGGTATCACCCCCCCCCCCCCCCCCATTGCTGGACGAGCTGCATGTTCTTACAGTCGATGGACGCTGCGCCTGTGCTGTACGAGGGATTGAGAGGAAGGGCTCGCGTTTATACGGGGCAAGCAGGAGCCGAGAGGGGGGGGGGGGGGGGGGAAAAACAGCATTTCTGAAGGAAGCGGAGAAAAGCATTCGGCTACTTTCAGCTAGGAGCTGAGAATCTCTGGCCCAGCTGGACACCACAGCATGAAGCTGCCCAGGCCTGTTTATACTCCAGTCACAGCAGGAAGATTCAGATAACAAGCTTCTTCAGTCATGTAACAGTATGGATAACATTGGTCTCCAGGCAACAATATGACTGCACACTGATGAAGCCCGCCCCTCACCACCCCCACAAGGGTGGCTTAGAGGGGAAAAAAAAATCGCAGCCAATGAAATACTTTCAAAGCGTACTCACTGTTGCAAGTTAGGAAATGCAGCAGCCAATTGTGCACAGGAAGCTCCCACAAACAGCAATGTGATAATGACCAGATAATCTGTTTTAGTGAAGTTGATTGAGGGGCAGACAATGGGCAGCACACTGGGGAGAACACCCCAGATCTTCTTTGAATAGCGCCCCAGGGTCTTTTCCAGCAAACGGGACCTCAGTTTAACATAGTCTCTGAAAGGCGGCAGCTCCAACAGCGCTGTACTGACAGTGCAGCACTCCCTCAGTACTGGGTCAGTCTTGATTTCCGTGCGCAAGCCCTGTAGTGGGGCTAGAACCCAGAACCTGGTGACTCAAAGGGGAGAATGCTGCCAATTGCCTCACAGATGCCATTCAACACCCCACTCCCAGCCCCAAGGTTGCCTCGGACATTTTTCACAAAATTATTACAGCAAAGACGCAGGTTATTCAGCCCCTCATTTCTGTACTGGTTCTCCAAAGAAGCGATATAGTGCCATTCCCCACCTTCTCCCTGTGACCCTGTACCCAAGGGCTGTAGGCTTCGTTGGCTCGGCCAGCATCTGCTGCCCATCCCTAATTGCCCTTGAGAAGCTTGTGGCGAGCGGTCTTCTTGAACCGCTGCAGTCCATGTGGTGTAGGTACACCCACCGTGCTCTTAGGGAGGGAGTTCCAGGAATTTGACCGAGCAACAGTGAGGGAATGGCGATATGTTTCCAAGTCAAGATGGTGAGTGACTTGGAGGGAAATTGCAGGTGGTGGTGTTGCCAGGTATCTGCTGCCCTTGTCCTTGTAGGCAGAAGAGGTATTGGTTTGGAAGGTGCTGCCCAAAGAGCCTTGGTGAGTTCCTGCATCTTGTAGATTTTTGTGAGGGCCACGAAGAATCCAGCACGAGTTGAAGGATAGAAAGAAATAACATTTATTTACAATAACATATATATACACCAGCAGCAGCAACTTCCCTTGCTGCTCACTCTCCTCTAGCCGGTTCCAAACTGGCCAGCTTTATTTATGCAGAGAATCTGCTAATGATTTCTCCGCCCCCCCTCATTGGGGAAGCTCATACTCCCAAGGATTGTGGGATTGCCATTAGTCCCCAGCCAGTGGTAAGCAGGCAGGTTATAACATAGATGGTATGCACGGCTGCTACTGTACATTGGTGGTGGAGGGATTGATGGAGAGCCAATCAAGTGTGCTGCTTCGTCCTGGATGGGGTCGAGCTTCTGGAGCGTTGTTGAAGCTAGGCTCACCCAAACAATTGGGGAGTATTCCATCACACTCCGGCCCTGTGCCTTGTAGATGTAGGACAGACAGGAGGTGAGTTACTGTTATGGGCCAGGGTTTAGAGAACCCCAAAGTGTAGCATGGAGTTCACCTGACCCACACCTTTTAATAGATTGTGGTGTGGCGAGCACACGGCCCACTCTACAGGTGTGGTACAGCAGAAATGGAAAAGTATTTTTTAAAGCAAAACAATGTTTATTCTATGAACTCAAGTTAACCTTTTTAAAACATGCAGTGAACATCTTAGCAACCATTAATTCAAATACAACCCCCAAAGAATACAACACTAAGTAATCCTTTAAGCTTTCCTTTTAACATCCATACGACTTAAAAACACCTTTTAACAGAAGCACATTAGGTTTACATTCACTACTGAGAACATTTATAATTCTGAATTCACAAAATGATCAAGAGATAGTCTTTTCATGGCAGAGATCAACAGTACACTTGCGGACTTCCGGTGGCGGTTATGCCGAGGTAGGTTGCACGTTCGGCAGCTTCAGTCAGGAACGGACTTTTGGGCTCTTTAGAGGTGCCCCAACGGCAATTGTTCGACGGTTTCTAGTGTGGGAAGGTGACAGCAAGGTTCCCCCGACACTGTATGGATTGGACCAGGAGTGGAGCGGTTAAGAAAGTGATTCTGATGCAGCGGAAAGTCGAGAGGCGCAAGATGGCGGCGGGTGGAGAACAAGCAGCATGAGCGCAGTGGTCGCAGGAGCAGCAGGAGTTCCTCAAACGCTGCTTTGCGGAGCTGAAGACAGAAATGCTGGCGCAATGAAGGCATCGATTGAAAAGCTTGTGGAGACCCAGAAGGCCCAAGGGGCGGCGATCCGGGAGGTGCGGCAAAAAGCCTCGGTGAACGGGGTTAATCAGTTGGGTCAGGCTGCTATATAGAGCCCCTGTGGCGAGTGTGGCTACGAACCGGCGGAGGTCGGAGTACTTTCGGCTGTACCGGGGGACAAGGCTGTACCGGGGGACGAGGCAGGGGTGTCCCTTATCCCCCTTGTTGTTTGCACTGGCAATTGAGCCGCTGGCCATGGCACTGAGGGAGTCCAGGAAATGGAGGGGATTGTTTCAGCAGGGGGGGGGGGGGGGGGGGGAGGAAAGAGGAGCATCGGGTGTCGTTGTATGCCGATGACCTGTTGTTGTATGTTGCGGATCCAGTGGAGGGGATGGTGGAGGTCATGCGGATCCTTAGGGAGTTTGGGGACTTTTTGGGGTATAAACTCAACATAGGGAAGAGTGAGCTCTTTGTGGTGCATTCAGGGGACCAGGGAAGGGGGATAGACGAGCTACCGCTGAAGAGGGTGGAAAGGAGCTTTCGGTACCTGGGGATCCAAGTAGCTCGGAGTTGGGGGGCCCTGCATAAGCTCAATTTGACGCGGTTGGTGGAGCAGATGGAGGAGGATTTTAAAAGATGGGATATGCTGCCACTCTCACTAGCGGGTAGGGTGCAGTCGATCAAAATGACGGTCCTTCCGAGGTTTCTCTTTGTGTTCCAGTGCCTTCCCATTTTGATCGCCAAGGCCTTTTTCAAACGGGTAAGCAGGAGCATCATGGGATTTGTGTGGGCGAATAAGACCCCGCGGGTGAAGAGGGTGTTTCTGTAGCGTAGCAGGGACAGGGGGGGCTGGCGTTGCCAAATCTATGTGGCTATTATTGGGCAGCCAATGTGGCGATGATCCGTAAGTGGGTAATGGAGGGCGCTGGAGGAGAAGTTTGGGCTACCCCTAGGAAACGCTTTCAGGTACATGCAAGTGAGGGCGTTTGTGAGGCGGCAGGTGAGGGAATTCCCGCTGCTTCCGACACGCAGGATTCAGAACAGTGTGATCTCGGGGGTATGGGTTGGAGAAGGCAAGGTCTCGGCGATTTACCAGGAGCTGCAGGAAGAGGAGGAGGCCTCGGTGGAGGAGTTAAAGGGCAAGTGGGAGGAGGAGCTGGGGGAGGAGATAGATGAGGGTCTGTGGGCTGATGCCCTGAGTAGGGTCAACTCTTCCTCCTCTTGCGCCAGGCTCAGCCTAATACAGTTCAAAGTTACTCACAGAGCGCTTATGACAGGGGCGAGGTTGAGTAGGTTCTTTGGGGGTAGAGGACAGGCGTGGGAGGTGCTCGGGGAGCCCGGCAAATCACTTCCATATGTTCTGGTCATGCCCGCTGCTGGATGGGTTTTGGAGGGGCTTTGCGAGGACTATGTCCAAAGCGGTGAACGCCCGGGTCAAACCGAGCTGGGGATTAGCATTATTTGGGGGATCGGACGATCCAGGAGTGCAGGTGAAAGAGGCCGGTATTCTGGCCTTTGCGTCCCTGGTAGCCTGGCGGAGGACTTTGTTACTGTGGAAAGATACGAAGCCCCCTAGTGGGGAAGCCTGGATCAATGACATGGCAGGGTTCATCAAGCTGGAGAGGATAAAGTTTGCCTTGCGAGGGTCTGTGCAAGGGTTCTCCAGGCGGTGGCAACCGTTCCTAGACTATCTCACGGAACGTTAGGAGGAGGTCAGCAGCAGCCCAGGGGCCGGGGGGAGGTTCTTTTGGGGTGGCGTTTGGGTTAAGGTGTTTTTTTTTCCCCTATTTGTGTTTTCTACTGTTATATGGGGGGTTATTGCATTTGAGGGAAATCCAATGTATAATCTCTGCTTGTTGTGTTTTGTTTCTTTTTCTTGTTGGGGGGGGGCGGGTTTGTTGAAAATTGAATAAATATATTTTCACAAAAAAAACAACAGTACACCTGCTTGGTCTGGCTTCAGCTCCAACACTGAAAACGAAACAAGAACACACCCTGCAGCCTGCTCAAAAATGAAAGTAAAAAGCCGACAGACAGCCCAGCTCCACCCACTCTGACATCACTGATAATACCCATTTCTTAAAGGTACATTTCTTAAACACCCATTTCTTAAAGGTACTCTCACATGACAGTTACTCGCTGCAAAATTCCAAGCTTCTGACCTGCTCTTGTAACTATAGTATTTAAATGGCTAGTCCAGTTGAGTTTGTGACCAATGGAAACTGCCAGGATGTTGACAGGGGGGGATTCAGTGATAGTAATGCCATTGAATGTCAAGGGGCAATGGTTAGATTAGATTCTCTCTTGTTGCAGACGGTTATTGCCTGGCACTTGTGCAGTGTGAATATTACTTGCCACTTGTCAGCCCAAGCCTGGATATTGTCCAGGTCTTGCTGCAATTGGACATGGACTGCTTCATTATCTGAGGAGTCACGAATGGTGAACATTGCACAGTCAATCATCAGCGAACATTTACACTTCGGACTTTACGATGGAAGGAAGATTATTGATAAAGCAGCTGAATATGATTGAGCCAAGGACACTACCCTGAGTAACTCCAGCAGTGGTGTCCTGGAGCGGAGATGACTGACCTCAAGCCTCCAGCTGTGGGTCTGGAGTCCCATGTCAGGCACCCAGGTAAGGCTGGCAGATTTCTTAACCTAAAGGACACTTGTGAACAGATGAGTTTTTATGGCAATCAACAATGATTTTATGACCGCTATTACCGAGACTGGCTTCACAGCCCAGTTTATGGCTGGATCCCAATCTGCTATGTCAGGATGTGAACTCATGGAATCAAAACACCTATGATCTGGAGACAAGGCAACACAGCAACTAGGGTAACCTTTCCCAATTGATATGGCCCCATCTATGCCATGACTTCATCTGACAAACAAATTCATCCAGCAAAGGTTTGCATGTCACAATGGTATGGGACAGCACATGTTTAGCACATTTGGCTAAATTGCTGGCTTTTAAAGCAGACCAAGGCAAGCCAGCAGCACGATTCGATTCCCGTACCAGCCTCCCCGAACAGGCGCTGGAATGTGGCGACTAGGGGCTTTTCACAGTAACTTCATTGAAGCCTACTTGTGACAATAAGCGATTTTCATTTCATTTCATGAGCAACACAGGTCAGGATCTGGAAGGCACTTTATCGTTGCAGGCATGAGCCAGTGCTCAATGCACGGAGCCACCCTGGTGCTACCGTGCTGTCAATTCACTATTGGTGATGGAAGCTACGCTGCCAAGAATAATAGGGACATCTTGCCTGAACAACATAATATTCTTACACTATTTCAGCATCCAGTGCATAATACCCTCCACAGCACCCCTTTATAGTTGATATTAGTATAATACCCCCCCAGCAATCAGTTAAGGGGTAGAAGTATAATATCCCCCACACCATTATAAACCTATTGCATTTTCACAGGGCAGGAAAAGATTAACCACTTTAACAAATGACTTCCTAACTCACACCAAGTCTGGTTCACCAATCACCCCTGTGCTCACTGGTCTACAGCAACTCCGAATTATGCAGCTTCCCGATTTGAAACTTCTCCTTCTCTATTTAAATCCCTCCAAGGCCTCACACCTCTCTCAACACCGCAATCCGAAGGTTCCCCAGCAGGCCGGATACAAGTTAGTCCATTTAGGGGGCCAGCGACACAAAAACAATTTGATAAAGGAGTTGCGCACTACAACAAAATCATTGGTTACAGTAAGACTGCAGCACGGTAGCACAGTGGTTAGCACAGCTGCTTCACAGCTCCAGCATCCCAGGTTCGATTCCCGGCTGGGTCACTGTCTGTGCGGAGTCTGCACGTTTTCCCCGTGTCTGCGTGGGTTTCCTCCGGGTGCTCCTGTTTCCTCCCGCAGTCCAAATATGTGCGGGTTAGGTGGATTGGCCATGCTAAATTGCACTTATAGTCAAAAAAAAAGGTTAAGTGGGGGTTACTGGGTTACAGGGATAGAGTAGATAGGTGGGCTTGGGTGGGGTGCTCTTTGTAAGGGCCGATGCAGACTCGATGGGCTAAATGGCCTCCTTCTCCCCTGTAAATTCTATGATTCTATGAAAGAGGCTGGAGGGTTTCGCCTCTGCCGCTATTTGGTTTGCTTGGAAATAATACCCAAAGCACTTGACGCATTGTGTCCAGTCTTCCCCGGGTAATCAAGTGGGTCTATTCGCCCAAAGAGAGGCATTCTGGGGAGTATAGTCTTGCAGCCCTAAACACGCCCGACTCCAAATCATTTAGTGAGCTCATGGATTTAGCGAAGGTTCAATGGTAACCTCAACCAGCAGCCGAACTCCAAAGATTCAAATTTAATTTGATCGCGACTTACATCGCTAAATGGAAGCACTTATCGGTGTATTGTGATTTTGAAGCCCTCCTAAACAACACGTTATGTGATAGGTTAGTCTGTGGTGTGAACAGCGATGCTATTCAATGCAGAATGTTTGCAGAGGTCAACAAATTTTAAATGAGCAGAGATAACGCTGGCCATGGAAATCACAAGAGCTGCGGAGCGCACAAAATGGTGCCGCTCACCAGTTGGGGCAGGAACCTGCAGCCAGCCATGGTGCCAAAACCACCGCGAAGTGGGAAACAATTTCAGTCACTCACAAAACAAAAAGGTACAGAATAGGCAGTCAGCAAAGTAGAATGTTAGTGATGTGGAGGTGACCACATCCTGAATATTGCTGGTTTGAGGAGGCATTTTTATTGTCACAGAAGAGGACATTTGATAAAGCAGTGCAGTCAAGTCAAGATTGCGGAGTAATCGATCAATCAAGATGTCACAAGTAGGTTGGGGCCTTTGCTGTTTGTGGTTTATGTAAATGATTGAGATATGAATGCAGGAGTGTTAATCAGTAAGTTGGTTGAAGATACGAAAATTGGTGGGGTGGCAAGTAGTGAGGAGGATAGCCTTCGATTACAGAAGGATATAGACGGGCTGATCAGTGGCAAGTGGAATTCAATCTGGAAACGCGTGAGGAGGACAAACAAGGCAAGGGACTATATGATAAATAGCAGGACCCTGAGAAGCACCAAGGATCAGAGGGATCTTGGTGTGCATGTACACCAGTCCCTTAAGGTAGCAGGACAGGTGGATACAGTGGTCAAGAAGGAATTTAGTATATTTGCCTTTATTAGCAGTGGCATAAAGGTTAAGAGCAGAGAGACTATGCTGAAACTGTTTAAACGTTGGTTGGGCCACAGCTAGAGTATTGTATGCAGTTCTGGAATCCACATTACAGGAGGGATGTGATAGCACTGGAAAGGGTGCTGAGGAGATTTACCAGGATGTTGCCTGGGCTGGAGAGTGTTAGTAATGAAGAGAGACGGGATAGACTGAGGGAGGACATGATTGTGATGTATAAAATTATGAAAGGCACTGATAGACAGGAAGAAACTTTTCCCTTGGTGGAGGGATCAATGATCGGGGGAATAGATTTAAGACAAGGGGCGGCACATGGCGCAGTGGTTAGCACTGGGACTACGGCGCTGAGGACGCGGGTTCAAATCCCGGCCCTGGGTCACTGTCCGTGTGGAGTTTGCACATTCTCCCCGTGTCTGCGTGGGTTTCACCCCCACAACCCAAAGATGTGCAGGTTAGGTGGATTGGCCACGCTAAATTGCCCCTTAATTGGAAAAAAAAAATAATTGGGTACTCTAAAAGTAAAAAAAAAAGATAAGGGGCAGAAGGTCTGGACGGGATGTGGGAAGAACTTTTTTCCCCAACACTATGGTGGGAGTTTGGAACTCGCTGCCTGAAAAGGTGGTAGACTCAATGTGAAATCACACCATGGCCTGAAAGGATCTGAGGCTGAGACATTTTGGGAGCTAGCTACAGCCTATGCAGCTGCTGCACAATTCTTATCAACAAATACCTTTTGTGTTCACTTATGATTGCATCTTTACAGCAGGGTGCATTGGCAAAATTAATCCGGATCTCTGCTACCCTCCAATTCTGGCCCCTCAATTACTAAGGTCCTAAAGCTCTGGAATCTCTCCCTAAACCTCACGGTGGCACAGTGATTAGCATTGATGCCTCACAGTTCCAAGGACCCGGTTTCAATTCCGGCCTTGGGTGACTGTGTGGAGTTGGTACTCTCTCCCCGTGCCTGCGTGGGTTTCCTCCGGGTGCTCCGGTTTCCACTCTCAGTCCAAAGATGTGCAGGATAGGTGAATTGGCTGTGATCAATTGCCCCTTAGTGTCCAAAAGGTTAGGTGGGGTTATGTGAATAGGGTGGAGGCTGGACCTTGGTAGGTGTTCTTTCAAAGGGTCGGTGCAGATCTTATGAGCCAAATGGCCTTCTTCTGTACTGATTCTGTAATTCTATGATAGCGCTCTCTTCTCCTTTATTGCATTCTTTAAAACCTCCAAATTTGACCAAGCTTTTGGTCATCTGCTGTTACTTGACGCCCAATCTAGTTTGACAGTGTAGATGTGAAGCGCCATGGGACAAATCTTTGCTGAAAGGTGCTATATAAATGCAAGTCTTTGCTGTTGTGGAACTGGGAATCAATGATTGCACTGTGGTTCTGATTTAAACAGATTGGCTCAAACCCTTCTGTGCAGCAGACAGGAAGTCCTGGTCAGTTCACTCACTGCTGGGAACCAAAATAAAAATCCAAGAGGATAAAGGAAAGGGAAATAGTTCAGTAATTTAAGTGTCAAGAATCAAACAAATACGCTCCCGTCACTCACGGGGGTGGGGTGACAAAGGTAATGTTCAGTGGAGAGAGTTGCACTTCACAGGAGGTTGATTGCAGTTCAATGGCAGAGGGCCAGACAGAAGCCTCAGAAGTTAGGCCAGATCATTCACATCATGGGGAACACATTTTCACTGTTCCATTCCACACAAACGGCTGAAAATAAAAGGCACTGTGTAAAAGGAAACCAATTTACATAACTTCACGTTCAGTAAGTAATGAATTACAAGCTGATTTTCACATTATGCGCATGACCATTTTTTAAAAAGCTAATACTCTGATTTGTGTTCCTTGTTACATACTTAAACAGCCAGTTCCTGTCGCATAGGTGTAAGGTTTGAAGGAAACCAATTGGAATTTTTTTTGGGTTCTGGCAACTTAGCGGTCAGCATGGCTGCCTCACAGCGACAGGGACCCGGGTTAAATTCTTGATTTCCTCCGGGTGCTCCGGTTTCCTCCCACAGTCCAAACGATGTGCAGGTTAGGTGGATTGGCCGTGCAAAATTGCCCCTTAGTGTCCATGTGTGCAGGTTAGGTTATGGGGTTAGGACGAGATGGACATGGATAGAGTGCTCTTTCAAAGGGTCGGCGCAGACTCAACGGGCCAAATGACCCTCTTCTGCGCTGTAGGGATGCTATGAAGCTAAGTCAGCCAGGACTACTCATTAAAATGAGATCCTCTCATCACCTTGAACCACAGACTATCAGAGAAGGAGGCATTCAATTCTGAGACAGCTCTTTGAAGGGGCAATTCAGTCAGAAGCACTGCCCTGCTCTTGCCCCCATAGCCGAGCAAATCTTTCCCCTTCAAGTACTTCACCAATTCTCACATTGCGCCAGAACACTAGCGGGTTACAAACTCTCTAGCTGCAGTGGTAACAGTGTCAAGATATCCGTCACTGTTACTTTTGTAGCAAGATCATGACTGAGTGTCAGAATTCTTTTTATTCTTTCATAGGATGTGGGCATCGCTGGCTCGACCAGCATTTATTACCCACCCCCAATTGCCCTCGAGATGGTGGTGGTGAGCCGCTTTCCTGTACCGCTGCAGTCCATGTGGTGTAGGTGCACCCACAGTGCTGTTAGGAAGGGAGTTCCAGAAGTTTGACCCAGTGACGGGGACAGAACGGCCGATATATTACCAAGTCAGGATGGTGGGTGGCCTGGAGAACATCGGAGCAGAGGTAGGCCAATTGTCCCCTCGAACCTGCTCCACCATTCAACCAGGTCATGGCCGATCTTCCAGCTCAACGTCACTTTCCCCGCACTATTCTCATATCGCACGATATCTTCATTATCTAGAAATTATTAATCGCTGTGTTGAACATACTCAATGAAACTCGCAGGTGGTGGAGTTCCCATGCATTTGTTGATGACCTCTTTCTAGGTGGGTGAGGTCGGGAGTTTGGAAAATGCTATCGAAGGGGCCTTGGCGATGTGCTGCAGTGCATCTTGTAGATGGTACTGGCCTCGAACTCCCAACCAGGGAACGACAACTCACAAAGACAGACCGCACGTACAAAGGTGTGCATGGCAATTCGGCCTATTTAACAAGGCTGGTGTCAGAAGTATGCGAGGGAGGGAATGCTCAGGTGCTTTCCAGAACCACTGGGAGAAGAGCGCACAGCCTCCGGACCGGATGCCGGCTCCCCTCCATTCCTGATGTTCCAACAACAGAACTTCTTTTCGGAAGGTTAACTGAACGTGGTTATCTCAACAGTGCCCATCAGCCCAGCCGCTGCTAATGCCAAGAAGAACAAGAGCAGTGATGCCATAGGACTACCAATCTCTTTCTCCAAGTTGGTCACTGTCCTGAATTAAAGTAAAGTCACCACAGTCCCAGATGACCATGGGCTCTTTGAGGGGGGAAAAGAGTTGATTGGTGGTGATTTAACCTGATAGTCACCACACCTCAGGCGAGGGGCAAGCTTGTATGAATAACCTCAGCCAGTGCAGGGATTGAACCCGCGCTCTGCATCACGAACCAGCTGTCCAGCCAACGGAGTTAAACCAACCCCCCCATTAATTATGTATCAACACGAGTGTTAAACACCTGGGATTCCCCATCTACTGGGTCAGAAACACCATCCAAAGAACCACAGCAGCTGCCAGCTAAAGAAGAGTAATAAATATTTGTTGACATCCCAATGATTTTTTTTCCAGGGTTGCACACAGCAGTGCCCTGGAGATTGATCTTCAATTCTTGAAGACTCCAGGCTAATCGCGGTGGGTCGACAACGCCCGCAGCACTTTCTCAGCACGACACGAGAGAGGGACTTAAACCTACAACATTAAGACTCAGGTGAGTGCTGTGCACTCAGCTTCAGCCGATCCCCCATGTTTCCAAGACTTAAATGGAATGTCATTGTCAATATGTTTTTGGGCGCTCCTTGTAGGGCACCAGCACAAGCTGCTTCCACCAAATGTCGCACCAGACATTTCCAGGACCCATGGGACTTGGTAAAAGGCAGTGGAAGCAGAGTGTTTGAATATAGATAAGACAGCTAAATAGATTCCTGGTTAACAAGGGGGTGAAAGGTTATCTGGGGTGAGGCAGGAATGTGGGGTTGAGATTACACAATAGGATCAGCCATGATCAAATTGAGTGGTGGAGCAGACTCGACAGGCCGAGTGGCCGTCTCCTAATATGTACGCAATTTCGACTGCATGGGGCTGAGTTCCAACGGTTATGTAGCAGGGTGCAAGGGCAAAAACTGATGGGAGCACCACAGCTTTTAAAAAATATTTAGCATACCCAATTAAGGGGCAATTTAGCATGGCCAATTCACCTACCCTGCACATCTTTGGGTTGTAGGGGTAAGACCCATGCAGACACTGGGAGAATGTGCAAACGTGGCCTGGGGTTGAGATCGACCCCCGGGTCCTTGGCGCCGTGAGGGAGTAGTGCTAGCCATTGCACCACCGTGCTGCCCCAGCACCACAGTTTGAAGTAAAGATAACGCCAAATATTTCAAAATGCTAATAAGCCTGGCTGGACATGAATCAGAGTGAGGGCTGTAAACAGTAATAACCCTGACCTCAAACCACATGAACAGTGCTGGAGAAATACAATGTAATAGTAAGTGCTTCTTTGCAGACAATCGTGCTTCTGATTAGCAAGGTTACATGCTTACCCTACACTGAAACATGGCCATCGTTGAGCTTTGTTAACAGATGCCCTGTTCACCACTCCAGGTGATTCCAAAAGATGCCCTGGCCATTGAAGGTGGCCCGGGAGTTGTCTTAGAATCCAGCCAACATCCATCCATCAACTGACATCATGAAAAACAGATTCCACTGGTCTTGGGATCAGTGGATTAATTTCCAATCGAATCCACTGGTTATAACCAACGTCAAAAAGCTATGATGACACGACAGGCACCATACAAAGGGAGGTTCAACTTGGAATCTCTGAAATACATTACAACTCCAGTGCAGCAGGCGGTCATCACAATCCATACGTTCGGAAAACCAACCTGACCTCCAGTTTTGGGTCGGACACAAAGAAGAATAAGGAATCCCTGCGGCCATTTCTTTCAGCTGAAAATAAACATGCCCAGGACATTCACCTCGAAGCCAAAGTCACTTCTGCGCTCTCAGCTGCCAGCTCTGCCAACAAGACTGGAACAAGTCAACAAGCCACTCCACGAGACGTGTTCTCCTCACATTGCCCATCTGCCGGTTACTTTGATGGAAGTACGATGTCCAACTGGGCTAATGGGAATATTGTCCCAAACAGCACAAATCAGGTAACTGCATCATCCTCTTCATTGCAACACATCAGCATCTCTTCAACCTTTACAATACGTCACACTACTCCTTATGCGGACTCACTTCAAACATGGCTCTCCGTACAATGACTCGCTTCCAATATATCAGGGAGCCACTACAGTGGGTTACAGTTAGGATGAGCAGAACTCCAGAACATGTATTACTGGCTCAAGAAAGACACCATTGGCGACTCGAGCACAGTAACTATGCAGGAATGTAACAGGCACCTCAAAAGTTATGTCACTAGACTTCAGAATTAAGCGGCAGCTCGTCAGAAGGTCAGATTATTGAAACCGAGCATTTTTGAAATAAAATGCGGCACCAATCGCTGTGGCAACTAAACCAGTCCCTCAGGTTTGGCTGCATAGATGTCACAAACACTCTGCTCGGTATTCAAGGTATGCAGGGCTCCCTTCTTCAGCACCTTGGTTTAAGTGCTGCGCGCTTAGGGTGATTACAAGCTTGCAATGCCTGCCACACATCCCGAGGCACATTCATTTTCCCCAGAACTTTAGAAATCCATCCGAGTTTCGAGCCTTGTGAAGAGATTTTTTTTAAAAAAAGGTTTATTTTGGGAGAGCCTGCGTTTGAGACACGTGGACTCTCACCACCATGCTCAACAACATTGAAACCAAAATAATAGAAGCAAATACTGTGTTTGTTTCAGATCTCCAGTATCTGAATGAAAATGAAAATCGCTTATTGTCACAAGTAGGCTTCAAATGAAGTTACTGTGAAAAGCCCCTAGTCGCCACATTCCGGCGCCTGTTCGGAAAGCCTGATACGGGAAACCAACCTGGCCTCCAGTTTTGGGTCGAACACAAAGAAGAATAAGGAATCCCTGTGGCAATTTTTTTTAGCTGAAAATAAACAGTATCTGCAGCAAGTGTTGGAAAATCATAGAATTTACAGTGCAGAAAGAGGCCATTCGGCCCATCAAGTCTGCACCGGCCCTTACAAAGAGCACCCTACTCAAGCCCACCTCTCTACCCTATCCCCAGTAACGCCCTCTTAACCTTTTTGGACACTAAGGGCAATTTAGCATGGCCAATCCACCTAACCCGCATATCTTTGGACGGTGGGAGGAAACCGGAGCACCCGGAGGAAACCCACGCAGACACGGGGAAAACGTGCAGACTCCACAGAGGACAGTGACCCAAGCCGGGAATCGAACCTGGGACCCTGGAGCTGTGAAGCAACTGTGCTAACCACTATGCTACCATGCTGCACATAAACTCGGCAGGTCTGGCAGCATCTGTGAAAAGAAAAACAGAGTTAACGCTTGGAGCCCGTATGACTCTTCTTCAGTTTTCCCCTCACCATTGTCCACTGTCCTGCCCCACCCCACCTGGGCTATCTGTTCCCTGTTCCTAGTTGCCCTTTGACACACGGTTTACCTTTGTTCTTCCATTAACATATTCCCATCTCTTATGCTAGTATCGGCAGTCTTCTTATCCTTGATCACCACCACTTACTTTCCCTTTGTCTTTTTGTCCATGAAGTCTTGGTCAATCTCCACCAATTGTTGCCCCCGCCCACCCCCCGCTCCACGCCAACACCCCTCCCCCTCCCCCACAATAGTATAAATCTGTAACAAAAACAGTAAAGACTGGACAATCTCAGCAGGTCTGACAGGATCTGTGGGGAGAGAATGGAGCTAACGTTTCGAGTCTGGATGAGTCTGTCAAAGCTAGAGAGAACATAATAATAATCTTTATTAAGTGTCACAAGTAGGCTTACATTAACATTCCCAGCTTGGGTCACTGCCTTTGTGGAGTCTGCACGTTCACCCCGTGCCTGCGTGGGTTTCCTCCGGGTGCTCCGGTTTCCTCCCACAAGTCCTGAAAGACATGCTTGTTAGGTGAATTGGGCATTCTGAATGTTCCCTGTGTACCCGAACAGGCGCTGGAGTATGGCGACTAGGGGATTTTCACAGTAACTTCACTGCAGTGTTAATGTAAGCCTACTTGTGACAATAATAAAGATTATTATTGTCCTTCTACGCACCCTTCTGCAAAGCCGCCATTGAGACTCCCCCACCCCCTCATCCCTTAATACGGGCAGATAGTGGTGCTGCTGCGCTTGGGTCGGCGATGTCATTTCCGTTGGCCGGGGTATCTAAAACACGGGAGCACAGCCTCAGGAGATAGGGGGACGGACAGTCAGGACTGAGAAGCGGGGAGAAAATCAACTCAAAGGACTGTTGGGGGGTTCTGAATTCTCTACTCCAGGGGGTTGGGGATGCTCCCTCGTCGAATACATTCAGGACTGGGATGGACAGGTTTTTGGTCTCTCAGGGAATTCAGGGAAATGGGGTGTGGGCGAGAAAACAGAGTCAGAGCCCAAGATCAGCCATGATGGACGATGGGCCGAGTGGTCTACTCCAGCTCCTGTCTCTTGCGCATTCAGCTGCTGCTGAAGTTCCACATCTCTGAATGGTACAATCCCTTCAACATAATTTGCATGCTTTTTTTTTGTATTTATCCTTGGGGTGTGAGTTTTGTCGGCAAAGCCAGCGCCCATTATTGCCCTTGTACCGAATGGTTTGCCGGGCCACTGCAGAGGGCAATTAAAAGAGTCAATCACATTGCTGCAGGTCTGGTGGACTTCCTCCCTGAACAGCAACAGTAAACCAGATGGGCTTTCAATGGCAAATAGCATCCACAGTATTTTGCTTTTATTATGAGAAGATGGGGGACACAGAATGGCATGTAGCCCTGTTAACACCAATTCCCCTCAGACAAATCTCTTGTGTACCTGCATGACTTTAAGCGCATAAAGAGCTATTTTTACCTCTGTGTGTAGTTAAGTTTCTAGTTTAAACACCTAGTCACCTTTGATAATGCAAATCTGTTCAACTGACCCAGTTAGACACTCAATTAATAACTAATTTTTATGCAGAACCTGGCCTGGTGAGTGTAAATGTATGCTAAACCCAGTAAGCAGCTCTTTCGTTCTTTTTATAGAATAATCATGGAAAATAAGGACACGGCAGATGAATTGAACAGATATTCTGCTTTCGCTGTAGGGAATACAAATCACATCCCAGAAATAACTGTAAATCAAAAGGTGAAAGAGAGGGAGGAACTTAAAACAATTACCATCGGGGAAAGGGTAGTGAGAAAATTATTAGAACTAAAAGCTGACCAGGCCCCAGGACCCAATTTGACTTCACCTCAGGGTCTTAAGAAGAAGTGACTTCTGAAGTCATAGATCATTACTTCTAATTTCCTGGATCTGGAAAGGTCCCAGCAGATTGGAAAATCGCAAATGCGACATCTCCTTTCAAAGTAGGAGGGAGACAGAAATCAGGAAACTTAACATCTGTGAGGTAGAAAATACAGGAATCTATTATTACAGACGTTATCTCATGGCACTTGGAAAATCTCAATGCAATCAGGCAGAGGCAACATGGTTTGGTAAAAGGAAAATTATGTTTGACTAATTTATCAAGAGTTCTTTGAGGAAGTAACGAGTGGATAAAGGGGAACCTGTGGATGTGGTGTGCTTGGATTTCCAGAAGACACCTGACAAGGGGAGGTCGTGGCATATTGGTATTGTCACTGGACTAATAAATGTTCTTGGGGACCCGGGTTCAATAAAAATCTGAAACCATTGTCGATTGGTTCACTAATGTCCTTTAGGGAAGGAAATTTCCCAATCTAATCTACAAGTCACTCCAGAGCCACAGCAATGCGGTTTACTCTTGAATGCCCAAGCAAGGGCAATTAGGGATGGCAATAAGTGCTGTGATGAATAAAACAAAAATCGACAGTGTAGGTAACATATTAGCATGTATAGAGGAGTTAGCTAGCAGTAAAGAGAAAGAACCCATTTTCAGGTTGGTAAAATGTAACGAGTGGAAGGACCTCAATCATTCACAATTCATATCAACGACCTCGATGAAGGGACTGAAAATGTGATAGCTAAATTTGATGACACCAAGATAGGTAGGAGAGCAAGTTGGGAAGCGAACATAAGGAGTCTGCAAAGGGATAGAGATAGTGAGTGGGGCAAAGGTTGGAGTAGACAGACTATAATGTGGGGAAATGCAAATTTGCTCAATTCGGCAGGAAAAATGGAAAAGAAGCATATTACTTAAATGGGGAGAGATGGCAAGTCTTTGAGCGTCAGAGGGGTCTGGGTGTCCTGGTACACAGAATCACAAAAGGTTAGTACGGCAAGTGATTAGACAAATGGAAATGTTGTTGTTTGTTGCAAGGGGAATTAAATATAAAAGTAGGGATGTTTCACTACAGTTAGACAGGGTGTTGGTGAGACCATAACAGTTTGGGTTTCCTTATTGAAGATATAATTGCATTAAAGCAGCGCAAATAGTTTCACTCAGCTGATTCGGAGGACAAAGGGATTGTCTAATGAGGAAAAGTTGAACTGGTTGGGTATGTATCCTTTGGAGTTAATGGGAGGTAATACTATTGAAACCTACAAGATTCTTAGGGAACTTGACAGAGTGGATGCAGAGAAGATATTTCCCCTTATGGGGGAGTTAAGAAATAAGAGAAATAGTTTCAAAATAAGTGTCTCCCATTTAGGACAGAGATGAGGAGGAATATATTTTCTCAGCGGGTCATCGATTTTTGGAATTCTCTACCCCAGAGAGCGAGTAGTGGGAGGCTGGGTCACTGAACATATTCATGGCTGAGTTTGGCAGATTTTTCTCATCTACAAGGGGAGTCAAGGGTTATGGGGAGAGGGAAGAAAAGTGGATTGGAGGCCATGATCAGATCAGCCATGGTCTATCTTATTGAATGGCGGAGCAGGCTTGAAGGGCCAAATGGCCTACTCCTGCTCCTGATTTGTATGTTCTCATGCTCTTGTTGCACGAATGAGGTTCGAGGATCGCCAATAAGGAGAGCATCAATCAAAACGACGACATACTGCATCACGCACACATGCAGCCCCTCCACCAGGCTCACAAAAGTTCATGCACCACTCGAGCTCTATGTTTACAATGGCACCAGTGAAACGTCTGAGTCAAATTGCTGAGAAACCCCAGTATGGTGTAAAATCACTGGATTTGCAAAGGTTAGTGTCGAGGAACGCTCTTTAATAACTGGCCTTACATAGAAAATCCAGGATAAAAGAGGCAGAAAATTTCTAGCCCCTCACAGGCCATGGGTGCGGTTACTCTCGGCAATGGAGCAGTCATTTTGCACATGGCAAGATTCCACAAACCGCAACGAGATCATTGCCAATCAAATCTATTTTATGGGTTGAAAATTTCCCAGGATGCCGGGAGAACACCTTGTTTTTCTTTGAAAGAACAGTGCTGCGGGAGTTTTTTCATGGCCACCCAAACAGGGCTGAATTCAGAATCTCGGTTCAATGCCTGATCTGTAAGACTGCACCACCGGCAGTTAGGCACGCTCTCCAAGTTATCATATTTGGCCACCTCGCAAATCCTGGAGTGTGGTTAGAGGGGCGGGGGCAGCCCCAGGGTCTCCTGCAGTGGGTAACTGTAGAGAACAGGTGCATAAACAGCGACCAAACAAGCACCCTGTAGCTGAGTGACGCGGTGGGTAAATTCACCGCTCCATTTGGTAGAGTGAGGTAGACCAGAAGCTGATTTGGCACAGAGTGCCAGAGAGGAAACTGCCACTTTCCATTCAAGCAAAGGGAAGCGAGGGAGGAGCAGGGGCACGGAGAGGAGAATGGAGGGGTTCACCAGAAAATCTGCTGCTGGCCAGGGGGATTCCTACTAGAATGTGCGTCTGTGATTAAAGGATGAAGAAAGTCCGGAGTCAAGAGGTCATGTTGCAGCTGTACAAAACTCTGGTACGGCCGCATTTGGAGTATTGCGTACAGTTCTGGTCACCGCATTATAGGGAGGACGTGGAGGCTTTGGAGCGGGTGCAGAGGAGATTTACCAGGATGTTGCCTGGTATGGAGGGAAAATCTTATGAGGAAAGGCTGATGGACTTGAGGTTGTTTTCATTGGAGAGAAGAAGGTTAAGAGGAGACTTAATAGAGGCATACAAAATGATCAGGGGGTTAGATAGGGTGGACAGTGAGAGCCTTCTCCCGTGGATGGAAATGGCTGGCACGAGGGGACATAGCTTTAAACTGAGGGGTAATAGATATAGGACAGAGGTAGGTTCTTTACGCAAAGAGTGGTGAGGCCGTGGAATGCCCTACCTGCAACAGTAGTGAACTCGCCAACATTGAGGGCATTTAAAAGTTTATTGGATAAGCATATGGATGATAATGGCATAGTGTAGGTTAGATGGCTTTTGTTTCGATGCAACATCGTGGGCCGAAGGGCCTGTACTGCGCTGTATCATTCTATGTTCGATGTTCTAAAAGATTGGGCCTACCCATAAAACAATGGCTAACTCTCCTTACTGAGAATCAGCCAACTTACATTTATATAGACACAGAAAATACCAGAAATACTCAACAGGTCACGCTTCAGTGGAGAGGAAACAGTTAACGTTTCAGGTTAATGGCCACGCATTAGAATTTTGCTTTCGCATTTATATAGCACCATAAAAGTAACAAATCTAAAGACGCTCTCACAGGAGCATCAGTAAAGAACAACCACTCTGTTGTCAATGCTCGGTGTAAACTACCACAAATAAGCTTGGGGGGCTGGAGGGGGAGAGAGAGAGAAGAGAGGAAGGAAAAGTTCCTTCGAATTTCATATTTTACTTGAAGCCTTTTGTGTTAACACATTCCCTAGCCCGGTGCTCTCAGTCACAAGTTGATAGCTTGCTTGCATTTCCATTTATTACTGCTTTGGCATTTTACAAGCCAATATCATGTCTCCTCTTAATCCATATGGCAGAGAAAGCACATCCACATAAAACTTCATGTCATGTGAGCATCGCTGGCTGGCCCAGCATCTGTTGCCCATCTCCAACAGCCCCTGAACTGTAGGGCTTGCTCGGCCATTACAGAGGGCAATTAAGAATCAACCACACTGCTGTGGGTCTGGAGTCACATGTAGGCGAGGTCAGGCAAGGATGGCAGATTTCCTTCCCTAAAGAACGAGACAGATTTGATGATCGTTGTCATGGGCAAAATCATTGAGATTAGCTTTTCAATTCCTGATTCTATGAATGGAATTTAAATTCCACCAGCTGCCATAATGGAATTGGAACCCGTATCGCCAGAGCATTAGTCTGGGCCTCCGAAGCCCTTGTTCCTGGGGTTAACCCTCGCCTCTCCCCCCTCCGAATCCTACTTCAAAGCCCCCTTCCCAATCCCAAACTCTGGGAATGAGAGTGGTCAAATAAAGTGAAAGAGTTTAATTTTCTCACCACAACATGCCAGGTCTTGGGAGGAGTCCAGCATGATTGAATGGTGGAGCAGACTTGATGGGCCAAATGGTCTAATTCGGCTCCTATGTCTTATGGTCTTATGTTCACATTAGCAAATATTTCCACAGCCCCCATGATGGTGATGGTGCAACAAAATAGTTGATCAAAGTTTCCAGCTTTCAAAAAGAACAAAGAAATGTTCAGCACAGGAACAGGCCCTTCGGCCCTCCAAGCCCGTGCTGACCATGCTGCCCAACTAAACTACAATCTTCTACACTTCCTGGGTCCGTATCCCTCTATTCCCATCCTATTCATGTATTTGTCAAGATGCCCCTTAAACGTCACTATCGTCCCTGCTTCCACCACCTCCTCCAGTAGCGGGTTCCAGGCACCCACTACCCTCGGTGTAAAAAACTTGCCTCGTACATCTACTATAAACCTTGCCCCTCTCACCTTAAACCTATGCCCCATAGTAATTGACCCCTCTGCCCTGGGGAAAAGCCTCTGACTATCCACTCTGTCTATGCCCCTCATAATTTTGTAGACCTCTATCAGGTCGCCCCTCAACCTCCTTTGTTCCAGTGAGAACAAACCGAGTTTATTCAACCGCTCCTCATAGCTAATGCCCTCCATACCAGGCAACATTCTGGTAAATCTCTCTGCACCCTCTCTAAAGCCTCCACATCCTTCTGGTAGTGTGGCGACCAGAATTGAACACTATACTCCAAGTGTGGCCTAACTAAGGTTCTATACAGCTGCAACATGACTTGCCAATTCTTATACTCAATGCCCCGGCCAATGAAGGCAAGCATGCCATATGCCTTCTTGACTACCTTCTCCACCTGTGTTGCCCCTTTCAGTGACCTGTGGACCTGTACACCTAGATCTCTCTGACTTTCAATACACTTGCTGTTTTGGGGCTGTTTAGCACAGGGCTAAATTGCTGGCTTTGAAAGCAGACCAAGGCAGGCCAGCAGCACGGTTCGATTCCCGTAACAGCCTCCCCGAACAGGCGCCGGAATGTGGCGACTAGGGGCTTTTCACAGTAACTTCATTTGAAGCCTACTTGTGACAATAAGTGATTTATTTCATTTCATTCATTCATTGAGGGTTCTACTACTCACTGTATATTCCAGACCTGCATTAGACCTTCCAAAATGCATTAACTCACATTTGTCCGGATTAAACTCCATCTGCCATCTTTCCGCCCAAGTCTCCAAACAATCTAAATCCTGCTGTATCCTCGGACAGTCCTCATCGCTATTCGCAATTCCACTAACCTTTGTGTCGTCTGCAAACTTACTAATCAGACCAGTTACATTTTCCTCCAAATCATTTATATATACTACAAACAACAAAGGTCCCAGCACTGATCCCTGCGGAACACCACTGGTCACAGCCCTCCAATTAGAAAAGCATCCTTCCATTGCTACTCTCTCCCTTCTATGACCTAGCCAGTTCTGTATCCACCTTGCCAGCTCACCCCTGATCCCGTGTGACTTCACCTTTTGTACTAGTCTACCATGAGGGACATTGTCAAAGGCCTTACTGAAGTCCATATAGACAACATCCACTGCCCTACCTGCATCAATCATCTTTGTGACCTCCTCGAAAAACTCTATCAAGTTAGTGAGACATGACCTCCCCTTCACAAAACCATGCTGGCTCTCACTAATACGTCCATTTGCTTCCAAATGGAAGTAGATCCTGTCTCAAAGAATTCTCTCCAGTAATTTCCCTACCACTGATGTAAGACTCACTGGCCTGTAGTTCCCTGGATTATCCTTGCTACCCTTCTTAAACAGAGGAACAACACTGGCTATTCTCCAGTCCTCCGGGACATCACCTGAAGACAGTGAGGATCCAAAGATTTCTGTCAAGGCCTCAGCAATTTCCTCTCCAGCCTCCTTCAGTACTCTGGGGTAGATCCCATCAGGCCCTGGGGACTTATCTACCTTAATATTTTTTAAGACGCCCAACACCTCGTCTTTTTGGATCTCAATGTGACCCAGGCTATCTACACACCCTTCTCCAAACTCAGCATCTACCAATTCCTTCTCTTTGGTGAATACTGATGCAAAGTATTCATTTAGTACCTCGCCCATTTCCTCTGGCGCCACACAGATTCCCTTGCCTATCCTTCAGTGCGCCAACCCTTTCCCTGGCTACCCTCTTGCTTTTTACGTACGTGTAAAAAGCCCTGGGATTTTCCTTAACCCTATTTGCCAATGACTTTTCGTGACCCCTTCTTCCTCACAGGAACATGCCGGTCCTGAATTCCTTTCAACTGACACTTGAAAGCCTCCCACATGTCAGATGGTGATTTGCCCTCAAACATCCGCCCCCAATCTAGGTTCTTCAGTTCCCACCTAATATTGTTATAATTAGCCTTCCCCCAATTTAGCACATTCACCCTAGGACCACTCTTATCCTTGTCCACCAGCACTTTAAAACTTACTGAATTGTGGTCACTGTTCCCGAAATGCTCCCCTACTGAAACTTCTACCACCTGGCTGGGCTCATTCCCCAATACCAGGTCCAGTACCGCCCCTTCCCTAGTTGGACTGTCTACATATTGTTTTAAGAAGCCCTCCTGGATGTTCCTTACAAACTCTGCCCCGTCTAAGCCCCTGGCACTAAGTGAGTCCCAGTCAATATTGGGGAAGTTGAAGTCTCCCATCACCACAACCCTGTTGTTTTTACTCTTTCCCAAAATCTGTCTACCTATCTGCTCCTCTATCTCCCGCTGGCTGTTGGGAGGCCTGTAGTAAACCCCCAACATTGTGACTGCACCCTTCTTATTCCTGATCTCTACCCATATAGCCTCACTGCCCTCAGAGGTGTCCTCTCGTAGTACAGCTGTGATATCCTCCCTAACCAGTAGCACAACTCTGCCACCCCTTTTACAACCCCCTCTATCCCACCTGAAACATCTAAATCCTGGAACGTTTAGCTGCCAATCCTGTCTTTCCCTCAACCAGGTCTCTGTAATGGCAACAACATCATAGTTCCAAGTACTAATCCAAGCTCTAAGTTCATCTGCCTTACCCGTAATACTTCTTGCATTAAAACATATGCACTTCAGGCCACCAGACCCGCTGTGTTCAGCAACTTCTCCCTGTCTGCTCTGCCTCAGTCCCTATTCCCTAGTTCTCCCTCAATGCTCTCACCTTCTGACCTATTGCTCCCGTGCCCACCCCCTGCCATACTAGTTTAAACCCTCCCGTGTGACACTAGCAAACCTCGCGGCCAGGATATTTATGCCTCTCCAGTTTAGATGCAACCTGTCCTTCTTATACAGGTCACACCTGCCCCGGAAGAGCTCCCAGTGGTCCAGATAACGGAAACCCTCCCTCCTACACCAACTGTTTACCACGCGTGTTTAGCTGCTCTATCCTCCTATTTCTAGCCTCACTGGCACGTGGCACAGGGAGTAATCCCGAGATTACAACCTTTCTGACCCCCTCACCCCCCCCACTAATTATCTTTATGCATATATAATTAAGTGGGCAGCGTGGGGGCACAGTGGTTAGCACTGCTGCCTCATAATGCCAGGGATCCTGGTTCAATCCTGGCGCCAGGTGATTGTGTGGAATTCCCACTGTGTCTGCATCAGTTTCCTCCTACAGTCAAAAAAGTGTGCAATTAGGTGAATTAGCCACGTTAAATTGCTACCAAGTATCCAATGGTTGGGCAGGGTTACAAGAATAGGGTGGGGGATTGGGCCGAGGTAGGGTGCTCTTTCGAAGGGTCAGTGCAGGATCAATGGGCCGAATGGCCTCCTTCTGCACTGTAGGGATTCTATGGTAAGACAACTGGGCAACGACCAAATATCGACCCTCTCTTTCAAACAGCTTTTAAGACACTACTCTCTCTCGCGTACATGCCAATTAGCCACGCGTGTGTCAGTTATGGCTCAGTTGGTGGCACACTCGCCTCTGAATTACAAGATTCGGAGTTTACGGCCCACTCCAGGGCTTGAGCACTCACTGCAGTGCTGCACTGTTGGGAGGTGCAGGTGAAGGCTTTTCAGATGAGACATTCAACCGAGGCTCCGTCCACCTGCTTAGTCAGGAAGATCCCGTAGCACTTTTTGAAGAAGATCGATGTCCAGTGGCCTCCAAACACCGCCACAAAAACAGAACACCGGTCATTACCACATTGCTGTTCGTGTGCCAGTATGGGGATTTGCCAAGCTCCTAGTGGCCGCCATGTTTCCTACATTGCAGTCGTGAATACACTTCAGAAAGTACTTCATGAGCTGCAACGCAACAGGGATATCTGGAAGTTGTGAAAAGAGCTGTATAAAATGTTAGTCTTTTGTTTTACAAAAGGAATTCGGGATCTCAAAATTTGCACTGTCCCAAAATTGTTATTTTGTACACCCCGCCTATCAACCCACAGTCCGAGCCAGAAATCCCCAACAACACAATGAAAAGAATTACATGCCCAAAAGTCTGAAAGTACTCCAGGAACAATGGCCCTCGAGCCCCAGAAAAAGCTTCCAGTTCCTGCCATCCTCCAGTCGGCCACTCTTCACACTCGAAGATTCGAGAGGAGTCTATTTCGTCTTGGTGAAGGGGGTCAGCATTAGATAGATAGATGCAGCAGCCCGCATCTGGACACAGCAGAGTCGGACAAGGTTCCGGATATGTAATATGCAGCATTAATGATAACCTTGTGCGAGCTCCAAGCCATAGTGTAAGTGAAGGAAGTACAGTTCTGTTCTCCACAAGGAAAGGACCCCTTTTATAACTGATGTGACCCCAGGCGTGTGATTAATTCAAATGCTCCACCTCATCCTTTCAAAAGAGGCTTGTTGTGTGTGTGTGTGTGTGGAGCACAGCTGCGACACTCATAACTCTCAATTTCCACCCCCCACTTTCAGGCAAAGAGCTGCACAAAGAAAGTGAAAGTTTATAAATTGGCCATTTCAAAGTTAAGGCCAAAGAGCAACGAAAAATACAATTGGCTGAAAATTCTGCAGGTGTTAAAATATTCTTATGATTTTGCACGTCAGTGAACCCAATTCAGACTGCCACTGTGAAGTAAATCCCATGACAGGCAGCTTTCGTACAGTTTTCAGGAGAAGCTCCCACTGTTGCCCCCTCCCAGCTCATTCCCTTCCAAGCATTACAGGTGGACCCGGCAAAATTACAATATTTAAATCGAATAGACAGCACAGAAGCAGACCATTCGGCCCAACTATTCTTTGTACATGCTATCCCACATGGATCACCTTCCATTCTTTCTGCCCATCTTTCCATTCACTTTTCTCTCATGTCATCATCCAGTTTCCTTTGGTAAGCATCAAAATTACTTCTCTCCCATGGCAACAGGTTCCTTGTTCCAAACATGCTCTGGGTAAGGGCATTTTTCCCCATTTCCTTATTAACGTCAATCTAGAGTTTCTGAGCCTTAGTCTTGGATTCGCCCACAAGTGATCATGGGAATCATCACAGAATTGTTACGGTGCGGAAGGAGGCCACTCGGCCAGTCGTGTCTGCACCGGCTCTCCACATGAGCATCCTGACTTAGTGCCATTCCCGTGCCTTTTCCCCCCGTGCCCCTGCACATAACTCTCAACGCCAGGGACCCAGGTTCAATTCAGCCTTGAACAACTATCTGTGTGGAGCTTGCACGTTCTCATGTGTCTACGTGGGTTTCCTCCGGTTGCTCTGGTTTCCTTCCACACTCCAAAGATGTGGATTAGCCATGCTAAATTACCCCTTAGTGTCCAAAATGATGAGGTGGAGTTACAGGGATAGGGTGGGGCCGTACGCTTAGGTAGGGCGCTCTTTAAGAGGGTCGGTGCAGACTCGATGGGCTGAATGTACACCTTCTGCACAATAGCGATTCTGTGGATCTAATGCCCTCGAGTGTCTCGATTGAAGCTGCCACCGCCACATGTTCAGGCCGTGTATTCCAGATGCAAACCACTCGTTTTTGTAAGTTTCTTTTCTCCCATCGCATTTACAAATCAGGGGATGATTACAGCACAGAAGGCTGCCATTCGGCCCATCAGGTCTGTGTTGGTGCTCTCCAAGAGGAACTCAGTGAGTGATACCACCCTACACCCATTGCCCTGCATTTTAATTCCTCTTCAGGTGTTTATCCAATTAACTTCTGCAAGAAATTTGATGGAGGTGCCAATATTCACCTCACATCGATTAGCTCAATCCTGACACGATTTTCTTTTCTTGAATTTTTCGTGAGATGGTGGGTGTCACTCAAAGCCAGCATTTATTGCCCATCCCTAATTGCTCTTGAACTGAATGGTTTGCTCGGCCATTTCAGAGCACAGTGAAGAGTAAACCACATTGCTGTGGGTCTGGAGCCACATGTAGGTCAGACCGGGTAAGGACGGCAGATTTCCTTCCCTGAAGGACATTAGTGAACCAGATGGGTCTTCAGGACAATCCATGATAGTCCCATGGTCACCGTGACTGAGATGAGCTTTTATGTTCCAGATTTATTAATTGAATCCCACAAGTTATGGGGCTGGTTTAGCACAGGGCTAAATCGCTGGCTTTGAAAGCAGACCAAGGCAGGCCAGCAGCACAGTTCAATTCCCATGCCAGCCTCCCCGAACAGGCGCCGGAATGAGGTGACTAGGGGCTTTTCACAATAACTTCATTTGAAGCCTACTTGTGACAATAAGCGATTTTAATTTCAAGTCCCAAAGACATGCTGTTAGGTGAACTGGACATTCTGAATTCTCCCTCCGTGTACCCAAACAGGCGTCGGAATGTGGCGACTCGGGGCATTTCACAGTAACTTCATTGCAGTGTTAATGTAAGCCTACTTGTGACAATAATAAAGATTATTATAATACAGTAAAAGTCCAATCCCAACTGATCCGCCCACAATCTCACGTTGAGCAGATGTGCACCATTTCCGAGGAGTCCCCATTCCCACATGAATGCATCCCTCTGTAACCCAATACGCCTGCAAACACGTATCAAAAACAGATTCATATGCCAAATGAAAAACAGTGAAGCAGTAACTATGTGTCAATTTGTTCTCTTTCTTGATCCAGATCTCACAAACTGCTGGAGGTCATCCAGGCGGTTTTGTTATCCTCGTACAGCGTGGACAGCGTCTTGACATTCGTGAGGCATTCTTAGAATTCGCCCCCACCCCGCCTGTTTTTTCGGTGCCATCCATGATGGTGCAAACTTGAGCAGTGACACGTCCCTTCTCCACTTTCTATCATTACATGGTTCACCTTTTAAACATCAAAGCGTGGGTGGGCTGGCAAAAGACTTTGCAGCCTGGTTTCATCTGCTTCAAAAATGCCTCATGGTGCATACCCGATCAAGACATGGGGGAGACCATTTTGGAGCCAATCATTTGTCATCGCTGCCGTAACCACAGCACCCTCACGGCTTAACTATGTGGAAGACCATGCCACGTGCTTGGTCTAGAATGGTCTTGCCACCCATCAACGTGGGTAGACTTCATGGCTCCCAATTCTTTGACAGGGTGGCTCCCCTTTCCAGCAGGATTGGAACAGAGATGGGAATATTGGTCTGCTCGGGCTGCTTTGAATCACATTAGCTGAGCTTCTTCGGCGTTAGGAGGGGCAACAGTCCTCACCATCTGGAGAAGGGTCATTTGGACTTGAAACGCTATGTCTCTCTCCACGAACACCGCCAGACCTACTGAGTTTATTTATCCAGTATTTCCTGGTTTTGTTTCAGATTTCCAGCATCTGCAGTATTTTGCTTTTATTGTTCGCACCTTTTGCTTTGCTGGAGCGAGCACTTGCTTGTTGAACTGTTCCAAGATGCCTGGTGTATAAGCTCAATGGTGGAACCTCCTTCAAGGTCCACTTTTCGCTTTGCGCGACACTATTCCACTTGTATCAACTTCCACTTCCTCTCCAATCGACAACACTTTTAGCTTCCTCACGGGTTTAGGTGTAGTCCCAGGTCTCGCACGTCCTTTCACATGGAGATCTCGGTCTCAAATGGTGGCTTGGCCAGCACTCCTGATTTCACACTCTTCCACGATCTCACTCCACTCGAAGAGTTGGCACAGTAGTTATATAACAAGCACTGACGTGCTTGGCTCATCCAGGGTTACCAGTGTAGAATTTCAGCTCACCATGGGCATCATTCTACAGGATTTGCAATTCTGCCAGAGGGAATGGTTGACGACTTAAACACGTTGGGCAATTTGGACATTCTGAATTCTCCCTCTTTGTGTCCCCGAACAGGCGCCGGAATGTGGCGACTAGGGGCTTTTCACAGTAACTTCATTGCAGTGTTAACGTAAGCCTACTTGTGACAATAAAGATTATTATTAACCGGAATTTTGCATCAACAGTGTTCGACTCATCATGATTTCACTTCAATAGAACAGACAACAGTTCAAGGGAAGGGGGTTCTCACAGCCACCAGAACAGCCACACAAGTGTAACCCCAGGCCAACGCACTGAAATTGGAAAAACAGAATCTTTGCCACTCTCTTTACTTCATAGAATTATTACGGCACAGGAGGCAGCCACGCGTCTGCACCAACTCTCCCAACGAACCTTTCACACGGAGCCATTCTCCCACCTTCACTCCATAACCCTGCACGTTCTTCCTTTCTAGAAACAGGAGGCTATTCAGCCGCTCCGCCTGCTCTACCATCCACTTTGATCAAGGTCGATAGAATCATAGAAACATAGAATAGAATCTCGACAGTGCAGAAGGAGGCCATTCGGCCCATCGAGTCGGCACCGGCCCTCTGAGTGAAAGAGGCCCACTCCCCATAACCCCATGTAACCTGCACATCTTTGGACTTGTGGGAGGAAACCGGAGCACCCGGAGGAAACCCATGCAGACACTGGGAGGACATGTAGACTCAGCACAGACCGTGACCCAAGCTGGGAATCGAACCTGGGTCTCTGGTGCTGTGAGGCAGCAGTGCTAACCACTGTAGCACCGTGCCACCCTATCTGTAGTTCAACTTCATTTACCAGCATTAGCTCCATCATTACAATTCAAAATCACCAGAAAAGCTGGCCTATCAAACAGCTACAATATCCACAAGGAGAATCTGGCCACCTCAGAAATCCCAAAGCAACTCATTTCACATCACTGCTTCTCATAAAAGCTCATTCATTACATTTTAAATCCAAGTGTGGAACCTTGTCACAAACATTGAATCTCGGACCTTCCCAATCAACCAAACTGAATCAGGGACGCAACTGGCAAGAATGACCACAACTTGAATTTATATAGCACCTTTTAACATAATAAAACATCCCAATACAGGAGAGCTGGAAAACAAAATTAGATACCGAGCCATTAAGGTGACATTTGGGCAGATGACCTGACGCTTGGTTTGGGAGACAAGTTTGAAAGAGTGCCTTAAAAGGGGTAGCGAGGTTGAGGAGGGGTGTGGATTCCAGAGCTTGAGGACTCAGCAATTGAAGGTCGGCCACCAATGGTGGGAGCAATTAAGAGTTAGCAAAGTACAGAAATCTCAGGGTTGTGGGCCGAAGAGCAACTAGGGATGGGCAATAAATGATGGCCTAACCAGCGACGCCCACATTCCATCAATGAAGTTTTTAAATAAGGAGATTATGGAGGTAGAATGCTGGAGGCCATGGAGGGATTGGAAGAGAAGGGTGAGGATTTTTAAACTGACGTGATGTTTGATCACGAGTTGGTTGATAAGCGAATGGGGCTTGATAAGAGTCCATAAGACATAGGAGCAGAATTAGGCCACTCGGCCGATCGAGTCTGCTCCGCCATTCAATCATGGCTGATATTTTTCTCATCCCCATTCTCCTGCCTTCACCCCATAACCCCTGATACCCTTATTAATCAAAAACCTATCCATCTCCGTCTTAAAGACACTCAGTGAATTGGCCTCCACAGCCTTCTGCGGCAAGGAGTTCCACAGATTCACCACCCTCTGGCTGACAAAATTCCTCCTCATCTCGGTTTTAAAGGATTGTCCCTTTAGTCTGAGATTGTGTCCTCTTCTTCTAGTTTTTCCTACAAGTGGAAGCATCCTCTCCACGTCCACTCTATCCAGGCCACGCAGTGTAGACGTGGGCAGCAAGATTTCTGGATGAGCTCAATAACGGCCTAGGGTTTTTTTTTTTTTTTAAGGCCTGTTGACAATCCAGGGAGTCCATTTGCAAGCTGTGGTTCCCAACCAGATGGTAAGAAAGCTGGTTGAAATTTGTCATCTAAACAGACACTTAAATCAGAGATGATTATTATGTCATAGAACAGACAACCTTTTGGAGAAATACTTCACCATTAGTCAGCAGCTTCCGGGGGGCTGGGGGGGGGGGGGGGGGGGGGGGGGGGGGGGGGGGGGGGGGGGTGAGGTAAGAGAGAAAGGCAACAAAAGATTTAAAATTTAACAGATGGGTTCTGATAGTGTCATAGTATGCATCTGCAAAAAAGCTCAGCTGACTGAGGAATGTCAGCAGAACCGAGATCTATTCAAAACCCTTAATTCTCCTCACGCTTTAGAAATATTTGTTTGTGCTCAAGACTACTTTTCTATCACAGGGTCTCGGTATTGTCACCGCTCTGTGAAATAAAGAATGGGGCTTCTTTGACAGCTTTGCGTGTTCATCAGTCGTAGAGTTTGGTTCTGTTAACGATAGACAAGTGTAGTGCTCATTTTGTGTCATTACTGTCAAGAAATACAGCTACTTGATTGACAAGAGTATAATGGACCACTTTCTGCAGTAAACAGAATGGGGAATATTAGTGTATTGTTACAATATTCTTTGATAGGTGCAATATGGGTCTGTTGGGCACTTAATGCAAAAATACCCAAAAAGAACCACTAAACACAGAGGGGAAAAAAAAGGTAAAAGCAGTATAATAGAATAAAGATTAAGCTGTAAATGACTCCATTCAGAATGATCTGGTCTAAACTTAAACCGTTTGTGCAGCTTATTTATCATACGACAGATCAAAACGAGTAGACTCAGGTCAACATGCTTCAATTTTGGACAAGTTACTTCAGTGATACTTGAACAGCTTCCCCTTGACACATCCATAACCATCAGAATGTTATATGGTTCAATATGCACTTGCATTGCCAAACACTAGCCATGTGTGGAATGACCGGCACCCATCCAGTTACAATTACACATTAGTCAAAACGTAGTGACAACACAGCAAAGCTCTCAGATGCAGCAATCGGATGCCTTTTACCTGCACCGAGAGTTAGGGGCAATTTTGAAATATCACCATATTGGTGCCATGCTGCTGGAACAGAGGACTGACAATGGCAGCCCACTGCCCACCTGCAAAACTTCCACTTCAGAAATGCTGACCCTTGTTTTAAGATATTCAAAGTCCAAGGACTCTGGGTTTCAAAACAAAAGCTCACCCAACAGCAGGCGCCTCGTTCGTTTTGATTTCATCTTGTAAAAGAAGTAGGAGCTTGAAAATGTGATGGGCAGCTCATTTATAAACTCTGCATTTCAGATATTACATCCCTCCAGTTGACACGACACGTTTTGATTCACTTCAGCGAGAGAAATGGTCCAGTAGGACAATTTGAAAGAGGGATTGCCAGTAAAAGAAACATGCCCCATGCGTCGAAGAAAACATCATTCGATGTTACACAGTTGCAACAAATCTAAGGTTTTTTTTATTAGAAAGAGGAGAAAGCATTCGTTAGCATCGGTGTGGGGCATAGGGCAGTGGGGGGAGACATTTCAAATATTTATCATTCCAAAAATCAAACAGCATATGTTTATTTTAAATAAAATGCCATCACAGTTTGTTTCTAATCGCGCCCATGTGGCTGGCTGCTGAACACAGTTGAAAATAAAAGCATCATTAGGAGATTGTCCGACAAGTGAGTGTATAAGAGATTATCTCATGCAAAGTCAGGCAGAGAAATGATCTCATTCTGACAGTTCCCCAGTCTCCAATGAACACATGCCATGCACCTTGCAATAAAAACGTGGGAATTTTTCTTGATCAAAAAAAGAAGAAACTTGGGGGGTAGAGAAGAAATCATTGAAACAAAAGAAATGAAAATTCATTACATATTAGGTGTGTGGTAATTTTAGCCAGCAGCATTTCATTTTAACCTGCCTGAACTGCTTTGCCTCTCAAAGCATTACATTCCCGGAAGCACGTCGAATGTGCAAGCAAAGAATCAGACCATTCGGCCCAACAGGGGTTTACACTCCCTCCCATCCCTCAATGCCTGGGGGGGGGGGGGGGGGGGGGGAAACTCCATCTGAAATCAATGCAATACTGGTGTGGATAAAATGCATCACTCTGAGGACAGCATGATGGCACAGTGGTTAGCGCTGCTGCCTCACGCCGCTGAGGACCCGGGTTCGAATCCCAGCCCTGGGTCACTGTCCGTGTGGAGTTTGCACATTCTCCCCGTGTCTGCGTGGATTTCACCCCCACAACCCAAAGATGCGCAGGATAGGTGAATTGGCCACGCCAAATTGCCCCTTAATTGGAAAAAATGATTGGGTACTCTAAATATAAAACAAAAATGCATCACTCTGGAAGGTTTTCACAAAGTGGGCAATAAATCACCCCCCCCCCCCCCCCCCCCCCTTCCAATACCAATTCACCTGAGGAAGGAGCAGCGCTCCGAAATTCGAAACAAGCCTGTTGGACTTTAACCTGGTGTTGTAAGACTTCGTACTGTGCTCACCCCAGTCCAACGCCGGCATCTCCACATCATGGCCTCCAATATTAAGTTGTTTATTTTTAATTAAATAACCAAACAAGCCAATTGGACGCAAAGCGGAGTCAGAATTGTAACATCAGTTGCTTTCAACCACCATAAAGACCACAAAGTGAGCAGATTTATCAATGGGCTGACACCAGTTGAAAAAGATAATCAAACCTCAAAAGCTGCGGCTGATTGTAAAACCCTGCCTAGTTCACTGGTGTGTTTCTCTGCCTAGTTCACTGGTGTGTTTCTCCTAACCAGTCTGGCCTCTTTGTGCGTCTCCAGCCCCATTCTGTAAAGTGACTCTCAACCCCCCTCTGCAAGACCAACAAGGGGATCCTGCGGTTGCATTCCTCACTTCCCAACCTTTATATTTTTTGTTCATACTGCTGGCTAAGGAACTAAATAATGTTTTTTTTTTTTAATATTTGAACGTTATCACATCTCACAAGCAATCCTGCAAGAAGCGGGAGGTGTTTAGGAAAGTATGTACAAGTAAATTAGCAAATACAAATCGAACCATCACAATACAAAGAGCGACCAGGACAACACAAGTACCACATGCACACACTATAGACCAGTGCATTTCAGCTCATTCCCGTTACTCAGCCAGAGGATTCTGTCCCTCAAATAAAATGTTACACTGAGCGTTGAACTGTATTTTTGTTTTGTAAAATAATTAAGTTTCCGAAAACACGCGAAACAGCCCGCTTTTAAAGTAGCAGAGTGCCTCACCCATGCTGGCCAGTGTTTCCCTTCAAACCCTAAGCGAGAAACTGAAAAAGTGCACCGGTTTGACCACAAGCTTCCGCAGTCAAAGAATGAATCAGATTTTTTCACTGTTACAACTCTGCTCCACCACGTGTCTAAACCTTAAAACACAATGTTTCCCTGCTCTCCACCTCCCCCACTTGGCTTTTTTTTTCTCCTCCCATTTCGGATCCATAGTTGACACACAGCCAACCATGTGATAATTCCACCCTCCCCACAACACACCCACAACGTCAACACACAAAAGGCAAAGCTAACTTAAAAGAGTGGGATTTTACATTTCTAAATAAAATTGGGATTTGAAGCCAAGAAAAAGGGGCAGTGGAGGTGAAAACACACGTTTACCATAAATAAGGGGGGGGGAAGAGACTTGGGTGCATATTTAATAATCCAGTCTAAATAAAACTGGGTGCAATTTCCTAGAGAGAGTTGGCTGTCTTGTGTGTGTATTTGCAAATTAACACTCATCTCCGACACTATATTGCAAAATAGAAATGTTTCACATGGACGTATCGACTTCTTTGTTTCCAGAATCGCACGATCACTTTCTGTTGGTATCCCTCACCCCACCACCAGCTCAAACGTGTTTGCGATCTCTGCGATCTCACCGACCCCCCCCCCCCCCCCCCCCACCCCCCCCACCACCCCCCACCACCCCCACACACACACACAAAGTTAAAAGAAGGGATTTCACAATGTTTCACCTTTTTCGGCTACAAAATTACACGCGGGGCCAGCAACAGCGAAAAGGAAAACGCGCCCCAGTGTCTGTTTTTGCTGCGAAAAGTTGGGCATTTTGAATTTAACATAAAAGAAGAGGGGTTTCAAATTAATGTCTCTTGTAATCAATGGGGGAGCGGATCACACCAGAAGAAGCCAGAGTGAGGGCAAGACAAGCCCGTCTGTTTTCACCACGTGAATCATTTTAAATTAGGTCTGTGTTTATATTTTGTGTATTGGATTGCGAACCCAACCCCCCAACCACCCACTCGTTTGTTTATACAATGAAGTTAAAATTTCCAGGAATATTTGGTACATCATTTTACAACTCCACCACCCCCAAATAGCTAACTCAACTTTCCCCATTACCAAATAAAAAGGATATTATCCAAATGTGTCAATAAAATGGACATTATATAGGTTTTTTTTTAAAATAGAAACTCTCATTTGCGCTCCAATATTTTTCCAATGGGGCAAAAACTTTACAAAAAGAAATACCCCCCCCCCCCCGCCCCACACACATGAAATACCTGCTGTGCTGATTCTCTCCCCCCCCCCCTCCCCCTTACAAAAACAAAACTTGCACACCTAATCCCCCCACTTTGCAAATCAGGCCATATGAATCATTCAGGGCTTTTTTTTAAAAACACACACACACACACACAAATAGGAAAACCACAAATTACTCCACAATATTGTACAATGCAAAACTACAACTGCACTCACACACACACAAACCCAGTCGCCTCCCGCAAAACAAACCACAAGCATCTGCAATCATTTAAGAAAGGCAAAAAAAAAAATCCCAAATCAAAGCAACACACAAGAATGAAGAGTCTGAATCTCCCAGCCCTCTCATCTTCACAAAGTCTGGAGGTAAATGCCATGTTGAGGACAAGAGACACACACACAAAAATAAAGGGGGGGGGGGGGGTCTCCCAGCCACCAATCCTTACCTGTAGAAAAAGTTGCTAGGAGTATAAAAGTCAAGCAGCAAATAATCATATTTGAACGCACCGACGTTGGATTAATTTCCTGCGGTGGGGCATCCGTTCAGCTCCACAACATTTAAAACATTTTTCTCTCACTCTTTCTTCTTTTTTCCCCCAAAAAAATCCTCCCTCAGTTTTTCCAAAAAAAATAATAAAAATAAAGAGCAGTGCTGGTTAAAATGACAGCGACCCAGGGCCCGTCGGTGTCCACGCTCAGTAAGTCCCAACACTCTCAGGGCACAAACAAAACACAGAAAGCAGAGCAAACGCTTATTTTTGTTGTTGGTGGAACCACCACCTCCTCCTCCTCCTCCTTTGACGCTCGCGCGTGAGGTGTTTTTCCTCTCTCTCTCTCTCTCTCTCTTTCCTTCGCCTCCAAAATAACCAGGAGCTGGAATTATTTCTGCACGGTGACAAATGCAGCCGCCAGGATTTTTTTCCACAACAAAAAAAGTTCTCTCTTTCTCGAGTGTGTTATGTTGTTGTTGTCCTTGCTCAGTTAAGTCCGGTGCACCACCACCGCAGCAGCAGCAGCGACCGTGGGGCTGGATTGGGTCTTGTGGAGCGGCAGAGCTTGGCAAAGATTCAACCCTCGCCGAAGATGGGGCATAATTTTTGAATGGCCGGGGCGGTGGAGGTGGATCCGCGGCGGAGGGGAAAAAAAAAGCTGAACCCAGTCCAAAATGGCTTCTTAAAAAAAAAGCTTGTCCAGCAGTGAGCAGGGAAACCCGGATGTTTGCTTCACACACACACACACACACACACACAAACCGGGGGGGGGGGGGGGGAGGGGGATCAGAATAATAGCAGCACCATGTGGCAACCCATTGGCTTTAAGTGACACACACTGGGAGAAATCTTGCTAGAAATGTATGTATGTGTGTTTTTTTAAATAAAGGCACTGGAGAAAGTGAGGGGTGGGGAATAATGTAGGCATGTGCCAGCCCCATATAACTCACACATGCACAGAGGAATCCTTCAGTGTTAAACACTAGAGAGAGGGGAGGCATTACTACTGCTTCATTCGCAATTCTCTTCAGAGTTTAATATCTGCCCCCTTTTTTTTCCTGCCTTCCTTTAAACCCCCCCCCCCCCCCCGCCCCCTTCTTTTTTTGATTCAAACATTACAATTTTTCTAAACTCTTACAAATGTTTTACACACTCGTGTGGTTTTTTTTTGTGGGGGGGGGTCTCTTGAAATTTGCATTCCAGCATTTTTCCGTTTGTTCGCCCAGTGGGTTACGCTCACAGCCCATTCTCTGCGGACGTGCCGGCTCCCTCTCTCTCCTTAAAGCGGCCGCTGCACTTTTAATGGCTGTGTGTGTTTGTGTGAGAGAGTGAGAATAATGTGTGAGTGAATGAATGTGAGAGTATGTTTGAGGGTAGTTGTGAGAGTAGGTTTGAGGGTGACTGAGTTAATATGAATGTGAATCAGAGTGCTAAAGTGTGAGTGAGTGAATGTGAGTGAGTGAATGAATGTGTGTGTGTGACTGAATGAGTACGAGAGTGAGTGAATGTGTGCGAGAGTGAGTGAATGTGAGTGAATCAATGTGTGAGCGAGAGTGTGAATGAATGTGTGCGAGTGAGAGAATGTGTGTGAGTGTGAGTGAATGTGTGTGTGAGAGTGTGAATGAATGTGTGGAGAGTGACTGAATGAATGTGTGTGTGTGACTGAATGAGTACGAGAGTGAGTGAATGTGTGCGAGAGTGAGTGAATGTGAGTGAATCAATGTGTGAGCGAGAGTGTGAATGAATGTGTGCGAGAGTGAGAGAATGTGAGTGTGAGTGAATGTGTGTGTGAGAGTGTGAATGAATGTGTGCGAGAGTGACTGAATGAATGTGTGTGACTGAATGTGTGCGAGAGTGTGAGTGAGTGAATGTCTGTGCGAGAGTGAATGAATGTGTGTGCGAGAGTGAGTGAATGTGTGAGCTAGAGTGTGAATGAATGTGTGCGAGAGTGAGAGAATGTGTGTGCGAGAGTGAGTGAATGTGAGGGTGAGTGAATTGTGCGAGAGTGAGAGTCAATGTGTGAGCGAGATTGAGAGAATGTGTGTGCGAGCGAGTCAATGTGTGTGCAAGAGTGAGTGAGTGAATGTGTGTGAGTGAATGTGTGCGAGAGTGAGTGAGTGAATGTGTGTGAGTGAATGTGTGCGAGAGTGAGTGAATGTGTGTGAGTGAATGTGTGCGAGAGTGAGTGAGTCAATGTGTGTGCGAGAGTGAGTGAGTCAATGTGTGTGAGTGAATGTGTGTGAGTGAATGTGTGTGAGTGAATGTGTGCGAGAGTGAGTGAATGTGTGTGAGTGAATGTGTGCGAGAGTGAGTGAGTCAATGTGTGTGCGAGAGTGAGTGAGTCAATGTGTGTGAGTGAATGTGTGCGAGAGTGAGTGAGTCAATGTGTGTGCGAGAGTGAGTGAATGTGTGTGAGTGAATGTGTGCGAGAGTGAGTGAGTCAATGTGTGTGCGAGAGTGAGTGAATGTGTGTGAGTGAATGTGTGCGAGAGTGAGTGAGTCAATGTGTGTGCGAGAGTGTGAATGAACGTGTGCGAGAGTGAGTGAATGTGTGTGTGAGTAACTGAATGAATGTGTGTGTGACTGAATGTGTGCGAGAGTGAGTGAATGTCTGCGAGAGTGTGAATGAATGTGTGTGCGAGAGTGAGTGTGAGTGAATGTGTGCGAGAGTGAGTGACTCAATGTGTGAGCGAGAGTGTGAATGAATGTGTGTGCGAGTGTGAGTGAGTGAATGTGTGTGCGAGAGTGAGTGAATGTGTGTGAGTGAATGTGTGCGCGAGTGAGTGAGTCAATGTGTGTGCGAGAGTGAGTGAATGTGTGTGAGTGAATGTGTGCGAGAGTGAGTGAGTCAATGTGTGTGCGAGAGTGTGAATGAATGTGTGCGAGAGTGAGTGAATGTGAGTGAGTGAATGTGTGTGTGTGACTGAATGTGTGCGAGAGTGAGTGAATGTCTGCGAGAGTGTGAATGAATGTGTGTGCGAGAGTGAGCGTGAGTGAATGTGTGCGAGAGTGAGTGAGTCAATGTGTGAGCGAGAGTGTGAATGAATGTGTGCGAGAGTGAGTGAATGTCTGCGAGAGTGTGAGTGAGTCAATGTGTGTGCGAGAGTGAATGTGTGTGCGAGAGTGTGAATGAGTGAATGTGTGCGAGAGTGTGAATGAGTGAATGTATGTGAGAGTGTGAATGTGTGTGCGAGTGTGAATGAGTGAATGTGTGTGCGAGAGTGAGTGAGTGAGTGAATGTGTGAGTGAGAGTGAGTGAGTGAATGTGTGTGCGAGAGTGTGAATGAGTGAATGTATGTGAGAGTGTGAATGTGTGTGCGAGTGTGAATGAGTGAATGTGTGTGCGAGAGTGAGTGAGTGAATGTGTGTGCGAGAGTGAGTGAGTGAATGTGTGTGCGAGAGTGTGAATGAGTGAATGTGTGTGTGAATGGTGTTTTTTAATTCATTTATGGGATGTGGGCATCACTGGTTAGACCAGCATTTATTACCCATCTCTAGTTGCCCTTCAGAAGGTGGTGGTGAGCTGCCTTAAACCGCTGCAGTCCCTGAGGTGTAGGTACAGCCACAGTGCTGTTAGGGAGGGAGTTCCAGGATTTTTGCCTCAGCGACAGTGAAGGAACGGCGATACATTTCCAATTCAGGATGGTGAGTGACTTGGAGGGGAACCTCCAGGTGGTGGTGTTCCCAGGTATCTGCTGCTCCTGTCCTTCTAGATGGGAGCAGTCGGGGGTGCGGGGGGGGGTGGGGGGGGTGGTTTGTCTCAGGGTCTTCGGTGAGTTACTGCACTGCAGCTTGTAGATGGTACACATGGCTGCCACTGTTCGGCGGTGGTGGAGGGATTGAATGTTTGTGGAAGGGGGAGCAATCAAGCAGGCTGCTTTGTCCTGGATGGTGTTGAGCTTCTTGAGTGTTGGAGCTGCACTCATCCAGGCAAGTGAAGATTATTCCATCATACTCCTGACTTGTGCCTTGAACATGCTTTGGGGGGTCAGGAGGTGAGTTACTCTCCGTAAGATTCCTAGCCTTTGACCTGCCCTGGTAGCCACAGTATTAATGTGGCTAGTCCAGTTCAGTTTCTGGTAACCCCCAGGATGTGGATTGTGGGGGATTTATGATGGTAATGCCATTGAATGTCATGGGGCAATGGTTAGATCCTCTCTTGTAGGAGATGGTCATTGCCTCGCACTTACATGGCCCAAATGTAACTTGTCACTTGTCAGCCCAAGCTTGGATATTGCCCAGGTCTTGCTGCATTTCGACATGGATTGCTTCATTATCTGAGGAGTGATGAATGGTGCTGAACATTCACCTGCAAACATCCCCACTTCTGACCTTATGATGGAAGGGAGGTCATTGGTGAAGCAGCTGAAGATGGTTGGGCCTCAGACACTACCCTGAGGAACTCCTGCAGTGATGTCCTGGAGCTGAGATGATTGACTTCCAACCAAAACAACCATCTTCCTTTGTGCCAGGTATGACTCCGACCAGCATAGAGCTTTCCCCCGATTCCCATTGACTCCACTTTAGCTAGGGCTCTTTGATGCCATACTCAGTCAAATGCTGCCTTGATGTCAAGGGCAGTCACTCTCACCTCACCTCTGGCATTCAGCTCTTTTGTCCATGTTTGAACCAAGGCTATAATGTGGTCAGGAGCTGTGTGACCCTGGCAGAACCCAAACTGAGCTTCCGTGAGCAGGTTATTGCTGAGTAAGTGCTGCTTGATAGCACTGTTGATGACTCCTTTCATCACTTTGCTGATGATGAAGAGTAGACTGATAGTGTGGTAATTGTCCGGGCTGGATTTGTCCTGTTTCTTGTGTACAGGACACACCTGGACAATTTTCCACATTGCCGGGTAGATGCCAGTGTTGTAGCTGTACTGGAACAGCTTGGCTAGGGATGCGGCCAGTTCTGGAGCACAAGTTTTCAGTACTATTGCCGGAATATTGTCAGGGCCCATAGCCTTTGCGGGGTCCAATGCCTTCAACTGTTTGTTGATATCACGTGGAGTGAGCGAATGTGAGAGTAAGTGAATGTGAGAGTGTGTTTGAGAGTGAGTGAATGTGTGAGTGAGTGAAGTTTGAGAGTGAGTGTGGGAATGTGAGCGTGTTTGTGAGTGAATGAGAGAGTGTGTGAATGAGAGAGTGTGAGTGAGTGAATGAGAGTTGTGTTTGAGAGTGAGTGAGTGTGTGTGAGTGAGTGAATGTAAGTGTGTTTGAGAGAAGGGCAGCACGGTGGCAAAGTGGATTAGCACTGCTGTCTCACGGCGCCGAGGTCCCAGGTTTGATCCCGGCTCTGGGTCACTGTCCGTGTGGAGTTTGCACATTCTCCCTGTGTTTGCGTGGGTTTTATCCCCACAACCCAAAGATGTGCAGGTTAGGTGAATTGGCCTCGCTAAATTATTGCCCCTTAATTGGAAAATATGAATTGGGTACTCTAAAAAAAATTTTAAAAGTGTGTTTGTGAGTGAGTGAGTGAATGTAAGTGTATTTGAGAGTGAGTGAGTAAATGAATGTGAGAGTGTGAGTGAATGAGAGTGTGAGTAAGTGAATGTGAGAGTGTGTCTGAGAATGAGTGTGTGTGACTGAGTGAATGAGAATATGTTTGTGTGTGTTTAAGAGTGAGTGTGTTTGACAGTGAGTGAGTGAGTGTGAATGTATGTGAGTGAGAGTGTTTGAGATGTGTGAGTGAGTGAATCAGAGTGTGTGTGTAAGTGAATGAGAGTGTTGGAGAGTGAGTGTGTGAATTTGAGAGAGTGAATGTGTGTGTGAATGAGTGAATATGAGAGTGAGAGTGAGTGAATGTGAGAGTGTGTTTGAGAGTGAGTGAATGTGAGTGTGTGTTTGCGAGTGAGTGAATGTGAGTGTGTTTGAGAGTGAGTGAATGTTAGTGTGTTTGGGAGTGAGTGAATGTGAGTGTGTTTGAGAGTGAGTGAATGTGAGTGTGTTTGAGAGTGAGTGAATGTAAGAGTGTGTTTGCGAGTGAGTGAATGTGTGTGTTTGAGAGTGAGTGAATGTGAGTGTGTTTGAGAGTGAGTGAATGTGAGTGTGTTTGAGAGTGAGTGAATGTGAGTGTGTTTGAGAGTGAGTGAATGTGAGAGTGTGTTTGAGAGTGAGCGAGCGTGTGAATGTGTTTGAGAGTGAGTGAATGTGTGTGCGAATGAGTGAATATGAGTGTTTGAGAGTGAGTGAATGTGAGAGTGTGTTTGAGAGTGAGCGAGTGTGTGGCAGTGAGTGAGTAGGTGTGTGGCAGTGAGTGTGGATGTGTGTGAGGAGGTGTAGGAATTGTGTTGACTGTTGTATGTATTGTCCAGCAATTTGCACTCTTTGGAATCATGCAAATAAACATGACTTGAAGTAAGTAACTATATTTTTGACCAGTGACCCACAATTTCATACAGGTGGTGGTTCTCTCTCTGCGCTGTGTCTTTCCCCACACCAGCCCTGGCAAATAGACTTTTATACTGGGGAATATTAACTGCTCACTGTGACACTGCTTTCGATTCTGCCACTCACTAAAGCCTGTTTCACTCTCACTGAATTCCCATTTTGCAGTTAAGCAGGTTTGTCAACTTGGTGTCACACTCTGTGCTTGTTTTATTTAGATTTTATCTCCTGCCTTAAATTCCGTTTCGCTGAACATGTGGCGTGCCAAGTATTTTGAGTAGAATGCAACAGATTGCTCATTGGCAGATTTACTATTTACTGTAGATTAGGTTGGGGGAAGGAGGGGGAATACTCTCTCTCTTTATTGTATTGCGTCTCTCTCAGGCAAACCCTCATGGTGGGTGCAATGGATGCTTGCTATGCCAAGAGGAGTTTCCTCCCAGGAGTTTTTAATTGGATCCTTCAACCCAAACACTGCAATTTTGCCTTTCACCCACTAGTTAGCTGGAAATGTTACACATTGCAGGATTCTCAGCAGAGAACGGAGGGAGGGCACTTACCACCAGCAGCCCATTCACTACCTGTGGGCAAAAAATAATTCCAGGCGATATTTTCGAAGCCTCTGCAAGCCTTGCAGAATGCATGAAATACCGAGTTGTGGAAATGACCTTGTTTTGGTAAGTACTGAAGCTCTAAATTGTGCTAAATTAACTATCACACCAATAAGGACATCTTCCACTCAGTGTCACTGGTCTTTTAAGTAGATACCTTCCTGGGTCCTGAAGTTCTACCCCCTACTCGCCTCTTTCTCACCAACAAGCTGTTCCTGAGTGATTTGATTTGATTTGATTTATTGTGACATGTACCGAAGTTCAGTGAAAAGTATTTTCCTGCGGCCAAGGGAACGTACACAGTACGTACATAGTAGACAAAAAAAGAATAATCAACAGGGAACATTTACAAATGGTACATCGACAAACAGTGATTGGTTACAGTGCGGAACAAGGGGCCAAACAAAGCAAATACATGAGCAAGAGCAGCATAGGGCGTCGTGAATAGTGTTCTTACAGGGAACAGATCAGTCCGAGGGGGAGTCGTTGAGGAGTCTAGTAACTGTGGGGAAGAAGCTGTTCCTATGTCTGGATGTGCGGGTCTTCAGACTTCTGTATCTTCTGCCTGATGGGAGGGTCTGGAAGAGGGCAAAGCCTGGGTGGGAGGGATCTCTGATAATGCGGTCTGCCTTCCTGAGGCAGCAGGAGGTGTTTACAGAATCAATGTGGGGGTGGCAAGCTTGTGTGGTGCATTGGGCTGAGTTCACGACTCTCTGCAGTTTCTTGCGATCTTGGGCCGAGCAGTTGCCATACCAGGCTGTAATGCAGCCAGATAGGATGCCCTCTATGGCAGAAGTTTGTGAGAGTCGATGCAGACATGCTGAATTGCTTTAGCTTCCATAGGAAGTAGAGACGTTGTTGGGCTTTCTTGACCGTTTTGAGTGGACCAGAACATACTATTGGTGATGGTGACCCCCAGGAACCTAAAGCTATCGACCATCTCCACTTCGGAGCCATTGATACAGACGGGAGTGTGTGTCATGCTGCGCTTCCTGAAGTCGATGATCAGTTCCTTGGTCTTTCCAACATTTAGAGAGAGGTTGTTTTGGGTACACCATGTAGTCAAGTTATCTCCCATCCGTAGTCTGATTCGTCGTTGTTTGAAACACGACCCACCACAATCGTATCATCTGCAAACTTATAGATTGAGTTGGAGTTAAATCTTGCCACAGTCGTGTGTGTGTACAGGGAGTACAGTAGAGGACTGAGCACACATCTTTGCGGGGCCCCGGTGTTGAGGACTATTAGTGAGGGAGGTGCTGTTGCTTATCCTGACAGATTGCGGTCTGTTGGTGAGGAAGTTGGTGAGTCGACCAGCTGATAAACACAGTGTCAGGCTCCATGTGCACCCTGACACCATCCGCCTAACCTAATGACCATTCCTTACGAGGCCTTCCACTAAGTCTCTGCTCTCGACTGCTTCTCTAATGTCCAGTACTCGACGAACAGAACTGAGAATAAAAGACTGAAGCCATTGGTTTTGGCTCTGCCACTAACTCCGTTCCTTGGATACCAACCCCACTCCCCTCCCTATCCACTGTCTGAGGCTGCAACACACTTCACAAACTCTGTCTCCTATTTGAATCTGAGCTCAGTTTCTGATCTTCTGTCCATCATTCAGAACCATCAGAACTGTACATATTGAGCATCACTGCACATACTGGAGGTGGTGATGTAGTGATATTGTCACTGGACTAGTAATCCAGACTCCTGGGTAATGCTCTGGGGTCATGGCTTCGAATCCCACCACAGAAGAGTTTAATAAAAATGTAATGATGACCATTGTCGAATGTCCCATCTGTTTCACTAATGCCCTTCTGGAAGGAAATCTTCCAACCTTCCATGGTCTGGCCTACATGTGATTCCAGATCCACAATGGATGACCAATGTGGCTGGCTTTTAAATGCCCTCTGAAATGGCCGAGCAAGCCACTCAGTTGAAGGGCATCGGACGCAGTGACACCCATATCCCCTGAATAAAAATAGTATTGACAATCAGTGTTGTCCATCACCACTGGACACATTGACCAACATTCATTCCACCAATGTTTCCATTTTATAATTTTTATCTTATTTTCAAATCTCTCCATGAGCTCGCCCCTCCCTATCTCTGCAATCTCCTCAAGCCCCACAAACCTCTGTAAACTCTAAACACCCCGCCCGGCCCCCCCACCGCCATCAATTTCTGGCCTCTTGTGCATCCCTAATTTCACCCCAGCATTGGGCGACTTTGTCATCTAGCCCCCAAGTCCTGGAATTTCCGAGGTCCCTCCACCCCTTGCATTAAGACACTTCTGAATGCTTGGCTCTTTGAGAAAGCATTTGGCCATGTGTCTCACTCTTTGGCTCAGGGACAACCTTTGTTGGCTAATGCTCCTGGGTAGTGCCTTGGGATGTTTCACTCCATTAAAGGTGCTAGAGAAATGCACGGTTGCCATTTTTTGGAAGCAGTACTGCGAACATCTCAGCGCCTCGGACACCTTTTCAAGACCTTTGCTATCACCTTTGTCACCAGTGGGCTGCTTTACTAGAGCTAACTGTTGAGCTGAAATGTCTCAATCATGCCTCCATCACCTCTAGACTTGACTACTCTAATGTGCTCTTGGCTGCTCTCCCACATTGTACCAACTTGAGGTCATCAAAACTCAACTGCCCATGTCTTAACTCAAATCCAGTTCCGCTAATGCTCCTGTGCTCACTGAATTACATTGGCTCCTGGCCAAGCAACGTTTTGATTTTAAAATTCTCAATTTGTTTTGAAATCTCCCCATGGCCTCACCCTCTCCCCATCTCTGTCACCTCCTCCAGACCCACAATCCTCCAAGATACCCATGCTCCTCTAATTCAGAAGTCTTGAGCCTCTCCAATCACAATGTCTCCACCATTGTGGCTGTGCCTTCAGTTGCCAAGACCCCATGCTCTTGAATTCTCTCCCTGAGCCTCTCCACCTCTCTATTTCACTTTCCTCCCTTAAGACATTCATTAAGATCAACCTCTTTGGCCAAACTTTTGATCATCTGACCTAATATCTCCTTCTGCGACTGCACGTCACATTTTGTTATACAGTTCATTATGTTAAAGGTGTTCCACAGATAGAAGTTATTCTTGTTAGTGTTGGGACCAGTACAGAGTGATCAGTACTGAGATCAAAGAACAAAGAACAATGCAGCACAGAAACAGGCCCTTCAGCCCTCCAAGTCTGCGCTGATCATGTGTCCTATCTAGACCAACCGCCTGTATCCTTCTATACCCCGTCTGTTCATGTGCCTATCCAGATAAGTCTTAAAGGTCGCTAACGTATCTGCCTCAACGTATTTGCCTCAGATACAAAAGTCTGAGAACACGCACGAACAGACTCAAAAACAGCTCTTCCCCGCTGTTACCAGACTCCGAAACGACCCTCTTATGGACTGACCTGATTAACACTACACCCCTGTATGCTTCACCCAATGCCGGTTTATGTAGTTACATTGTGGACCTTGGGTTGCCCTATTATGTATTTTCTTTTCTTTTCTTTTCATGTACTTAATGATCTGTTGAGCTGCTAGCAGAAAAATACTTTTCACTGTACCTCGGTACATGTGACAATAAACAAAATCCAATCCAGTCCAACCACCTCACTTGGCGGTACATTCCAGGCCACTACCACCCTCTGTGTAAAAAAAATTTCCCACACATCTCCACTGAACCTTTCCTCCCTCACCTTGAACTTGTGCCCCCTTGTAATTGTCATTTCTGCCCTGGGAAAAAGCCTCCACCTGTTCACCCTATCGATACCCCAATAATTTTATAAACTTCTGTCAGGTTGCCCCTCCGCCTCCGTCTTTCTAGGGAGAACAATTCCAGTTTGCTCAATCTCTCCTCATAGCTAATACCCTCCATACCAGGCAACATCCTGGTGAACCTTTTCTGTACTCACTCCAAAGCCTCCACGTCCTTCTGGTAGTGCGGTGACCACAATTGGACACAATAATCCAAATGTGGGCCTAACCAACATTTTATATAATTGTAACATAATTTTCATGCTTTTACACTCAATACCCCGTCCTATGAAGGCAAGCATGCCATATGCTTTCTTTACCACCATTTCCACCCGTGCTGCCACTTTTAAGGATCTGTGGACCTGCATGCCCAGATCTCTCTGTGTCTCTACGCTCCTGATGGTTCGGCCATTTATTATATAGCTCACACCTGAATTGGATCTGCCAAAATGCATCACCTCGCATTTGTCTGGGTTAAATTCCATCTCCCATTTCTCTGCCCAATTTTGCATCCTATCTATATCCTGAATTCTCTGACAATCTTCATCACTATCCGCAACTCCTGCAATCTTTGTATCCTCCGCAAACTTGCTAATCAGACCAGCCATGTTTTTTTCCCCAAGTCATTTTATATATATATTACAAATAGCTGGGATCCCAGTGCTGATCCCTGCGGAACTCCACTAGTTACAGACCTCCATTCAGAAAAACACCCTTCCACTGCTACCCTCTGTCTTCTATGGCCAAGCCAGTTCTGGATCCATCTGGACAGCAATGTGATCTCAGATCCCTGTGGCCTTCAGCAACATTCAAACGTATGAATCAGGAACAGCAGAAGTCCACTCAACCTCTTGAACCTGCTCTCCCATTCAATAAGGTCATGGATGATTGGATTGCAACCTCAACCCCACATTCCTGCCTCACTACCGATAACCTTTCACCCCTCCTTATTAATCAAGATTCTACCGAGCTCGACCTTAAACATATTCAAAGACTCTGCTTCCACTGCCTTTTGAGGAAGAGAGTTCCAGAAACTCATGACCCTTTGAAAGAAAAAAGAAAATCTCCTCCTCTCTGTCAGGACGACATGGTAGCGCAGTGGTTAGCACTGTTGCTTCACAGCTCCAGGGTCCCAGGTTCGATTCCCGGCTTGGGTCACTGTGTGGAGTCTGCATGTTCTCCCCGTGTCTGCGTGGGTTTCCTCTGGGTGCTCCGATTTCCTCTCCCAATCCCAAAAGACGTGCTGTTAGGTGAATTGGACATTCTGGATTCACCCTCTGTGTACCCGAATAGGCGCCAGAGTGTGGCGACCAGGGGCTTTTCACAGTAACTTTGTTGCAGTGATAATGTAACCCTACTTGTGATACTAATAAAGATTATTATTAAATGAGCGACCCTTTATTTTAACCAATGACCCTAAGTTCGAGAATCTCCTACAAGAGGAAACACACTCACCGCATCCACACTGTCAATACCCCACTGGGTCTTCCTGAGGATAATGGCCATTTCTGCCATCTGTATCTGGTGAATTACCTGGTAAGCGAGAATGGCGGAAGTATATCCTGCCCGAGGATGATTGATGGGATCACATGTCTGACATCTCATCACTCGATTCAGCAAGGAGTCACAACCTTCACAACTGGAAGGAGCAGAGCCATGGGGTGGGTGGGAAATGGGAAGGCTGCGACTGAAACAAGCAGTTACGGGTGGTTAAAGGAGAAACTAAAGACCCCAGCTGACTGGCACTGTCTTAGTTGTGCACTTCACCAACATTGAAACTGAAGTATGAACATCCATGGTTGCAATATGTAAGTTCACGGGTGGGATTTACCAAGCATGTTTTTGGCGATAGAGGCGGGATTTTCTGGCCCTACCGTTGCTAATGGGATACCCGTGCGCCGTCAGTGGGATCGGAATATCCCACCGGCATGAACAGCCGGTAAATTGTCTGTTATTTATTTTTAAAAACATTTTTGTTTTCATTTTCCAATTAAGGGGCAATTTAGCGTGGCCAGTCCACCTACCCTGCACATCTTTGGGTTGTGGGGGTGAGACCCACGCAGACACGGGGAGAACGTGCAAACTCCACACGGACAGTGACCCGGGGCTGGGATGAAACCCGGGTCCTCAACGCCGTGAGGCAGCAGTGCTACCCACTGCGCCACCGTGCTGTCCTAGGAATACATAATAAATAGGAGGGCACATAATAAATGGATTAGAGAGGAATTAAGAAAATGTTATTTCCACCCAGAGTGTTGTAGGGGTGGGGAACTCACTGCCTGAAGGTGTAGCGAGGTGTAGAATAATTGAGGGATCTTGGAATGAAAGTCCACAAATCCTTGACGGTAACAAGATAAAGTGGTGAGAAGGCAGATGGAATCCTTTCATTTATTAGTCGAGGCAAAGACGATGAGAGCAGGGAGGTTATGCTGGAACTGTATAAAACGTTAGTTAAGCCACAACTTGAGTACTGTGTGCAATTCTGGTTACCTCATTACAGAAAGGATGTAACTGCACTCGAGAGGATACAGAGGAGATTTACAGGGAAGTTTCGAAGTCTGGAACATTACAGTTATGAGGAAAGTTTGGATAGACCGGATTGTTCTCCTTGGAACAGAGGAGGCTGGAGATAGATTTGATTGAGATGTACAAAATTGAGAGGGACCTGAATCCAGTGAACAGAGAACGAAACAAAGAACAATATAGCACAGGAGCAGGGCCTTAGGCCCTGGGTGGGACGGGCCTAATTACTTTAGCTGAGGCGTCAGTGACGTGGAGGTATACATTTAAAGTGATTGATAAAAGGATTAGAGAGGAGTTAAGGAAAAGTTATTTTCACCCAGAGGGTTGGCGGGGTGGGGAACTCACTGCCTGAAGGGGTAGTCGAGGCAGAAACATTCGACTCATTTAAACGGTGTCTGGATTTGCACATCACATGCCGTAAATTGCAGGGATAAGGACCAACAACTGGAAAGTGGAATTAGGCTGGGTGGCTCATTTCTCAGAGGGGTTGCAGACATGATGATGGGCCGAGTGGCCTCTTTCTGTGTCTTAAGCGTTCTATCATTCTATTCTATGATGTTTCTGGACGAGGCTGAATGGGTTGGAGGATGGTCTCGTCTTGCAAGAGTAATATTTTTGCCATTAGGTCGGTTTTAATGCCTTATGTCATCTGCTGACATCCAATGTCAAAATTAACCTGGAGTGATCAATATTGTGCAGCATCTGGGACAGCTGCAAGGGGGGAACTGGAAGCTGCAATATGTATGCACACAATGGGAGGCATAGGGCCCGATCCAACGGCCTCATTGCGTCCGACCCAGGACACAACAAGGCCGGTAAATCTCGCAAGAATTACGATGCTCGTTATGTCTCGTGAGATCTGACGAGATCCCTCAATGGGCGTGATTCAGATTTGCATATTTAAGTGTGCAGTTAAGCACACTTAAATATGTTCGCGCCGTGGTTACCCAAGGTGCGGGATCTAACGGTCTTGCCTCGGAGACCCCACGCAGGCACCGTTTAGCACTGGTTTCCACAATGGTAGACCCGGTGAAATGGCACTTTTGGGTGGGAGGTGGGGGGGGTTGAGTCTCCCGGTTGTTCAGGGCCCCTTGGAGATGGGCTCCCAGCAGGGTGGTACCCTGGCACTCCCGATGCCACCCAGGCACCATGGCACTGTCACATGGGCACCCTAGAAGTTCCACCCTGGCAGTGCCACTTAGGTACCACCCTGGCAGTGCCAGTTTGCCCAGGCTGACAGTGCCAAAGGGCCCAGGTGGCATTTTCCCCGTGCTGTGGATCGGACCCAGAGGTGCTCTGCCCTTATGAGGTAGTGTGCGGAGGTTCGGGGGACCCTCGATTGATAGAGTGGGGAGTTGGAGGGGGAGGGAGGCCACGGTGGGGTGTCCAGAGATCGGGGCAGCATTTATAAATGGCACCCCGATCTCTTCTTGCACTGGCGAGCTGAGCAAAGTGCGGCCTCAGCGGGGCATTCTCGCCAATGCCCGAAAAGGAAGCCGAGTCCCTTTTTTTTTTAATAAACAATTTTATTGAGGTATTTTTGGCATTGTAAACAGTTACAGTGTACAGTAATGTGCAAATATCAACACAAAGCAGAAACATAGTGCAAAAGACCACTCCTCTCTCATAAACAGTACCCGCCTATTTATCCCTCCTATTCTACTCTAATCTACCCCCCACCCCCCACCCGCTGACATTTAATTCCCCGCGAAGAAGCTGGTGAATCGTTGCCACCTTCGGGCGAACCCTAATACAGATCCTCTCATGGCGAACTTAATTTTTCCCAGCCCTAAAAAGCTCGACATGTCCGAGAGCCATGCTTCGGTCTTTGGGGGCTTTGAGTCCCTCCATGCCAGCAGTATACGCCGCCGGGCTACCAGAGAAGCAAAGGCCAAGACGTCGGCCTCCCTCTCCTCGTGGACCCCCGGGTCTTCTGAGACCCCCAAAATTGCCACCACTGGACTCATCACCACCCTAGTTTTCAGTGCCTGGGACATGACGTCTGCAAATCCCTCCCAGGATCCCCTAAGTTTGGGGCATGCCCAGAACATGTGGACGTGATTTGCTGTCCCTCGCGCATACCTAGCGCATTTATCCTCCACCCCAAAAAATCTACTCATCCGGGCCACCGTCCTGTGGGCCCGGTGGACGACCTTGAGCTGAATCAGGCTGAGCCTAGCACATGTTGCAGTTGAATTTACCCCACTCAGGGCTTCCGCCCATACCCCCTCCTCCATCTCCTCGCCCAGTTCCTCCTCCCACTTGAGCTTCGGTTCCTCTGTTTGGGACTCCTCCCCTTTCATAAGTTCACGGTAAATATCCGAAAATTTCCTCTCTCCTACCTCTCCCCTAGACACTACTCTATCCTGGATCCCATTTGGCGGGAGGCGTGGGAAGGATGGAACCTGTCTACGTATGAAGTCACGCGCTTGCAAGTACCGAATGTCATTCCCTCTGACTAATCCGAATTTCTCCTCCAAGGCCCTCATGCTCGAGAAGCTCCCCGCCAAGAACATATCGCCAATTATTCCCACCCCCACCCGCCACCACGCACGGAATCCACCGTCCATACTCCCAGGGGCGAATCGGTGGTTGTCGCATATTGGAGACCAGACCGATGAAAAATGAAAATGAAAATCGCTTATTGTCACAAGTAGGGCAGCACGGTAGCCTTGTGGATAGCACAATTGCTTCACAGCTCCAGGGTCCCAGGTTCGATTCCAGATTGGGTCACCGTCTGTGCGGAGTCTGCACGTCCTCCCCGTGTGTGCGTGGGTTTCCTCCGGGTTCTCCGGTTTCCTCCCACAGTCCAAAGATGTGCAGGTTAGGTGGATTGGCCATGATAAATTGCCCTTAGTGTCCAAAATTGCCCTTAGTGTTGGGTGGGGTTACTGGGTTATGGGGATAGGGTGGCGGTGTTGACCTTGGGTAGGGTGCTCTTTCCAAGAGCCGGTGCAGACTCGATGGGCCGAATGGCCTCCTTCTGCACTGTAAATTCTATGATAATCTATGATAGGCTTCAAATGAAGTTACTGTGAAAAGCCCCTAGTCGTCACATTCCGGCACCTGTTCGGGGAGGCTGGTACGGGAATTGAACCGTGCTGCTGGCCTGCTTTCAAAGCCAGCGATTTAGCCTTGTGCTAAACCAGCCCGTGCTCCCACCTCCCCTTCATGCCTCCTCCACTGGCCCCAGATCCGCAGGGCTGCCACCACTACCGGGCTGGTGGAGTACCTGGCCGGCGGGAGCGGTAGGGGGGCCGTGACCAGAGCTGCCAAACTGGTGCCCCTGCACGAAGCCGCCTCCACTCGCTCCCAAATAGACTCCGTACCCACCATCCAACTCCTTACCATGGCTATGTTGGTTGCCCAGTAGTAGTTGCTGAGGTTCGGCAGCGCCAGCCCCCCCTCGCAACGGTTCCTCTCAAGCATCGCTTTCTTCACCTGCGGGGACTTCCCCGCCCAGACAAAGCCCATAATAATCTTGTTGATCCTTTTGAAGAAGGACCGCGGGTTGAAAATCAGGAGGCACTAAAAAATAAACAGGAATCTTGGGGGGATCGTCATCTTTCCCGTCCGCACTCTCCCCGCAAGTGATAGCGGGAGTGCATCCCACCTCCTAAACTCGCTCTTCATTTGTTCCACCACTCTAGTTAAATTTAGCTTATGCAGCCTGCCTCAGTCTCGCGCCACCTGTATCCCTAAGTATCGGAAACTTTCCCCGACCATCCTAAATCCTTCAACCTGTTCTCCTGGCCCCTCGCCTGCACTACAAACATCTCACTCTTAGCCATATTCAGTTTGTACCCTGAAAACCTGCCCATCCCAGCCAGCGGGTCTGATACGTACAGGAGCAGGTCGTCCGCGTACAGCGATACCCTGTGTTCCACCCCTCCCCTAATCATTCCCTTCCACCCCCTCGCAGCTCTCAGGGCAATCGCCAGCGGCTCTATGGCCAGTGCAAACAGCAACGGGGAGAGTGGGCATCCCTGTCTGGTCCCCCAGTGTAGTCTAAAGTACTCTGATGTTGTTCTATTCATCCTCAGGCTAGCTTTTGGGGCTGGTACAATAGTCTAACCCAGTCAGCAAAGCTCTCCCCAAACCCAAACCGTCCAAGTACCTCCCACAAATAGTCCCACTCCACCCGGTTAAAGGCCTTCTCGGCATCCATTGCCACCACTGCCTCTACCTCTCTGCCCTCCGGGGCATCATGATCACATTGCGTAGTCTTCTCAAGTTGGCTACCAGCTGTCTGCCTTTCACAAACCCTGTTTAGTCTTCCCCGATCACCTCCGGGACACAGTCCTCAATTCAAGCGGCAAGACCTTAGCCAGGAGCTTGGCGTCGACGTTGATCAGGGAGATTGGTCTGTATGACCCACACGATTCCGGGTCTTTATCCCGTTTTAATATCAGCGAAATGGCAGCTTGTGACATTGTCGGGGGTAGCGTCCCCCTGTCCCTCGCCTCGTTAAATACCCTAGTCAGCATCGGCCCCACTATCTCCGAGATCTTTTTAACATAGAACATAGAACTTACAGTGCAGAAGGAGGCCATTCGGCCCATCGAGTCTGCACCGAACCAGTTAAGCCCTCACTTCCATCCTATCCCCGTAACCCAATAACCCCACCTAACCTTTTATGGTCACTAAGGGCAATTTATCATGGCCAATCCACCTAACCTGCACGTCTTTGGACTGTGGGAGGAAATCGGAGCACCTGGAGGAAACCCACGCACACACGGGGAGGACGTGCAGACTCCGCACAGACAGTGACCCAGCGGGGAATCGAACCTGGGACTCTGGCACTGTGAAGCCGTTGTCCACAGGGTATCCATCCGGCCCCAGGGAATTACCCGACTACATGGCTTTCAAGCCCCCCCAGTACTTCCTCAGCTCTGATCGGGGCCCCCAGTCTGTGTACCAGTCCCCTACCCACTTTTGGGAAGGTCAGTCCGTCTAAGAAACGCTTCATCTCCTCCGGCTCCCCAGGAGGTTCCGAGGTATAGAGCTTGCTGTAAAGCCCCCCGAAGCACCTTGTTCAGTCCTGACGGGTCATCCACTCTATTCCCCATACCGTCACTACACTGCCTATTTCTCTGGCAGCCTCTTCCTCCTGAGTTGCTGCGCAAACATTCTACTAGCTTTCTCCCCATGCTCATATACCACACCCTTTGCCTTCCTGAGTTGTTCCACTGCTTTGCTCGTGGACAACACTCCCAGCTCGGCCCGCAGTCTCCGTCTATCTCTAAGTAGGTCCTCCCTCGGGGCCTCTGCGTATTCCCTATCTGTCCGGTGGATCTCCTTGACCAGTCTGTCCATCTCCGCTCTGTCCGTTCTATCTCTGTGGGCCCAAATTGAAATCAGCTCCCCCCCTTACCACCGCCTTCAGCGCCTCCCACAGGGTCGCTGCTGAGACTTCCTCTGTGTCATTAACCTGCAGGTAGTCCTGCATGCACATCCACAGTCTCTCGCACACCCTCTCCTCCGCTAGCAATCCTACGTCCAACCTCCATTGCGGGCGCTGGTAGCTCCCTTTGAGACCTGCAGGTCAACCCAGTGTGGGGCATGGTCCGAGATGGTGATCGCCGAGTGCTCCGTATTTTTTACCCCGCCTACACAGTCCCTGCTCATGATGAAAAAATCGATTCGAGAGTATACTTTCTGAACATGCGAGTAGAACGAATATTCCCTTCCTGTCGGCCGTCTGGCTCTCCATGGGTCTACCCCCCCGACTGCTCCATGAACCCCCTCAGTTCCCTTGCCATCGCTGGGAGCCTCCCCGTTCTGGAGCATGACCTGTCTAGTCCGGGGTCGAGGACCGTGTTGAAGTCCCCGCCCATGATCAGCTTGCATGAATCTAAGTCTGGGATTTTCCCCAGCACCCTTTTTATGAAGTCAGTGTCATCCCAATTTAGAGCATATACATTCACCAGGACTACCCTCACCCCCTCAAGCGTACCCCGGACCATAAGAAATCTACCCCCTCCGTCTGAAATTGTGCCATCCACCTCAAATTGAACCCCTTTATTGATCATGATTGCCACCCCCCCTGGACTTAGAGTCCAAGCCGAGTGGAAGACCTGGCTAATCCAGCCCTTCCTCAGTCTGGTCTGGTCAGTCACTTTCAGATGTGTCTCCTGCAGCATGATTACGTCCGCCTTTAGAGCCCGCAAATGCGCGAACAGACGTGCCCTCTTGACTGGCCCGTTCAGTCCTCTGACATTCCAGGTGATCAGCCTGGTTGGAGGGCACCTGCCCCCTCCGCCGCCGATCAACCATCCCCCTTCCTGGGCCCGCCCCCAGCCCTTGTGCCGCGCCCCTCCCGGTTCACCTCCTGGCAGCTCCCACCCCCGACCTCCACTCTGTTACCTACTTTAGATCCCTCCCATGTCAGCAAAATAACCCCCCCCCCCCCACCCCCTAGCAACAACACCCCTCTGTAACCCGACCCCTGCCATGTACTGGCTGGATGCATCCCCCCCACCTGTCTCCCTTGACTAGCCTCCCGCTAGCCCGGTGACTCATCCCTCCGTCGCCTACTTGTCTCGCTCCCATTGTCCCCCCGAGCTCATCCCCCCGCCCATCCACACCCATCCCCCTGATGTGTCCTGCTCGAGCAGTCTCCCTGCAGTAAGGGAGCTCAAACAATAAACAAGGGCAATCAAACAAAGACCCGAGCCCGCTCCAGCTGTAATGCTGTTCCAGTTGTGTAAATAGATGAGTGATACCGATCACCCCTTTCTGCGCATTAATAATAAAAACACAGCAACACAGTACCCGCGTCACCCCCCTACATCCAATACCTTTAACCCCCATTGCTTCCTGGCAATTTCTGTTCCGTTGGAAGATCCAAAATGAGAAAAATACAAAGAAAAAGCAAAAAGACAACCCAAAAGAGAGAGGGGGTCCCCCCCCCGCAACACCCCCTCCCCCCCGCAACACCCCCTCCCCCCGCACCGCACCCCCGCACTTGCACCCCCGCACCGCACACCCGCACTCGCACCCCCCCCTCGCCCATTGTACCCATAGGCAGCGAAAACGGAAAACAGAAACTACAAAGCACCTGTGAAGCAACAAAAAATATAAAGTCAACCCAAGAAAACTAGAAGTCCCACAGACAACAATACTCAGACTCTGGCTTTGGTCCGTGGGCCCTGAGTTCGACACCAGTCCCTGATCCTTTGCGAACTCCATCGCCTCATCGGGGTCCATAAAGTAGTAATGCTGACTCTGCTGCGTGACCCACAGCCCCGCCGGGAAAAGCAGTCCGAAGTTCACGTGCTTTTTGAACAAAATCTCTTTAATTCTTTGAAAGGCTGCTCGCCGCCTGGCCACCTCCTGACTTAGGTCTTGGTAAATGCACAGGACATTGTTGTTCCATGTACAGCTCTTCGTACTCTTTGCCCACTGAAGGACCCGCTCCTTGCCTGTGAACCTGTGGATCCTGACCCACCTGGGGGCCCCCGGTCGCGACTGCCACACCTGCACCCTGTGTGCTCCATCCAGCTCCAGCGGTCGCGGAAAGGAGTTAGCCCCCATCAGCTGCTGCAACAGGTCTGCCACAAATGTTGTGGCGTCTGCACCTTCGGCCCCCTCTGGGAGGCCAATAACTCTCAAATTCTGTCTGCGGGCTCTGTTTTCCAGGTCTTCAAGTCTGTCAAACAGCCTTCTCTGTCGCTCCTTCAACCCATCCATCTCTATTGCAGTGATCGTTTGTGTGTCCGCCTGTTCCTCCACCGCTTGCTCCAGCTCCTTGACCTTTTTGCCCTGGGCCTCTAGCCTTTGGTTCACTTGCTCCACCGCTTTCTGCAGCGGTTCTAAGTTATCCCGCTTCATGTCTTCAAAACTTCCTTGTATGACCTGCAGCATATTGTCCAGCGCTGATTGGACTGTCTGGCCCGCGGTCCGGTCAGCCATCTTTGGTCCCGGGTCAGCTCCCACACCACTTTGTCTCTGCCCCTTATTTTTCTGCTTTCGCTGCTTTCTGCTCTTCTTTGTTTCCACACAGCTCCGCACGCTTCAATCAGCAACTTTGTGCCCGTCTTTTCTAGCGCTCAAAAGTTGTGAAAAGTCAGGAAACCAGGTCCAAAAAGCCAGCCGGCGTGAGAGTCACCGAATGTGCGACTCACTCCCTCATAGCCGCCACCGGAAGTCCAGAGTCCCATTTAATAGCAGGGTCGTTGTCAGCGCTCTAAGTGCCAGGAAACACCCCACTAAACACACCCCAAATGGGACATTGTTTCATTTCCATTAAATCACACCCATAGACTCTCTTAAGAAATGAATGGCAGCCAATATTGGACTAGGGGATAGGAACCATTGGTTCCATTTATCAGTGAAAGAGATTGTGTGCTAATTGGAGATAATATCTGCCCCTTCAGACTCATGAGCCAATACAGAACTTGCACCAGCTGGTGACCATTGTGGGAATAGTGCAGAGAGCAGTTTCTGCCCTTACCTGTATTTTCGCAGTAATGTCATTGCAGTGTTAATATACGCCTACTTGTGAGAATAATAACGATTATTATTATTTTTCTCTGTGTGCGGGTTTAGCCAAATAAAAAAAAATCAAGGCTCTGATGATGCCGAGGAAAGTGACCCCCACCTTCCCAGTATCCCGATAAAGGCACTGACTGCCTTTGATTGAGCGACACCTTCAGGAGGTGACAAGCTGGCCGCACGGTTTTAGCTGCCATGCACGCTGCCTAGCAACAGGCCCACCTGCGGCTGGGTTAATACCAGCAGCGGGAGGATGAGACCCCAAAGTGCTCATCAATTTCCCACTTAAGGGACTTAATAGGTGGCAGGACGGAAGGTCGCCCATGGGCCTTCTTGCCCAGAACTTAATTCTGGTGGAGGTTGGAAGGCAGCGGGGATTCTGGTACGCCACCATCCTGCCTAAGTTTCCCACTTCCATGTTCACCACCAGCGAGAGCTCGAGATTCCACTCAAAGATACATGTAAATCTGATTGAGATTACTTTGCAAGGGGTTGGATATGACGGGATAATGAGATAGGTTATCTGAAACGGACGGGAATAATGACATTCAAGATCATATCTGGAATATCCATAGGTGAAGTTCTAAAGGCAGGAACAATTTACTTTCATACAGTCGGTGCCCATTGGAGCAAAATGCCTATGGGATGTGAAGAGGATGATGGTGACTCAGTCCATTGGAAGACAGCCTGAGAGAAAAGGGCAAGGCATAAATGGTTGGTCAATTCAATCATTATGCACTGTCATGTGAGAGTACCTTTAAGAAATGGATGTTTAAGCAATGTACCTTTAAGAAATGGAGCTGATCATATTACTGAAGTGATGTCAGAGGGTGGGGTGAGCTGAGCTCACTTCTGCTTTTTGAGTTTCAGTTTGAGAAGGCAGCTGGGAGTGTCTGTGTGTTTTGCTGAGAGCTGCAGGAAGAAACACAGAGCTGGTCTGTTGATGTCTGCAATCCAAAGGAGTCAAGGAGTCAGGAGGGCTAGAAGGGGTCACGGAAAGTCATTGGCAAATAGGGTTAAGGAAAATCCCAAGGCTTTTTACACGTACATAAAAAGCAAGAGGGTAGCCAGGGAAAGGGTTGGCCCACTGAAGGATAGGCAAGGGAATCAATGTGTGGAGCCAGAGGAAATGGGCGAGGTACTAAATGAATACTTTGCATCAGTATTCACCAAAGAGAAGGAATTGGTAGATGTTGAGTCTGGAGAAGGGTGTTTAGATAGCCTGGGTCACAGTGAGATCCAAAAAGACGAGGTGTTGGGCGTCTTAAAAAATATTAATGTAGATAAGTCCCCAGGGCCTGATGGGATCTACCCCAGAATACAGAAGCAGGCTGGAGAGGAAATTGCTGAGGCTTTAACAGAAATCTTTGGATCCTCACTGTCTTCAGGTGATGTCTCGGAGGACTGGAGAATAGCCAATGTTGTTCCTCTGTTTAAGAAGGGTAGCAAGGATAATCCAGGGAACTACAGGCCGGTGAGCCTTACTTCAGTGGTAGGGAAATTACTGGAGAGAATTCTTCGAGACAGGATCTACTCCCATTTGGAAGCAAATGGACATATTAGTGAGAGGCAGCATGGTTTTGTGAAGGGGAGGTCGTGTCTCACTAACTTGATAGAGTTTTTCGAGGAGGTCACAAAGATGAATGATGCAGGTAGGGCAGTGGTTGTTGTCTATATGGACTTCAGTGAGGCCTTTGACAAGGTCCGTCATGGTAGACTAGTACAAAAGGTGAAGTCACACGGGATCAGGGGTGAACTGGCAAGGTGGATACAGAACTGGCTGGGTCATAGAAGGCAGTGAGTAGCAATGGAAGGATGCTTTTCTAATTGGAGGGCTGTGACTAGTGGTGTTCCACAGGGATCAGTGCTGGGACCTTTGCTGTTTGTAGTATATATAAATGATTTGGAGGAAAATGTAACTGGTCTGATTAGTAAGTTTGCAGACGACACAAAGGTTGGTGGAATTGCGGATAGCGATGAGGACTGTCAGAGGATACAGCAGGATTTAGATTGTTTGGAGACTTGGGCGGAAAGATGGCAGATGGAGTTTAATCCGGACAAATGTGAGGTAGTGCATTTTGGAAGGTCTAATGCAGGTAGGGAATCTACAGTGAATGGTAGAACCCTCAAGAGTATTGAAAGTCAGAGAGATCTAGGTCTACAGGTCCACAGGTCACTGAAGGGGGCAACACAGGTGGAGAAGGTAGTCAAGAAGGCATACGGCATGCTTGCCTTCATTGGCCGGGACATTGAGTATATGAATTGGCAAGTCATGTTGCAGCTGTATAGAACTTTAGTTAGGCCACACTTGGGGTATAGTGTTCAATTCTGGTCGCCACACTACCAGAAGGATGTGGAGGCTTTAGAGAGGGTGCAGAAGAGATTTACCAAAATGTTGCCTGGTCTGGAGGGCATTAGCTATGAGGAGCGGTTGAATAAACTCGGTTTGTTCTCACTGGAACGACAGAGGTTGAGGGGCGACCTGATAGAGGTCTACAAAATTATGAGGGGCATAGACAGAGTGGATAGTCAGAGGCTTTTCCCCAGGGTAGAGGGGTCAATTACTAGGGGGCATAGGTTTAAGGTGAGAGGGGCAAGGTTTAGAGTAGATGTATGAGGCAAGTTTTTTACACAGAGTGTAGTGGGTGCCTGGAACTCGCTACCGGAGGAGGTGGTGGAAGCAGGGACGATAGTGACATTTAAGGGGCATCTTGACAAATACATGAATAGGATGGGAATAGAGGGATACGGACCCAGGAAGTGTAGAAGATTGCAGTTTAGTCGGGCAACATGGTCGGCAATGGCTTGGAGGGCCGAAGGGCCTGTTCCTGTGCTGTACATTTCGTTGTTCTTTGTTCAAAGACTATAACTATATTTAATGTAACCTAATGTGCTCCTATTTTTGAAAGTTTTAAGTCTTTTGGATGTTTAAAGGAACAGTTTGGAGGATTATTTAATGTTGCAGTCTTTTGGGGTTATCTTTGAAGTAATGGGTGTTAAGATATTCAATGTTTGTTTTAAAAGGGTTAACTTGAGTTCATAGAATAAACATTGTTTTGTTTTAAAAACCACTTGCCCATTTCTGCTGTATCACAACTGGAGAGTACGCCGTGTGCTTCCCACACCACAATCTATTAAAAGTTGTGGGTCGGTTGAACTCCATGAAACACTTTGGTGTTCTGTAAACCCGTACCCATAACAATTGGGGGCCCGTCTGGGATAAAAGTCTATCGATTGGATTGGCTTAACAAACTTAAAGACAGTGAGGGGTGAGCATATTGTGGTTGCTTTTCAGGTGTGGTATTTTAGTTTAAGTGTGGCGTGTGTTGTGGACAATGGCTCTTTTAGAGGCTCAGGAGTTTTTGGGGGTGAACATGCAATACCTTACGGACAGAGACTAAAAGCAGACTGTTAGATTTGGCAAAAGCATTGCAGTTAACATTGCCTGGCAAAATGCAAAAAGATGAGGTACTTACCGCGGTAGCCGAGCATTTAAATTTGCCCGAGATACATTCTGACTCATTAGAAACGGCAAAGCTCCAGTTGCAGATCAGGCAATTTGAACATGAAAAAGAATTAAAGCAGCTTGTATATGCAATGAGAGAGAAAGAAAAGGAGAGAGAAGAAAGAAACAAAGAAAGAGATAGAGATAGAGAGGAAAAAGAAAAGGAGAGAGAAGAAAGAAACAAAGAAAGAGATAGAGAGGAAAGGGAAAAAGAGAGAGAATTTGAACTTCATAAAATGGCTATGAAACATGAAAATCAGTTAAAATTGGCAGACTCAAAGGGAAACATACAGTTGGATGCGATTGATGAGGATAGTGAGACAGAGCGTCATAGTCGAAGACGTGGTGGGGATCTATTTAAATATGTCCAAGCATTGCCAAGGTTTGACGAGAAGGAGGTAGAAGCCTTTTTCATTTCATTTGAGCAGGTAGCTAAACAAATCAAATGGCCACAGGACATGTGGGTATTACTGATTCAAACAAAGCTGGTAGGTAGAGCTAGTGAAGTGTTTGCATCACTACCGGAGGGGGTATCTGAAACGTATGAGGAGGTGGAAAAATCCATCTTAAGTGCATATGAGCTAGTGCCTGAAGCTTACAGACAAAGGTTTAGAAATTTAAGGAAAGAATTTGGTCAAACATACATAGAGTTTGAAAGGCTCAAACAGAGTAATTTTGATAGGTGGATAAGGGCTTTGAAAATAGACCAAACGTATGAAGCTCTCAGAGAAATGGTACTTTTGGAGGAGTTTAAAAATTCAATTCCTGATGTAGTGAGAACTCATGTGGAAGAGCAGAGGGTTAAAACTGCGAGATTAGCAGCAGAAATGGCAGATGATTGTGAATTAGTTCATAAATCAAGGCTTGGTTTCCGACATCAGTTTCAGCCGTTGCGGGATAGAAACTGGGGACATGAGAAATACTCAAGTGGTAAAGGTGATCTGATGGGAGATAATAAGGAGAGTGTACCTCAGATTAAAAAAGAAATCCAGGAGGGTGGAAGAGAAATGAAAAGTTTCAAATGTTTTCACTGTAATAAACTAGGCCATGTAAAGTCACAGTGTTGGTGGTTGAAGAAAAGCACTGGGAAGGCTGATGTGGTAAAACAGGATAAGACAGTGGGGTTTGTTAGAGTGGTAAAGGAAAGCCCAAGGGAAGCAAAGGAGGTGCAAACGATTGTACAGCCTGTTCAAAAAGTAATTGTTAAGAAGGTGCCAGATGTCTTTAAAGAATTTACTTGTGTGGGTAAAGTTACTCATGTGTATCAGGAGGAGCAGATAAAGAAGTCACAATTTTAAGAGATACAGGAGCTAGTCAATCTTTAATGGTAAGAGATGAGGAATTATGTAGTTTGGGAAGAATGTTGCCAGAAAAGGTGCTGATATGTGGAATTCAGGCTGAGAGGAGTAGCGTTCCATTATATAAGGTAAGGTTGTAAAGTCCAGTGAAGAGTGGTGAAGTGGTAGTAGGAGTAATAGATAAACTATCTTGTCCAGGAATACAGTTTATCTTGGGTAATGATACAGCTGGATCACAGGTGGGAGTGATACCTTCTGTGGTTGATAAGCCAGTGGAAAATCAGTCAACTGAAGAGTTGAAGGACGAATATCCTAGGATTTTTCCGGATTGTGTAGTAACAAGGTCGCAAAGTCACGGGTTAAGACAAGAGGAGAAATCAAAGAGTGAAGATAAAGTTGAACTGCAATTATCAGAATCGATTTTTGATCAAATAGTTGAAAAAGAGCAAGAACAGGTGGAGGATGAGGCGGATATTTTTAGTTCAGGAAAATTGGCGGAGTTACAACAGAAAGATGTAGAAATAAAATGGATATATCAGAAAGCATATACGGAAGAGGAATTTGAGTGTATACCAGAGTGTTATTACCGTAAAAGTGATGTCTTGGTGAGAAAATGGAGACCTGTACATATGCAGGCGGATGAAAAGTGGGCAGAAGTTCAACAAGTAGTATTGTCAGTAGGGTATAGAAAGGAGGTGTTGCGAGTGGCACATGAGGTACCAGTGGGAGATCATTTGGGGATAAGGAAAACTCAAGCTAAAATCCAGAAACATTTTTATTGGCCTGGACTACATAAAGATGTAGTTAAATTTTGTCAATCACGTCACACATGTCAAGTGATAGGGAAACCTCAAGCAGTGATAAAACCAGCGCCCTTAATACCCATTCCAGCATTTGAGGAACCTTTTACAAGGGTCCTAATTGATTGTGGAGGACTGCTTCCTAAAACAAAAAGTGGGAATCAATATCTTTTGACTATAGTCGATGTGTCTACTAGATTTCCAGAGGCCATTCCAGTACGTAATATTATCTAAAAAGATTGTGGAGTAGTTACTTAAATTGTTCACTAGATATGGACTATCCACAGAAATTCAATCGGATCAAGGATCAAATTTTACCTCAAAGTTATTCAAAGAAGTTATGGATAGCTTAGGAATAAAACAATTTAAATCAACTGTGAACCATCCAGAATTGCAGGGAGCATTAGAAAGGTGGCATCAGACATTAAAGACAATGTTGAGGGCTTATTGTCAAGATTATCCAGAGGATTGCGATAAAGGAATTCCATTTGTATTGTTTGCAATTAGGGATGCACCTAATGAGTCAACCAAATTTAGTCCTTTAGAACTAATTTTTGGTCATGAGGTAAGAGGACCACTTAAATTGATTGAAGAAAAATTGGTGGGAGAGAAATCGGAAATTATACTATTGGATTGCATGTCAAATTTTAGGGAACGATTAAATAGAGCAGGTGAATTGGCGAGACAACATTTGAAAGTTGCACAAAATGTGATGAAACGGGTAGCGGACAAGAAATCCAACGTTCGTAGTTTTACCAGTGGAGATAAAGTTTTAGTGTTGTTACCAGTGGTAGGGGAGCCTTTAAAAGCTAGGTTTTGTGGACCGTATCAGATTGAAAGGAAATTAAGTGAAGTGAATTATGTGGTAAAAACACCAGATAGAAGGAAGACTCGCCGAGTGTGTCATGTGAATATGCTTAAAAGGTACGTTGAAAGGGAAGGAGAGAAAAAGGAGGTTTTAATGATTCTAACTCAAAGAGACGAACCAAATCCAGATGACTGTGAATTTGACATACCTCAAATTAAATTGGAAAATGAGGATGTTCTTAAAAATTTGGATGAATTGTTCAGTTACCTTCCAGAGGAAAAACGAACTGACCTGAAAGTGTTATTGATATCACATGGGCAAGTTTGTAGAGATAAATTGGGAAGTACTAAAATGGCTATACATGATGTAGATGTGGGAAATGCTGTTCCTATCAAACAGCATCCATATAGACTTAATCCTTTAAAATTGGCACAGGTTAACAGAGAGATTGAGAGTATGCTTAAAAATGACATAATTGAAGTGGGTTGCAGCCAATGGAGCTCACTCATAGTGATGGTACCTAAACCAGACGGTACCCAACGGTTGTGTGTGGACTATAGAAAAGTGAATGCAGTTACAAGAACGGACTCTTATCCTATCCCACGTTTGGAGGATTGCATTGAGAAAGTGGCACAATCCGCTTTTATTTCCAAATTAGATTTACTTGAAGGTTACTGGCAGGTACCTTTATCCGAAAGGGCAAAGGAGATTTCAGCTTTTGTGACTCCAGATGGTATATACCAATTCAAGGTTGTGCCATTTGGAATGAAAAACGCCCCAGCCACATTTCAACGGTTAACTAATACAGTTGTTTCAGGATTACCTGTGCGGTATATATCGACGATCTGGTAGTTTTCAGCCAGACATGGAAAGAACATTTAGAACATCTTATGGAGTTATTCGATCGACTTCAGGAGGCGGGTTTGGTGATAAACCTAGCCAAAAGTGAATTTGGAAAAGCCCAAGTCACTTTCCTTGGCCATACAATCAGACAGGGTCGATTGGCCCCACGGGATGTGAAAACGAATGTTATTGGGGAGTTTCCGATACCCTCGTTACGACGGGAAATAATTTGCTTTCTTGGCATGAGTGGATTTGATCAAACATTTGGGCAAGGGTTTTGTAGCGTGATTGCTCCACTGATGGACTTGCTGAAGAAACGTTTAAAAAAATGTTTTTAATGGACAGCGGAGTTTCAACATGCATTTGACTGCCTGAAAGCTGTGGTAACCGATGCTCCTGTATTGCAGAATTGCAAGAGACTCTGTGATCAGATTGAACTGAAGTATCTAACTTTAAAGAGAAATGCCAAGGCGTAGAGGAATGGATGGATCGTGCAGAGACTTTCTTGTTCAAAGGGACTGTCAATCGAGAAGGATTTCGGATGGAGGAAGAAGAACGAAAAAAAATGGACTATATTATTATACCTGTTTGCGGGAGTTGTTTTTTTTTGAACCGGTAAAGTGTTTTTACTGTGTGCAGTTCTTAATTGATGGTGCAAAGGTGAAAAATGAAACCATCTTGAAGTTGATCGTTTATTTTTTTTCTTGGGGGGAGGTGTCATGTGAGAGTACCTATAAAAAATGGATGGTTAAGCAATGTTCCTTTAAGAAATGGAGCTGATCATATTACTGAAGTGATGTCAGAGTGGGGGTGGGGGGGGGAGCTGAGCTCACTTCTGCTTTTTGAGTTTCAGTTTGAGAAGGCAGCTGGGAGTGTCTGCGTGTTTTGCTGTGAGCTGCAGGAAGAAACGCAGAGCTAGTCTGTTGATTTCTGCAATCCAAAGACTATAAATATATTGAATGTAACCTAATGTACTCCTATTTTTGAAGGTTTGAAGTCTTTTGGATGTTTAAAGGAACAGTTTGGAGGATTCATAGATCATAGATTATTTAGTGTTGTAGTCTTTTGGGGTTATCTTTGAAGTAATGGGTGTTAAGATATTTAATGTTTGTTTTAAAAGGGTTAACTTGAGTTCATAGAATAAACATTGTTTTGTTTGAAAAACCACTTGTCCATTTCTGCTGTATCGCACCTGGAGAGTACGTCGTGTGCTTCCCACACCACAATCTATTAAAAGTTGTGGGTCGGTTGAACTCCATGAAACACTTTGGGGTTCTGTAAACTTGGACACATAACAGCACTCTGAACAACTGGGGTCTCCTGAAGCTCACATGATACTTCGGGGAGTTGGAGAGGAACCTCCTGGAGTTTTTCCGAATTGGCTGCAATTTCTTTTTGTTCTTCAAGGAGACAGTGGACAGGATTCTCCGTTGTTTTGCCGCTGGAGCTGAATTGCACCTGGTTTGCGCTCACGCTGGGAGTGCTTCCCAATCATTAGCCATGTAAATGTTTTCATGGTAAGGATTGTGAGGGATTCCCGAGGGAATCCCACTATCAGGCCGCCATTTGTGCTGCCCTATTATGTATTTTCTTTTTCTTTTCTTTTCATGTACTAAATGATCTGTTTGATCTGCTCGCAGGACAATACTTTGTACTGTACCACAGTACACGTGACAATAAACAAATCTAATCTAATCCATATTGAGCAGGCATCCCAGTAGCAAGGTCTCGTGGCTGGCCACCCCCACATCACAATTATGCACCCCCCCACATCACAATTATGCACCCCCCCTCAGGACTTTCTCGGTCACCACCCTCCTCCCCCGAGTATGGGGGGGGTGAACCGATCACCACCCCCACCAGAGACCTCCCTATTAAAGAGACCCGACCCCCCCCCAGGAGACCCATGCTTGGAATCCCCCAGAAGAGAGACCCCTGTCTGGAATCCCCCCGGAATGGCGACCCCCAGTCTGGAAGCTAGACAGCAGTTCAGACAGAGGCGGGGGGGGGGGGGGGGCGGGGGGGGGAATCACTGCTTTAAAATCACCTGGACAATACACCTGCTGGCTCAGGCAGAGGAGCAGCACCTGTCAATTCCTGGAAAGAGAACATTAATCTCCCTTCATGCTTGAGTGACTTTGAAGTGGAATCATAGAATCTGGATATTGAATCATAGGCAGCAGTGAAACTAACAGAAAGCACTATTTAACACTATTTGATGTGCACCAGGAGCTGACTACTTCAAAGCCACTCAAGGTGAAGGAAGATGAATGGAACAATGCTGGGCTGGGGGGTTGTTGAAGCTGTCAATCTCGGCCTAGTAAAATCAATATTAAAGAGAACTGAATGAATAGTTTGCAGATCAAAGATCTGAGGGGGTTTAAATAGATGACTGGCTTTCTTTTTCCAGGAATTGACAGGTGCTGCTTCCTCTGTTTGAGCCAGCAGGTGCATTGCCCAGGTGAGTTTTAAAGCAGTGTTTTTTTTTAATGTACAAATTAGGAGCAGGAGTAGGCCACTCGGCCCCTCGAGCCTGCTCCGCTGTTCAATAATATCATGGCTGATGTGATAGTAACCTCAATCCCACATTCCCACCTATCACTGATAACTTTTCACACCCTTGTTAATCAAGAATCTATCCTCCTCCTCCTTTAAAATATTGAAAGATTCTGCTTCCACCACGTTTTGAGCAGGAGAGTTCCAAAGACTTACACTCTCTGAGAGAGTAAACATTCTCCTCACAAGTGTCTTAAATGAACGACCCCTTATTTCTAAACAGTGATGCCTCGTTCTAGATTCTGCCACAAGAGGAAGCATCGTCTCCACATCCACCCTGACATGACATCTCAGGATCTGATGGGCGGGATTCTCCGACCCCCGCTGGGTCGCACAATCGCCGGGGGGGGGCGGCGCGAATCCCACCCCCGCCGGCTGCCAAATACTCCGGCGCCGGCCTAGTCCCTGAAGGCGTGGAGGATTCCGCACCGTCCGGGCGGCCGAGGCCGGAGTGGTTCACGCCACTCCTCGTCGCCGGAGTGGCTCGCCCTGCCGGTTCGCGGAGAATCCCGCCCGATATGTTTCCATCAAGTTGTCTCTCACTCTTCTAAACTCCAGCGATACAAACCTAGCCTGTCCAACCATTCCTCATAAGACAACCCCCCCATTCCAAGTATTAGTCGAGCAAACCTTCGCTGAACTGCTTCCAATGCATTTACATACTTTCTTAAATAAGACCATCACTGTGCACAGTACTCTAGAGTCCATTACCTTTCCGAATTACTTGCTGTACCTGTATACTTGCCATTTGTAATAATAACCTTTATTGTCACAAGTAGGCTTACATTAACACTGCAATGAAGTTACTGTGAAAATCCCCGAGTCGCCACACTCCGACGCCTGTTCGGGTACACGGAGGGAGAATTCAGAATGTCCAATTCACTTAACAAACACATCTTTCGGGGCTTGTGGGAGGAAACCGGAGCACCCGGAGGAAACCCACGCAGACACGGGGTGAACGTGCAGACTCCGCACAGACAGTGGCCCAAGCCGGGAATCGAACCTGGGACCCTGGTGCTGTGAACAGCAGTGCTAACCACTGTGCTTCCGTGCTGCCCATAAAATGTTACCAAGGGGGCACTCGGATTTGAACCAGTGTCCTCTTGATCAGCAGTCAAATGCTCTGCCACTGAGCTATACCCCTTTGAATTTGTGATTGATGCACTAGCACACCCAGATCCCTCTGCACCTCAGAGCTCTGCAATCTCTCACCAAGGTCCACGTTGATTATGTGTGCCCGTTCCTGGGCAAGATGATTTTGGTGCGGGTGGATGCCTACTTGAAGTGGCTGACAGTTGACGGGATGGGACCACTACCTTGGCGGCCATGGGAGATGCCCTGTGATGAGTGTTTGCCATTGATGGGCTTCCTGAGTAAATTGTTTCAGACAATGGCACCCATTTCATCGGTGATTTCCAGCATTATGTGACAGCAAATGGCATATGGCAGCCGAGGATAGCTCCCTGCCACCCAGGGTCAGATGGTCTGGCTGAGAGGCCGTTCAAACTTTCAAGGATGCCATAAAAAAGCAATCCGAAAAAACATTTCACAAGAGGTGGGCTAATTTTCTGTTGCACAACCCAGCCCCTCATTCAACCACAGGGGTCAACACCAGCTGAGCTGCTCATGGACCGTCGATTGGGAAACTGATTGGATCTTGTATTTCCAAACTTGTCAGGGAGGGTAGAGGCACATTGGGCCTCCCAGAAGAGCCAGCGGGTCAGAGCAGAGGGGTGACAGGTAGTTCCGGGTCCGAGACCCAGGTTTTGGTCTGAAGGTTTGCTGCTGAGTTGGCCTTGGTTAGAAGGGCGGGTTGTGGCCCAGTCAGAGTCGGTGTCTTATGTGGTCGCTGTTAATGGGAAGACCTTCAGAAAGCACTCGGTCCACCTGAGAAGTCAAGGAGAGGTGGCCCCTGATGTAGAGTCGACAGGTCCAGCGAGTATTGGAAACACTCTTGTAACTAAGCCTGGCCAAGGGGAGCCAGAGATTCCCAGTTCTGTTCAACCTGCTGTGCCTGTCGAGGCTGGTAAGCCTTGTTCACCTGCCATCAATGTGGTCCCTCCTGAGGTGGAACTGACTGTGGACCACTCGATTGCCCAAGAAATGCCGAGCCTGTGGCTGGGCCACGAACGTCATGTCTAGGAGGCCCGGTGGTCTCCAGACCCATTGATCTTTTGATGGACTCTCTTGCCTTGATTGTCCCTGTTAACCATCGTAACTTTTGTACATAGTTTTGGGTCGTGTGTTAAGGGACTTAAGGGAGGCAGGATGTGGTAGTGTGGCCCCATTAAAGGGGCAGGCACCACAGACCATGTGACTGGCTCGGGGCCAATCGTGCAGGAGCGCATGAAGCACGGCCAATGGGGAGTTTGCACGGGGTCTTGGGAGCAGGACCCAGGGCAGTGTGGACCAAGAGGTGGAGTATGAAGACCTGTTGTATCGTGTCCCGTACCCAGGGCAGTGTGGACCAAGAGGTGGAGTATGAAGACCTGTTGTATCGTGTCCCGTACCCAGGGCAGTGTGGACCAAGAGGTGGAGCATGAAGACCTGTTGTATCGTGTTCCGTGCCTGTTATCTAACTGCCTTTGCCTTGCATCAATTTTGTTTACCACAGGAAGCCTCTAGTATGTCTCGAGCCACTATAGTAGGATTCAATGAGATGACCTCTCATTCTTCGACATTCGAGAAAATACAAGCCCAGTTTGCCCAACCTCTTTATATAAGAGCGTCCTGCAATCCCTGGAACAAGTCTGGTGAACCTTCGTCACACTCCCTCTATGGCAATACTACCTTTTGAGGTAAGGGGACCAAAATGCACACAGTGCTCCAGGTGTGGTCAAACCAAAGCTCCTATACAATTGAAGCAAGACTTCACTACTCCTGTACTCAGATGCTCCTCCTGAATCCCTGCACAGTCCTCTGGGACCACCTCGGAGTCTAAGGAAGACTGGGAAATGATGGCTAGTGCCTCTACAATTTCCACTCTCAACTTCCCTCAGTAGCCTTGGATGGATCTCATACGGTCCCGGTGTCTTGTCAACTTTTAAGCACCATTGGCCTATCCAACATGCCTCTTCAACATGCCGAGTGTTTCCAACTTTTATCTGTTTTCTTTACAAGAAATTCTAAAGATCACTGGGGCTGCTGCACAAAGCACAAAACCTGTCGTTAGCAAAGAACGGCTGATCACAATTATAAACTCCTTCTGGCTGAAGATGTGGGGGTGGATCTGCAGCCGATAATAGAAAGAAGAACTAACTGTGCAGCAGCTCAGAACAACACGTTAGACGAAACTGAATGGGAGATGATCACTTGGCTGCTCAAGGCACAGATTTCTTAACATTTCATTCAATTTAAAGGGACATTGACGATTCCTCCGCTGTGCTCTGCCACCCACCACCCACCCACTACACAGATGGCAGCAATAATTCAATGGTACGTGGATGTCAAATCAGTGACGGGAATCATTTGAAGTCCGATTCTACTACGAAGTGTCCTTGTTCGTCCCTAACAACCGCTTCGCCGCCTTAACCTTGGCTGCAGTTGAAATTTGCAAATGGAGCTTTCTGTGTTTGAAGACTCGGCCTCTGCGTCATTTTGTCGAATTAATCCGCGGGCCAGGAACTGTCGAGTAAAAAAGAAAAATCGTCGGAGAAAATCAAAGCAACAAATGAAGGACGGCAGGTCCACAAATGTCCTGGTCACCATTTTGAACCCTCTCCCTCGCTACATTCCCTTATTCATCACTGTTAAAGAGGAGGTGTTAGAAAGCCCCTCGGAGGTCTTATGGTGCAATGGGTAGCGTTCCTGCCTCCGAGTCAGAAGCTGGGGGTTCGGCTCCCAACCCAGGACTTCCTTGATGGCCGAGGAAGGTGCATTCATAACGTGGTCAAACCGGTTGAGTGTGTCGACCTGCAAAACCTTCCAAACACGCCAATGTCTGGTGGTAAGAGCGGGAGAGGCACCAGGTCAGCCACACTTGATATGGGGTGGCGCCACTCAAGCTATAAGCCCCTGTTGACAGGCTAGCAACCTGTCCCAAAAATAACTTGCTATGGAAACAGAGAAAAGCCTGCATTGCGCACCACTATGTGTAGGAAGAGAATTGGAATTGGAAAGCCCAGCTGTACTTTAAATTGACAAGTTACCTCCCACCGGATGAGGGTGTTGCAGGAAGTAAGGGTAGAAATTGCAGAAGCATTGACCATGTTCTTCCTATTCTCTTCAGGTACATGGGTGATGCCAGAGCATTAGACCCTTGTTTTAAAAGGAAGCAAGGATAACCCAGGCAACGGCAGGCCAATCAGATTAACCTCGTTGGGAGGAAATCTTATGGAAACAATAATTGGGATAACAGTTACTTAGACACATGTGGAGTAAACAAAGGGCTGGTTTCGCACAGTGGGCTAAACAGCTGACTTGTAATGGAGAACAATGCAAGCAGCGCGGGTTCAATTCCCGTATCAGCCTCCCTGAACAGGCGCCGGAATGTGGCGACTAGGGGCTTTTCACAGTAACTTCATTGAAGCCTACTTGTGACAATAAGCGATTATTATTATCATTACTTGAGGAAAGCCAGCATGAATTTGTTATGGGATTTGTTCATTCATATTTAACTCATTTGATTGCATTTTTCAATGAGATAAGAGAGAGGGTTGATGAGGGTAATGTTCTTGATGTGATGTGCATGGACTTCCAATGGGTGTTTGATAAAATCCCAAATAATTGACTGGTCAACAAAGTTGAAGTCATGGAATAAGTGGGACAGGGTCAGCATCGACAGGAAGTTGACTGAATTGCTGGAAATAGTGGGGAATGGTTCTTTTTCAGACTGGAGGAATGTATATAGCGGGGTTCATCATTATTAGGACCCCTTCTTCTCTTGATCAACATTAATGACCCAGAGTTGCGTAGGTAGGGCACGATTTCAAAAGTTGAGTTTAAACGAGCCTTTTTTAACAATCTTTTAAAAAGTGCGGCGTTGAGTCAAGAAAACTTGAGGGTGCAGCAATGTTTCCATTTGAGAGTATTTCACTCCGTTTCTAGGTCCCAGACAAGTTATTAGAATGAATTCAGGCTTGTTTTGAAAGTACTTCTGCAGTAGCATTCATCTTTATGGGCAGCACGGTAGCATTGTGGATAGCACAATTGCTTCACAGCTCCAGGGTCCCAAGTTCGATTCCGGCTTGGGTCACTGTCCGTGCGGAGTCTGCACATCCTCCCCGTGTGTGCGTGGGTTTCCTCCGGGTGCTCCGGTTTCCTCCCACAGTCCAAAGATGTGCAGGTTGGGTGGATTGGCTATTCTAAATTGCCCTTAGTGTCCAAAATTGCCCTTCGTGTTGGGTGGGGTTACTGGGTTATGGGGATAGGGTGGAGGTGTTGACCTTGGGTAGGGTGCTCTTTCCAAGAGCCGGTGCAGACTTGATGGGCCGAATGGCCTCCTTCTGCACTGTAAATTTCATGATAATCTATGATAATCGTTAAAGATCAAAAATAATGATTCGAATTTGTATCGCGCCTTTCAAAACCCCAGAAAATCGCAAAGCAACTCACAGCCAACAAAGTACTTTCAAAGGGAAGGGGCAGCTTTGACGTGGAAAGTCGCCAGCCAATTTGAGCACAGCAAGATCCCACAACAGCAATGCGACAATTGCCAGATAGTGGTCAGTGATGTTGGTTGAAGGATAACTACTTGTGAGGAGAGCAGGGAGAACTTCGCACTTCTTCTTCAACATAGTGTCAGAGCACCAGAATGTGCGCCTGAGGAGACAGAAAGTGCTTCCCTGATATGGTATTTTCCAGCACCTCATTTATACACACCAGCAATGAAAACTATTCTGAAAGAACTTGACGGTGACATTTTCTTTCGGTATTCGTTGATTGGACGTGGACGTCACTGGCTGTGCCAGCAGTTATTGCCCACAGCAACCACATTGCTGTGGTGTAGCCGGAGGAGAATCACGCTAACTGTGGCCTGCTGCTTGGAGCGCCGGTGAGGAGGAAGTCATGTCAAGCAAAGAGGCGAGCATGTAGCCCACACGCAGCCAGCCCGAATCCCGGCCCGGCTGGCGTCTGATTCGTGGGGGTCGGGGTTCACGTTCAGAGCCTGACAGGCTGGGGCAGCTTTTAACCACTCCACTCAGCGCTGACCGCCATTCCAGCCAAGAAGGTGGCGGCCAGAAGACCAGCCCCACAGTACCTGGATGCTGACATTGACCGACTTGTCAGGGCCATGTGTCAGAACGTCCTAGGCTCTGGGCACATTGTGCTGTCCATGGCTGAGACCCAGGACAGGAGAGCCCAGTCACAGGAGGTCATATCCCGGGTACAGATGAACATTGTTGTGGTGCTCCAGAGCTTGGCTCATTCACAATGGGTTATGACTGAGAGCATTGACTCTGACTGACCTTAGCCAGTCGCAGAGGGGCATGACCAGACAGTGAGGGACATGGCTCACTCACTGAGGGACATATCCCAGTCTCAGCGTGCCATGGCTGAGGGCACCAACACCGTAGTTCAGACGAGGGCGGGCCTCCAGGACTGGCAGTGCCAGGTAGTGGTGCCACCTCTGGCGCTCACTCCAACCTCATGGAGTAGCCCCAGGGCCCGCAGGGGAGAGGCTGGAACACTTCAGCCCTTCCAAATCCCCCCCACCTGACAAAGGCGCGTCTGCTGGGCAATGGGGAGAACAGGCCGACACGTCATCACCTGTGATACCCAAATGTCGGCCAGGCTCGACCAGGCCAGGCCCTCCAGTGGACGACTGCCAAGGGCATCAGAGGGCAAGACAAGCAGCAGGCCACCTCCACTTCTGATGTGCTGTCTGGGGTAACACTTAGAAGAAGCGATAGGCCACGAAAGAGTAGAAAGATACTTAAATTGGCCCGGGTGTAGTAAAGAGTAGATGGTAAGTTGTAAATATTCACCATTGAACACGTTTGCATCACCAGTCTGATCTGCCTGCAACCTCTGTGTCAGGGTGGTCACACATCAACCACCCAATCATGGAGTGGAAGCCCTCCCAATTGATGAAGGGCACCCCATGTCAAATCGGTGTTCGGAAGGTGAATTGCATACCATTGATCACCCCCCTGGTCCTGGGGCATGCCAGTGATGGCAGCAAATCCTTATGCCCGGGCATCCTGTTGGATCTGGTCCAGATTGAAGGTGATGTAGTTTGGTGCCCAGTGCATAGGGCATCCGTGACAGTGTGGATGCATCTGTCTGAGAGATCCCAGGCAGGTCCCTGCCCGTGCCCTGGAATGACCCAGAAGCATAAAAGCTCCAGGTGACGGTCACCTTGACGGCCACCAGGAGCAGGTGTCCTCCTCCAAACCCCTGCTGTGCCAGGTGCACCGCCATCTGACACAAGTGGTGCACAGTCCCCCTGGTGAATCAGAGTCTGTCGCAGCACACGCGGTCCGGCAGCCCCTCGAAGACAGGCGCTAACGGTATACATGTTTGCACCTCCTCGACCTGGTGGATGGCCAGAACTTGAATCTCACTGGCTGGCCCCTCCTCTTCTGGGGCAGGCTCCTCTGGTGCAGGGTCTTCCTTGAACTGGCCCTGGCCCTCCAGACTCCGTGCATCCACAACGGCTGCATGTAGATAGTGAACATCTTTGGTTGTAGTCTGCAATCCATGTCTCTGTGGGAGGAAGGGGAGAGACTCAGAATGCCAGCAAGATGCAGATTCCCTTGACCATCCAATGCCACCAGGGTACATGGTAACCCTAAATTATACTGCCCCCCCACCCCTGCCCCTACCATGGCCCCTTTGAGATGATGTAGTCCGCACTGCACCCCGGTCCCCATCAATGAGTGGCAATGGGCCTGTGATGTGGGGAGCCCCCATTCGTATCAACAGGGATACTGGTGACTGCCGCAACCGGTGTTAGTGACAGGCTCTGTGGCCCCTGTCCTGTTTCCCCCAGTATGCTCTACTGTGGGTCTCCTCACTGGGTGGGCCCTGTGCTTACCCGCCATAAGGGTGACAACTGGTTGTGTGCTGGAAGCTAGAAACAGACGTCTAACCCTGGAGAAGATCCAACACTGTTTTATTCAACGATAGAACTGATATACATATTCAGCTGTGGGTCGACACTATACTGAACTGACTGGGGGCCTTGTAGTAGCCTGACCAGACTTACTAGCTACCACATGGTGTTTGCACTTGCTCGCTCATGGACTCTGACTGTCTCAGTGGCTGGGTCCCGAGAGAGCGGGAAACCTAGTGCCCTCTGGCTTTATAGTGGTAGTGTCCTGCCTGGTGATTGGCTGCACTGTGTTGTGTGCTTACTGGTCATCCTGTGTGTCAATCACAGCCTGTCTGCATCTCATTATATACATGAGTGGATATTATGACAGGGGTGAGGCCCAAGCAGACATGGGGAGAACGTGCAAACTCCACACGGACATTGACCCGGGGATGGGACCGAACCGAGCCCTTGGTGCTGTGAAGCAGCAGTGCTAACCACTGTGCCACCGTGCCACCCTTGCAAATGGTGTCCCCATGATAGAGTCATAGATGTTTACCGAATGGAAACAGGCCCTTCGGCCCAGCTTGTCCATGCCACCCAGTTTCTATCACTAAGCTAGTCCCACTTCCCCTCATTTGGCCCATATCCCTCTCTACCCACCCTGCCCATGTAACTGTCTAACTGTACCTGCCTCTATCACTGCCTCTGGCAGCTCGCTCCAGATGCTCACCACCCTCTGTGTAAAACAATTTCCCCTCTGGTCTCTTTTGTATCCCTCCCCTCTCACCTTAAACATATGTCCTCTAGTTCTAGACTCCTCTACCTTTGGGAAAAGATGTTGACTATCTACCTTATCTATGCTCCTCATTATTTTATAGACCTCTATAAGAGCATCCCTAAGCCTCCTACGCTCCAGGAAAAAAAGTCCCAGCCTCTCCTTATAACTCAGGTTTAGCACAGTGGGCTAAATAGCTGGCTTGTAATGCCGAACAAGACCAGCAGCGCGGGTTCAATTCCCGTACCGGCCTCCCCGAATAAGTGCCGGAATGTGGCGACGAGGGTTTTTTCACAGTAACTTCATTGAAGCCTACTTGTGACAATATGCGCTTATTATTATTACTAAGTCCTGGTAACATCCTCGTAAATCTCTTCTGCGCTCTTTCTAGTTTAACAATATCCTTTCTATAATAGGGTGACCAGAACTGAACAAAGTATTCCATGTGTGGTCTTACCAATGTCTTGTACAACTTCAACAAGACGTCCCAACTCCTGTATTCAATATTCTGGCCAATAGATGAATTCCATTAGCTACAATTATGTTCCTCGGGTGTGGGGAACTGGGGGTGCTTGAGTGGACCAGTGAGTTATACACTGGAGAGCGGTTTAAAAAACAACGGTGAGGGAGCCACACCACAGGAATTTCAGCCAGTCAAGCAGCAGACTCATCACCACCTTCTTGAAGGACAAGCAAAAGATTGGCAAGACATGTCGCCATTGCTAATGACACCACCATCCCAAGAATGGTTGATGTTCAAGAAAGCAAGATTGCCAACTACGTGGCACTTCAGTTTCATTGATCTTAGTACAACGTCCGCGGGAATAATTTATTAAAAATAAAAATAAAACTTGGAATTATCTCAGCCCTTGCAGACGTCGCAAAGCATTTTACAGCCAATGAAATACTTTCTGAAGTGTGGTCACCGTAAAGCAGAGAATCTGGAAACAGCTGCTCCCAGGAAAAGCAGTGCGATAATGAGAAGTCGATCTTTTTTTTTTGCGATGTTGACTGAAGGATAAATATTGACCAGGACACCAGGGGTAGCTCCTTCCTGCTCGTCTTCAAAACAGGGGCAGTTAAGAGTCAACTACATTGATGTGGGTCTGGAGTCACGTGTAGGCCAGACCGGGTTAGAATGGCAGATTTCCCTCCTGCCCGAAGGGACATGGGTTTTCATGACAACGGTTTTGTGGTCACCAAACCCAAGACTTCCCATTCCAGATTTATTTTTAAATAATTGCGTTTAAATCCCACCAGCTGCCTCCCTGGAACATTAGTCAGGGCCTGTGGATTACTAGGCCAGTAACATTATCACCACACCACCCCTGTATCGCCTGAGGTGCGGTGATCCGCAGGTTAAATCACCACCAGTCAGCTCTCCCCCCTCCAAGGGGAAAGCGGCCTACGGTCACCTGGGACTGTGGCGACTTTACCTCTGCCTTACTCAAATGTTTGTGCCCAAGGCCTGCAGTGGGACTTGAACGTCGAACATTCTGGCTTAGAGGCAACTGAACCACAGCAGACACACACTGTACAATCATCCTTCGGGGAGGTGAGGGGTGTGGAAGAGGGGTCGGAGAGGAGGGGTGAGAATGGTGTACGGTTGCCGAAATATAACGTATTGACCAATATGGAAAAACAAACACAAAACACCACCATTCTGGCCACAAAAACATTGTGCCTCCTACAGCTTTACCTTGCTTCCATTTTCCTGAGAAATAGGTGGTGTTGTTTTCAATCAAACTTACGATATGCTCATCGAGAAGCTGAATCACAGAACGTTAAAGCAGAGACAGCCGGCCTATCCTGCCTGAGCTGGATCGTTGAAAGAATTATCCAATTAGTCCCTCTCCCCTGCTCTATCCCCATATTCCTATTTTTCAGTTACTAATTCAACTTCCTTTTGGAAGTTCCTATTGAATCTTCTTCCACTGCCTTTCAGACAACACGGGCGGGATTATCCGACCCCCCGCCGGGTGGGAGAATCCCCGGGGGGCGGCGTGAATCCCGCCCCCGCCGCCTGCCGAATTCTCCGGCGCCGGGGATTTGGCGGGGACGGGAATCGCGCGGGTCGGGGGCCGTTGGCAGCGCCCCCCCCCCCCTCCCGGCGATTCTCCAGCCCGCGATGGGCCGAGTGGCCGCCCGTTTTAGGCCGGTCCTGCCGGTGTAAATTACAACAGGTACTTACCGGCGGGACCTGGCTGCGCGGGCAGCCTCCGGGGTCCTCTGGGGGGATCTGGCCCTGGGAGGGGCCTGGCCCGCGATCGTGGCCCACCGATCCGCGGGCGGGCCTGTGCCGTGGGGGCACTCTATTCCTCTGTGCCGGCTGCTGTGGTCCTCCGCGATAGCCGACGCGGAGATGAACCCCCCCCCGCGCATGCGCTGGGATGACGGCAGCACATGCTGGTGCTCCCGCGCATGCGGCAAGTCGCGCCAGCCGGCGGAGGCCCTTCGCCGCCGGTTGGCGTGGCACCAAGTCCCTTCCGCGCCGATTGGCGCGGCGCAAACCACTCCGTCGCCGGCCTAGCCCCTGAAGGTGCGGAGGTTTCCTGCACCGTTGGAGCAGCCCGACGCTGGAGTGGTTCACGCCACTCCTTCGGGCCGGAGTTGCCCACCCCGCCGATTCCCGCAGAATCCCGCCCCACATTCCAGACCATAGTTCACTGCGTAGAAAAGAAAATTCTCCTCCCCTTGGCTTTTATATTTTATTTTGCCCAACTTCTCGAATATATGTCCACTGTTCAGCAAACAGGTTTATTGGAGCTGGAGATTTATCCTGACCAAACACTTCATGATGTTGAACATCTCAATTAAATATCCCCTTAACTTTCTCTGCTCTAGTGTTACACAACTATGTGCAATCTGTGCTTTTATTTATTTTTGAAGTAAGTGTGGAATTCATATCTGAACAATGCACTCCTCGCTGACACGGATTTGGGCATGTATCGGTGTTCCTTTCTTGTCGCAGACTCAAAATCCGCGACTTCCTTGACCTTGTTGTGGGAAATGCCGCTCATCTCTCTCATTGAGGGAGGTTGCAAGGGAGGGGACGTCTTGTTGAAGGAAACTTGATAAGTAGCAGCACCTTTACCTGCTGATCTTGCACAGGGGCTACAACTGCCAAGATAGTGGCCAGGTGGTAATCTCACCGGACCAGTAATACAGAGAGTGAGGCTAATACCCTGGGAGGGGGTCCAATCCCACCATGTCATCAGGTGGATTTTGAATTCAAACAATAAATGCATTTAATTAATTAAAGCTGGAATTCAAAGCTAGTCTCAGCATAGTAACCATGAAACTATCATTGATTGTTTGTAAGAACCCACCTGGCTCACTAATAGGGGCTGGTCTAGCACAGTGGGCTAAACAGCTGGCTTGTAATGCAGAACAAGGCCAGCAGCGCGGGTTCAATTTCCCGTACCGGCCTCCCCGAACAGGTGCCGGATTGTGGCGACTAGGGGCTTTTCACAGTAACTTCATTGAAGCCTACTTGTGGCAGTAAACGATTATTATTATTATTATTATTATTATTATTAATGTCCTTCAGGGATGGAAATCTTCCGTCCTTACCCGGTCTGGCCTACAGATGACTCCAGATCCACAGCAATGTCGTTGACTCTTAACTCAGTTGCGCCAAACCATTCAGAAATGTTGAAGCAGGAGGGCGGAAGAAGGACCTTCCCAAGGGCAATTAGGGTGATGCAGGTTGACCTTGCCAGCGACTTCCACAGCCCAGGAAAGGATTAAAAAAATTAAATGCCCACGTGGTGGAAGGGGTCCAGTTTCAAGGATGCTGACCAAGGACTCCATTTGAGCAGTGTCAGCAGCGATGACAGAATCCCTTCCACTGCTGCCAACGTGCATTGACAGCTGGGTGAAGTAGTTTTAGTTTGTCCTGACCTCAGTTCACCCCCCCCCCCCCCCCAAAGTCCCATCAACCACAGAGACGGAGCTGAACCACTGAAACTGCTGAGCTGGCAAAAACCTGACGTGGCTCCAGATTTCCTGGCTCCTGCAGCTCACGAGTGCCTGGAGGAACGCACAAAACCTGTCCCGAAATCAGCCATCCCAACGCAGCCAATCCCACGGCCTAGTTTGCATAGTGTCTGACTCGTGTGCTTGGTGCCCGGCTGACCAATATGCTGCTGTAGATCTGTGCAATGGCTTTCATCAGACCTGCTCTCTGAAGGCAATTCTGCAGTGTGTCCAGGTTACTCACCCGGATCAAAGCTGGCTTCAGTCCGAACTGCTGACTCCCTTCAGATCAGAGCCAGTGGTGACAAATGAACTGCGCTAAGGACCAACAGCTTCCAGGCAGTCGCAGTTGAGCACCTGCAAGGCTCGGAGGAGTTTAGCCATTGCGATGTCTTTTCCGATATCAGAATTGGCGAAGTCATAGAAACCTGGCTTAATTAACAGCAACACCCTTTATTTATATAGCCCCTTCCAAGACACTTCACAGGAGCATTGCAGACCTTGGCAATTTGCCACGTAAGGTGATATTAGGGCACTTGACCAGACGTTTGGCCAATGAGCTATGTTTCAAGGAGCATCATTGAGGAGGGAATGGAGGTGGAGGGCCTTAGCATCAATGGCCTGGCCACTACTGGTGGAACAATTACAATTCTGTAACTCAACTCTTGAGAGTAATACAGCTTATAGCTAAAGGAGTGTATCATTCAGAATATTTAAAATATTAATTTAGAGGATGTGTGGATCACTGGCTCGGTCAGTAATTTATTATCCATCCCTAGTTGCGTTCAAGAAGTTGGTGGTGAGTTGCCTTCTTGAACTGCTGCAGGCAATGTGGTGTACATACTCCCACTGTGCTGTCAGGGATGGAGTTCCAGGTTTTTGACCCAGCGACAGTGAAGGAACGGTGACAATAAGCGATTATTATATTATTATATATTTCCAAGCCAGGGTATTGAGTGACTTGGAGGGGAATCTCCAGGTAGTGAGATTCCCAGGTATCTGCTGCTCTTGTCCTTCTAGAAGGTGGTGGTCATGGGTTTGGAAGTTGCTGCCTCAGGCACCTTGGTTCCTTCAGGGCATCTTGTAGATGGTACACACGGCTGCCACTGGTTTTCGGTGGTGGAGAGTTTGAAGGTTTGTGGAAGGGGTACCAATCAAGCGGGCTGCTTTGTCCTGGAAGGTGTTGAGCTTCTTGAGTGTTGTTCGAGCTGCATTCATCCAGGCAAGTGGAGAGTATTCCATCACACTCCTGATCTGTGCTTTGTAGATGTGGACAGGCTTTTGGGGGGGGGGGGGGGGGGGGGGGAGCGGGTGTGGGGGGGGGGGGCGGGGTCAGGAGTTGAATTACTCACTGCAGGATTCCCAGCCTCTGACCTGCTCTGGTAGTCACAGTATTTATGTGGCTAGTCCAGTTCAGTTTCTGCTCAATAGTAACCCCCAGGATGTGGATTCGATGTTGATAATGGCATTGAATGTCAAGGGGCGATGGTTAGATCCTCATTCGTCAGAGATGGTCATTGCCTGGCACTTGTGTGGTGGGAATGTAACTTGTCATTTGTCAGCCTAAGTCTGGATATTGTCCAGGTCTTGCTGCAGTTAGGCATGGACTGCTTCATTATCTGAGGAGTGGCGAATGGTGCTGAACATTGTGCAGGCATCCGCAAACATTCCTGTCATAATATACACACACGTATATGATGGTGCAGAGACAGACACTGACTGACACACTGAAAGACCAATCAACACACAGAACACAGCAGCCAATCACCAGGCAGGACACGGCCACTATCTAGCCAGAGGGCACTAGTTTTCCCGCTCATTCGGGATGCAGCCTCTGAGACAGCCAGAGCCCGTGATCAGTAACACAAACATCCACCATGTGCTGGCAGTATAGTCTGGTCAGGTTAGCCTCAGGTCTCCAGTCAACCTAACATAGTGTCAACCCACAGTGCAAGTATGTTTAACAGCTCATAGCTAAATAAAATAGAGTTGTACTTCGACAAGTGTTGGTAGCCTGTCTCTCTCACTGCTCTGGTAAACGCAGTCCTCGCAGACCCAGCATACCCAACACATCAATCCCCCCTTCTGACCTTATGATGGAAGGGAGGTCATTGATGAAGCAGCTGAAGATAGTTGGGCCCAGGACACTATCCTGAGGAACTCCTGCAGCGATGTGCTGGAGCTGAGATGATTGACCTCCAAACACCACAACCATCTTCCTTTGTGTGAGGTATGACTCCAACCAGCGGAGAGTTTTCCCCCTGATCCCCATTGACTCCAGTTTAGCTCGGGCTCCTTGATGCCATACTCGGTCAAATGCTGCCTTGGTGTCAAGGGCAGTCACTCTCACCTCACCTCTGGCATTCAGCTCTTTTGTCCATGTTTGAACCAAGGCTGAAATGAGGGCAGGAGCTGACTGACCCTGGCTGAACTCAAACTGAAGGTCCGTGAGCAGGTTATTGCTGAGTAAGTGCTGCTTGATACCACTGTTGCTGACCCCCTCATCACTTTCCTGATGATTGAGAACAGACTGAAGGGTAATAATTAGCTGGGTTGGATTTTCTGGGCAAGTTCATTCCAAACATGGCCACACACACCAGGGCTCTACGCAACCTGGTGAAAACGTCAACTGCCTTTGAGTGGAAGGCGGCACACCAGACAGAGTGATTGATGGTATCCTCCTCAAGCTGGTCGGGATTGTCATTCCGCTCAGTCTCCAGAGCTTGGTGCTGCGCCAGATTCATGAGGGACACCTGGGCGTCGAGAAGTGGAGACACAGAGCCCGGCAAGCTGTCTACTGGCCCGGCATCAGCCAGGACATCATGAACATGGTCCTGAACTGTACTACCTGTCAGCGGTTCCAGCCAACGCAGAGCAAGGAGACACTCCAACAGCATGACATAGTGACCTCTCCATGGTCCAAGGTTGGCATCGACCTCTTTCATGCGAATGGTCGCGACTACGTATTGATCATTGACTATTTCTCGAATTACCCTGAGGTGCTGAAGCTCCCGGACCCCACCTCTCGGTCATCAAAGCCTGTCAGGAGACGTTCTCAAGGCATGGCATCCCAATCACCGTCATGAGTGACAATGGCCCGTGCTTTACCAGTCGAGAATGGTCCACGTTTGCAAGGTCATACAATTTCCAGCATGTCACCTCCAGTCCGCACAGTCGAGAAAGGGGTGCACACTGTGAAACAGCTCATCTGCAAGGCCGCGGACTCTACTTCCGATATACACCTTGCACTGCTCGCGTACAGGGCGACTCCATTGTCCACTGGCATGTCGCCGGCTCAACTCCTGATGAACAGGGACCTGCGGATGACACTTCCAGCCATACACCTGCCCAACCTGGATCACCTCCTGGTGCTGCAGAAGATGCAGCAGCTCAGAGACCATCCAAAGCAGGGCTATGGTGCCCATGCCACCGATCTGGCCGTGCTATCCCCGGCAGACACTGTCAGGATCAAGATACCAAATGGTGGGTGATCTGCCCTGGCTGTCGTTGTTCGACAGGCTCTTATGTTGTACGTATGGCTGATGGCTCCATCGTGCGAAGGTTCCTGCCCGCAACCACTTTCTCCTCCATTTCCATATGTTGAATTGCCACCTCATGATACCTCGTATGAGGCCACCAGTCAGGCTTCCATCCCGCCTGTCAAGGCGCCATTGTCTCCTCCGCTACCTCTCCGGCGGTCGACCAGGATCAGGCACAAGCCTCAGAGACTGGACTTGTGAACGTTTGCTTTGTTTTCTCTGTTCTGTTGTCCTCCGTCAGTCACGTTAGACAGACTCATTCACATGTAAATACATTCACATACGCCAACAAAACATTAAAAAAAGGGGAGATGTCATGATATGCAAACATGCAGCTAATGAACACATAGAATAGGACATGACCAATGAGAAGTCAGGACACTCAGGGGTGGTATCTCACTATAAAAGGGGTGAGGCGCTCACACCCCGCCTCTTTCCACAGACCAACATCTACAGAGTGAGACAGGGTGTATCCTCAGCATCACATCCCAGCACGTGGCTTAGAGCAAGGCTGGTTCAGTTAGACTGAGTTACTACATTTAGTTTAGCCGAGGGTCGAACTCATCGAGAACTGTGCTAATAGTTCAATAAAACACATTGAACACAATTCAAAGTCTGGAGCATCTTTTACTCAAAACTGCATCAAGTGGCAGCTTGTGTTATTCCAAATTACATAACACGACACCTCTGACAGTGCAGCACACCCTCAGCCTGGGGTTTCGCGCTGAAACCCTCGAGCCAGATTTGAGTCTGGAACGTTGGGGGAGAGAGAGAGTGCTAACAACTGTGTCACGACAGTACGAAGTCGGGCGCCTGACCCCATCCCAGTATTTGGGGACTTTAACACCTCCACCCCACAACCCCACCCCACCTATCGGCAGTTAGAATTCTGCACACAGACAGCAAGAGTAGGAAAGTTAAACTAAATCTTTACAAATCACAAGTTTAGGCCCCAACTCGAGTATTGTCTGGAACACCTCACTGTGGAAAGGATGTCTGAGGGTGCGGAAGGGATTTATGCGAATGGTAACAGGAGATCGAAGAAGCCGATATTATTCTCCTTAAGTGCAGAGAAGGTTAAGGGGAAGTTTAATTGAGCTGTCCACAAGTGTACACTGCCTGAAAGGGAAATGGATGCAGAATTAATAGTAACTTTCAAAAGGAAATTGGATAAATGGCTGAGAAGGAAAAGTTTGCAGAGCACTGGGGGCGAGCTGGATAGCTCTTTCAATAAACCGTCCCAGGCACGGTGGGGATTAAGGCCTCTTGCAGTGATGAATCTATAGAGAAGGATAGACTGACCGCCAATTGACCTGAGACTCTGTCTAAGAGGACTCGGCTCTTAATTGACAGAAAATAGCATATGTATCAAAGCTTTGAAAGACCATGCACTGTGGTGGCAGAATACCTCAGGGGCTGGTTTAGCACACTGGGCTAAATCGCTGGCTTTTAAAGCAGGCCAAGGCAGGCCAGCAGCACGGTTCGATTCCCGTACCAGCCTCCCCGAACAGGCGCTGGAATGTGGCGACCAGGGGCTTTTCACAGTAACTTCATTTGAAGCCTACTTGTGACAATAAGCGATTTTCATTTCATTCATTTTCAATGTATTTGGCCTGGTACAACGTGGCATTTTGTCTAAAGTGCTGCACCCCCCCCCGACTAACCACCAGCAACATTGAGAGATAATTTTGCTGTTTCTATATGACTACAAAAGCTAGCAAAACTAGTTATCCGAGTTGCCAACTCAATTGAGGAGCAGATTGTAGTGAGCAATTGCTATTACGTTTTGACACTCGCACTGACCTCTTGTGCAATCTTCATCTTCAGTGAGATATTTTGTGTGGTTTTCCTGCTGCAGTTTCACCTTGGCAATCCTATTCTGGCTATTTATTCCCCCGTGATAGTTCCCTGCAGCCTATAAGCCTTAAACTTTAATGTCGATTGATTTTTGTTTCAGCAATGATGGCCAAGGTTAGTCAACTGTCATGGCGATTTTTATAAAACCAATTCTAACTTGACTCAGTTCTGACATTCCACATTGTTAGTGACTTCCTGCTGCTTCAGGTCATTGGTCAAGTGGCCGTTATGGTGTAAAGCTGAACCGTCGCGATTTGCTTTTGATTTAAACCCTTCAAAATACATGCTGGCGCAAAATTAAAACCTTGGGAAAGAAAACGAATCAGGCCAGCGCACAATTAGGGCAAGTGACAGCCATCCCCTTCCATCACACGCTTTCCTTCTCCAGCGCCCACCTGAAAGACATCGAAGGCTTTGAAGAAGCGGGAAACACCAATGAGTCACTTACCGCTGCAAATTACTGGCCCTGCGCAGGATTAATCGGCAATAACCACAAATAGTTACTGCCTCAATTCAATCTGAAATGCCTTAATGCCCAACGGTTCAGAAATTGGGTTTAGCTCTCTGATTTTCCTATAACTCAACTTTATGGCATTTGAATGAGGCAAAGCCTATTTTGTAATCAACTTAATGTGCACATCTAAATGAGGCCCAATTAGAATAATTCATTAACACGCTTTCACTTAGGTGTGTAATGATTATATGCCACAGATTCGAAAGATGGGCCTTACAACGTTGAGTTACACAGGAGGATGGTGAGAGGAAACATTTCAAATTTAACAAAATAATTCATTATTTGCCAGCACTCCCTGGAGTATTTAATTCTCTGGATTTTGCTCCTTCCGAATTCATAGGCTGGAAAGATCTCCTCTCGAGCAACCACCTCTTTCTATTTTAGCAGCTCATACATGTTTTGGTAACAATAAAACAAACATGTTTTTCTGCACGATTGCCAGGGCGTTTAATTTTGAATGCTAAGCGCTGTTTTAAATGTTTGTGTTAAGCTCCACTATGTTTCTCGGTGTTTGCTGGGGTCCAATCGGCAGCATTGTCACCTTGAAGCCGGGGATATGTGGATTCACAATACCCACCCCCTTGTACTTTAGGGACTTGAGAACATTTACCTCAACTCACGCTGCAGCGTCGTACTGAGGGAGTGATGCACTGTTGGAGGCGGCATCTTCCTGATATGATGCCAAAGTGCTCGCTCAGATCGGTGTCGAAAAATTCCATGACAGGATGTTGAAAGAAAGGCAGGCCAGTGCCTCAGCCTCAACTCACATACAGGATGGCACGGTGGCACAGTGGTTGGCACTGCTGCCTCACAGCACCAAGGACTTTGTGTGAAGTTTGCACATTCTCCCCTTCTCTGTGTGGGTTTCCTCCGGGTGCTCCACTTTCCTCCCACAGTCCAAAGATGCACAGGTTAGGTGGATTGGCCATGATCAATGCGTGGGCCTCAGGATATAGGGCGGAGGATCGGGCGTAGGGAGGGTGCGCTTTTGGACGGTCGCTGCTGACTCAATAGGCCAAATGTCCCCTTTCTGCACTGTAGGGATTCTATGGATGATCTGACCATTATCTCAATGCTGTCGGTCGGAGCTATGTGTGTGCAAATTGACAGTGGTTCTGCCTACAGTGCAATAGTGGCTCCATTTCACAAAAAAACAAGTACTTCGCCAGCTGCAAAGGTCTGACCGTAAGACACTGACCAAAATATTCCGGCCCTTCCCATCGGTGGGATCTTCTCACCCCACCAATGGTGACCACCAGGGGCTGGTTTAGCACACTGGGCTAAATCGCTGGCTTTTAAAGCAGACCAAGGCAGGCCAGCAGCACGTTTCGATTCCCGTACCAGCCTCCCCGAACAGGCGCTGGAATGTGGCGACTAGGGGCTTTTCACAGTAACTTCATTGAAGCCTACTCGTGACAATAAGCGTTTTTCATTTCACCCGCCCCCCCCCCCCACCCCCGTCTCTCCTTGGTGCATTCGCACCACCCCTCTCTCCTTGGTACATTCCCAGGCAGCGGAGGTTGTGGGGTAAGTAAATCCCCACAGAGCGGAAAATCACAACGGCGGGCGGCCTTTGCCGCGGGAACATATGTTGTGGGGGGGGAGGGGGGACAGTGGGGAGGGGGGCAGAGAACGAAGATTAACCCCCCCCCAGGCTACATATACCCTTGAGATAACACACAGTTAAATTTTTTGTGTGCTGTGGTATACCACTGAACATACATTACATGTATTACGGTACACTGCCATTGTACTCCAGTTATTACGGTAAATCCCGGCCTGCTGGCTCCGCCCAGCAGGCTCTGTATAAAAGTGTACGCTCTCCTGCACTGCCCCCATTCTTGGGTCCAGCTGCAGGAGGTTTTACATCTAGCACAATAAAGTCACAATGGTTCACCATTCGTCGCGTGGTCATTGACGGTACATCATGTGCCCACGGCTTTCCCCCAATATTTTGATAAGGATATCTATCTATCTCTGACTGCCTTATGCTGATACTACTAACAATTGTTTTTTGTTCTATATAAATATTAATTTCCCATTATGCCTACAACTCAGGAATCTTATTATACTTTTGTGTTATGCAAAAGCCAAGGTGCTTTCATTTTCACTGAGTAATTTGATCACATTGTACAGGCCCTTGTCTTAAAGAGCCAGCAATGTATTCACCATTTATCCTTTCCCAGCAGGCAACGCTTTAGTGCAAATGAACTGGCACCAGACAAGCCACCTCCTGCATTCATACATTTCAGAAATGATAGCCCAGGGGGTCAAAATAAACATGAGCGTTGCCGATGCCAACGATAACAACAACAACTTGTGTTTACATAGTTTTCCTATAAAGTAATAAACCATCCCAAGGTGCCTCACAGAGGAGCCTTATAAAATTAAATAGTGTCACAGAGTCACACAGGGCAGAAGAGGCCCTGTGGCTCATCGAGTCTGCTCTGACTAAACAACGTTAACTCTACACTAATCCCGCTTTCCAGCACTTGTTCCATAGCCTTGAATGTTATGTTATTTCAGATGCTCATCGATGTACTTCTTAAAGATTGTGAGGGTTCCAGCCTCTACTACCCTCCCAGGCAGTGCATCCCAGACTCTGGATGAAAGCTTTTTTCCTCAAATCCCCTCTAAATCTCCTTCCCCTCACTTTAAAATTGTGCACACTCATTATTGACCCTTCGACTAAGGGGAACAGCTGCTCCCTATCCACCCTGTCCATGCCCCTCATAATCTTATACACCTCAATCAAGTTCCCCCTCAGTCTTCTCTACTCGAACGAAAACAACTCAAGCCTATCTATCCTCTCGTCATAGCTGAGATGCTCCATCCCAGGCAACAGCCTGGTGAACCTCCTCTGCACCCTCTCCAGTGCAATTACATTCTTCCTACAGTGAGGTGACCAGAACTGCACTCAGTATTCCAGCTGTGGCCTAACCAAAGTTTTGTACATCTCCAACATAACCTCCCTGCTCTTATAATCTATGCCACATCTGATTACAACAAGTGCCCCGTATGCCTTCTTAACGACCCTATTAACCTGTCCTGACGCCTTCAGGGATCTGTGGATAAGTACCCCAAGTTTCATCTGTTCCTCTGATCTTCCTAGTGTCCTGCCATTCACTGAATACTCCCTTGTCTTATTCTTCCAAAGTGCATCACCTCACACTTTTCAGGGTTAAATTCCATCTATGAGTAATATGCCCATCTAACCAACCCGCCTCTATCTTCCTGCAATCTAAGACCCTCTTCCTCACTATTAACTACCCTGTCAATATTCGTGTCATCCACAGACTTACTTATCACCCCCCACACATTCTCATCTATTTTGTTTATGGATGTATCACAACCAATAAGGGACCTAGTACTGATCCCTGTGGTAAACCACTGGACACTGGCCTCCACAAACCCTGGATTCCATGTGCTTTTACCTTCTTTATCAATCTCCCATGTGGGACCTTGTCAAAGTCTTTGCTGAGATTCATATAAACAACATCAACTCCACTACCCTCATCCAGACACCATGGCCGGGATTCTCCCCTACCCGGCGGGGCGGGGGGTCCCGGCGGGATGGAGTGGCGGGAAAGGCCTTTGGCGCCACACCAGCCGGGGCCAAAGGGACTCAGCGGCTGCTGACGTCATCCCCGTGCATGCGCATGGGGGGGGGTGTCACTTCCGCATCGGCCATCGCGGAGGCTGTGGCCGAGGTGGAACAAAAAGAGTGCCCCCATGGCACAGGCCCGCCCGCGGATCGGTGGGCCCCGATTGCAGGCCAGGCCACTGTGGGGGCACCCCCCGGGGCTAGATTGCCCCGCGCCCCCCCACCAGGACCCCGGAGCCCGCCCGCGCCGCCAGTCCCGCCGGTAAGGTAGGTGGTTTGATTCACGCCGGCGGGACTGGCATGACAGCAGCGGGACTTCGACACATTGCGGGCCGGATAATCGCCGGGGGGGGGGGGGGGGCGACTGGCACGGCGCGATTCCCGCCCCCGGTGAATTTTCGGTGCCGGAGAATTGGGCGGCTGGCGGGGGCGGGATTCACGCCGCCCCTCAGCGATTCTCCGACCCGGGGGGGTCGGAGAATCCCGCCCCATATTGCCATCTCAAAAAATTCAATCAAATTTTTTAGGCTTGTCCTCCCTCTGACAGAGCCATGCTGTCTATTCCTGATCAAACCTTGCCTCTCCAAGTGGATATGTGGGAAATTTGGCCAGTTGGATAACGAACTGGCGAACCGATAGAAGTCAGAGAGTGGTGGTGGATGGCAAATATTCAGCCTGGATCCCAGTTACCAGTGGCATACCGCAGGGACCAGTTCTGGGTCCTCTGCTGTTTGTGATTTTCATTAATGACTTGGATGAGGGAGTTGAAGGGTGGGTCAGTAAATTTGCAGATGATACGAAGATTGGTGGAGTTGTGGATAGTGAGGAGGGCTGTTGTCGGCTGCAAAGGGACATAGATAGGATGCAGAGCTGGGTTGAGAAGTGGCAGATGGAGTTTAACCCTGAAAAGTGAGGTTGTCCATTTTGGAAGGACAAATATGAATGCGGAATACAGGGTTAACGGTAGAGTTCTTGGCAATGTGGAGGAGCAGAGAGATCTTGGGGTCTATGTTCATACATCTTTGAAAGTTGCCACTTGTGGTAGTATGCATTAGGGGTCATGTGGGACTGTGAAGCCGTGATGTCATTGGCTGACAGATCCCGGATCCTGGTTGGCTGTTGACCTCTAGCTCCGCCCTGAAGGCGGAGTATAAGAACCAGGAGTTCTCCCCCGCAGGCCAGTCTGTTACTGAACTGCGGGGAACAAGTCACGCTTAATAAAGCCTCATCGACTTCATCTCTATTCGTCTCTCGTGAGTCTTTGTGCGCTACAATTTATTAAGCGTGCTTAAAGGACTATGGAGCTCAGGATCATCCCGGAATGCCTGAGGATCAGCCCCCACGCAGTGAACTCAGCAGCAGTTTTCAAACACTGGCAGACTTGTTTCGAGGCCTACCTCAGAACGGCCCCCGGCCGGGTCACAGAAGACCAGAAACTACAGGTCCTGCACTCGAGGGTAAGCCCGGAAATTTTCCCTCTCAGCGAAGACGCAGAGGATTTCCAGATGGCGTTCGCAGCACTAAAGAGCATCTATATTCGCCCAGTGAACCAGATCTACGCACGCTACCAACTCGCAATGAGACGGCAAAGTCCCGGAGAATCGCTGGACGAATTCTACGCCGCGCTGCTAATTTTGGGACGGGCCTGCAGCTGCCCGCCGGTAAACGCGATTGAACACATGGACATGTTGATGCGCGATGCTTTTGTCGCAGGTATGAACTCTCCCCAAATCCGCCAAAGACTTTTGGAAAAAGAGTCGCTGGGACTCTCAGAGGCACGGGCCCTTGCAGCCTCCCTGGATGTAGCCGCGCGAAACGCCCGCGCGTACGGCCCCGACCGCGCGGCAGCACCTTGGGCTCCGTGGACCCCCGTCGCGACAAACCCCCCACCCCACAGGCTTGCGCGGTTCAGACTCCAAGTCGTCCCGGGGGAGCCCGCTGCTATTTCTGCGGCCAGGCGAAACACCCCCGGCAGCGCTGCCCGGCCTGCGCAGCGATTTGCAAGAGCTGCGGGAAAAAGGGCCATTTCGCGGCTGTGTGCCGGTCCCGGGAGGTCGCCGCTGTCCCAGGAGAAGAAGCAGTCCTGCGCTTTCTAACGCTCCCCAACCCCCCCAGTGCCCTATGTACGACCCGCAAGCGCAGCAATTTTGGGTCCCGGCCACCGCTGTCCCCGGAGAACAAGGAGTCCTGCGCGTTTCAAACGCTCACCATCCCCCCCAGCGCCCCATGTGCGACCCGCAGGCGCCGCCATTTTGGGTCCCGGCCACCACGAGGGGAGGAGGGGCGACGCCATCTTGGGACCCCCCAGCCCTGTGCGACGCATGGGGGCGGCCATTTTGTCCACCCCCGCCGCCATCTTGTGACCCCCAGCCATGTGCGATGCATGGGGGTGGCCATTTTGTTCACCCCCGCCGCTATCTTGGACAGCAACAACGGACCCCAGTGTCGACGGCTCCACGGGTTTCGAGGAAGACGCTCAAGCACCAATTTATTAAGCGTGACTTGTTCCCCGCAGTTCAGTAACAGACCGCTAAAGCCTTGAACCTCACAAACAACGAGGACAAGTGCATTTTCAGCACAAACCGGCTAGCCATCCTGGGCTACGTAGTGCGCAATGGGATAATAGGCCCCGACCCCGAACGCATGCGCCCCCTCATGGAATTTCCCCTCCCTCACTGCTCAAAAGCCCTAAAACGCTGCCTGGGGTTCTTTTCATATTACGCCCAGTGGGTTCCCCAGTACGCAGACAAGGCCCGCCCCCTAATACAGACCACGACCTTCCCTCTGTCGACTGAGGCTTGCCAGGCCTTCAGCCGCATCAAAGCGGATATCGCAAAGGCCACGATGCGCGCCATCGATGAGTCCCTCCCCTTCCAGGTCGAGAGCGACGCCTCCGATGTAGCTCTAGCGGCCACCCTTAACCAAGCGGGCAGACCCATGGCCTTTTTCTCCCGAACCCTCCACGCTTCAGAAATCCGCCACTCCTCAGTGGAAAAGGAAGCCCAAGCCATAGTGGAAGCTGTGCGACATTGGAGGCATTACCTGGTCGGCAGGAGATTCACTCTCCTCACGGACCAACGGTCGGTAGCCTTCATGTTCGATAATGCACAGCGGGGCAAAATTAAAAACGACAAGATCTTAAGGTGGAGGATCGAGCTCTCCACCTTCAACTATGAGATCCTGTACCGTCCCGGAAAGCTGAACGAGCCGTCCGATGCCCTATCCCGCGGCACATGTGCCAACGCACAAATTAACCGCCTCCAAACCCTCCACGAGGACCTCTGCCACCCGGGGGTCACTCGGTTCTACCACTTTATAAAGTCCCGCAACCTCCCCTACTCTGTGGAGGAGGTCCGTACAGTCACAAGGAACTGCCACATCTGCGCAGAGTGCAAACCGCACTTTTTCAGGCCGGATGGTGCGCACCTGATCAAGGCTTCCCGTCCCTTTGAACGCCTTAGTCTGGATTTCAAAGGGCTCCTCCCCTCCACCGACCGCAACACATACTTCCTGAATGTGGTGGACGAGTACTCCCGTTTCCCCTTCGCCATCCCCTGCCCTGACATGTCTGCGGCCACAGTCATTAAAGCCCTTAACACCATATTCACACTGTTCGGTTGCACCGCATACGTCCACAGCGACAGGGGGTCCTCCTTCATGAGTGACGAGCTGCGCCAGTTCCTGCTCAGCAACGGTATAGCCTCGAGCAGGACGACCAGCTACAACCCCCGGGGGAACGGGCAAGTAGAGAGGGAGAACGGCACGGTCTGGAAGACCGTCCTACTGGCCCTACGGTCCAGGGACCTCCCAGTTTCACGGTGGCAGGAGGTCCTCCTGGACGCTCTCCACTCCATCCGGTCGCTACTGTGTACTAGCACTAACCAAACGCCTCATGAGCGGCTCCTTGTCTTCCACAGGAAGTCCTCCTCTGGAACGTCGCTGCCGACCTGGCTGGCGGCCCCAGGACCCATCTTGCTCCGAAAACATGTGCGGGCGCACAAGTCGGACCCGTTGGTCGAGAGGGTTCACCTCCTCCACGCGAACCCGCAGTACGCTTACGTGGAGTACCCCGACGGCCGACAGGACACGGTCTCCCTGCGAGATCTGGCGCCCGCCGGCAACACGCACACCCCCCCGACACCAATCACCCCCTCCCTGCCACCGGCGCACCCCGCCACCGCCCCCTTCCCGGGAGGATCGGTCCTCCTCCCAGGTCCGACCAGAAGTGAAGCTGAAGCAGAAACCGTCAGGCTCCCGGAGACGACAACACGGGAACAATCACCACCACCGGGGCCGAGGCGATCAACAAGGACGACCAGACCGCCCGACCGACTCGTGGCATGGATGTAACACTACAATGTTGTGGACTTTAACGAGAACTTTTTTTCTTTTCCCCCTTACGACTACTGTAAATAGTGCAAAAAAAAAAAAAAAAAACCCTGTACATACTGTGATGACATGCAAAAGTTTTCCTCCCAGGACCAGCCTTGTAAACCCTTACCACCATGCGAAGCACCACCCCGCCGGGTTCATTTTTAACAAGGGGTGAATGTGGTAGTATGCATTCGGGGTCATGTGGGACTGTGAAGCCGTGATGTCATTGGCTGACAGATCCCGGGTCCTGGTTGGATGTTGACCTCTAGCTCCGCCCTGAAGGCGGAGTATAAGAACCAGGAGTTCTCCCCCGCAGGCCAGTCTGTTACTGAACTGCGGGGAACAAGTCACGCTTAATAAAGCCTCATCGACTTCATCTCTATTCGTCTCTCGTGAGTCTTTGTGCGCTACACCACTCAAGTGGATAGAGTTGTGACGAAGGCCTATGGTGTGCTAGCGTTCATTAACAGAGGGATTGAATTTAAGAACCGTGAGGTGCTGATGCAGCTGTACAAAACTTTGGTAAGGCCACATTTGGAGTACTGTGTACAGTTCTGGTCGCCTCACTTTAGGAAGGATGTGGAAGCTTTGGAAAAGGTGCAAAGGAGATTTACCAGGATGTTGCCTGGAATGGAGAGTAGGTCTTACGAGGAAAGGTTGAGGGTGCTAGGCCTTTTCTCATTAGAACGGAGAAGGATGAGGGGCGACTTGATAGAGGTTTATGAGATGATCAGGGGAATAGATAGAGTAGACAGTCAGAGACTTTTTCCCCGGGTGGAACAAACCATTACAAGGGGACATAAATTTAAGTTGAATGGTGGAAGATATAGGGGGGATGTCAGAGGTAGGTTCTTTACCCAGAGAGTAGTGGGGGCATGGAATGCACTGCCTGTGGAAGTAGTTGAGTCGGAAACATTAGGGACCTTCAAGCAGCTATTGGATAGGTACATGGATTACGGTAAAATGGTATAGTGTAGATTTATTTGTTCTTAAGGGCAGCACGGTAGCATTGTGGATAGCACAATTGCTTCACAGCTCCAGGGTCCCAGGTTCGATTCCGGCTTGGGTCACTGTCTGTGCGGAGTCTGCACATCCTCCGCGTGTCTGCGTGGGTTTCCTCCGGGTGCTCCGGTTTCCTCCCACTGTCCAACGATGTGCAGGTTAGGTGGATTGGCCATGATAAATTGCCCTTAGTGTCCAAAATTGCCCTTAGTGTTGGGTGGAGGTGTTGATTTTGGGTAGGGTGCTCTTTCCAAGAGCTGGTGCAGACTCAATGGGCCGAATGGCCTCCTTCTGCACTGTAAATTCAATGATAATCTATGATTAATCTAGGACAAAGGTTCGGCACAACATCGTGGGCCGAAGGGCCTGTTCTGTGCTGTATTTTTCTATGTTCTATGTTCTATATTAATTTTCTCCTGCAGAATATTATCCAAAAGTTTCTCTACCACTGATGGAGGGGTGGTACGGTGGCACAGTGGTTAGCACTGCTGCCTCACAGCGCCTGGGCCCGGGTTTGATTCCGACTTTGGGTGACTGTCTATGTGGAGTTTGCACATTCTCCCTGTGTCTGCGTGGGTTTCCTCCGGGTGCTCAGGTTTCCTCCCACAGTCCAAAGATGCGCTGGTTAGGTAGCTTGGCCATGCCAAATTGCCCCTAGGTGGGGTTACGGGGATAGGGTGAGGGATTGGATCAGGTGCTCTTTTAGAGGGTCAGAGCAGACTCAATGGGCCAAATGGCCTCCTTCAGCACTGTAGGGATTCTATGTGAACCACTGGTTTGTAATTCCCTGGTTTATCTCTACCACCCTTTAGCTGCTCCCCAGTCCTCTGGCACCTCCCCTGTGACCAGAGAGAAATTAAAAGTTTGGGTCAGAGCCCCTGTAATTTCCTCCCTTGATTCCCACAGCAGCCTGGGTTACATCTCATCTTGTCCATTTTTAAGCCCACTATATAAGCCAATACCTCTTCACTGTAAAACTATTCAAGAACCTCGCAGTCCCTCTCCCCGAACTCTGTACCTACATCCTCCTTCTCCTGAGTGATAGCAGATGTGAAGTACTCGTTTAACACACTACCACTGTCCTCCGACTCCACGCATAAATTGTCCTCTTGGTCCCTCATGGGCCCTACTCTTTCCCTGGTTATCCTCTTCCCCTTAATGTACTTATAGAGGCCGGGATTCTCCGATCCCCCGCCGGGTTGGAGAATCACCGGGGAGGTGCGAGAATCGCGACACGCCGCTCCAACGCCAGCCCGCTGATTCTGCGGCGCCGATTCTTGGGTGCCCGCGGGATTGCCGCCACGCCAGTCGCGGGTCCCCCCAGCGATTCGCCGCGCCTCGACGGGCCAAGTGCCCGCCAAGTTCGGCCGTGTCCCGTCGGCGTGGGTTATGTTTGGTCCCACCCGGCGGGACCTCGGAGTTCTGGCTGCGGCGGCCATCCTGGTGGAGGGGCGGGGAGATCCGACTCAGTGGAGGGCCTTCACGGTGGCCTGGCCCGCGATCGGGGCCCACCGATCGGCGGGTGGGCTAGTTCCGTGGGGGCCTATGTTCCTCCACGCCGGGCCCCTGTAGAGCTCTGTCATATTGATTTTTGCAGAACGCCTTTTTCCTTTTCTGTAACAAACTTAAGTCATTCTGTGCTGTGGTCGCTATCACTAAAATGCTCCCCACTGTCACCTTGAACACCTGTCTGGCTTCATTCCTCGGAAATCGGATCCAGCTCTGCGCCGTTCCATGTTGAACCTGCTACGTATTGATATAAAAAGCTCTCCTGAACACATTTCAAGAAATCCGGCAGCATTAAACCATCAACATACCTCTTGCCCCACCAGAGGGGCAAACACCCTGAACCACTGCTACACGAGCATCAAAGGTGCCTACCGCCCCATTCCCCGACCACACTTTGGCAAATCCAACCACAAGTCGGTATTCCTACTTCCGGCTTACAAACAGCAACTCAAGCGTGCTGAACCAGTCAGGAAAGCCGTGCAGTGCCGGTCCAAGGAATCTGAGGACACTCTCCGCGATTGCTTGGAGACTGTGGACTGGTTCATATTCAAGGCAGTGGCAGCTAACCTGGACTAGTACACAGCCACCGTCACAGACTTTATCAGTAAGTGTGTCGAGGACTGTGTACCAAAGAAGACAATACGGGTATTCCCCAATCGGAAACCCTGGCTTAACCACAGGGCTCACTCCCTGCTGAAGTTCTGGACGGAGGCGTTCAAGTCTGAAGACCCTGGCCTGTATAAGAAATCCAGGTACAATGTACGGTAAGCCACCAGGGATGCCAAAAGACAATACCACAGCAAACTAGAGACCCAGGCCAACGACACAAACCCAAGACGCCTATGGCAAGGCTTACATGAGATCACAGGCTACAAAGCAAGGCCAGGTGGAATCTCTGGGGCTGGAGCACCCCTCCCTGATGAACTGAAGAAGTTCTATGCCCGCTTTGAACAGTCAGCCAATACATCAGTGCCACCAGCCCCAACAGTCTTGGACACACCACTATTACCGCCTCGGAGGTAAGAGCTGCCTCCTTGAAAGTAAACCCGCGGAAAGTGAAGGGCCCCGACGGATTCCCTGGGCGAGCACAGCTGGCGAGTGAATTTGCAGATACCTTCACCACCTCACTCCTCCGCTCTGAGGTCCTACCTGCTTCAGGAAGACCACCATAATACCAGGACCAAAGAAGAAGAAGGTAGCCTGCCTCAACGACTACCGACCGGTGGTCCTGACATCTGCTATCATGAAATGCTTCGAGCAGCTAGTAATGAGACAGATCAACGCCAGCCTCCCAGATGGTCTAGATCCATTGCAGTTTGCCTACCGTGGCAACCGATCCACAGCAGATGCTATCTCTCTGGCCCGACAATCAACTCTCGAACATCTCGCCAACAAGGTCACCTACGTCAGACTGCTATTCTTGGACTACAGCTTGCCTCCACCATTATCCCAACAAGACGAATAACCAAACTCTGCAACCTTGGACTTGACCCCTCCCTGTGCAGCTGTATCCTTGACTTCCTCACCAACAGACTGCAATCTGTCAGGATAGGCAACAGTACCTCCTCCACAATAGTCCTCAACACCGGGGTCCCGCAAGGATGTGTGCTACACACACGACTGTGTGGCAAGATTCAACTCCAATTAATTCTGTAAGTTTGCAAATTATACGATGTGGTGGGTTGTATCTCAAGCAACGACGAATCAGACTACAGGAGGGAGATAAATCACTTGGTTGCATGGTGTGCCGAAAACAACCTTCTCTAAATGTCGGAAAGACCAAGGAACTGATCATCGACTTCAGGAAACGTAACACGACCCTCCCCCGTCTGCATCAATGGCTCCGAAGTGGAGATGGTCGATAGCTTCAAGATCCTGGGGGTCACCATCACCGACAGTCTGTCCTGGTCCACTCACATTGATGCAACAGCCAAGAAAGCCCAACAACGTCTCTACTTCCTATGGAAGCTAAAGAAATTCAGCATGTCTGCATCGACTCTCACAAACTTCAACAGATGTGCCATAGAGAGCATCCTATCCTGCTGCATTACAGCCTGGTATGGCAACTGCTCCGTCCAAGATCGCAAGAAACTGCGGAGTGTGGTGAACTCAACCCAACGCATCACACAAGCTTGCCATCCTGCCGTTGATTCTGTATACACCTCCTGCTGCCTCAGAAAGGCAGATGGCATTGTCAGAGACCCCTCACACCCAGGTTTTGCCCTCTTCCAGACCCTTCCATCAGGCAGAAGATACAGAAGTCTGAAGACCTTCACATCCAGACATAGGAACAGCTTCCCCACAGCTACTAGACTCCTCAACGACTCCCCCTCGGACTGATCTGTTCCCTGTAGGAACACTATTCACGACGCCCTATGCTGCTCTTGTTTGGCCTTCTTCAACACTGTAACCAATCACATTTTATTGATGCACCACTGTCAATGTACTCTGGCAATTATTCTTTTGTCTACTATGTACGTACAGTGTACATTCCCTTGGCCGCAGAAAAATGCTTTTCACTGTACTTCGGTGCATATGACAATAAATATCAATCAATCAATCAACATGTTAAACTATAATTATCCCAACTAATGTGAGGGAAGTTGAAATCCCCGAAGATAATTCCCCATTACTATTATATTTACACATCTCAGTGAATTGTCTACATATCTTCTCTTCTATTGCCTGCTGACTGTTTGAGGTTCTATAATACACTCCCAGTAATGTGACTGCCCCCTTGTTATTCCCACGCTCTACTGACAAAGCCTGATTTGAGGACCCTTCCAAGATATCGGGTGAGATCTTCCGGCTGTTCACACTGGTTGGATCTCCCAGTCTCGCCGACGATTCACGCCTGCCGTGGATTTCCCGACGCCACGGAGTGGATTCAGTGGGAAATCCCATCGACAGCAATGGTCCAGAGATTCCCGTCACTGGTCAACAGTGGGTCACCTCCTGCTGCCAAGAAACATGCCATGGGTAGACCAGAGAGTCTCACCCATCATCCCTTCTTACTGTAGTAACTTACTCCTTAATTAATAATGCAAAATAACCCGTTGAAAGCATCCTATCTGGCTGCGTTACAGCCTGGTATGGCAACTGCTTGGCCCATGACCGTAAGAAACTTCAGAGAGTCGTGAACACCGCCCAGTCCATCACATGAACCTGCCTCCCATCCATTGACTCTGTCTACACCTCCCGCTGCCTGGGGAAAGCGGGCAGCATAATCAAAGACCCCTCCCTCCCAGCTTACTCACTCTTCCAACTTCTTCCATTGGGCAGGAGATACAGGGATGGGATTCTCTGATCCCGATGGCGAAATCGCGTTCGTCAATTGGCCAGTGAATCCCCGGTTACGACCAAATCGGTGTGGGAGTTGCTGCTTTTGCGATGCTCCGACCCCACCAAAGCGGCGTATCGACGACCTCAGGATGTAGCCTGAGGCCCATCCCCGATGCTCCGTCCCAGACCGGCCGAGTTCCCGACGGCCTCATTCGCGTGCGGTATCACCCGTCGGGAACCCGGCGTGGTGGCTGCGGAATCAGTCCAGCGCCGCCACAGTCGGGGAGGGCCAATCCGCGGGCAGGGGGGAATTTGTCAGGAGCTGGGGGCACAGTTGGAGGGTAGTCCGGGCTTCGCGAGCCGGCAGAAGGGGGGGCACTATTTAGCAGGCCGGGTCCGCGGGTGGCTGGCCGCTGCAGGCCGCCACCGTGCATATTGCACGACCACGGCCTGGCAATTCTCTGTCGGCATCTAGCGCCGGGTGCTCTACACTGCTCGGCTGCTATCCCCCAGCTAAATGGAGGATCGGTGGCCGTTTTACGCTGAATGTTCAGTCGTATAACGCCACCGTTCCCACGCCGGCGAGGGGACATAGCCTCAAAATCAGAGTACCCAGCCCTAGGAGTCTGAGAACACGCACTAACAGATTCAAAAACAGCTTCTTTCCCGCTGTTACCAGACTCTGGAATGACCCTCTTGTGGACTGATCTGGGGCGGGATTCTCCGACCCCCTGCCAGGTCGGAGAATCGTCGGGGAGAGGCGTGAATCCCGCCCCCGCCGGCCGCTGAATTCGGCGGGGGCGGGAATCGCGCTGCTCCGGTCGGCGGCCCCCCGCCCCCCCCCCCCCCCCCCCCCCAGCGATTCTCCGGCCCGCAATGGGCCGAAGTCCCGCTGCTGTCATGCCAGTCCCGCCGGCGTGAATCAAACCACCTACCTTGCCGGCGGGACTGGCGGCGCGGGCGGGCTCCGGGGTCCTGGGGGGGGCGTGGGGCTATCTGGCCCCGGGGTGTGCCCCCACGGTGACCTGGCCCGCGATCGGGGCCCACCGATCCGCGGGTGGGCCTGTGCCGTGGGGGCACTCTTTCCCTTCCGCCTCGGCCATCGCCTCCGCGATGGCCGATGCGGAAGTGACCCCCCCCTCCCGCGCATGCGCGGGGATGACGCCAGCAGCCGCTGACGCTCCCGCGCATGTGCGGACTCCTGCCGGCCGGCGGAGTCCCTTCGACCCCAGCTGGCGTGCTGCCAAAGGCCTTTCCCGCTGGCTGGTGGCGTGCCAACCACTCCGGCGTGGACCTAACCCCTCAAGGTGAGGGCTTGGCCCCCTAAAGGTGCGGAGAAATCCGCACCTTCGGGGCGGCCCGACGCCAGAGTGGTTCCCGCCACTCCATCCCGCCGGGACCCCCCACCCCGCCGGGTAGGGGAGAATCCCGCCCCTGATCTCTTCACACATCTTCTCTACTGAGTAGTACTGCACTCCTGTATACTTCACCCGATGTCTGTGTCTATGTATTTACATTGTGTGTTTATCGTACATCATGTGTTTTCTCATGTATGGAACGATCTGCCTGGACTGTACGCAGAACAAAACTTTTCACTGCACCTCATGACAATAAATCCAATGAAACCTTTCACACCCTCCCCTGTCTCGCCTGAAGATCCTGTGCCCTGGAATGTTGAGTTGTCAGTCCTGCCCCTCCCTCAACCAGATCTCTGCGGTGACAACAATATCGCAATTCCACATGGCAGAGGAGACAAGGGGAACATGTTCTGCTGCTCTTCAGGTACATGTAGAATCTTTGACACCGACTCGAACATGCTGGATGGCACCTCTCTTTGACAGTACATAACAATGCAGCACTTCCTCAGTCGCAAGAGTGTTAGCTTGGATAATAGATTCAAGTATGTGTGGGGTTTGTGCCTGCAACATCGGAGCCAATTGTGATTACAGCTCTTGTGCCAAACTGGCACGTTAAACAACCCTAAAATCCTCTTTTTTGAGGTAAAGTTGACCGTATTAATCACCGGGGGTGTTTGGTAGCATTCTGGTGGGTAGGTGGGTGACCGATGAGGTCAATCGGCACCCGGAAAGTTCCACTGCAAATAGGGCTGGATGCTGCAGACGATTGAGTTTTGCTGGCTCAGGACTTTCCCCCGTGTTTTTACTTCCTCTGCTTCTGCTGCATCTGCCATGCACACGTCCGCTCACTCTGCATGTCCAAATCCCGCTGAAGCATCTCTGCATCCTAAAGAACAAAGACCAATACAGCACAGGAACAGGCCCATCAGCCCTCCAAGCCTGTACCAATCACGTGTCCTATCTAGACCAACCGCTTGTGTCCTTCTATACCCCGTCTGTTCATGTGCCTATCCAGATTAGTCTTAAAGGTCGCTAACATGTCTGCCTCAACCACCTCACTTGGCAGTGCATTCCAGACCACCACCACCCTCTGGGTATAAAACTTCTCCCGCACATCTCCTCAGAACCTAACCCCTCTCACCTTGAATTTGTGCCCCCTTGTAATTGTCATTTCCACCCTGGGAAAAAACCTCCAACTGATCACCCTATCTATATCCCTAATAATTTTAAAAACTTTTATCAGGTCATCCCTCAACCTCCACCTCTCTAGCGAGAGCAATCCCAGTTTATTCAATCTTTCCTCATAGCTAATACCCTCCATACCAGGCAACATCCTGGTAAACCTTTTCTGTACCTTCTCCAAAGCCTCCATGTCCTTCTGGCAGTGCGGTGACCAGAATTGGACACAGTATTCCAAATGTGGCCTAACCAACATTCTATATAACTGTAACATAATTTCGAGCTTTTATACTCGATACCCCGTCCTATGAAGGCAAGCATGCCGTATGCTTTCTTTCCACCATTTCCACCTGTGCAGCCACTTTTAAGGATCTGTGGATCTGCACGCCCAGACCTCTCTGTGTCTCTATGCTCCTGAAGGTTCTGTCATTTATTTTATAGCTCCCACCTGAATTGGATCTACCAAAATGCATCACCTCGCATTTGTCCGGGTTAAATTCCATCTCCTATTTCTCTGCCCAATTTTGCAGCCTATCTATAACCCTGTTCTATCCTCCTCACAGATTAGACTCCCACCCAGCTTTGCATCATCTGGAAATTTGGAGATAATACATTTAGTTCCGTTGTCCAAATCATTAATATGTAATGTGAAATTTGGAATCCTAGCACAGATCCCCGCAGTGCCCCACTAGTCACTGCCACTCAGACAAAGATTCATTTATTCCAACTTTTTGCTCCCTGTTTGTTAACCAGCTTTCTCTCCATCTCAAGACACTATCTGAAATCCAATGCACTTTAACTTCACATAGTAATCTGCTATGTGAGACCTTGTCAAAACACTTCTGAAAGTCTAAATAAATCCCATCCACCGGTTCTCCCTGGTCAGTTCTACGAGCTACATCTTCAAAGAATTCTCGTAGATTTGTCAAGCAAAATTTCCCTTTCGTAAATCCATGTTGACTTTGTCTGATTATGCCACTGCTTACCAAATGCGGTACTATGAAATCCTTGATAATGGACTGTAGCAACTTCCTTACTACCAACGTTAGGTTCGCTGGTCTATAGCACCCTGTTTTCTCTCTGCCTCCCTTTTTGAATAGCAGGCTGACATTAGCTACCCTCCAATCAGTAGGAATTGCAGCTATTGAGGACAGATATTGGGCGGGATTCTCCTGTCCGGGGACTAAGACCCCACGCCGGTGAGAAAACCAGCGTGAACCACTCCGGCGTCAACAGCCCCCGAAAGTGCGGAATTCTCCGCAGGTCCGGGGGCTAGGTGAACGGCGGAGTGGTTGACGCCACGCTAGCTGGCGCCGAAGGGACTGCGTGAGTTAGCGCTTGCGCTGAAGGGCCACCGTGATCTCGCGCAGAACGGCTGCCGTGGTTCCGCGCATGCGCAGACTGGCCGGCGTATTCTGGCACATGCGCCGGGGGTTGTCTTCTCCGCGCCGGCCATGGCGGAGCCCTACAGGGGCCAGCGCGGAAGGAAGGAGTGCCGCCAAGGCACAGGCCCGCCCGAAGATCGGTGGGCCCCGATCATGGGCCAGGCCACCGTGGGGCCCCCCCCCCCCGATCATGGGCCAGGCCACCGTGGGGCCCCCCCCCGGGGTCAGATCCCCCCTCGCCCCCCTGAGGACCGCACCAGCCGACTTACCTGCCAGGTCCCGCCGTGTGGGACCATGTCGAATCCATGCCGTCAGCACTGGCCAGGAACTGACGGCCGCTTGTCCCATCGGGGCCCGGAGAATTGCCAGGGAGCCGCTGCCAATGGCCCCTGACTGGCGTGGCGTGAACCCCGCCCCCGCCCGAAAACCAGCGCTGGAGAATACGGCAGCCGGCGTCCGGGCGTCGGGGCAGGATTCGCGCCGCCCCTCGGGGGTTCTCCGAATCCCGCTGATTATCACAGATGATGTGGAATCTGTCTGGGTCAAATTAAGAAACACCAAGGGGCAAAATACATTTATATGGGTGGTATACAAGCCAACAAACCTTAGTGATATTGTTGGGAATAGCATTGAATGGGAAATCAGAGGTGCATGTGATAAAGGAACATCTGTGATTATGGGTGACTTTAATCTGCCTATAGTTTGGGTGAGTAAATTAGCCACAGTACAATAGAGCACTCATTTTCAAACTCAGGGTCACAGGTCACAGGTGGGTCGCGGGGCTTTTAAAAATACCGGCCGTGACCGGCTTTCGAACGCCGGCTGTCCTGCGCATGCGTGCCCGCTCAGCAGTGCGCAGGCCCAGAGCCCAGCGCGACAGGCCGCCTCCTCCTCACGTCAACGCACTGATCCAGGAGCAGGTTTTTAAATAAAACCGAAGGAGTCTTCTCTCCAGAAGTGGTGACAGAGAGCGGGTCACGTGCCCCGTCCACTGATGTCACGTGCTTTGGGCGCGAGAGCGATTCCTCCACTTTGTAGCTGCCAGCAGTGCTGGTGTGAACCCCAGGGCCTCTGGCGAATCCAGTACTGTTTCTCAGTGGAACCGATTATGTTCCATGTGGCGCCGGTGCCAGCCCCTCATCAGTCGCTGTTTCGGTGCGGGGTGCGGCGCCAGTTTTGCTGTCGTGGAACTCCACGAATCCTGCGCCGGTGTCAACGTCTCAGGAACGGAGATACTCTCGGCGGATCGGTGCCGAGTGGATGGGCCGAATGCCCTTCTTCAGCACTGTAGAGATTCTGTGAAACCTGTACACAGTACAGGTGTGCTGTCCCCAGTGTCCTGTACAGTTGTAGAAAGGCCTCCCTATGTTTATACTGCACCGTCCTAGCACAAAGGGCAACAGTCCATTTGCGTTGCCAATTACTTGCACGCTCACGTTTTGTGATTCATGTGTAAGGACACCCAGATCCTTCTGTACCCAGAATACTACAGTCTCTCTCCACTTAAATAATCGTTAAACATCCCAGTCTGAGCTTGGCCTTTCTGTGCACCGTTCACTGCAAAAGCAAAGGAATGCATCCCATCCCCCGCCAAAGATAAATTCCAGAATCAAGTAACGGCAAACTAGCTTTGCCAACCACTCCAAAGGTGGCCCCATCTGTTTAATTCTCATGTGCCAGTTTACATGGAGCAGAGATACATTAGCTTGTGGGTTCATTATACCTTGTAAAATCAGCGCAAAACACAATTTGCAATATAATATGAGCCCCCGATTATGGTCCATATGTAGTGAAGGTTATTCATGTAGGCCCCGCCTTCTCAACCTTGCCTGAGGTGTGGTGACCCTCAGGTTAAATCACTGCCAGTCAGCTCTCCCCCCTCAAAGAGGAAAGCAGCCCCTGGGACTATGGACTTTACCTTTTTATTCAGATCAGGAAACCTCCTTAATTCCACCAAAGTTACCTGGTAGAGGTACAAAGCAGATTTCACCTCTCCAACTCAAGGTCCAATTTTAATTCCCTTATAGATGTTAGGCGGATGGGCCATGATAAAATTGCCCCTTTGTGTCCAGGGATGTGTAGGTTAGATGGGGTTACGGGCCAGGGCTGTGGGCCTAGCTGGGGTGCTCTTTCAGAGGGCGATGGAGAGGCGATGGGCCGTATTGCCTCCTCCTGGGCTGTGGGGATTCTACGGTCTCCCAACTGAGTCCATGATTCGTTATCTACATGGTGGCACAGTGGTTAGCACAGTTGATTCACAGCGCCAGGGACCCAGGTTCGATTGCCACTTGGGTCACTGTCTGTGCAGAGTCTGCACGTTCTCCCCGTGCCTGCGTGGGTTTCCTCCGGGTGCTCCGGTTTTCTTCCACAAGTCCCAAAAGACATGCTTGTTCGGTGAATTGGACATTCTGAATTCTCCCTCTGCGTACCCGAACAGGCGCCGGAATGTGGCGACTAGGGGATTTTCACAGTAACTTCATTGCAGTGTTAATGTAAGTCTACTTGTGACACTAATAAAGATTATTATTATTATTTTGTGACACAGCATCCCTGCCTCTGAGCCAAGTTCTTGGGGTTCGGGTCAGTTCATAATGCGGGCAAACGGGTTGAGTATCAACCTGTAAAATCCTTCCAACACTCCAGTGCCTGGCGGTAAGAGCGGGACAGACTCCTGGTCAGCCATGTGGAGTGACGCCCCCTCAAGCTATAAGTCTCTGGCCACAGAAAAGTGACCCGTTCCAGCAATAACGACTTATGGAAACTGATGTCCCAGGTGGTACACAGAAAGCCTGCATTGTTTCTCTGAAGTACGGATAGGATGGGCAACCCACCCCCCCTCCCGGGGCTGGGGCACTTGATAGGATTTTGCTCGCCAAGGGTTAAAGAGCCGCGTACGATGGAGTCACGATAAGATGAGCTACGGTCTAATTGGCGGAACAGGCTCGAGGGGCTGAATGGCCGCCAGTGCGTTTGCCGACAACATGGCTGAGCCACTCCGCCCAGATACAATCGGCCAAGGAGAGCTGGGGTGGCCAGCAGGTTGCCTGTGAGAAACCAATGTAATCCATTGTTAACAGTTCACTAACTGAGCAATTGAGAACATGAATTACTTAAAGTCCAATAAAACATTTTCCAAAGGAATTCACTGGCATCCATAAACAGTCCACGCTAAATCTACTCATTTTTGGCACTGTTTCAGCTCCCCGTTAAGCTTCTGCAAGCGAGTTGGTGGCTTCGAATTCCTTGTGAAGTCATGAAAGTGGAAGGTACCCCGACACAAAGCTTGCGGTGCTATGTAAATGCAGGGATCTCATTTTTCAGTCCTTTGCACTGTTTCCCAAGAAACGCAAGCAACAAACTGGGATAAAACAAGCTTGCCAGGGTAGTGTGGAGATCTAACCACCATAGTGCTGTCAGAAAGAAGTAATGGCAAAATGAAGAACCTGTTCCCTCGTGTGCCCCATCCTTTAATACTTAATAGATTGCGAACAAGGCCATCAGTTTACAGAGACTGAATAAGTCAAATTCCATTTTTATTACACGGGATTTTTTTTTTTGAACCAATGTCCTGGATTTTGCTCTCCAGCGATTCACTCAGTGTTTCTCCCTGAGGATGTGTAGCCAACAGCCGTGCTTGTAGTATGTGAAGGAGATGTTCGACCCCCTGTATCAGCAGTTTCTGCTCCAACCCAAATCCCGCTTTTGATGTGGATTTCCAGGATTTTTTACCAGCGGGTGCACTTGCTGGTCCCGCCCTCCACTCTCTCTGTCAACTGGTGTTCTTCCAAGAACTGAGCATTTGTACAGAGAGGGATGGAGGAGGGGGATTCTGAGAGGCTGAGGATCGGGGAAAGGGGGAGGTAACAGGGAGGTGGAGAAGGGGGCGTAGAGGTGGGGGATGGGAGAGGAAGAAACCAGGTGGGATGGGAGGAGATTGAATGTAGGAGGGTGAAGGGATGGGGCAGGAGGAGGAATCAGGGGCGTGTGAGTGTCTGTGTACTTGTGTGCGCCTAAGTTTGTGTGTGTATGTGCATGTGTGTATATGTATTTGTGAATGTGTGTGTGTGGGTGTATGTCGGGTTGTGTGTGTGGGTGTATGTCTGGGTGTGTGACTGGGTGTGTGTGGGTATGTGAGTGTGAAAGTGTGTGGTGATATGTGTGTGGGTGTGTGTCGGGTTGTGTGTGGGCGTATGTCTGGGTGTGTGAATGGGTGTGTGACTGTGGGTGGGTATGTGAGTGTGAAAGTGTGTGGTGATATGTGTGTGGGTGTGTGTGGGTGTATGTCTGGGTGTGTGAACGGGTGTGTGACTGTGGGTGGGTATGTAAGTGTGAAAGTGTGTGGTGATATGTGTGTGGGTGTGTGTCGGGTTGTGTGTGGGTGTATGTCTGGGTGTGTGAATGGGTGTGCGACTGGGTGTGTGTGGGCATGTGAGTGTGAAAGTGTGTGGTGGTATGTGTGTGGGTGTGTGTCGAGTTGTGTGTGTGGGTGTATGTCTGGGTGTGTGAATGGGTGTGTGACTGTGGGTGGGTATGTGAGTGTGAAAGTGAGTGGTGGTATGTGTGTGGGTGTGTGTAGGGGGTATGGGAGTGTAGGTATGTGGGTGGATGTGTGTGTGGGTGGGTGGGTGTTTGTGGGTGTGTGAGTGGGTGGGTGGGTGTTTGTGGGTGTGTGAGTGGGTGGGTGTGTGAGTGGGTGGGTGGGTGTTTGTGGGTGTGTGAGTGGGTGGGTGGGTGTTTGTGGGTGTGTGAGTGGGTGGGTGGGTGTGTGTGGGTGTGTGAGTGGGTGTGTGGGTGTGTGTGGGTGTGTGAGTGGGTGGGTGGGTGTGTGTGGGTGTGTGAGTGGGTGGGTGGGTGTGTGTGGGTGTGTGTGGGTGTGTGAGTGGGTGGGTGGGTGTGTGTGGGTGTGTGAGTGGGTGGGTGGGTGTTTGTGGGTGTGTGAGTGGGTGGGTGGGTGTTTGTGGGTGTGTGAGTGGGTGGGTGGGTGTTTGTGGGTGTGTGAGTGGGTGGGTGGGTGTGTGTGGGTGTGTGAGTGGGTGGGTGGGTGTGTGTGGGTGTGTGTGGGTGTGTGAGTGGGTGGGTGGGTGTGTGTGGGTGTGTGAGTGGGTGGGTGGGTGTTTGTGGGTGTGTGAGTGGGTGCCTGTGTGGGTGCAGGCTTCCAGGCACAAAAAACAACCATCAGCCATCACCCCCTGCCTCCTGCCACTAAGCCAGTCTTGGATCCAGTTTGCCAAATTGCCCTGGATCCCATGGGCTCTTAGCTTCTTCATCAACTTCCCAATGTGGGACCTTGTCAAAAGCTTACTAAAGTCCATGTAGACTACATCAACCGCACTACTCCTCCATACACTTAGTCGCCTCCTCAAAAAATTCAATCAAATTTGTAAGACGTGACAGGGTTCTCCATCGGCGAAATTGGGAAACGCGATCGGGCGGAAAATTGGTTTTGGCGCTGAAATCGTGGTGCCGGTTTCACATCAACTTGCAATTCTCTGGCGCCTCAACAGCGGCATTAATGCGTTCCGCTCCACACATGCAGTAAACTTCATTTGCATGTCATTAGCGAGCCTCACCTGGTGATGCGACCATCAATTCACACGAGACGATTAATAGAAGTGAACAGTGGTTTTAATAACCTAGATCTGTGCCTGCCTGCGACTGCTCTGTACTGAGTGCCGCCTACGGGCTGCAGGTTCATATACCGTCCCCGAGGGGGCGGAGCCACGGGCGGAGCCCACAGGGGCATCAACATAGTACAGTACAATACAGTGGTGAATTGCAGTAGCAATACGTTCACCACATTCACCCCCTGTTAAAAATTGAAGTCCGGCGGGGGTGAAGTGGGCTCACATATCGAGTCTGTCCGGAGCCTTAATCGTTCTCCGTGATCGCCTCAGCTCCGGCTTCGCTGCGGGCACGGGTGTTGGACCCGTTGACTCCGGGAGCGTGTCGTCTGGAGCTTCATCACGGTGTGTCGGCGATGGGGGAAGGGGGAGTGTAGGCCGTGTATAGGCGGGGGTGGTGTTCAGGATCCCCAGGGGGGTAGTTGGTAGCCCGCTGTGAGGGATTCGGTTGGTTGGTGATGGTCGCTGGGGAACCAGCGGGGGCCAGATCCCGGAGGGAGACTGTATCCTGTCGTCGGTCGCGGTGCGCCACGTAGGCATACTGAGGGTTGGCATGTAGGAGCTGGACCCTCTCGACCAGAGGGTCGGACTTAAGTCTCCTCATGTCCCCGGTGTTGTCAGCCAGGTCGGAAGCGAGACCCGTTCGTGGCTGTGCAGAGGAGCGCCTGAATGGAGTGGAGCGCTTCGGGGAGGACCTCCTGCCAGCGGGAAACTGGGACACTTCTAGACCGTAGGGCCAGAAGGACGGCCTTCCATACCGTTGCGTTCTCCCTCTCCACCTGTCCGTTTCCCCGGGGGTTGTAGCTGGTAGTCCTGCTCGGGGCAATGCCCTTACCGAGCAGGTACTGACGCAGCCCATTGCTCATAAAAGAGGAGCCCTGGTCACTGTGTAAGTAGGGGAACCGAACAGGGTGAAGATGCTGTGCAGGGCCTTAATGACAGTGGCCGTGGTCATGTCGGGACATGGGATGGTGAAGGGGAAACGACGTTGAGAAAGTACACGTTGCGGTGAGTGGAGGGAAGGGGCCCTTTGAAATCGACGCTGAGTCGCTCAAAGGGGCGGGAGGCCTTCACCAGGTGGGTCTTGTCTGGCCGATAGACGTGCGGCTTGCACTCCGCGCAGACTTGGCAGTCCCTGGTCATGGCCCTGACCTCCTCGGTGGAGTAGGGTAGGTTGCGGGCCTTGATGAAGTGGAGAAGCCGGGTGACCCCCCGGTGACAGAGGTCATTTAGATGGCCCAAAGTCGGTCATCTTGCGCGCTGGCGCATGTGCCGCGAGACAGAGCATCTGGGGGCTCATTGAGCTTCCCAGGACGATACACGATATCGTAATTATAAGTGGAGAGTTCGATTCTCCACCTCAAGATCTTATCATTCTTGATCTTGCCCTGCTGTGTGTTGTTGAACATAAAGGCTACCGACTGTTGGTCGGTGACGAGGGTGAACGTCCTACTGGCCAGGTAGTGCCTCCAGTGCCGCACAGCTTCCACAATGGCTTGAGCTTCCTTTTCAACAGAGGAGCGTCGAATCTCGGAGGCGTTGAGGATATGGGAAAAGAAGGCCACGGGCCTGCATGCCTGGTTAAGGGTAACGGCCAGGGCGACGTCTGACGCATTGGCTCTCCACCTGGAAGGGGATGGACTCGTCCACCGAGTGCATCGCGGCCTTGGTAATGTCTGCCTTGATGCTGCTGAAGGCCAGGCGGGCCTCAGTCGTCAGGGGAAAGATGGTGGCTTTGATAAGTGGGCGGGCTTTGTCCGCAGAGGTGGGGACCCACTGGGCATAATATGAGAAGAACCCCAGGCATCTCTTCAGGGCCTTGGGGCAGTGGGGAAGGTGACGTTGCAGGAGGGGGTGCATGCGGTCGGGGTCGGGCCCTAGTACTCCGTTTTCCATGGCAAAGCCGAGGATGGCTAGTCGGGCTGTGCGGAAAATGCATTTCTTCTTGTTGTAGGTGAGGTTAAGGGATTGGGCGGTTTGGAGGAACTTCTGAAGGTTAGCGTCGTGGTCCTGCTGATCATGGCCGCAGATTGTGACATTATCGAAGTACGGGAACGTGGCCCGCAGCCTTTGCTGGTCAACCATTCAGTCCATCGTCCTTGCGAAGACCGAGACCCCATTGGTGACGCCGTAGGGGACCCTGAGGAAGTGGAAGAGGTGGCCGTCTGCCTCAAAGGCAGTGCAGTGGCGGTCTTCCGGGCGGATTGGAAGCTGGTGGTATGCGGACTTCAGATCTACCGTGGAAAAAACCCTGTAGTGTGCAATCTGATTAACCATATCCGCTATCCGGGGAAGGGGGTACGCATCGAGTTGCGTGTACCGATTTATGCTGTGGCTGTAGTCTACAACTGGTTCTTTTCCCCGGTCCTGACGACCACCACCTGGGCTCTCCAGGGACTATTACTGGCCTTGATGATCCCCTCCCTCAAGAGCCACTGGACCTCCGACTCGATAAAAGCCCTGTCCTGGGCACTGTACCGCCTGCTCCTGGTGCTGACGGGTTTACAGTCAGGGGTGAAGTTCGCGAAGAGCGAGGGAGGGGCGACCTTAAGGGTCGCGAGGCTACATACGGTGAGAGGGGGTAGGGGTCCGCTGAAGTTCAGGGTCAGGCTTCTGAGGTTGCACTGGAAATCCAGTCCTAACAAGAGAGAAGCGCAGAGATGGGCAAGGACATAGAGTTTAAAATTGGCGTTCTCGGCGCCTGTATCGCGACACAGTACCCCCGGATCTGCACTGAATGTGATCCGGAAGCAAGGGAGATTGTTTGAAACGCGGGGGAAATCTGGAGGGAGCAGCGCCTTACTGTGTCCAGATGGATGAAGCTCTCCGTGCCCCCGGAGTCGAACAGACAGGGCGTTTCGTGCCCATCGACCCGGACGGTCATCGTGGAGTTCTTGAGGTGCTTGGGCTGTGACTGGTCGAGAGTGACCGCGCTGAGCTGCGGGTAGCCGGCGTGGTCGGTGGTAGCGAGGGGGTCCCAAGATGGCGGCCCCCGTCGGTCGCAGGTGTCAGACGGCGTTGAAGATGGCGGCCCCCATGAGTCGCACATGGCTGGCAGGGTTGAAGATGGCAGCCAAGATGGCGGCCCAGGTGAGTCGCACGTGTTGGGCGGAGTTAACGATGGCGGCCCCCACGGATAGCACGAGGCGGATGACGCGTCAGAAGGGGGCGTTACTGGCAGGCACGCAGCCACGCTGCGGGGTCTGCGGGCCTGTGAGTCTGAGTCGGGCCTGCGATTTTGGAACTTTGGGTCGGGCCAAGCAGTCTTTGCTGGGCAACGCTGCCTGGGGTGCTGGTTCTGCCCGCAGAAATAGCAAGACGGCCCACCGGGTTGGGCGGGCAGCCGCGCGGCACAGGCCTGGGACACCCTCGGATCGGGTGATGGCCGGGCCTCCGGTGGCCACGTGGTCGGAGGGGAAGGCATTTAGGCTCTGGAAGGCTACCTCTAATGAGGTGGATAGTTTTACCGTCTCTTCTAGGTCAAGGGCGCCCTTTTCGAGAAGGCGCTGTCTGACATAGCTGGACCGGACTCCAGCCATATAGGTGTCCGGATGGCGAGTTCCATGTGCTGCGAGGCCGTGACGTCCTTGTTCCGGGCGAGTACCCTCAGGTCGCGTAGATATTCCTCCAGCGATTCCCCGGGGCATTGACGACGTGTGGTGAGGAGATGCCGCGTGAACACTTCGTTCACCGGCCTCACGTAATGTCTTTTCAGGATTGCGACCACGTCTGCGTACGTGGGCGTCCTCGATTAGTAAAATGATTCTCTGGCTCACCCGGGTGTTGAGGAGACTCAGCTTGTGTGCCTCGGTGACGGCGGGCGAGGAGGAGGAGGCGAGGTAGGCCTCAAAGCAGCGGAGGCAATGTGAGAAGATTCCTTTGGCTTCAGCTGCCTGTGGGTCGAGTTCCAGTCGATCAGGTTTGAGGGTGGCTTCCATTGCGATATCTTAGCTTATTAAATTGATGCGACCATCAATTCACACGAGATGATTAATAGAAGTGAACAGTGGTTTTAATAAACTAGATCTGCGCCTGCCTGCGACTGCTCTGTACTGAGTGCCGCCTACAGGGTGCAGGTTTATATACCACCCCTGAGGGGGCGGAGCCACAGGCGGAGCCCACAGGGGCATCAACATAGTACAGTACAATACAGTGGTGAATTGCGATAGCAATACGTTCACCACACCTGGTATTCTCCGGGACCTCCGGAATCCCCGACGATGAGCTTCACTTGTGTTTTTCAAAATGGAGAAACAGGCGCCGTGGCTGATGAGGGAGAGACAGGAGGTAGGACGTGCAGAGGTTCGACTGTGGACTGCCAGACCTGACAGTGGCTGGGCTGGCTGGGGTGGGTGGGGGAGGGTGTAGCCATGTAAAGTGGCCACCTGAAAAGGACCATGGGAATTGTAGTCAATTTGGGAAACAGACAGGCACACAGCCTCTGTGTGTTGTGCAAAGAATCCAGACTTGGCTGAAACTTGTGTCCATTAAGAGTCGATCACCATTTCCCCCAGGACAATAGAGTTTGAATCAAGGAGTTACACCAGCAGCAGACTAACCGGCGCCACCCCCCCTTATTTGAAAAGGCCTACGTGCCTGGGACAATGATAGCTGGAACCCGCCCAGCGATCGAGGTATCTGCCCCCTAATTGGCTGAGATCGATGAGGGTGATTGAAAACCTTATCGATCCATTGGACCTGGAGTAAGGACCGCCCAAAAGGGCGTAAAAGAGACGAAGGATAAAAAGCCCTGTGCACTAGAGATCTGCCTCTTTTGGGACCGGCCTGTCTGCGACCAACTGCAGCAGAACAACAAGGACGAGCCCAGCTGAGACGAACCCAACAACTTCCAAACCGACCACGCGGACCCGGATAAAGGTCTTATCTCACAAACTGCTCGGGGCCGTTTAGCACACGGCTAAATCGCTGGCTTTGAAAGCAGACCAAGGCAAGCCAGCAGCACGGTTCAATTCCCGTACCAGCCTCCCCGAACAGGCTCCGGAATGTGGCGACTAGGGGCTTTTCACAGTAACTTCATTGAAGCCTACTTGTGACAATAAGCAATTTTCATTTTCATAAAGGGTAAGAAAAGGCAATGGGGGGGTGGGGATGACCCCCCATGGGACTGGGTCAGTGTCCGGTCATGGGCCGCCATTGCCGCGGCCTGCAAGGCAGCCATCTTGCTGCGCACACCACTGACCACCCACCCTGGCCCCAGGTTCTGCAGAGTGACACCAGCCGTATCGGTGCTCCGGCGCCCATACCCCAGCCTACACGCTCCCACCCCACCAACCCCGCACCCCAGCTCCCACTCTCCACTCCACCACCTCCGCGCTCCACCCTCCGCCATGCTATCCTTCCCAACCGGCTGCTGGTGGGCATCAAGTGGCCCGCACAAGGGCAACACCGACAGTAGTCCCCACGGAGGGCACCAGATGGGCGAACTGGCAAGGGCAGCACCAGCCGGCAGTACTGCTGATAGCAGGGACATGCGCCAGGGCCAGAGGCCTCCTCCGTGCCGGGCACCGACGGGGCCAGGGGCACGGGGATGGGGGCTGTGGGGTATGCGGGGTCAGAGTCCGTAGTGCCAACTGGAGCCATCATGTGGGCCTGGTTGGGCACTGGGGTACGCACCATGCTGAATGTGAGCCTTTCACCCCCTGCCGACAATGGATATTGGAATACAACCAGCAACGGTGGCCTTCCTCCTAGTCGCCGAGGTCCTGGACGATACACTGAGGCTGTATGAGCTGACGCTGCTCGAGAAGGAGGAAGCTGCAGAAGTGGAGCCTGCCCCAGAGGAGCATGAGGCAGCTGGTGAGAATGGAGAGCCGGACGCCCAACAGGCCTACAAAGAGGACGAGGAGGTGCAAAGGAGGCGCCGCGTGAGGCCTTGTGTGTACAGGCAGCGCCTGTCATTCGAGGATTTTTATTCATATGTAAAAAGCAAGTGGGTGGCCAGGGAAAGTATTGGACAACTTAACGACAGTGGGGGTAATCCATGTGTTGAGCCAGAGGAAATGGGCGAGGTACTAAATGAGTACTTTGCATCAATGTTCACCAAAGAAAGGGACGTTGTGGAAGATGATTCTTGGGTAGGGTGTGTGGACAGTCTGGATCATGTCAACATCGAAAGGGAGGAGGTATTGGATTGTTTAAAGGAAATTAAGGTAGATAGGTCTCCTGGGCTTTGACTGACATCTTTGTATCCACATTGACTCCAGGTGAGATCCCAGAGGACTGGAGGAAAGCTAATGTGGTACCGCTGTCTAAGAAAGGTAGCAGGGATAATCCAGGGATAATCCATGAAACTGTAGGTCAGTGAGCCTCAAGTCGGTAGTAGGTACATTATTGGAGAGAATTCTCAGGGACAGGGTTTATACCCATTTTGAAACAAGTGGATTCATGAACAATAGACAGCATGGTTTTGTGAAGGGGAGGTGGTGCTTCACTAACTTGATCAAGCTTTTTGAGGAGGTGACAAAGATGATTGATGAGGGGAGGGTGCTGGATGTTGTTTACATGGACTTCAGCACAGCCTTTGACAAGGTGCCTCATGGCAGACTGGTACAAAAGGTGAAGTCACACGGGATCAGAGGTGAGGTGTTAAGATGGATACAGAACTGGCTCGGTCACAGAACATAGAACATAGAACATTACAATGCAGTACACGCCCTTCGGCCCTCGATGTTGCGCCGACCTGTGAAACCACTCTAAAGCCCATCTACACTATTCCCTTATCGTCCATATGTCTATCCAATGATCAGTTGAATGCCCTTAGTGTTGGCGAGTCCACTACTGTTGCAGGCAGGGCATTCCATGCCCTTACTACTCTCTGAGTAAAGAACCTACCTCTGACATCTGTCTTATATCTATCTCCCCTCAATTTAAAGCTATGTCCCCTCGTGCTAGACATCACCATCCGAGGAAAAAGGCTCTCACTATCCACCCTATCCAATCCTCTGATCATCTTGTATGCCTCAATTAAGTCACCTCTTAACCTTGTTCTCTCTAACGAAAACAGCCTCAAGTCCCTCAGCCTTTCATCATAAGATCTTCCCTCCATACCAGGCAACATCGTGGTAAATCTCCTCTGCACCCTTTCCAATGCTTCCACATCCTTCCTATAATGCGGCGACCAGAATTGCACGCAATACTCCAAATGCAGCCACAGAGTTTTGTACAGCTGCAACATGACCTCATGGCTCCGAAACTCACTCCCTCTACCAATAAAAGCTAACACACCGTACGCCTTCTTAACAACCCTCTCAACCTGAGTGGCAACTTTCAGGGATCTATGTACATGGACACCGAGATCTCTCTGCTCATCTACACTGCCAAGAATCTTACCATTAGCCCAGTACTCAGTCTTCCTGTTATTCCTTCCAAAATGAATCACCTCACACTTTTCTGCATTAAACTCCATTTGCCACCTCTCAGCCCAGCTCTGCAGCTTATCTATGTCCCTCTGTAACTTGTAACATCCTTCCGCACTGTCCACAACTCCACCGACTTTAGTGTCATCTGCAAATTTACTCACCCATCCTTCTACGCCCTCCTCCAGGTCATTTATAAAAATGACAAACAGCAGTGGCCCCGAAACAGATCCTTGTGGTACACCAAGGATTGGAAAGAAGGACTCAGGGAGTCCAGGGAAGGTGGAGGGGGATGGGGGTGGGACACCAGGGTGGTGAGCGCTGGCTGAACTGCGGTCCCTGAGCCAAGCCCACCCCCCAAAGTCTGTTCATTCCCCCAACCCCTCCGCACCCCTTCTGCAGCCAACCCAGACCAGCCCACCCCTCACACCCTTCTGACAGAACACTGAGGCACGTTGTCACATTGTGCATAGGTGTTTAATGTGAAATATATACAGATTTGTGCCCGAGCCCTTGTCGCCAAACTGAGCCCTGCACCCATGCCAACTTAACTGGTGTCTACCTTTCTGGCCTTACGGGCCCTAACACTACATCTAGGTGGATCCACAATTGGTACAGTCGGAGTGGAAGTGGCCTACTGTGATTCCCGCCCTGTCACCTGGGTCATCGTTAGCATGCATCTTCTGGCCTGGATGGGCCCGGCCGCTGCTCGGGTGTCTCAGGTGGTGTGGTGCTGCCCTCTTCTGCCAGCTGCCCACCAGAAGCGCCAGGGACAGAAGGAGGGAGTCACCACCATGGGCCCCATCACCTCCTCCTCCCTCGGGGTGCCCAATGGCCCCTGGGCTACTCCATGGGATAGGACTGCGAGTGGAGCTAACCCTGAGTCTCCCCCGCCACCTGGCGCTGCCAGTCCTGGAGGCCCGCTGCTGTCTCGACCAGGGTCTGCATGCTCATGGCCATGGAGCACAGGGAGTGGCCCACCTCCGCTTGGGACTGCACCACATCACGCTGCGCCTGTGCCACCACCTTCTGGGTCAGTGCCACATCAGCCAATGACTGCGCCATTTCCCTCTGGGTCTGTGCCACGTTGGCCAGCACCTGGGCAATAACGCTGACGTTCCCAGCCATGGCCTGCTGTGACCGGGCCACGCTCAGGAGCGCCGCACAGCTGGCTCAGGGTCGCCTGTGAGGCGGCAACCCTGTCCTGGGTCTTGGCCAGCGCCTGTACACATTGCCCCAGGCCTTGGACATGCTGATCCATGGTCAGGACCCTCACCCCTAAGGCTTTCACCACGGACGCCACCCGTGTGGTGCTGGCCTGGGTGGCATGCATAGTCGGCACCACCTCCTGCTCCTGGAAGCGGTTGGACTCCTCCACCTGCGCCAGCAGATGCTGGGTGCTCGCCAACAACCCCTCTGCCTCTGCAACTGCATCTCCACAATCGATCAGACCGTCCGTTTCAGAAGCCTTCTGACCGACCGCCCCTCGGGAGTTGCTACCTCCACCTGCTGTACCGGAGCAGCTGTGTGGTGAACATATAACATAAGAACCAGGAGCAGGAGTAGGCCATCTGGACCTTCAAGCCCGCTCCGCCATTCAATGAGATTGTGGCTGATCTTTTGTGGACTCAGCTCTGGAACAGATAGTGTCCCAGGAGCCTATTCACCGACGTGCCCGACCGAGGTGAGTGTCTCTGGAATGGTGGAGGGTGTTGGAGGCAGCTGTGATGGGAAATCTGTGTTATCCTCGGACTCGAGCTCCGGGGTGTCCTGGGTTTCGGGGTGATGGCTCGCTTCCGTGTCGGTGTCATCGTCGCTGGTTGTGGCTGTGGCTTGGGTCAGTGTCGGGGGACACCAGAAGGGCCCGCCTGATCACCAGCACCTCCTGCAAGGCACAAGACAAGACGCATGGTTAGGCCGCGGGCCTGGGTAGAGTGGGATTTTAAAAATTCATTTATGGGATGTGGGTGACGCTGGTTAGGCCGGCATTTATTGCCATCCCTAGTTGCCCTTCAGAAGGTGGTGGTGAGCTGCCTTCTTGAACCGCTGCAGTCCCCGAGGTGTAGGTACACTCACTGTGCTGCTAGGGAGAGAGTGCCAGGATGTTGCCCTAGCCACAGTGAAGGAACGGTGATATATTTCCAAGTCAGGGTGGTGAGTGACTTGGAGGGGAACCTCCAGGTGGTGGGCTTCCCAGGTATCTGCTGCTCTTGTCCTTCTGGATGGTTGTGGTCGTGGGTTTGGAAGGTGCTGTCGAAGGAACCTTTTTGAGTTACTGCAGTGCATCTTGCAGATGGTACACATGGCTGCCACTGTTCGTCGGTGGAATGTTTGTGGAAGGAGGAGCAATCAAGCAGGCTACTTTGTCCTGGATGGCGTTGAGCTTCTTGAGTGTTGGAGCTGCACTCATCCAGGCAAGTGTAGAGTATTCCATTACACTCCTGACTTGTGCTTTGTAGATGGTGGACAGGCTTTGGGGCGTCAGGAGGTGAGTTACTTGCCGTACGAATCCTAGCCCTGGTTCAGACAATCTAGATGGCGACAGCACGGTAGCACAGTGGTTAGCACTGTTGTTTCACAGCGCCAGAGTCCCAGGTTCGATTCCCGGCGTGGGTCACTGTCTGTGTGGAGTCTGCTCGTTCTCCCCGTGTCTGCGTGGGATTCCTCCGGGTGCTCCGGTTTCCTCCCACAAGTCCCGAAAGACATGCTTGTTAGGTGAATTGGACATTCTGAATTCTCCCTCCGCGTACCCGAACAGGCGCCGGAATGTGGCGACTCGGGGATTTTCACAGTAACTTCATTGCAGTGTTAATGTAAGCCTACTTGTGACTATAAAGATTATTTTTTTTTAAAATTATCATTCTGGGTGGAGCTAAGAAGCAACAAGGGGTGTAAAACATTAATGGGAGTTGTCTGTAGGCTTCCAAACAGTAGTGGTAAGGTAGGAGATGGCATTGATCAGGAAATTGGAGTTGCATGCAACAAGAGTGCTACAGTAATCGTGGGTGATTTTAATCTACATGTAGACCAGTATATGTAGATCAATTAGCAATAATACTGAGGCGAAGTAATTCGTGCAGTGTGTGTGAGATGATTTTTTGGACCAATACGTTGAGGAATCAGCCAGGGAACATGCCATCTTAGATTTGGTATTGTGCATTGAGAATCAATCATTTGTTTTTAATGAATAAATTTGTTGTACGCGGGTCCTTTAGGGAAGAGTGACGACAACATGATAGAATTCTTCATTAGGCTGGAAAGTGCAGCAGTCCAATCCAAAACTAGGGTCTTAAACCTAAAAAAAGAAAACTACAGAGGTATGAGGCATGAGTTGGCTGCAATAGTTTGGGGAACTTCATTAGAAGGCATGAAGGTAATCGGGAAAAGCAAATATTTAAGGAACAAATGTTTGCTTTGCAACAGATCCTTTGTGGCACAAAAATAAAACAAGAAAAGTGGCCCAACCAAGGTTTACAAAAGAAATTAAGGATATTATTAGATCCAAAGAGGAATCATTAGTAGATCCCAAGAGGAGTGCATGGTGGCACAGTGGTTAGCACTGCTGCCTCACGGCGCCAGGGACCCGGGTTCAATTCCAGTCTTGGGTCACTGACTGGGTGGCGTTTGCATTTTCTCCCCGTGTCTGCATGGGTTCCCTCTGGATGCTCCCACAGTCCAAAGATGTGCAGGCTAGATGGATTGGCCATGCTCAGTTGTCCCCTAATGTCTAAAAATGTGTAGGTTATATGGGGTTACGGGCATAGGGTGGGGAAGTGGGCTTGGTAGGGTGGTCCTTCAGAGGGTCAGCGCAGACTTGATGGGCTGAATGGCCTCCTTCTGCACTGTAGGGATTCTATTCTATTCTATGTCTATATAGAGTTGCAAGAAGAAGTAGCAGGCCCGAGTGTTCGGAGCAGCGTAGAATTCAGCGCGGGAGACAGAGACTGATTAAGAGGGGAAAAATAGAGCATAAGAGTAAATTTGCAAGGAACATAAAAGAGGATATAAAAGTTTCTCTCAGTATGCAAAAAGTAAAAGATTTGTGAAGACAAATGTAGGTCCCTTACTGTCCAAAACAGGTGAATGTATAACAGAGAACAAGTAATGGCGGAGCAATTAAATAACTGCTTTAGTTCTGTCTTCCAGAATAACTAATAATTTCCCAAAAAGGAACCAAGGGTCTAGTGGGAAGGAGGAATTGAAGGGAATTAATATTAATAAAAGAATAGTGCTGGAAAAATTAATGGGACTGAAATCCAATAAATACCTAGGGCCTGATGTCTACATCCCAGGGGATTGACAGAGGTGGCCATCTTCCAAAATGAAAACCATCTTCTGGAACAGTCCCGGCAGATTGGAGGGTGGCAAATGTAACCCCACTATTTAAATAATGAAGGAGGGAGAAAACAGGGTATTACAGACTGGTTAGCCTGACATCAATAATAGGGAAAATGCAAGAGTCCATTGTAAAGATTGTGATAACAGGGCACTTGGAAAATACCAATCGGATTAGACAAAGTCAACATGGATTTATGAAAGGGAAAGCTGCTGGAACCGTTTGAGGACTTAACTAGTGGAATAGATAAGGAAGAACCAGTGAATATGTGGGGGCAGCACAGTAGCACAGGGGTTAGCACTGTTGCTTCACAGCTCCAGGATCCCAGGTTCAATTCCTGGCTTGGGTGACTGTGCGGAGTCTGCATGTTCTCCCCGTGTGTGCGTGGGTTTCCTCCGGGTGCTCCGGTTTCCTCCCACAGTCCAAAGATGTGCAGGTTAGGTGGATTGGCCATGATAAATTGCCCTTGGTGTCCGAAAAGGTTAGGTGGGGTTACTGGGTTATGGGGATAGGGTGGAAGTGAGGGCTTAAGTAGTATGCTCTTTCCAAGGGCCGGTGCAGACTCGATGGACCAAATGGCCTCCTTCTGCACTGTAGATTCTATGATTCAGAAAGCTTTTGATAAAGTCTCACATAAGAGGCTCGTGTGCAAAAGTGAAGCACATGGGATTGGGGATAATGTATTGGTATGGATTGAGAATTGGTTAGCAGACAGGAAAGAGAGTAGGAATAAATGAGTGTCTTTTTCAGAGAGAAAGGTTGTGGGTAGTGCTTGGGCCCTGGCTATGCAAAATGGGTCATAACCTCCTTGGAGCAGCAATCAACATTGGATCACCGTTCCGAAATCCACTTACCGCTGCCAAATTTCCCCCATGCCTGTCTCATCTGACCATCATGCCTGGTGAGATCTAGAGGGATCACCAGGGACCAGTGTTGATGTTTACAAGGATTGGAGCGAAGGAGGACATGCCCCTTTTTTACTGCCCAAGTTAGCACTGTTGCTTCACAACTCCAGGATCCCAGGTTCAATTCCTGGCTAGGGTGACTGTCTGTGCGGAGTCTGCACGTTCTCCCCGTGTCCGCGTGGGTTTCCTCCGGGTGCTCCGGTTTCCTCCCACAGTCCAAAGGGCCCAGAAGGGTCAGCATTCTCAGTGTTCGGATGGTGACTGGTCATTTATTAACACCTTGATGTTTGATTCTGCCAATCGTAAATTCATTAAGAGTAAAGTAGATACTTTTAAAGACCCCTTTGAAACTGACAAACCAGGGAGAAGGTAAGTGGATAGGATTTGGGGGGCTGGAGAGGGTCCGGCGAGAGGGTCCGGTCCCAGGGTAGGAGGGGGGATGGTGGTTGGGTTTGAGGTTAGGGAGAGTCTAGCTGGGTCAATGGTGGTTATGTCAGGTTTGGGGGGTGGGGGGGGGGGGGGGGGGGGTCAGGTTGGAGGGGGGGATGCACTGTAAAGATTTTCTGGATTCTATGGGTGTGGGGGGTTGGGGAGGGCGGAGTCCAGCTGGGTCAGGTCGGGAGATGAGGCTCCAGACAGATTAGGTTAGTTCAGGTGGGTTATCTCGTGTTGGTTGGGGGGATAGGGCAGTGAGATGCTCCAGCCAGGTTGGATCATTTCAGGGGGGTTAGCTTAAGTTGGGGGTGGGGTCAGGTGGTCAGGTTCGGAAGGCGCTCCAGCAGGGTTGGGTTCGCCCAGGAGATTAGCTTGGGTCGGGATGGGAGGCTCCAGTCGGGTTGGATCAGTTCAGGGGGTTGGGTCGGGCGGGGGGTTGATTTGTGAGCAGTGGTGGTGGTGGTGGTGGTGGGGGTGGGGGTGGGGGGGGGGTGCTCCAGCCAGGTTGATGAGTTTGTGGCGTTAGCTTTGGTGGGGTTTTGGGGGTGGGAGGGGGAAGACTCCAGTTGGGTTGGATCAGTTCAGGGCATTAGCTCAGGTTGGCGGGGGGCTGGGTGGGGGGGGTGGGGGGGTGGGGGGGGGGGGGGGGGTCGTGGGGGGGGGGTGCAAAAGCTGTGTTTGGTCAATTTGGTGGGGTTAGCTCAGGTGGGGGGCTGAAGCTGCGGGGGTGATCTCCAGCCGGGTCTGTGGTCAGCTCGGGCCAGGGGCCCATCTGGGTCGGGTTGGGTGGGAGGGGGGAGGGTGTGTGGAGGGGGGCTCCGGGGCATCAGATCTCGGTGTGGAGGACTAAAATTTCAAAATGGAGGTGCTGCTTGACTGGGAGCTGATGTCGGTCAATGAGCACTGGAATGGAACGTGGTATGAGTTAGGACTCAGACAGCGGAGTTCTGGATGACCTAATGTTTATACAGGGTTCATGATGGCAAGTCAGCCTTGGAATAGTGAAGTCTAGAGGTAGCAACCAGAACGGAACCATAAATAGGAAAACAAAAATCCAATCTGTTAACCAAAAGGTGTTTGAAATTCAAACAATATTTTTTCTTTGTAAAAAGGTCTTAAATAAAAACCAAGAGGGGATCAGTCTGGAGAAAACTGAAACCATCGAATCTGGGTTGAACCACTCTGTACAAAATTTTTGCGCGATTGCAAATGGTAGAATTCCCTGATCAGAGGCTGAATGGGGGAACACAAGCTTGTTGCTCAGCCTGATTCTCTCTCTCTCAGTCCAGATTCTGCCTGGAGATGCAATCGGCTGAATCTGAGCTAAAATTCAATGGAGTGAGATCAGTTCAGATCGAACAGGAGTGAAAAACCTAAAGATAAAGCTGTTTCTTCCTCTCTGATTTCCATATCATTATTGGCATCTAACTACCACAAGGGTTAATGCTGAATATTATAGCAGAACCTGTCTCCAAGAACATCTGTATGTCGGTAGTAGCTGTCCCTGGGGGTTACTATCCTCCAGCCACAATGTCATTATTATAAATAGGACCAAACCTTGTCTTAGGTCAATGCTTTGCTAATAATGGTCACTTGTAGCCGGATCCCCAAGAGGCCATTTTAGACATGTTTAAGTGGACTGAAAGGAAAACAGGAGGACAAGACACATTATTCCTTGTACATATTCGGAATAATTGTAACCATATGTGGTTAGACCTGGGGTAAAAACAATGCTTCCCTCCTTCTCCCAGGACACAAAAGGTACAGAACGTCCCTCTCAATCAATATGCAGACGGCACGGGCTCATCAATGTCAGTCTGTAGCCAGTCCAACCTCTATCGCTACCAGAGAAAGTCAAGGTACAATTAACAAAAAAAAAAACAACCTCAGCGTAAACCTTTAGCTCCTGGGCACCATGTGGCTTAGTTTACAAGGAGCTGGAGAGTGGAAGAACAATCTTCATTTGCCAGAAAGCACGCACTAATAGCAACTCGTGACACAGAAAATTATGTGTAATTTAACTTCCTGTGAGTGGCTCTTGCAACAAGAAGAATTATTAATGCCGTGTGTTTGCTAGCCCACTCTTTCGACAGCGCAAGATTTTTGATTCAATGTTTTCATTCAAATTGCGTGAATTACTGCAATGCCATTGGCGCGTTGAGTGTTAAGATTATGAATTGCGATCCCACGGTTGATTGCCGATGTGACAATGTTCGGTGATTGTATCACCAATTGCACAGCCGCTACATGTGGTTTAAGTTTAAGTAAGAAAAATAAATGTGTTCATCATGTAAAAGACGCGCGTTATAGTTCGCAGGGCACCTATTGCTGTGTTCGGCAGGTTGGTTCGATGTGGACTGCACTCGATGCAGGGAAGTTAGAAACAGACGTCTAACACAGGAGAAGATCCAACACTGTTTTATTCAACTAGATGAACTGCTGTACATATTCAGCTGTGGCTCGACACTACACTGATCTGACTAGTGACCTTGTCGTAGCCTGACCAGACTTACTGGCTACCGCATGGTGTTTGTGCTTGCTAGCTCGTGGACTCTGACTGTCTCAGTAGCTGGGTCCCGAGAGAGCGGGAAACCTAGTGCCCTCTGGCTTTATAGTGGTAGTGTCCTGTCTGGTGATTGGCTGCGCTGTGTTGTATGCTTATTGGTCATCCTATGTGTCAATCACTGCCTGTCTGCATCTCATTATATACATGAGTGGATATTATGACATCTCCCCCTTTTTTTTGAGTTAAATAAATACTGAGGTATGTATATATATATATATATATATATATGTATGCCTGACAATATACAAACGGCGATTGAACAAACGTATATACATGGGATGGTGTCGATAGTGCAGATACATTGCAAACTAGGCAATATTTACAAGAGTTAAGTCGATGAATTCAGTCACAGAATTTACAAAAGTTAAGTCTACAGATTCAGTCTTTGTGGTGGGCGACGAATTCTTGTCGATCGCCGCAGAGGTGGATCAGGAGCCGCCTGCACGTGGAGAGGTGGGATCGCTGCCATTGCGGTGGTCGCGTGGGCCGGCAGGATCGCTGGCAGATCGGTGGCCTCGTGGCAGGGTACGCCTGGAGGAAGCATGATAGCCGGCGGAGCACTGCGGTCAGGTGGTGGGCGTGGAACTCTTCGCAATGCCCGTCTGTTGCGCCGTAGCAGGGAGCCACCAGCCATGCGAAGAATGAAAGACCTCGGGGCAACTTGTTTGACAACAACAGCTGTGGCTGACCAACCGCCCTCAGGCAACTGGACGTGAACATGGTCGGCTGGAGCCAGCTCAGGTAGGTCCGTGGCATGAGCATCATTTGTGGCCTTCTGTTGGGCCCGGGACTGCTGCACTTTTTGTGGTACCATGAGGTGGTCAAGGTCCGGAACATGGATGGCTGGAACTGTGGTCCTCAGAGTACGATTCATGAGCATCTGCACTGGAGACAACCCAGTGGACAGTGGAGTTGCCCTGTATGTCAGCATTGCCAGGTTGAAGTCGGAGCCTGAGTCTGCAGCTTTGCACAGCAACCGCTTGACAATATGGACCCCTTTCTTGGCCTTCCCGTTTGATTGCGGGTAGTGGGGACTGGAGGTAACGTGACGGAAGTTGTAGGACTGTGCAAAATCAGACCATTCTTGGCTGTAAAAGCATGGACCGTTATCGCTCATTACCGTGAGCGGTATCCCGTGCCTGGCGAACGTTTCTTTGCAGGCTTTGATGACCGCCTTCGACGTGAGGTCGGACAGTTTCACCACTTCTGGGTAACTGGAGAAGTAGTCGACCAGGATTACGTAGTCACGCCCCTTGGCTACTAGGTCTACACCTACTTTGGACCACGGAGTGGTCACGATCTCGTGCTGTTGCAGCGTTTCCTTGGGTTGAGCTGGTTGAAACTTCTGACAGGTGGGGCTGTTGAGGACCGTGTTGGCAATATCCTGGTTAATGCCCGGCCAGTAAACCGCCTCCCGAGCTCTGCGTTGGCATTTCTCGACTCCAAGGTGACCCTCATGGAGTTGACCCAGCACCATAGCCTGCATGCTTTGAGGAATAACGATCCTGTCGAGTTTCAGAAGGATTCCCTCCACAACCGTCAGCTCATCTTTAACATTAAAGAATTGGGGACATTGTTCCTTCTGCCAGCCATTGGTAAGGTGCTGTATCACACGCTGCAGTAAAGGATCCTTGGCCGTTTCCTCACGAATTTGGACCACCCGTTCGTCAGAGGTTGGGAAGTTGGTGGCACACAATTGCACTTGCACTTCTATGTGGCAGATGAAGTCACCTTGTTCACACGGTGTGGTGATGGACCAGGATGGGGCATCTGCAATGATCAGCCTGGCGTGTAGACAGGTTCGAAGTCATAGCGGCGGAGTCGAAGAAGAATTTGCTGTAACTGAGGTGTCATGTCATTTAAATCCTTCTGGATTATATAGACCGTGGTCCGTTTCCACCGTGAATTTCGGCAGGCCATAAACGTAATCATGAAACTTGACTATTCCTGTCAGGAGACCCAGACACTCCTTTTCGATCTGGGCATACCGTTGCTCAGTGGGCGTCATGGCCCTGGAGACATATGCTACTGGAGCCCAGCACGAGGAGTCATCTCGCTGGAGGAGCACCGCCCCAATGCCGTCCTGGCTTGCATCAGTTGATATCTTGGTTTCCTTGGCTGGGTCGAAGAACGCTAGAACTGGGGCTGTGGTGAGCTTTGCCTTCATCTCACGCCATTCCGCTTCATGTGTGGGCAGCCACTGGAAGTCCGTTGACTTCTTGACGAGATGGCGGAGGGCCGTGGTGTAGGATGCCATATTGGTAATGAATTTCCCGAGAAAGTTGACCATCCCGAGGAAGCGGAGGACCGCCTTCTTGTCCACCGGGGTCTTCATGGCGTCGATCGCCAAGACCTTGTCGGCGTCAGGCCGCACACCCTGCTGCGAGATGTGGTCACCCAGAAACTTTCTATCAGATTGACCAAATGAGCACTTGGCCCTGTTGAGCCGGAGACCATGTTCATGAATTCACTGGAAGACCTGCTCGAGGCGAGCGATGTGTTCCTGGGGCGTTGTGGACCAGATGATCACGTCGCCCACGTATACTCGTACCCCCTCGATGCCCTCCATCATCTGCTCCATGATGCGATGAAACACTTCGGAGGTAGATACGATATCGAAAGGCATGCGGTTGTAACTGTGTGGTAAACTACTGTTGTACTTCTATTAGAGGTTGTACGGTAGAACCTGCACTACAGGTTCGCCTGTGGCCCCTGCCTGCTGGCTCCGCCCTGGAGGCGGGGTATAAATATGCGTGTCCTCCAGCTCGCAGCCATTTCGCCAGCTGCTGTGGGAGGCCACACATCTGATACCAATAAAGCCTCAGTTTGGATTCAACTTTCGTCTTTAAGTCAAATTGATCGTGCCTCAATTTATTGGTATCAGTTTCGAAGGATGGACCTCCATATTAAGCCAGATCGCCTGCAGCTGGATCTGCACTTAAGCGACGCCAGAAAGGACTTCCAGCACTGGCTAGCTTGCTTTGAAGCGTATATCAAAGCGGCGCCGACCCCTGTTCCAGAGGCTCAGAAGATCCAGACCTTATATTCCAGGCTCAGCTCCAAAGTCTTCCCGCTGATCCTGGATGCGCCAAACTACGCCGAAGCCATGACTCGACTCAAGGACAACTACGAGCAGAAGACAAATACGCTCTTCGCCAGGCATGCACTCGCAACCCGTTTCAAATACCGGGTGAGTCCATAGAAGACGTCTGGAGGGCCCTAATCCCACTAGTCCGGGACTGTGACTGCCAGGTCATTACAGTTAAGGAACACTCAAACCTCCTTATGAGGGACACCTTTGTGACCGGAATTGGGTCAGACATCATACATCAGCGGCTCTAAGAAGGGGCCACGCGCGACCTCGCAGAGACTAAAACCCTAGCGTTCTCCATGACGGTCGCCCTGCGCAATGTACATTCCTACGCCTCCAGCCGCGCGGCCCACCACTCCTATGCTTCATGGACCTCACAGGCAGCCGCCCCAGCGGGGGCACTGCCCACCCAATACGCCTGTGCTACACGCCAGCCAGCAAACACCGGGGGGCCTCGATGCTACTTTTGCGGCCAGCAAAAGCATCCCCGCCAACGCTGCCCGGCCCGCGCTGCCCTTTGTAAAGCCTGCGGGAAGAAGGGCCACTTCGCCGCGGTGTGCCAGGCCCGCTCAGTGGCCGCGATCGCCCCCACCCCCCCCAGTCACGGACAATGTGTGCCGCCATCTTCTCGTCCCCCCCAGGCCATGTGCGATCAGTGGGCGCCGCCATCTTCCCCTCTGCGCAACACGTGCGTTTCATGGGCATCGCCATCTTGCTGCACCCCCGCAACGTGCGTTCCATGGGCGCCGCTATTTTGTAACCCCCAAGATCTCCGGGCGCTGCCATCCTGTCTACCCCTCAGCACATGGACACCACCAAGATTCCAAGGTCGGAACTCAACGGCCGCCCCATTACCCGACGACCAACCAAGGCTCGCCTCCATGTCACTCGACCAGTCTCGCCCGCATAACTTGACCAACGCATCCACCAGCGTGAAAGTCGAGGGCCATGTGCCCTCTTGCCTGCTAGACACCGGGAGCACCGAGAGCTTTATACACCCGGATACTGTAAGGCGCTGCTCCCTCATGATACACCCCGCCAATCAAAAAATCTCTCTGGCCTCCGGATCCCATTGCGTAGCGATCCGGGGGTACTGTACGGTCACGCTCACAGTGTGAACACTCTAATTTTTTCAAAGTAAACGCTTCGGACCCTGTCTCCACTGGTTCATGACTTGCCACTGCCTGGACCTGCCTCCACAGGCTGAGTCCGACTGGTTTATGATTTCCCACTCCGGCCGTGTGTACTTAGACATGCATGGCTTAATCTTTGAGACAAGCATATGCTACTGGCAGGATCAACCAGGTAGCCGAACCACACAGAACCGTCGTGGAGCACCCGAGGCCGCGACGCGGACGGCAGCCCAGCCAAGTGTGCCGAACAGGTGCATTCTTGGAACCGTCATAGAATTCCACGGCTTCTGCCTCTACGTCCTCACTAACCTCTGCGCTGCACTTATCCTCGGCCTGGATTTCCAGTGCAACCTCCAGAGCCTAACCCTTAAATTCGACGGACCCTTACCACCCCTCACTGTGTGTGGTCTCGGCGATCCTAAAGGTCGACCCACCTTCCCTCTTTGCTAATCTAACTCCAGATTGCAAACCCGTCGCCACCAGGAGCAGACGGTATAGCACCCAGGATAAGACCTTCATCAGGTCCGAAGTCCAGCGGTTGCTTCGGGAGGGCATCATCAAGGCCAGCAACAGCCCCCGGAGAGCTCAAGTAGTAGTGGTTAAATCTGGGGAGAAACACAGAATGGTCGTGGACTACAGCCAGACCATCAATCGGTACACGCAGCTTGACGCGTACCCCCTCCCACGCATATCTGACATGGTTAACCAGATTGTACAGTACCGGGTCTTCTCAACGGTGGACCTGAAATCCGCCTACCACCAGCTCCCCATCCGTAAATCGGACCGGCCATACACCGCCTTCGAGGCCTATACCACTTCCTTAGGGTCCCCTTCGGCGTCACTAATGGGGTCTCGGTCTTCCAAAGGGAGATGGACCGAATGGTCGACCGGTACGGTTTGCGAGCCACGTTTCCGTACCTATACAATGTCACCATCTGCGGCCATGATCAGCAGGACCACGGCGCCAACCTTGCTAAATTTCTCCACACTGCTACTCTCCTAAACCTCACTTACAACAAGGAGAAGTGTGTGTTCAGCACAAACCGCTTAGCCATCCTCGACTATGTGGTCCAGAACGGAGTTCTGGGGCCCGATCCTGACCGCATGCGCCCCCTCATGGAGCTCCCCCTCCCCCACTGCCAAGGGCCTCAAACGCTGCCTGGGGTTCTTTTCATATTACGCGCAGTAAGTCCCAAACTATGCGGACAAGGCCCGCCCACTCATACAGTCTACCCAGTTTCCCCTGACGGCCGAGGCCCAACAGGCCTTCTCCCAGGTCAGAGCTGATATTGCCAAGGCCACAATGCACGCTGTAGATGAAACGCTGCCCTTCCAAGTAGAAAGCGACGCATCAGACGTCGCCCTTGCCGCCACCCTCAACCAGGCAGGCAGGCCCGTGGCATTCTTTTCCCGCACCCTTCATGCCTCTGAAATCTGGCACTCATCCGTCGAAAAGTAGGCCCAAGCTATCGTTGAAGCTGTGCGACATTGGAGGCATTGCCTAGCCGGCAGGAGATTCACTCTCCTCACTGACCAACGGTCGGTAGCCTTTATGTTCAACAACACACAGCGGGGCAAGATCAAAAATGATAAAATCTTGCGGTGGAGAATCGAGCTCTCCACCTATAATTACGAGATTAAGTATCGCCCTGGCAAACTCAACGAGCCCACAGATGCCCTATCCCGAGGTATATGTGCCAGCGCACAGGTAGACCGACTCCGGGTCCTGCACGACAGCCTTTGTCACCCAGGGGTCACTCGGTTGTACCACTTCATTAAGGCACAAAATTTGCCCTACTCCGTCGAGGAAGTAAGGACAATCACCAGGGACTGCCAGGTCTGTGCGGAGTGCAAGCCGCACTTCTACTGGCCGGACCGTGCATGCCTGGTGAAGGCCTCCCGCCCCTTTGAACGCCTCAGCATGGACTTCAAAGGCCCCCTCCCCTCCAACGATCGTCACATATATTTCCTCAGTGTGATCGATGAATACTCCCGGTTCCCCTTTGCCATCCCTTGCCCCGGTATGACGTCTGTCACCGTCATTAAAGCCCTCAATTCGATCTTCACTCTGTTCGGTTTCCCCGCCTACATCCACAGTGACAGGGGATCCTCATTCATGAGTAATGAGCTGTGTCAGTTCCTGCTCAGCAGGGGTATCACCTCCAGCAGAACGACGAGCTACAACCCCCGGGGAAACGGACAGGTAGAAAGGGAGAATGGGACGGTATGGAGGGCCGACCAGCTGGCCCTACGGTCCAGAAATCTCCCGGCTGCCCGCTGGCAAGAGGTCCTCCCTGATGCACTCCACTCCATTCGCTCATTACTCTGCACTGCACTAACAATACACCCCATGAACGTCTTTTTGCCTTCCCCAGGAAGTCCACATCCGGGGTGTCGCTCCCGACTTGGCTCACAGCTCCAGGAACCGTGCTTCTCCGTAAACATGTGCGCCTCCACAAGGTGGAGAGTGTGCACTTGCTCCACGCAAACCCCCAGTACGTCTATGTGGCGTTACCCAACAGCCGCCAGGATACTGTCTCCCTCAGGGACCTGGCACCAGCAGGTTCCACCCCCACACCATCCCCGTTGCCTCTGGCGCAACCCTCCCCTCCCCTATCGCTCGCAACACCACGCCCCCCCCAGGACCGTCCGTCCTCCCCCTGCCCACGCCCGTCGATGAAGAGGATTTTGGCATGCTCCTGGAGTCACCCTCGACCAGGTCAGCACCAACATCGTCGTCACCACTTTGTCACTCTTAAAGGACCACCAAGGCCCCGGACCGGCTGAACCTCTGGCCGGTCCACCGGACGCCAAGAGACATTTGTTTTACTCTGTAAATATTAAAATCATGATTGTATATAGTTATCCACCACCCCCGCCGGACTCAATTTTAACAGGGGGTGAATGTGGTAAACCACTGTTTTACTTATATTAGCGGTTGTATGGTAGAACCTGCACTACAGGTTCGCCTGTGGCCCCTGCCTGCTGGCTCCGCCCAGGAGGCGGGGTATAAATATGCGTGCCCTCCAGCTCGCAGCCATTTTGCCAGCTGCTGTGGGAGGCCACACATCTGATACCAACAAAGCCTCAGTTTGGATTCAACTTTCGTCTTTAAGTCAAATTGATCGTGCCTCAAACTGTAGCGGTCGAACGGGGTGTTGAACGTGCACAGCTTGCGACTGGACGCGTCCAGCTGTATTTGCCAAAAACCCCGGGAGGCGTCCAGTTTAGTGAAGAATTTGGCACGAGCCATCTCACTGGTTAACTCTTCACGCTTCGGGATCGGGTAGTGCTCCCGCATGATGTTGCGGTTTAGATCCTTGGGATCAATGCAAATGCGGAGCTTCCCTGATGGATTCTTTACGCAGACCATGGAGCTGACCCAGTCTGTTGGCTCCATGACCTTCGAGATGATGCCCTGGTCTTGGAGGTCCTGTAGTTGCTTTTTCAGATGATCCTTGAGGGCGCCGGCACCCGGCGTGGTGCATGGATTACAGGGGTGGCGTTCGGCTTCAGCAGTATTTTGTATCGGTACGGGAGCGTGCCCATTCCATCGAATACACTGTGGTACTGCGTGATAATGTCGTCTATGTCTGCTTGCAAATTTCCATCGGGCGAGGCCGTTGCCGGTGATGGTGACATGGTGTGGACTCGCTGAACCAGGTTCAGGAGCTTGCAGGCGCGAGCACCGAGCAGGGACGCTCTGTCAGGCCTGACGATTTCAAATCGTAACATTGCCTTGATCGCCTTGTTGGATACCCCTAGTTGACATGAGCCACTGGCAGCTATGGCATTGCCATTGTAGTCAAGGCGCTGGCAGGCCGGTGGAAGAATGCTTGGTTGGGCCCGGATGGTGTTGAGGTCGGATTGTGAGATGAGGTTCGCAGACGTGCCGGTGTCCAGTTTAAATCGGATGTGAGCCTTGTTAACTGTGAGGACAGCACACCACTCGTCGTCGGGATCCACACATAGGATCGAGAGGCGTTTCGCTGTTGTGGTGGAGGCCAGCTCATGTGTGGATATGGAGACTTGAGGTAGTCAGCATCAGGGTCCGTTGGGCTGTCGGGATCAGAATCTGGCATGCCTTGTTGTATTGAACGGATACTTCTGCGCCGCAGCTGGGATCGCTGGCTGCTGAGCGGTGGAGCGGAGCTGCAGAGAGCTGCGTAGTGGCCAAGCTTGCCACACTGGAGACATCGGCGTCCTCTCGCTGGACATTGCCGCTTTAAGTGGGCGGAGCCACAATTCGGACACGTCATGACGCTGACGTCAGCGCGATCCGTGCGCTATCGCGCCTGCGCAGTGCGGTCGGGCGACGTACGCAGCCGGGTTTTCGGTCTCGTCGTCCACTTAGTTGTAGTGCGCATGCGCAGGGATCCGAGAAAAGCGCACAAAACGGCCACTCATCTCAATGTTCAGGCCCTGCATCTGTGCAATGGCCTGCACCCTTTCTGCCTTGTGGGAGGCCAGCTTTGCAGTTTCTGCTGCCCTGATGTGGGAGTAACGATTCTTGGAATGCTCATGGACAACGCATGCCTCGATAGCGACAGAGAGGGTCAACTGTTTGATTTTAAGGAGCTGCTGCCGCAGGGAGTCGGAGTGGACCCCGAAAACGATCTGATCCTGGATCGTGGAATCAGCCATCGCGTCATAGTTACATGACTGCGCTAGGATGCGAAGATGGGTCAAGAAGGACTGAAAAGGTTCATCCTTACCCTGAAGCCTCTGCTGGAAGATGTACCGTTCAAAGTTCTCATTCTTATTCACCTCAATGTCGCAGTGGCTGTCGAACTTCAGCAGGACTGTTTTGAATTTTGTTTTGTCTTCGCCGTCGGCGAACGTAAGCGAATTGTAGATATGGATGGCGTCGTCCCCCGCAGTGGAGAGAAATAGCGCAATCTTCCTGGCATCCGATGCTGCCTCGAGGTCGGAGGCCTCGATGTACAAGAGGAACTTTTGCTTGAAGATTTTCCAGTTGGCGCCGAGGTTGCCGGAGATGCGGAGTTGCGGAGGAGGCTGGATGTTTTCCATTTCACCGGATGGCTGCTTGCTGGTCGATGCTGATTCACTCGAGGCAGGTCCGTCAAGATCAATATCACTCTGGTACCATGATGTGTGAGGCAGGTTGGTTCGATGTGGACTGCACTCGATGCAGGGAAGTTAGAAACAGACGTCTAACAAAGGAGAAGATCCAACACTGTTTTGTTCAACTAGATGAACTGTTGTACATATTCAGCTGTGGGTGGACACTATACTGATCTGACTAGTGACCTTGTAGTAGCCTGACCAGACTTACTAGCTACGGCATGGTGTTTGTGCTTGCTAGCTCGTAGACTCTGACTGTCCTCAGTATCTGGGTCCCGAGAGAGCGGGAAACCTAGTGCCCTCTGGCTTTATAGTGGTAGTGTCCTGTCTGGTGATTGGCTGCGCTGTGTTGTGTGCTTACTGGTCAATCTATGTGTCAATCACTGCCTGTCTGCATCTCATTATACACATGAATGGACATCATGGCATCTACTACATCACAAACTGATCGGGGTGTCTGCTGGTAATTCAGCAGCTCATTAAAGAAAGAGAGTCTCCTCCTCCTGCACTGTCGGAATTACGTGCCCCTGCCTTCTGCCCACACATTGGACACGCCAAGCTGTGCTCGGGCCCATTCGGGTGTTAGTTAGGGCATCTGAATATAGTGGACCCAAATCATTGACAATACCCTTCAAGCTGCTTGCATCCTCGTGTCCTTTGTCAGGGTCTTGTGCTGAGGAACCAGAGCATGAAGACAAGACAGCGTCTCAGGCCCGGGAATCACCTCCAGCCTTGATTTTGTTGAAGGGTCTGCGCCAGAAGGCCTCTGAACATTCAGGACTGCTGTCAGGGCTGGAGAATTACAGCTGTGAGGAAAGATTGGGTCGGCTAGGGTCGTTTTCTTTAGAACATGGGAGGCTGGAGTGTGTCCTAATTGAGGTGCACAATGTTACGAGGGGCATAGAGAAGTTAGACAGGAAAGACTTGTTTCCCACAATGGAGATGTCAATCAACAGGCGACACAGATCGAAGGTGATCGGTAGAAGGGTTAGGAGAGAATATGAAGAAAAACCTTTCCACCCGGAGGGTGGTGGGTGTCTGGAATTTGCTTCCTGGATTGGTGGCTGAGGCAGACACCCTCAACTCATGTAGGAGGGTGGCACAGGGGCTCAGTGGTTAGCACTGCTCCTCACAGCAACAGGGACCCGGGTTCAATTCCGGCGTTGGGTCGCTGTCTGTGTGGAGTTTGCATGTTCTACCCATGTCTGCGTGGGTTTCCTCTGGGTGCTCCGGTGACCTCCCACAGTCCAGATTGGGTGGATTGGCCATGCTAAATTGCCCTTTAGTGTCCAAAGATTGGCAGGTTAGGTTGGCTTATGGGGATAGGGCGGGTAAATGGGCCTGAGTAGGCTGTTCTTTTGGAGGACAGGTGCAGACTCAGTGGGTTGAATGGCCGCCTTCTGCACTGTATGGATTCTATGGGTTCTATGAAGGTACCTGGATATGCCCCTGAAGTGCTGCAACCTACTGTTATGGGAGAGGCGTTTTCAGAACCCGAAAATGTATCTTGGAGTTCAACCAACCTCCGCCTTTAATGTATTTGTTGCTTTTCCGAGCACACGGCTTGTTCTCCAGGTGTGATACAGCAATTATGGACAAATGGTTTTTAAACACAAAACAATGTTTATTCCATGAACTCAACTTAACCCTTTTAAATAAACATTGGATCTCTTACCACCCCTTACTTCAAAGATAACCCCGAAAATATTACAACACTAAATAATCCTTCAGTTATTCCTTTCAACATCCAAGAGAGACTTAACACCTTTAAACAGAAACACATCAGGTTAAAGGCTTTACCTTTAAATCACCCAAATGATCCAGAGATAGTCTTTCATGTCATGGCAGAGATCACAGCAGATGCAGCTCACTGCAAACACAGACACACCCAAACTCTTTTCCTCAAAACTGAAACTTAAAAACTGCAAAATGGCTGATCTAAAGCCCAGCTCCACCCACACTCTGACATCACTGCATTTCTTAAAGGTACATTGCTTAAACATCCATTTCTTAAAGGCACTCTCACATGACACTACAAAGCTAGAGACTGGGTGCTGGAAGGTGGGATTAGAATGGGCGGCTAGTTTCTTTATCGGCCAGTGCAGACATGGCTGAATGCCATTTTTCTTTGCCCTAACCTTTCTATGGTTCCATGGTTCTAAGCTGAAGGATCCATGGAGGAGTTGCGAAAGAAGACAGCACGGGGCCTACCATATATATTCATTCACAGGATGTGGGTTAAGAGCCAAGCCAGCATTTATTGCCCATCCTTATTTGTTCTTGAGAGCAGTGAAGCAGTGACCACACTATGGGCCTGGAGTCACATGTAGGCCAGACCAGGTGAGAATGGCAAATTTCTTTCCCTAAGGGCATTAGTGAGGCAGATGTAATTTTTATAATAATCGCGATTGCTAATGGCTCATTACTGAGACTAGCATTATAATTGCAGGTATATTCATTGAATTTAAATTTCACCAGATGCAGGAATTGAAACAACCTGCCCATCCCCCTCCAAAATATAATTTATTCATAACACTTTTCAATTTAACATAGGAACATAGAAAACAGGAGCAGGAGGAGGCCATTCAGCCCATCGAGCCTGCTCCGCCATTCATTATGATCATGGCTGATCATCCACCTCAGGAACCCGTTCCCACATTACCCCCAAATCCTCTGATCGCTTTAGCCCCAAGTGCTGTATTCCTTTTTGTAATAATAATCTTGATTGTCACAAGTAGGCTTACATTAACACTGCAATGAAGTTACTGTGAAAAGCCCCGAGTCGCCACATTCCGGCGCCTGTTCGGGTTCACAGAGGGAGAATTCAGAATGTCCTATTCACCTAACAAGCACGTCTTTACAGGAGCAGCCCTTTGGATTTCGGCGGCAGCGGTGCGCAGGGGCCCTCTGGGAGGTGAGTAGCGACTTTAAAACCACTTACCTTTACAGGAGCAGCCCTTTGGATTTCGGCGGCAGCGGTGCGCAGGGGCCTTCTTGGAGGTGAGTAGTGAATTTAAAAACTCTTACCTTTACAGGAGCAGCCCTTTGGATTTCGGCGGCAGCGGTGCGCAGGGGCCTTCTGGGAGGTGAGTAGTGAATTTAAAAAGCCTTGCCTTTACAGGAGCAGCCCTTTGGATTTCGGCGGCAGCGGTGCGCAGGGGCCCTCTGGGAGGTGAGTAGTGAATTTAAAAACTCTTACCTTTACAGGAGCAGCCCTTTGGATTTCGGCGGCAGCGGTGCGCAGGGGCCCTCTGGGAGGTGAGTACTTACTTTAAAAAGCCTTACCTGGTCCCGTGTCTGTTCTTCTTTTCTGTTTTATTTGTTTTTATATAAGGCGGGAACCGGAAGTTCGACCCGCGGACCTCTGGGAAGTTCCCCCCCCCAACCAATAAATTCTGGTGGAGAGGAAACCCGAGACACTACACGTGTATTGTCTCCCACCTGCCCTCCTCCACTAACCTAATAATAAGACCCATTGGTGTAAGGTAAGTGCCATATTATATTATTATTATATTATTAGCATTGTGCAGGTCAAGGTTCGGAGGTGGAGGAGCAGTCTCTGTCAGCGAGAGAACCTGAGAACATCTAAGACACTCAGAAGGTGAGGAGGTAAGTAAGTGATTTTTACTTATTTTAACTTTTATACCTTTTTTCAAATTGTGTGTGTCGGGGGGAAACTGAAGTGACATCACAGAAAAGCTGTGGCCTGAGTGGCTGGTTGGGATTCTACCCTAAATTTAAAATTTTTTTTGAGTATTTGGTAACTAATTAGACATAATAACTTAATTATAATTTAGAGGGATATCTAAGCCAGAGATCGGAGAGTATTATAGTTAGCTATCGCATTTCTATTAGAAATCTAGTGCTAGGAAACAGATAGTTGACAGTAACTTTGAAATTTAAAAAAAAATATTTAAAAAAAAAAGACAAATTTTAATTTTAATTTTAATTAATTGACGCAATGTCAGTTAGAGGGGTGCAGAGCTCTGGCTGTGAGATGTGGCAGGTCCGGGAGGCTTCCAGCGTCCCGGGTGGCTTCATCTGCAGAAAGTGCACCCAACTGGAGCTCCTCACAGACCGCATGGTTCGGTTGGAGCAGCAATTGGATGCACTTAGGAGCATGCAGGTGGCGGAAAGCGTCATAGATCGCAGTTATGTAAATGTGGTCACACCCAAGGTGCAGGCAGAGAAATGGGTGACCACCAGAAAGAGCAGGCAGTCAGTGCAGGAATCCACTGTGGTTGTCCCCCTCTCGAACAGATATGCACCTTTGGATACTGTCGGGGGGGATAGCCTATCAGGGGAAAACAGCAGCAGCCAGAGCAGTGGCACCACGGGTAAGGCAGATGAACTTAGAGCTTGGATTAGTACTTGGAACTATGATGTTGTTGCCATTACAGAGACCTGGTTGAGGGAAGGGCAGGATTGGCAGCTAAACGTTCCAGGATTTAGATGTTTCAGGCGGGATAGAGGGAGATGTAAAAGGGGAGGCGGAGTTGCGCTACTTGTTCGGGAGAATATCACAGCTGTACTGCGAGAGGACACCTCAGAGGGCAGTGAGGCTATATGGGTAGAGATCAGGAATAAGAAGGGTGCAGTCACAATGTTGGGGGTATACTACAGGCCTCCCAACAGCCAGCGGGAGATAGAGGAGCAGATAGGTAGACAGATTTTGGAAAAGAGTAAAAACAACAGGGTTGTGGTGATGGGAGACTTCAACTTCCCCAATATTGACTGGGACTCACTTAGTGCCAGGGGCTTAGACGGGGCGGAGTTTGTAAGGAGCATCCAGGAGGGCTTCTTAAAACAATATGTAGACAGTCCAACTAGGGAAGGGGCGGTACTGGACCTGGACCCACTGAAGGATAGGCAAGGGAATCTATGTGTGGAGCCAGAGGAAATGGGCGAGGTACTAAATGAATACTTTGCATCAGTATTCACCAAAGAGAAAGAATTGGTAGATGTTGAGTCTGGAGAAGGGGGTGTAGATAGCCTGGGTCACATTGTGATCCAAAAAGACGAGGTGTTGGGTGTCTTAAAAAATATTAAGGTAGATAAGTCCCCAGGGCCTGATGGGATCTACCCCAGAATACTGAAGGAGGCTGGAGAGGAAATTGCTGAGGCCTTGACAGAAATCTTTGGATCCTCGCTGTCTTCAGGGGATGTCCCGGAGGACTGGAGAATAGCCAATGTTGTTCCTCTGTTTAAGAAGGGTAGCAAGGATAATCCCGGGAACTACAGGCCGGTGAGCCTTACTTCAGTGGTAGGGAAATTACTGGAGAGAATTCTTCGAGACAGGATCTACTCCCATTTGGAAGCAAATGGACGTATTAGTGAGAGGCAGCACGGTTTTGTGAAGGGGAGGTCGTGTCTCACTAACTTGATAGAGTTTTTCGAGGAGGTCACTAAGATGATTGATGCAGGTAGGGCAGTAGATGTTGTCTATATGGACTTCAGTGAGGCCTTTGACAAGGTCCCTCATGGTAGACTAGTACAAAAGGTGAAGTCACACGGGATCAGGGGTGAGCTGGCAAGGTGGATACAGAACTGGCTAGGCCATAGAAGGCAGAGAGTAGCAATGGAGGGATGCTTTTCTAATTGGAGGGCTGTGACCAGTGGTGTTCCACAGGGATCAGTGCTGGGACCTTTGCTCATTGTAGTATATATAAATGATTTGGAGGAAAATGTAACTGGTCTGATTAGTAAGTTTGCAGACGACACAAAGGTTGGTGGAATTGCGGATAGCGATGAGGACTGTCGGAGGATACAGCAGGATTTAGATTGTCTGGAGACTTGGGCGGAGAGATGGCAGATGGAGTTTAATCCGGACAAATGTGAGGTAATGCATTTTGGAAGGTCTAATGCAGGTAGGGAATATACAGTGAATGGTAGAACCCTCAAGAGTATTGAAAGTCAAAGAGATCTAGGAGTACAGGTCCACAGGTCATTGAAAGGGGCAACACAGGTGGAGAAGGTAGTCAAGAAGGCATACGGCATGCTTGCCTTCATTGGCCGGGGCATTGAGTATAAGAATTGGCAAGTCATGTTGCAGCTGTATAGAACCTTAGTTAGGCCACACTTGGAGCATAGTGTTTAATTCTGGTCGCCACACTACCAGAAGGATGTGGAGGCTTTAGAGAGGGTGCAGAAGAGATTTACCAGAATGTTGCCTGGTATGGAGGGCATTAGCTATGAGGAGCGATTGAATAAACTCGGTTTGTTCTCACTGGAACGAAGGAGGTTGAGGGGAGACCTGATAGAGGTATACAAAATTATGAGGGGCATAGACAGAGTGGATAGTCAGAGGTTTTTCCCCAGGGTAGAGGGGTCAATTACTAGGGGGCATAGGTTTAAGGTGAGAGGGGCAAGGTTTAGAGTAGATGTACGAGGCAAGTTTTTTACGCAGAGGGTAGTGGGTGCCTGGAACTCGCTACCGGAGGAGGTAGTGGAAGCAGGGACGATAGGGACATTTAAGGGGCATCTTGACAAATATATGAATAGGATGGGAATAGAAGGATACGGACCCAGGAAGTGTAGAAGATTGTAGTTTAGTCGGGCAGCATGGTCGGCACGGGCTTGGAGGGCCGAAGGGCCTGTTCCTGTGCTGTACATTTCTTTGTTCTTTGTCTTTCGGGATTTGTGGGAGGAAACCGGAGCACCCGGAGGAAACCCACGCAGACACGGGGAGAACATGCAGACTCCGCACAGACAGTGACCCAAGTCGGGAATCGAACCTCGGACCCTGGCCCTGTGAAGCCATAGTGCTAACCACTGCGCTACCGTGCTGTCCATTGAAAACGTACAACGTTTTGGCCTCAACTGCTTTCTTTGATAGAGAATTCCAGCAGCTCACCACTCTCTGGGTGAAGAAATCTCTCCTTATCTCCGGTCTTAAATGGTTTACCCCGAATCCTCAGACTGTGATCCCTGGTTCTGGACACACCCACCATCGGGAACATCCTTCCTGCATCTACCCTGTCAAGTCCTGTTAGAATTTTATAGGTTTCTATGAGATCCCCCCCCCCTCATTCTGCACTCCAGCGAATACAATCCTAACTGATTCAATCTCTCCTCATACATCAGTCCTGCCGTCCCAGGAATCAGCCTGGTAAACCTTTGTTGCACTCCCTGCATTGCTAGAACATCCTTCCTCAGATAAGGACACCAAAACTGCACACAATATTCCAGGTGTGGCCTCACCAAGGTCCTGTATAATTGCAGCAAGAAGTACGTTACGTAACAGTTCCAATTTGACATGGGATTCCCTGTTCCCACCTGCAGTAAACCCCGGCCCTCGCATTTCCCAGCAGCGTGGGGTGGCTTCAATGGGAAATCCCATTGAGAAGCAGCGGGAGTATTCAATCCCGCCGTCAGTGAACGGCGTGACGTTGAGAAACACGCGGCTGGAGGAACGGAGAATCCCGGCCTACATAGAGCGTGATGCAGCTCAGTTTCTTAATAACAAGGCCAAGAGCTTCCTTGTTAAACCTACCATCGCACGTTACATATTTCCAATGTCAAAATTAACTTCCTAACCCACTGGTACTGGTGCCAAATGTAGCAACCCAACTCTGAGATACCTCAGGAACGAATCCCGGAGTTCATAGAATTTACAGTGCAGAAGGAGGCCATTCAGCCCATCGAGTCTGCACCGGCTCTTGGAAAGAGCACCCTACCTATGCCCATACCTCCACCCTATCTAACCCCACACCTCCACCCTATCCCGTAACCTCATCTAACCTTTTTTGGACACTAAGGGCAATTTAGACTGGCCAATCCACCTAACCTGCACATCTTTGGACTGCGGGAGGAAACCGGAGCACCCGGAAGAAACCCACGCAGACACGGGGAGAACGTGCAGACTCCGCACAGACAGTGACCCAAGCCGAGAATCGAGTCTGGGACCCTGGAGCTTGAAGCAACTGTGCTAACCACTGTGCTACCATGCTGCCTGAAGTTGTGTGGTTTTATGCTAATACTTGACTTACCAAAATAGCTTCAGTTGAGCAATAATAAAAAAAGAGAATGCTGGATAGACTGAACAGATCTGGCAGTATCTGCATAGGGCACGATTCAGCACCCGTGTTGTGCCCGACCTTGAACCAGGCGCGCTGGGTGAATAGTGGGAGAGGGCAAAATCAAGACCAGCACCGGGCGCAAACTATTTCTAATTTCTCCCAGCCGGCTCCTGATGGCGAGTTCCAAACGTGAAGCTGGCGCGATGGCCCATTGGCGAAGTGAAGAGCTGAGTGGCCATTTCCATTTTCCAGCAGGCAGCTCAAGGGCACCCAAACCGCTGCCCCAGTGCCCGGGACAGGGGCCCTTCAGGGGGTTTGGGCGTGGTCAGGGGGGTTGAAGGAGGGAGATAAGGGGCTTTTGCGTCTGTGAGGCCTTCAGGCCATCTTTAAATATTGTGGAGACCCATTACGTGGACAACCACAGCTGCAGTATGTCTGTCCTATCAAACTCTTCCAGGACAGAGCCCTGCTGCGGCTTCTATCCTCAAAGTCAATTTTACCCCCTATGACTGTGAGCAGCCTCTCGCTTCACAGCTGAAGGCTATTTCAAATGAGGAAGTAGCCTTGTTAGTTTTGAGAGCACTTCATGCTCCTCAACTCTCAAGTGCCTGCTCAAAGGCACAGGTGGTTTGTCTCCGAGGATGATTAGTGCACTGCATGTCCAGCAACCTTTGATGCCTGAACACTGTGCCTGAACTCTGGAGCATCAGCGGAGGGCCGCTGAGCACGGCCTGCCTAAATTCCTGGCAGAGGTCTGGGGTTGAGGGGCTCCTGATCTGGCTGGGGGTGAGTGTGCAGGGTGAGGTTTTCAGCATAACTGGCTGATGCACAATCAATTACTCTCGAGACAAGGTGAGTCATAACTAATAGGCTTTAATCAGCTAGAACTGTACCCAGCAGATTCGATACAGAAAGTGAAAGCTGCTGGGACGGCATTGGTTCTTATACCCCGCCTCTCAGGGCGGAGCTATGTATGTTAGCCAATGGTAGACTCCTAGGTCTAGCCAATGGCCAACCACCTCTCAGGTACTGCAATACCTGGTATTACCACATTCACCCCCTGTTAAAAAAGAACCCAGCGGGGTGATGGCCAGCGTTACTGTCGCCTTTTGCATGGTAGGACCAGGTATAGAGGTACCGTGATGTCGAGGGTAACAGAAAAAGTTTTTTATGGTGCAGCAATCAGACGATCGGGTGGCCTGGTCGTCCTTCTGGAGCCTCTGGGCTTCGGCGATGATCCTGCTGGGGGCCCCGGCGGTTGTGGCTCCGGGAACGTGGTGTCTTCCTCCGAGGCAGCTTCGTCACCTCTAGGTGGCGCTGTTGGGGCAAAAAGTGGGCAGGAGGGAGGGGCGCCTGTAGGGGGCGTCGGTGCCTGTTCGGCGCTGGGTAGGGGAGGCGGCAGTACTGACCCCCCGGTCAGGTGCTGCGGGGAGGGTGGGGGTGGGGGCAATGGTGCGGGTGCACGTGGGGCTCCGGCGGGCGCCAGGTCCCGAATGGAGACCGTGTCTTGGCGGCCGTCCGGGAATGCTACGTAGGCGTACTGGGGGTTGGCATGCAGCAGGTGGACCCTCTCGACCAACGGGTCCGACTTGTGCGCCCTCACATGTTTCCGCAGCAGGACGGGTCCGGGTGTCGCTAGCCAAGTTGGGAGCGAGGTCCCGGAGGAGGACTTCCTGGGGAAAACAAGGAGACGTTCGTGAGGTGTCTGGTTTGTGGTAGTACAGAGCAGCGACCGGATGGAGTGAAGGGCCACTGGGAGGACTTCTTGCCAGCGTGAGACTGGGAGATTCCTGGACCGAAGGGCCAGCAGGACGGTCTTCCAGACCGTTCCGTTCTCCCTCTCTACCTGCCCGTTTGCCCGGGGGTTGTAACTGGTCATCCTGCTGGAGGCGATGCCTTTGCTGAGCAGGAATTGACGCAGTTCGTCGCTCATAAAGGAGGACCCCCTATCACTGTGAATGTATGCGGGGAAACCGAACAGTGTAAAAATACCCTGGAGGGCCTTGATGACGGTGGTTGTGGTCATGTCGGGGCAGGGGATGGCGAATGGGAACCGGGAGTGTTCGTCAATCACGTTCAGGAAGTACGTGTTGCGGTCGGTGGAGGGGAGGGGGCCCTTGAAATCCATGCTGAGGCGTTCAAAGTGACAGGAAGCCTTTATCAGCTGCGCTCTCTCTGGCCGGTAGAAGTGCGGTTTGCACTCTGCGCAGATTTGGCAGTCCCTGGTGACTGTCCTGACCTCCTCGATGGAGTAGGGCAGGTTGTGGGTCTTAATGAAATGAAAGAAACGAGTGACCCCCGGGTGGCAGAGGTCCTCGTGGAGGGCTCCGAGGCGATCCACTTGTGCGGTGGCACAAGTGCCGCGGGACAGGGCATCAGGAGGCTCGTTCAGCTTCCCGGGACGGTACAAGATATCGTAATTGTAGGTGGAGAGTTCTATCCTCCACCGCAAGATCTTGTCGTTCTTAATCTTGCCCTGCTGTGCATTATCGAACATGAAGGCAACCGACCGTTGGTCCGTGAGGAGAGTGAATCTCCTGCCAGCCAGGTAATGCCTCCAGTGTCGCACAGCTTCTACTATGGCCTGGGCCTCCTTTTCGACGAGGAGTGGCGAATTTCTGAAGCATGGAGGGTACGGGAGAAGAAAGCCACGGGCCTGCCCGCTTGGTTGAGGGTGGCCGCCAGAGCTACGTCGGACGCATCGCTCTCGACCTGGAAGGGGAGGGACCCGTCGATGGCGCGCATCGTGGCTTTTGCGATGTCCAATTTGATGCGGCAGAAGGCCTGGCGGGCCTCCGTCGACAGGGGGAAGGTTGTGGATTGGATTAGGGGTCGAGCCTTGTCGGCGTAATTAGGGACCCATTGTGCATAGTAGCTAAAGAAGCCGAGGCAGCGCTTTAGGGCCTTGGGGCAGTGAGGGAGGGAGAACTCCATGAGGGGGCGCATGCGTTCAGGGTCGGGGCCTATGACTCCATTTCGCACTACGTAGCCTAAGATGGCTAGACGGTCGGTGCTAAACACGCATTTATCCTTATTGTATGTCAGATTAAGGATATTCGCGGTCTGGAGAAATTTTCGGAGGTTGGTGTCGTGGTCCTGCTGGTCATGACCGCAGATGGTGACGTTATCAAGATATGGGAATGTTGCGCGTAAGCCGTACCGGTCAACCATTCGGTCCATCTCACGTTGGAAGACCGAGACCCCCGTTCGTGACACCCTTAAAATGTGATAGAGCCGCCCACCTGCTTCGAAGGCAGTGTACTGGCGGTCACGACGGAGGGGCAGCTGGTGGCAGACTTGAGATCCACCGTGGAGAAAACCTTGTATTGCGCAATCCTGTTTACCAGGTCGGCTATACGGGGGAGAGGGTACGCGTCCAGTTGCGTAAACCTGTTGATGGTCTGGCTATAGTCGATGACCATCCTATGTTTCTCCCCGGTCTTTACCACCACTACTTGAGCCCTCCACGGGCTGTTGCTTGCTTCGATGACCCCTTCCTTCAGCAGCCTTTGGACCTCGGACCTGATGAAGGTCCGGTCCTGGGCACTGTACCGTCTGCTCCTGGTGGCGACGGGTTTGCAATCCGGGGTGAGGTTCGCAAACAGGGAAGGCGGGTCGACCTTAAGGGTCGCGAGGCCGCAGACAGTAAGGGGGGTGGGTATAGGGCCGCCAAATTTAAAGGTCAGGCTTTTGAGCTGACCTCAAAACTGGAACTGGAAATCCAGCCCAAGAAGGGTGGCTGCGCAGAGGTGCGGCAGAACGTACAGGCGGAAATTGCGGAATTCCCTGCCTTGGACAGTGAGGCTCGCGAGGCAGAACCCCTTTATCTCCACTGCGTGTGACCCGGAGGCCAGGGAGGTCCGTTGGTTTACGGGATGGGTGACAAGAGAACAGCACCATACTGTGTCGGGGTGGACAAAGCTTTCCGTGCTCCCGGAGTCGATCAGGCACGACGTCACGTAGCCGTTGATGGCGATCGTTGTGGTGGCTTTCGCTAGCGTCCGGGGCCGACTCTGGTCCAGGGTAACGGGTCGCACATGGAGTCCGGGGATGCCGAAGATGGCGGCGGCGAGGGACAACATGGCGGTGCCCACCCTTCCAGCGTGGTGGCCCGGGGGCAAAATGGCCACGCCCGTGGATCGCACGCGGCCAAGGGATAGGAGGGTGGCGGTGGGCTTTGGACGGCCGGGACCTGAACTAAAGGCTGCCGATAGTCGCTGGAGACTGCGGCCACGGCGCGGGCCTGGCAGACCCCAACATAGTGGCCCTTCTTGCCGCACCCTTTGCAGGTGGCGGTGCGGGCCGGGCAGTGCAGGTGGGGATGATTCGCCTGCCCGCAGAAAAAGCAGCGTTGGCCGGTAGCGATAGTGGGCCGTCTCATCGCGCAGGTTTGCAGGGTTAGGGGATAGGTCTGGGGGGCTGCCGTTACGGGGTGCCACGCAGCCCAGGGGGGCGCCGCGCGTCCGGGGGCAAAAGCCAGTGTGTTTTTATACGCAACGTCCATAGACCCCGCCAGGGCCCGTGCCTCAGTAAGTCCCAGTGTGTCCATTTCTAGGAGCCTTCGCTGGATATCGGGAGAAGTCATACCTGCCACGAAAGCATCCCTAATCAAAAGTTCCGTGTGCTCGTGCCCCGGAACTGGCGGGCATCCACAGTTCCGGCCCAGCACTAGCAGTGCCCGATAGAAGTCTTCCAGTGTTTCTTCAGGGCTTTGCCTTCTAGTTGCCAGCAGGTGACGGGCTTAGACCTGGTTCACAGGTCGGATATAGTGTCCTTCTAGCAGCTCGATAGCTGCAGCATAATTCTCCGCCTCCTCGATCAGAGGGTAGATCGCAGGGCTGACCCGGGAGCGTAGAAGGTGCATTTTCTGCCTCTCCGTGGGGGTGTTGGCGGCCGTGTCGACGAAGCTCTTAAAACACGCCAGCCAGTGCTTGAAGATAGCAGCAGAGTTATCTGCGTGGGGGCTGAGCTGAAGGCACTCCAGCTTGATGCGGAGATCCATCCTTTCAGAAGTAACAGCTGATTAAATTGATGCACAATCAATTACTCTCAAGACAAGGAGAGTCATAACTAATCGGCTTTAATCAGCTAGAACTGTACCCAGCAGCTTCGATACAGAAAGTGAAGGCTGCTGGGACGGCATTGGTTCTCATACCCTGCCTCTCAGGGCGGGGCTATGTACTTTAGCCAATGGTAGACTCCTAGGTCTAGCCAATGGTCATCCACCTCTCAGGTACTGCAATACCTGGTATTACCACACTGGCTCACTGGATGGCACTCTGAGAGAAGACGGGACTGTCATGGTAAGGATGGGTGAGCTTGAGGGTCTGAGGGTCCCGGGATGGAAGCCGTAACGGAATGTTGGTCTTTCTCCTTCTCCAATTCATTCCAGATATAACTATGTTTGATGATGTGGATCCCGCAGAGGTTGCCCGCACCTTGCTTGCAGCAGCCGAGGCGGGCAGACAGCGAAGAAGGCAGCAGCGACAACACAGGCTGTAGGCTGCAGCCCATGTGTACGGAGCTGCCACACATCCTAAAGACCCGGCTGCTCATCACGTTGAGGAGGAACCCAGAAGGACAGGCCAACGATGGCCCAAGGGGGACAGGCGCAGTTGGTCATTCCATGAGCTGATAGACACCATATGCCACAGACGACTCCATCTCAGCAAAGAGACAGTGCGGCACCTGTGCCACGTCCTCGTGGACATGGCACCCCAGGAAGATCACCGCAGCTCTCAACTTCGATGCCACTGGGTCATTACAGGGTTTGAGGGGGCACCTGTGTGGCATATCCCAATCTTCCGCCGACAAGTGTATCTGGGAGGTAAAGGATGGTATGTATACCCAGGCATCCAACCATTAGCACTGTGGCTTCACAGCACCAAGGTCCCAGGTTCGATTCCCGGCTTGGGTCAGTCTGTGTGGTGTCTGCACGTTCTCCCCGTGTCTGCGTGGGTTTCCTCCGGGTGCTCCGGTTTCCTCCCACAAGTCCCGAAAGACGTGCTGTTAATTTGGACATTCTGAATTCTCCCTCAGTGGACCCGAACAGGTGCCGGAATGTGGCGACTAGGGGCTTTTCACAGTAACTTCATTGCAGTGTTAATGTAAGTCTACTTGTGACAATAAAGATTATTAAGAAATGAAATCACCTTCGACCTGGATCAGGCCAATCAAGGTGCCCGGACTGCAGGATTTGTCGCTGTTGCCATGATGCCCCAGGTCCAGGGGGCGATCGATGGCACATATGTTACCCTGCGATCACTGTGGCATCAGGCGACATGGTAGCACAGTGGTTAGCACTGTTGCTTCACAGCGCCAGGTACCCGGGTTCGATTCCCCGCTTGGGTCACTGTCTGTGCGGAGTCTGCACGTTCTTCCTATGTCTGCGTGGGTTTCCTCCGGGTGCTCCGGTTTCCTCCCACAAGCCCCGAAAAACGTGCTGTGAGGTAATTTGGACATTCTGAATTCTCCCTCTGTGTAACTGAACAGGCGCCGGAGTGTGGCGACCAGGGGATTTTCACAGTAACTTCATTGCAGGGTTAATGGAAACCTACTTGTGACACTAATAAAGATTATTATGCTCAGGGAGTGCCCTATATTAACAGAAAGGGGTTCCACTCCCTGAACATTCAGATCGTGTGCAACCACCACCTTAGAATCTAGCACGTGTGTGCCCGCTACCCATGGCAGGTGCATGGCAGTTACATCCTGGAGCACTCGGAGATCCCCAATGTCTTTGGGGACCACCCCAGATGACGGGTTGGCTTATGGGGGACAAGGCTGATGACATCAGTGTGGAGGCCTGAGGCCGAGGCCGAGATCTGATACATTTAGGCCTACGTTACCACCTGTGCTGTCATTGAGTGGTGCATCGGGTTGCTGAAAATACGGTTCTGATGACTTGACCGCTCTGGAGGGGCCCTGGAATACAACCGCCAGAGGGTCTCCTGTTTTGTGGTGGTCTGCTGTGCCCTCCATAACCTGGTACAGCAGCGGGGCGACAAGCTGGGCGAGAAGAAGGAGGTGGAGGGACATGTGGCTTCATTTGAGGAGGAGGAGAAGGAGGAGGAGGCAGATCAGGATGGACTGGAGGATGAGTCCAAAGAGGAGCTGGAGAATGGAGACAGGTGGCGGCGAGGGTCTGATGTGCAAGGAGGATCAGGGGGGCCTTCCTTGTGTCCAGATTCCCCTAGGGTGAAGCTGCATCCATCAGTTCAACTCCCCCCAACCCCCCATTTCCTTCCCCCTCATCTCCCTTCCTCCATTCCCCCTCATCTCCCTCCCTCCATTCCCCCCAATCTCCCTCCGACCCCATATCCAACCGCTCCTCCAGTCCCAATCCCCGCCCTTAACACCGCCCCCCCCCCCGCTCCCCGATCACCCTGTTCCTCATCCAGGGGTCTGTGTAACATCACCCCAGGGCGATGGGAAATAAATGTCGGCCCAGCCAGCTACGCCCACATCCCATAAATGACCGAAAAAAGAAAATGAGGGCAGAGGACCAAAAGCTTGGTCCAAGAAATAGGTTATAAGCAACATCTTAAAGAAGGAAAACGAAACGGAGAGCTGTAGGGAAGTATTCAAGAGCTTACTTTCCAGGCAAGTGAAGAACGCACTCACACCAGTGACAGACTGATTAAAACCGGGCCCGAATTAGAGGAGTGCAGATATCGCAAAGGATTGTGGGGCTGGAGGAGATGTCAAAGGTCATGAGGGACGAGGCCAGGCAGAGATTGGAAATCAAGGACGAGAATTTCAAAATCAAGAAGTACGTCAGTGAGCACAGGGGTGATAGGGGAGCCCCACTTGGTGCGCGTTAAGGCATTGGATAGCAGACTTTTGGATGACCTCAAGTTTACGGAAGCGGGAATCAGGAGAGCAGCCAGGAGTGTGTTGAAATAGCCAAGACTAGAATGAACAAAGGCACGAGCGAGGGCTTCAGCAGCTGAGGTTGGGCAATGTTGTGGAGGTAACCTGTTAACTGATAGTGGAGAGGCTACGGTTCACATCGCAACACAAAAACACTTGTTCCAGGTATTCATTCAATTGATTTACCTAAAACATCCAAATTTATTTTTCAATAGATCCTTTTTGGAGATAACTTTCAAAAGAGCAACAAAGGCATTTACTGTCCCTTGTCCAAAGACGTGCAGGTTGGGCGGTTTGGCCATGCTAAATTGCCCTTAGTGTCAAAAAAAAGTCGGATGGGATTACTTTTTTACGGGGATAGGGTGGAAGTGTGGACATGGTAGGGTGCTCATTCCAAGGGCTGGTGTAGACTCGGGCTGAATGATCTCCTTTTGCACTGTAAATTCTATGATTGTATGATACCCATAGATTCCCACAAACCAGCGAGATATGAATTCCATATGGTAATGAAAGCATAAAGAATTCTAGAAGTCTTAAAAAAGAAGGAACTCTGCTTGAGTCAGACTCTTCCGCCAAGCTTCTCATCCCTGGAGCTAATTGCTCCTTCTTTGGTTTGTATTTAGTCTGTGTACATTTAGGATGGTTTTACTGGGCCAAAAGTGCTATATAAATGCAGATATGTTGTTTATAGGCTGGTCTTGTGCCTAAACATTCTGCAATTTTTCCAGCAAACAAAAACAGGGAAAAAGGAAATCAAACGGCCAAGCTACAGGGCATGAGAATGGCAAGACATCTGACCTACTGCATGAGAATGGCAAGACATCTGACAAACAGGGCATGGGAATGGCAATACATCTAACCTACAGGGCATGAGAATGGCAATACATCTGACCTACTGCATGAGATTGCCAATACATCTGACCTACTGCATGAGAATGCCAATACATCTGACCTACTGCATGAGAATGCCAATACATCTGACCTACTGCATGAGAATGGCAAGACATCTGACAAACAGGGCATGGGAATGGCAATACATCTAACCTACAGGGCATGAGAATGGCAATACATCTGACCTACTGCATGAGATTGCCAATACATCTGACCTACTGCATGAGAATGCCAATACATCTGACCTACTGCATGAGAATGCCAATACATCTGACCTACTGCATGAGATTGCCAATACATCTGACCTACTGCATGAGAATGGCAATACATCTGACCTACTGCATGAGAATGGCAATACATCTGAACTACTGCATGTGAATGCCAATCCATCAGACCTACTGATTGAGAATGACACTACATCTGACCTACTGCATGAGAATGGCAATACATCTGACCTACTGCATGAGAATGCCAATACATCTGACCTTCTGCATGCGAATGCCAATAAATCTGACCTACTGCATGAGAATGCCAATACATCTGACCTACTGCATGTGAATGCCAATAAATCTGACCTACTGCATCAGAATGGCAATGCATCTGACCTACTGCATGAGAATGGCAATACATCTGACCTACTGCATGAGAATGGCAATACATCTGACCTACTGCGTGAGAATGCCAATACATCTGACCTACTGCATGAGAATGGCAATACATCTGACCTACTGCGTGAGAATGCCAATACATCTGACCTACTGCATGAGAATGGCAATACATCTGACCTACTGCGTGAGAATGCCAATACATCTGACCTACTGCATGAGAATGGCAATACAGCTGACCTACTGCATGAGAATGCCAATACATCTGACCTACTGCATGAAAATGCCAATTCATCTGACCTACTGCAAGAGAATGGCAATACATCTGACCTACTGCATGAGAATGGCAATAAATCTGACCTACTGCATGAGAATCCCAATACAGCTGACCTACTGCATGAGAATGGCAATACATCTGACCTACTGCATGAGAATCGCAATACATCTGACCTACTGCATGAGAATGCCAATACATCTGACCTACTGCATGAGAATGCCAATACATCTGACCTACTGCATGAGAATGGCAATACATCTGACCTACTGCATGAGAATGGCAATACATCTGACCTACTGCATGAGAATGGCAATACATCTGACCTACTGCATGGGAATGCAAATACATCTGACCTACTGCATGAGAATGGCAATACATCTGACCTACTGCATGGGAATGGCAATACATCTGATCTACTGCATGGGAATGGCAATACACCTGACCTACTCCATGAGAATGCCAATCCATCTGACCTACTGCATGAGAATGCCAATCCACCTGACCTACTGCATGTGAATGCCAATACATCTGACCTACTGCATGAGAATGGCAGTACATCTGACCTACTGCATGAGAATGGCAATACATCTGACCTACTGCATGGGAATGCAAATACATCTGACCTACTGCATGAGAATGGCAATACATCTGACCTACTGCATGAGAATGGCAATACATCTGACCAACTGCATGGGAATGCAAATACATCTGACCTACTGCATGAGAATGGCAATACATCTGACCGACAGGGTGAGAATGGCAATACATCTGACCGACAGGGTGAGAATGGCAATACATCTGACGTACTGCATGAGAATTGCAATACATCTGACCTACTGCATGAGAATGGCAATACATCTGACCTATTGCATGAGGATGGCAATACAGCTGACCTACTGCATTGGAATGCCAGTACATCTGACCTACTGCGTGAGAATGCCAATGCATCTGACCTACTGCATGAGAATGGCAATACAGCTGACCTACTGCATGAGAATGCCAATACATCTGACCTACTGCATGAAAATGCCAATTCATCTGACCTACTGCATGAGAATGGCAATACATCTGACCTACTGCATGAGAATCCCAATACAGCTGACCTACTGCATGAAAATTGCAATACATCTGACCTACTGCATGAGAATGGCAATACATCTGACCTACTGCATGAGAATGCCAATACATCTGACCTACTGCATGAGAATGGCAATACATCTGACCTACTGCATGAGAATGGCAATACATCTGACCTACTGCATGAAAATGCCAATTCATCTGACCTACTGCATATGAATGCCAATTCATCTGACCTACTGCATGAGAATGGCAATACATCTGACCTACTGCATGAGAATGCCAATACATCTGACCTACTGCATGTGAATGCCAGTAAATCTGACCTACTGCACCAGAATGGCAATACATCTGACCTACTGCGTGAGAATGCCAATACATCTGCCCTACTGCATGAGAATGGCAATACATCTGACCTACTGCGTGAGAATGCCAATACATCTAACCTACTGCATGAGAATGGCAATACAGCTGACCTACTGCATGAGAATGCCAATACAATGACCTACTGCATGAAAATGCCAATTCATCTGACCTACTGCATGAGAAAGGCAATACATCTGACCTACTGCATGAGAATACCAATACAGCTGACCTACTGCATGAGAATGGCAATACATCTGACCTACTGCATGAGAATGGCAATACATCTGACCTACTGCATGAGAATGCCAATACATCTGACCTACTGCATGAGAATGCAAATACATCTGACCTACTGCATGAGAATGGCAATACATCTGACCTACTGCATGAGAATGGCAATACATCTGACCTACTGCATGAGAATGGCAATACATCTGACCTACTGCATGAGAATGGCAATACATCTGACCAACTGCATGGGAATGCAAATACATCTGACCTACTGCATGAGAATGGCAATACATCTGACCGACAGGGGGAGAATGGCAATACATCTGACCGACAGGGTGAGAATGGCAATACATCTGACGTACTGCATGAGAATTGCAATACATCTGACCTACTGCATGAGAATGGCAATACATCTGACCTACTGTGTGTGAATGCCAATACATCTGACCTATTGCATGAGGATGGCAATACATCTGACCTACTGCATTGGAATGCCAGTACATCTGACCTACTGCATGAGAATGGCAATACATCTGACCTACTGCGTGAGAATGCCAATGCATCTGACCTACTGCATGAGAATGGCAATACAGCTGACCTACTGCATGAGAATGCCAATACATCTGACCTACTGCATGAAAATGCCAATTCATCTGACCTACTGCATGAGAATGGCAATACATCTGACCTACTGCATGAGAATCCCAATACAGCTGACCTACTGCATGAAAATGGCAATACATCTGACCTACTGCATGAGAATGGCAATACATCTGACCTACAGCATGAGAATGCCAATACATCTGACCTACTGCATGAGAATGGCAATACATCTGACCTACTGCATGAGAATGGCAATACATCTGACCTACTGCATGAGAATTGCAATACATCTGACCTACTGCATGAGAATGGCAATACATCTGACCTACTGCATGGGAATGCAAATACATCTGACCTACTGCATGAGAATGGCAATACATCTGACCTACTGCATGAGAATGCCAATCCACCTGACCTACTGCATGAGAATGGCAATACATCTGACCTACTGCATGAGAATGGCAATACATCTGACCTACTGCATGAGAATGCCAATACATCTGACCTACTGCATGAGAATGCTAATACATCTGACCAACTGCATGAGAATGCCAATTAATCTGACCTACTGCATGAGAATGGCAATACAACTGACCTAATGCATGAGAATGCCAATACATCTGACCTACTGCATGAGAATGCCAATACATCTGACCTACTGCATGAGAATGCCAATACATCTGACCTACTGCATGTGAATGCTAATATATCTGACCTCCTGCATGAGAATGGCAATACATCTGACCTACTGCATGAAAATGCCAATTCATCTGACCTACTGCATGTGAATGCCAATACATCTGACCTACTGCATGTGAATGCCAATACATCTGACCTACTGCATGAATATGCCAATTCATCTGACCGACTGCATCAGAATGGCAATACATCTGACCTACGGCATGAAAATGCCAATTCATCTGACTTACTGCATGAGAATGGCAATACAGCTGACCTACTGCATGAGAATGCCAATACAGCTGAGCTACTGCATGAAAATGCCAATACATCTGACCTACTGCATGAGAATGGCAATAGAGCTGACCTACTGCATGAAAATGGCAATACATCTGACCTACTGCATGAAAATGGCAATACATCTGACCTACTGCATGAAAATTCCAATACATCTGACGTACTGCATGAGAATGGCTAAACATCTGACCTACTGCATGAGAATGCCAATTCATCTGACCTACTGCACGAGAATGCGAATACATCTGACCTACTGCATGAGAATGCCAATACATCTAACCTACTGCATGACAATGCTAATACATCTGACCAACTGCTTGAGAATGCCAATTCATCTGACCTACTGCATGAGAATGGCAATACATCTGACCTAATGCATGAGAATGCCAATACATCTGACCTACTGCATGAGAATGCCAATACATCTGACCTACTGCATGAAAATGCCAATACATCTGACCTACTGCATGAAAATTCCAATACATCTGACGTACTGCATGAGAATGGCTAAACATCTGACCTACTGCATGAGAATGCCAATTCATCTGACCTACTGCACGAGAATGCGAATACATCTGACCTACTGCATGAGAATGCCAATACATCTAACCTACTGCATGAGAATGCCAATTCATCTGACCTACTGCATGAGAATGGCAATACATCTGACCTACTGCATGAAAATGGCAATTCATCTGACCTACTGCATGTGAATGCCAATACATCTGACCTACTGCATGTGAATGCCAATACATCTGACCTACTGCATGAATATGCCAATTCATCTGACCTACTGCATGAGAATGGCAATACATCTGACCTACGGCATGAAAATGCCAATTCATCTGACCTACTGCATGAGAATGGCAATACATCTGACCTAATGCATGAGAATGCTAATACATCTGACCAACTGCTTGAGAATGCCAATTCATCTGACCTACTGCATGAGAATGGCAATACATCTGACCTAATGCATGAGAATGCCAATACATCTGACCTACTGCATGAGAATGCCAATACATCTAACCTACTGCATGAGAATGCCAATTCATCTGACCTCCTGCATGAGAATGGCAATACATCTGACCTACTGCATGAAAATGCCAATTCATCTTACCTACTGCATGTGAATGCCAATACATCTGACCTACTGCATGTGAATGCCAATACATCTGACCTACTGCATGAATATGCCAATTCATCTGACCTACTGCATGAGAATGGCAATACATCTGACCTACGGCATGAAAATGCCAATTCATCTGATTTACTGCATGAGAATGGGAATACAGCTGACCTACTGCATGAGAATGCCAATACAGCTGACCTACTGCATGAAAATGCCAATACATCTGACCTCCTGCATGAGAATGCCAATACATCTGACCTACTGCATGAAAATGCCAATTCATCTGACCTACTGCATGAGAATGGCAATAGAGCTGACCTACTGCATGAAAATGCCAATACATCTGACCTACTGCATGAGAATGCCAATTCATCTGACCTACTGCATGCGAATGGCAAGACAGCTGACCTACTGCATGTAAATTCCAATACATCTGACCTACTGCATGAAAATGCCAATTCATCTGACGTACTGCATGAAAATTCCAATACATCTGACCTACTGCATGAAAATGCCAATTCATCTGACCTACTGCATGAGAATGGCAATAGAGCTGACCTACTGCATGAAAATGCCAATACATCTGACCTATTGCATGAGAATGCCAATTCATCTGACCTACTGCATGCGAATGGCAAGACAGCTGACCTACTGCATGTAAATTCCAATACATCTGACCTACTGCATGAAAATGGCAATACATCTGACCTACTGCATGAAAATGCCAATTCATCTGACCTACTGCATGAGAATGGCAATAGAGCTGACCTACTGCATGAAAATGCCAATACATCTGACCTACTGCATGAGAATGCCAATTCATCTGACCTACTGCATGCGAATGGCAAGACAGCTGACCTACTGCATGTAAATTCCAATACATCTGACCTACTGCATGAAAATGCCAATTCATCTGACGTACTGCATGAAAATTCCAATACATCTGACCTACTGCATGAGAATGCCAATACAGCTGACCTACTGCATGAAAATGCCAATTCATCTGACCAACTGCATGAGAATGCCAATACATCTGACCTACTAAATGAGAATCGCTAAACATCTGACCTACTGCATGAAAATGCCAATACATCTGACCTACTACATGAGAATGCCAATACATCTGACCTACTGCATGAGAATGGCAATACATCTGACCTACTGCATGAAAATGCCAATTCATCTGACCTACAGCATGAGAATGCCAATTCATCTGACCTACTGCATGTGAATGCCAATTCATCTGACCTACTGCATGAGAATGGCAATACATCTGACCTACTGCATGAGAATGCCAATTCATCTGACCTACTGCATGTGAATGCCAATTCATCTGACCTACTGCATGAGAATGCCAATACATCTGACCTATTGCATGAGATTGGCAATACATCTGACCTACTGCATGAGAATGCCAATTCATCTGAGCTACTGCATGAGAATGGCAATACATCTGACCTACTGCATGAGAATGCCAATACATCTGACCTTCTGCATGTGAATGCAAATACATCTGACCTACTGCATGAGAATGCCAATACATCTGACCTACTGCATGAGAATGCCAATACATCTGACCTACTGCATGTGAATGCCAATAAATCTGACCTACTGCACCAGAATGGCAATACATCTGACCTACTGCGTGAGAATGCCAATACATCTGACCTACTGCATGAGAATGGCAATACATCTGACCTACTGCGTGAGAATGCCAATACATCTGACCTACTGCATGAGAATGGCAGTACATCTGACCTACTGCATGAGAATGGCAATACATCTGACCTACTGCATGGGAATGCAAATACATCTGACCTACTGCATGAGAATGGCAATACATCTGACCTACTGCATGAGAATGGCAATACATCTGACCTACTGCATGGGAATGCAAATACATCTGACCTACTGCATGAGAATGGCAATACATCTGACCGACAGGGTGAGAATGGCAATACATCTGACCTACTGCATGAGAATGCCAATTCATCTGACCTACTGCATGAGAATGCGAATACATCTGACCTACTGCATGAGAATGCCAATACATCTGACCAACTGCTTGAGAATGCCAATTCATCTGACCTACTGCACGAGAATGCGAATACATCTGACCTACTGCATGAGAATGCCAATACATCTAACCTACTGCATGAGAATGCTAATACATCTGACCAACTGCTTGAGAATGCCAATTCATCTGACCTACTGCATGAGAATGGCAATACATCTGACCTAATGCATGAGAATGCCAATACATCTGACCTACTGCATGAGAATGCCAATACATCTGACCTACTGCATGTGAATGCTAATATATCTGACCTCCTGCATGAGAATGGCAATACATCTGACCTACTGCATGAAAATGCCAATTCATCTGACCTACTGCATGTGAATGCCAATACATCTGACCTACTGCATGTGAATGCCAATACAGCTGACCTACTGCATGAAAATGCCAATACATCTGACCGACTGCATGAGAATGGCAATAGAGCTGACCTACTGCATGAAAATGGCAATACATCTGACCTACTGCATGAAAATGCCAATTCATCTGACCTACTGCATGAGAATGGCAATAGAGCTGACCTACTGCATGAAAATGCCAATACATCTGACCTACTGCATGAGAATGCCAATTCATCTGACCTACTGCATGCGAATGGCAAGACAGCTGACCTACTGCATGAGAATGCCAATTCATCTGACCTACTGCATGAGAATGGCAATAGAGCTGACCTACTGCATGAAAATTCCAATACATCTGACCTACTGCATGAAAATGCCAATTCATCTGACGTACTGCATGAAAATTCCAATACATCTGACCTACTGCATGAGAATGCCAATACAGCTGACCTACTGCATGAAAATGCCAATTCATCTGACCAACTGCATGAGAATGCCAATACATCTGACCGACTAAATGAGAATGGCTAAACATCTGACCTACTGCATGAAAATGCCAATACATCTGACCTACTGCATGAGAATGCCAATTCATCTGACCTACTGCATGTGAATGCCAATTCATCTGACCTACTGCATGAGAATGCCAATACATCTGACCTATTGCATGAGAATGGCAATACATCTGACCTACTGCATGAAAATGCCAATTCATCTGACGTACTGCATGAAAATTCCAATACATCTGACCTACTGCATGAGAATGCCAATACAGCTGACCTACTGCATGAAAATGCCAATTCATCTGACCAACTGCATGAGAATGCCAATACATCTGACCGACTAAATGAGAATGGCTAAACATCTGACCTACTGCATGAGAATGGCAATACATCTGACCTACTGCATGAGAATGCCAATTCATCTGACCTACTGCATGTGAATGCCAATTCATCTGACCTACTGCATGAGAATGCCAATACATCTGACCTATTGCATGAGAATGGCAATACATCTGACCTACTGCATGAGAATGCCAATTCATCTGACCTACTGCATGTGAATGCCAATTCATCTGACCTACTGCATGAGAATGCCAATTCATCTGACCTACTGCATGAGAATGGCAATACATCTGACCTACTGCATGAGAATGCCAATACATCTGACCTTCTGCATGTGAATGCAAATACATCTGACCTACTGCATGAGAATGCCAATACATCTGACCTACTGCATGAGAATGCCAATACATCTGACCTACTGCATGTGAATGCCAATAAATCTGACCTACTGCACCAGAATGGCAATACATCTGACCTACTGCGTGAGAATGCCAATACATCTGACCTACTGCATGAGAATGGCAATACATCTGACCTACTGCGTGAGAATGCCAATACATCTGACCTACTGCATGAGAATGGCAATACAGCTGACCTACTGCATGAGAATGCCAATACATCTGACCTACTGAATGAAAATGCCAATTCATCTGACCTACTGCATGAGAATGGCAATACATCTGACCTACTGCATGAGAATACCAATACAGCTGACCTACTGCATGAGAATGGCAATACATCTGACCTACTGCATGAGAATGGCAATACATCTGACCTACTGCATGAGAATGCCAATACATCTGACCTACTGCATGAGAATGCCAATACATCTGACCTACTGCATGAGAATGGCAATACATCTGACCTACTGCATGAGAATGGCAATACATCTGACCTACTGCATGAGAATGGCAATACATCTGACCTACTGCATGAGAATGGCAATACATCTGACCTACTGCATGGGAATGCAAATACATCTGACCTACTGCATGAGAATGGCAATACATCTGACCTACTGCATGGGAATGGCAATACATCTGACCTACTGCATGGGAATGGCAATACATCTGACCTACTGCATGAGAATGCCAATCCATCTGACCTACTGCATGAGAATGCCAATCCACCTGACCTACTGCATGAGAATGCCAATACATCTGACCTACTGCATGAGAATGGCAGTACATCTGACCTACTGCATGAGAATGGCAATACATATGACCTACTGCATGAGAATGGCAATACATCTGACCTACTGCATGAGAATGGCAATACATCTGACCTACTGCATGGGAATGCAAATACATCTGACCTACTGCATGAGAATGGCAATACATCTGACCGACAGGGTGAGAATGGCAATACATCTGACCTACTGCATGAGAATGCCAATTCATCTGACCTACTGCATGAGAATGTGAATACATCTGACCTACTGCATGAGAATGCCAATTCATCTGACCTACTGCATGAGAATGCCAATTCAAGTGACCTACTTCATGAGAATGGCAATACATCTGACCTACTGCATGAGAATGCTAATACATGTGACCTACTGCATGAGAATGCCAATTCATCTGACCTACTGCATGAGAATCCTAATACATCTGACCTACTGCGTGAGGATGCCAATTCATCTGACCTACTGCATGAGAATGTAAATACATCTGACCTACTGCATGAGAATGCCAATTCATCTGACCTACTGCATGAGATTGCCAATTCATCTGACCTACTGCATGAGAATGGCAATACATCTGACCTACTGCATGAGAATGCCAATTCATCTGACCTACTGCATGAGATTGCCAATTCATCTGACCTACTGCATGAGAATGGCAATACATCTGACCTACTGCATGAGAATGCCAATACATCTGACCTACTGCATGAGAATGCCAATTCAAGTGACCTACTTCATGAGAATGGCAATACATCTGACCTACTGCATGAGAATGCTAATACATGTGACCTACTGCATGAGAATGCCAATTCATCTGACCTACTGCATGAGAATCCTAATACATCTGACCTACTGCGTGAGGATGCCAATTCATCTGACCTACTGCATGAGAATGTAAATACATCTGACCTACTGCATGAGAATGCCAATTCATCTGACCTACTGCATGAGATTGCCAATTCATCTGACCTACTGCATGAGAATGGCAATACATCTGACCTACTGCATGAGAATGCCAATACATCTGACCTACTGCATGAGAATGCCAATACATTTGACCTACTGCATGAGAATGGCAATACATCTGACCTACTGCATGAGAATGGCAATACATCTGACCTACTGCATGAGAATGGCAATACATCTGACCTACTGCATGAGAATGGCAATACATCTGACCTACTGCATGGGAATGCAAATACATCTGACCTACTGCATGAGAATGGCAATACATCTGACCTACTGCATGGGAATGGCAATACATCTGACCTACTGCATGGGAATGGCAATACATCTGACCTACTGCATGAGAATGCCAATCCATCTGACCTACTGCATGAGAATGCCAATCCACCTGACCTACTGCATGAGAATGCCAATACATCTGACCTACTGCATGAGAATGGCAGTACATCTGACCTACTGCATGAGAATGGCAATACATCTGACCTACTGCATGGGAATGCAAATACATCTGACCTACTGCATGAGAATGGCAATACATCTGACCTACTGCATGAGAATGGCAATACATCTGACCTACTGCATGGGAATGCAAATACATCTGACCTACTGCATGAGAATGGCAATACATCTGACCGACAGGGTGAGAATGGCAATACATCTGACCTACTGCATGAGAATGCCAATTCATCTGACCTACTGCATGAGAATGCGAATACATCTGACCTACTGCATGAGAATGCCAATACATCTGACCAGCTGCTTGAGAATGCCAATTCATCTGACCTACTGCACGAGAATGCGAATACATCTGACCTACTGCATGAGAATGCCAATACATCTAACCTACTGCATGAGAATGCTAATACATCTGACCAACTGCTTGAGAATGCCAATTCATCTGACCTACTGCATGAGAATGGCAATACATCTGACCTAATGCATGAGAATGCCAATACATCTGACCTACTGCATGAGAATGCCAATACATCTGACCTACTGCATGAGAATGGCAATAGAGCTGAACTACTGCATGAAAATGGCAATACATCTGACCTACTGCATGAAAATGCCAATTCATCTGACCTACTGCATGAGAATGGCAATAGAGCTGACCTACTGCATGAAAATGCCAATACATCTGACCTACTGCATGAGAATGCCAATTCATCTGACCTATTGCATGCGAATGGCAAGACAGCTGACCTACTGCATGAGAATGCCAATTCATCTGACCTACTGCATGAGAATGGCAATAGAGCTGACCTACTGCATGAAAATTCCAATACATCTGACCTACTGCATGAAAATGCCAATTCATCTGACGTACTGCATGAAAATTCCAATACATCTGACCTACTGCATGAGAATGCCAATACAGCTGACCTACTGCATGAAAATGCCAATTCATCTGACCAACTGCATGAGAATGCCAATACATCTGACCGACTGAATGAGAATGGCTAAACATCTGACCTACTGCATGAAAATGCCAATACATCTGACCTACTACATGAGAATGCCAATACATCTGACCTACTGCATGAGAATGGCAATACATCTGACCTACTGCATGAAAATGCCAATTCATCTGACCTACAGCATGAGAATGCCAATTCATCTGACCTACTGCATGTGAATGCCAATTCATCTGACCTACTGCATGAGAATGGCAATACATCTGACCTACTGCATGAGAATGCCAATTCATCTGACCTACTGCATGTGAATGCCAATTCATCTGACCTACTGCATGAGAATGCCAATACATCTGACCTATTGCATGAGAATGGCAATACATCTGACCTACTGCATGAGAATGCCAATTCATCTGACCTACTGCATGTGAATGCCAATTCATCTGACCTACTGCATGAGAATGCCAATTCATCTGACCTACTGCATGAGAATGGCAATACATCTGACCTACTGCATGAGAATGCCAATACATCTGACCTTCTGCATGTGAATGCAAATACATCTGACCTACTGCATGAGAATGCCAATACATCTGACCTACTGCATGAGAATGCCAATACATCTGACCTACTGCATGTGAATGCCAATAAATCTGACCTACTGCACCAGAATGGCAATACATCTGACCTACTGCGTGAGAATGCCAATACATCTGACCTACTGCATGAGAATGGCAATACATCTGACCTACTGCGTGAGAATGCCAATACATCTGACCTACTGCATGAGAATGGCAATACAGCTGACCTACTGCATGAGAATGCCAATACATCTGACCTACTGAATGAAAATGCCAATTCATCTGACCTACTGCATGAGAATGGCAATACATCTGACCTACTGCATGAGAATACCAATACAGCTGACCTACTGCATGAGAATGGCAATACATCTGACCTACTGCATGAGAATGGCAATACATCTGACCTACTGCATGAGAATGCCAATACATCTGACCTACTGCATGAGAATGCCAATACATCTGACCTACTGCATGAGAATGGCAATACATCTGACCTACTGCATGAGAATGGCAATACATCTGACCTACTGCATGAGAATGGCAATACATCTGACCTACTGCATGAGAATGGCAATACATCTGACCTACTGCATGGGAATGCAAATACATCTGACCTACTGCATGAGAATGGCAATACATCTGACCTACTGCATGGGAATGGCAATACATCTGACCTACTGCATGGGAATGGCAATACATCTGACCTACTGCATGAGAATGCCAATCCATCTGACCTACTGCATGAGAATGCCAATCCACCTGACCTACTGCATGAGAATGCCAATACATCTGACCTACTGCATGAGAATGGCAGTACATCTGACCTACTGCATGAGAATGGCAATACATCTGACCTACTGCATGGGAATGCAAATACATCTGACCTACTGCATGAGAATGGCAATACATCTGACCTACTGCATGAGAATGGCAATACATCTGACCTACTGCATGGGAATGCAAATACATCTGACCTACTGCATGAGAATGGCAATACATCTGACCGACAGGGTGAGAATGGCAATACATCTGACCTACTGCATGAGAATGCCAATTCATCTGACCTACTGCATGAGAATGCGAATACATCTGACCTACTGCATGAGAATGCCAATTCATCTGACCTACTGCATGAGAATGCCAATTCAAGTGACCTACTTCATGAGAATGGCAATACATCTGACCTACTGCATGAGAATGCTAATACATGTGACCTACTGCATGAGAATGCCAATTCATCTGACCTACTGCATGAGAATCCTAATACATCTGACCTACTGCGTGAGGATGCCAATTCATCTGACCTATGCATGAGAATGTAAATACATCTGACCTACTGCATGAGAATGCCAATTCATCTGACCTACTGCATGAGATTGCCAATTCATCTGACCTACTGCATGAGAATGGCAATACATCTGACCTACTGCATGAGAATACCAATACAGCTGACCTACTGCATGAGAATGGCAATACATCTGACCTACTGCATGAGAATGGCAATACATCTGACCTACTGCATGAGAATGCCAATACATCTGACCTACTGCATGAGAATGCCAATACATCTGACCTACTGCATGAGAATGGCAATACATCTGACCTACTGCATGAGAATGGCAATACATCTGACCTACTGCATGAAAATGCCAATTCATCTGACCTACAGCATGAGAATGCCAATTCATCTGACCTACTGCATGTGAATGCCAATTCATCTGACCTACTGCATGAGAATGGCAATACATCTGACCTACTGCATGAGAATGCCAATTCATCTGACCTACTGCATGTGAATGCCAATTCATCTGACCTACTGCATGAGAATGCCAATACATCTGACCTATTGCATGAGAATGGCAATACATCTGACCTACTGCATGAGAATGCCAATTCATCTGACCTACTGCATGTGAATGCCAATTCATCTGACCTACTGCATGAGAATGCCAATTCATCTGACCTACTGCATGAGAATGGCAATACATCTGACCTACTGCATGAGAATGCCAATACATCTGACCTTCTGCATGTGAATGCAAATACATCTGACCTACTGCATGAGAATGCCAATACATCTGACCTACTGCATGAGAATGCCAATACATCTGACCTACTGCATGTGAATGCCAATAAATCTGACCTACTGCACCAGAATGGCAATACATCTGACCTACTGCGTGAGAATGCCAATACATCTGACCTACTGCATGAGAATGGCAATACATCTGACCTACTGCGTGAGAATGCCAATACATCTGACCTACTGCATGAGAATGGCAATACAGCTGACCTACTGCATGAGAATGCCAATACATCTGACCTACTGAATGAAAATGCCAATTCATCTGACCTACTGCATGAGAATGGCAATACATCTGACCTACTGCATGAGAATACCAATACAGCTGACCTACTGCATGAGAATGGCAATACATCTGACCTACTGCATGAGAATGGCAATACATCTGACCTACTGCATGAGAATGCCAATACATCTGACCTACTGCATGAGAATGCCAATACATCTGACCTACTGCATGAGAATGGCAATACATCTGACCTACTGCATGAGAATGGCAATACATCTGACCTACTGCATGAGAATGGCAATACATCTGACCTACTGCATGAGAATGGCAATACATCTGACCTACTGCATGGGAATGCAAATACATCTGACCTACTGCATGAGAATGGCAATACATCTGACCTACTGCATGGGAATGGCAATACATCTGACCTACTGCATGGGAATGGCAATACATCTGACCTACTGCATGAGAATGCCAATCCATCTGACCTACTGCATGAGAATGCCAATCCACCTGACCTACTGCATGAGAATGCCAATACATCTGACCTACTGCATGAGAATGGCAGTACATCTGACCTACTGCATGAGAATGGCAATACATCTGACCTACTGCATGGGAATGCAAATACATCTGACCTACTGCATGAGAATGGCAATACATCTGACCTACTGCATGAGAATGGCAATACATCTGACCTACTGCATGGGAATGCAAATACATCTGACCTACTGCATGAGAATGGCAATACATCTGACCGACAGGGTGAGAATGGCAATACATCTGACCTACTGCATGAGAATGCCAATTCATCTGACCTACTGCATGAGAATGCGAATACATCTGACCTACTGCATGAGAATGCCAATTCATCTGACCTACTGCATGAGAATGCCAATTCAAGTGACCTACTTCATGAGAATGGCAATACATCTGACCTACTGCATGAGAATGCTAATACATGTGACCTACTGCATGAGAATGCCAATTCATCTGACCTACTGCATGAGAATCCTAATACATCTGACCTACTGCGTGAGGATGCCAATTCATCTGACCTATGCATGAGAATGTAAATACATCTGACCTACTGCATGAGAATGCCAATTCATCTGACCTACTGCATGAGATTGCCAATTCATCTGACCTACTGCATGAGAATGGCAATACATCTGACCTACTGCATGAGAATACCAATACAGCTGACCTACTGCATGAGAATGGCAATACATCTGACCTACTGCATGAGAATGGCAATACATCTGACCTACTGCATGAGAATGCCAATACATCTGACCTACTGCATGAGAATGCCAATACATCTGACCTACTGCATGAGAATGGCAATACATCTGACCTACTGCATGAGAATGGCAATACATCTGACCTACTGCATGAGAATGGCAATACATCTGACCTACTGCATGAGAATGGCAATACATCTGACCTACTGCATGGGAATGGCAATACATCTGACCTACTGCATGGGAATGGCAATACATCTGACCTACTGCATGAGAATGCCAATCCATCTGACCTACTGCATGAGAATGCCAATCCACCTGACCTACTGCATGAGAATGCCAATACATCTGACCTACTGCATGAGAATGGCAGTACATCTGACCTACTGCATGAGAATGGCAATACATCTGACCTACTGCATGGGAATGCAAATACATCTGACCTACTGCATGAGAATGGCAATACATCTGACCTACTGCATGAGAATGGCAATACATCTGACCTACTGCATGGGAATGCAAATACATCTGACCTACTGCATGAGAATGGCAATACATCTGACCTACTGCATGGGAATGCAAATACATCTGACCTACTGCATGAGAATGCCAATACATCTGACCTACTGCATGAGAATGCCAATACATCTGACCTACTGCATGAGAATCCTAATACATCTGACCTACTGCGTGAGGATGCCAATTCATCTGACCTACTGCATGAGAATGTAAATACATCTGACCTACTGCATGAGAATGCCAATTCATCTGACCTACTGCATGAGATTGCCAATTCATCTGACCTACTGCATGAGAATGGCAATACATCTGACCTACTGCATGAGAATACCAATACAGCTGACCTACTGCATGAGAATGGCAATACATCTGACCTACTGCATGAGAATGGCAATACATCTGACCTACTGCATGAGAATGCCAATACATCTGACCTACTGCATGAGAATGCCAATACATCTGACCTACTGCATGAGAATGGCAATACATCTGACCTACTGCATGAGAATGGCAATACATCTGACCTACTGCATGAGAATGGCAATACATCTGACCTACTGCATGAGAATGGCAATACATCTGACCTACTGCATGGGAATGCAAATACATCTGACCTACTGCATGAGAATGGCAATACATCTGACCTACTGCATGGGAATGGCAATACATCTGACCTACTGCATGGGAATGGCAATACATCTGACCTACTGCATGAGAATGCCAATCCATCTGACCTACTGCATGAGAATGCCAATCCACCTGACCTACTGCATGAGAATGCCAATACATCTGACCTACTGCATGAGAATGGCAGTACATCTGACCTACTGCATGAGAATGGCAATACATCTGACCTACTGCATGGGAATGCAAATACATCTGACCTACTGCATGAGAATGGCAATACATCTGACCTACTGCATGAGAATGGCAATACATCTGACCTACTGCATGGGAATGCAAATACATCTGACCTACTGCATGAGAATGGCAATACATCTGACCGACAGGGTGAGAATGGCAATACATCTGACCTACTGCATGAGAATGCCAATTCATCTGACCTACTGCATGAGAATGCGAATACATCTGACCTACTGCATGAGAATGCCAATACATCTGACCAACTGCTTGAGAATGCCAATTCATCTGACCTACTGCACGAGAATGCGAATACATCTGACCTACTGCATGAGAATGCCAATACATCTAACCTACTGCATGAGAATGCTAATACATCTGACCAACTGCTTGAGAATGCCAATTCATCTGACCTACTGCATGAGAATGGCAATACATCTGACCTAATGCATGAGAATGCCAATACATCTGACCTACTGCATGAGAATGCCAATACATCTGACCTACTGCATGAGAATGGCAATAGAGCTGAACTACTGCATGAAAATGGCAATACATCTGACCTACTGCATGAAAATGCCAATTCATCTGACCTACTGCATGAGAATGGCAATAGAGCTGACCTACTGCATGAAAATGCCAATACATCTGACCAACTGCATGAGAATGCCAATTCATCTGACCTACTGCATGCGAATGGCAAGACAGCTGACCTACTGCATGAGAATGCCAATTCATCTGACCTACTGCATGAGAATGGCAATAGAGCTGACCTACTGCATGAAAATTCCAATACATCTGACCTACTGCATGAAAATGCCAATTCATCTGACGTACTGCATGAAAATTCCAATACATCTGACCTACTGCATGAGAATGCCAATACAGCTGACCTACTGCATGAAAATGCCAATTCATCTGACCAACTGCATGAGAATGCCAATACATCTGACCGACTAAATGAGAATGGCTAAACATCTGACCTACTGCATGAAAATGCCAATACATCTGACCTACTACATGAGAATGCCAATACATCTGACCTACTGCATGAGAATGGCAATACATCTGACCTACTGCATGAAAATGCCAATTCATCTGACCTACAGCATGAGAATGCCAATTCATCTGACCTACTGCATGTGAATGCCAATTCATCTGAACTACTGCATGAGAATGGCAATACATCTGACCTACTGCATGAGAATGCCAATTCATCTGACCTACTGCATGTGAATGCCAATTCATCTGACCTACTGCATGAGAATGCCAATACATCTGACCTATTGCATGAGAATGGCAATACATCTGACCTACTGCATGAGAATGCCAATTCATCTGACCTACTGCATGTGAATGCCAATTCATCTGACCTACTGCATGAGAATGCGAATACATCTGACCTACTGCATGAGAATGCCAATACATCTGACCAACTGCTTGAGAATGCCAATTCATCTGACCTACTGCATGGGAATGCAAATACATCTGACCTACTGCATGAGAATGGCAATACATCTGACCTACTGCATGAGAATGGCAATACATCTGACCTACTGCATGGGAATGCAAATACATCTGACCTACTGCATGAGAATGGCAATACATCTGACCTACTGCATGGGAATGCAAATACATCTGACCTACTGCATGAGAATGCCAATACATCTGACCTACTGCATGAGAATGCCAATACATCTGACCTACTGCATGAGAATCCTAATACATCTGACCTACTGCGTGAGGATGCCAATTCATCTGACCTACTGCATGAGAATGTAAATACATCTGACCTACTGCATGAGAATGCCAATTCATCTGACCTACTGCATGAGATTGCCAATTCATCTGACCTACTGCATGAGAATGGCAATACATCTGACCTACTGCATGAGAATACCAATACAGCTGACCTACTGCATGAGAATGGCAATACATCTGACCTACTGCATGAGAATGGCAATACATCTGACCTACTGCATGAGAATGCCAATACATCTGACCTACTGCATGAGAATGCCAATACATCTGACCTACTGCATGAGAATGGCAATACATCTGACCTACTGCATGAGAATGGCAATACATCTGACCTACTGCATGAGAATGGCAATACATCTGACCTACTGCATGAGAATGGCAATACATCTGACCTACTGCATGGGAATGCAAATACATCTGACCTACTGCATGAGAATGGCAATACATCTGACCTACTGCATGGGAATGGCAATACATCTGACCTACTGCATGGGAATGGCAATACATCTGACCTACTGCATGAGAATGCCAATCCATCTGACCTACTGCATGAGAATGCCAATCCACCTGACCTACTGCATGAGAATGCCAATACATCTGACCTACTGCATGAGAATGGCAGTACATCTGACCTACTGCATGAGAATGGCAATACATCTGACCTACTGCATGGGAATGCAAATACATCTGACCTACTGCATGAGAATGGCAATACATCTGACCTACTGCATGAGAATGGCAATACATCTGACCTACTGCATGGGAATGCAAATACATCTGACCTACTGCATGAGAATGGCAATACATCTGACCGACAGGGTGAGAATGGCAATACATCTGACCTACTGCATGAGAATGCCAATTCATCTGACCTACTGCATGAGAATGCGAATACATCTGACCTACTGCATGAGAATGCCAATACATCTGACCAACTGCTTGAGAATGCCAATTCATCTGACCTACTGCACGAGAATGCGAATACATCTGACCTACTGCATGAGAATGCCAATACATCTAACCTACTGCATGAGAATGCTAATACATCTGACCAACTGCTTGAGAATGCCAATTCATCTGACCTACTGCATGAGAATGGCAATACATCTGACCTAATGCATGAGAATGCCAATACATCTGACCTACTGCATGAGAATGCCAATACATCTGACCTACTGCATGAGAATGGCAATAGAGCTGAACTACTGCATGAAAATGGCAATACATCTGACCTACTGCATGAAAATGCCAATTCATCTGACCTACTGCATGAGAATGGCAATAGAGCTGACCTACTGCATGAAAATGCCAATACATCTGACCAACTGCATGAGAATGCCAATTCATCTGACCTACTGCATGCGAATGGCAAGACAGCTGACCTACTGCATGAGAATGCCAATTCATCTGACCTACTGCATGAGAATGGCAATAGAGCTGACCTACTGCATGAAAATTCCAATACATCTGACCTACTGCATGAAAATGCCAATTCATCTGACGTACTGCATGAAAATTCCAATACATCTGACCTACTGCATGAGAATGCCAATACAGCTGACCTACTGCATGAAAATGCCAATTCATCTGACCAACTGCATGAGAATGCCAATACATCTGACCGACTAAATGAGAATGGCTAAACATCTGACCTACTGCATGAAAATGCCAATACATCTGACCTACTACATGAGAATGCCAATACATCTGACCTACTGCATGAGAATGGCAATACATCTGACCTACTGCATGAAAATGCCAATTCATCTGACCTACAGCATGAGAATGCCAATTCATCTGACCTACTGCATGTGAATGCCAATTCATCTGAACTACTGCATGAGAATGGCAATACATCTGACCTACTGCATGAGAATGCCAATTCATCTGACCTACTGCATGTGAATGCCAATTCATCTGACCTACTGCATGAGAATGCCAATACATCTGACCTATTGCATGAGAATGGCAATACATCTGACCTACTGCATGAGAATGCCAATTCATCTGACCTACTGCATGTGAATGCCAATTCATCTGACCTACTGCATGAGAATGCGAATACATCTGACCTACTGCATGAGAATGCCAATACATCTGACCAACTGCTTGAGAATGCCAATTCATCTGACCTACTGCACGAGAATGCGAATACATCTGACCTACTGCATGAGAATGCCAATACATCTAACCTACTGCATGAGAATGCTAATACATCTGACCAACTGCTTGAGAATGCCAATTCATCTGACCTACTGCATGAGAATGGCAATACATCTGACCTAATGCATGAGAATGCCAATACATCTGACCTACTGCATGAGAATGCCAATACATCTGACCTACTGCATGAGAATGGCAATAGAGCTGAACTACTGCATGAAAATGGCAATACATCTGACCTACTGCATGAAAATGCCAATACATCTGACCTACTGCATGAGAATGCCAATTCATCTGACCTACTGCATGCGAATGGCAAGACAGCTGACCTACTGCATGAGAATGCCAATTCATCTGACCTACTGCATGAGAATGGCAATAGAGCTGACCTACTGCATGAAAATTCCAATACATCTGACCTACTGCATGAAAATGCCAATTCATCTGACGTACTGCATGAAAATTCCAATACATCTGACCTACTGCATGAGAATGCCAATACAGCTGACCTACTGCATGAAAATGCCAATTCATCTGACCAACTGCATGAGAATGCCAATACATCTGACCGACTAAATGAGAATGGCTAAACATCTGACCTACTGCATGAAAATGCCAATACATCTGACCTACTACATGAGAATGCCAATACATCTGACCTACTGCATGAGAATGGCAATACATCTGACCTACTGCATGAAAATGCCAATTCATCTGACCTACAGCATGAGAATGCCAATTCATCTGACCTACTGCATGTGAATGCCAATTCATCTGACCTACTGCATGAGAATGGCAATACATCTGACCTACTGCATGAGAATGCCAATTCATCTGACCTACTGCATGTGAATGCCAATTCATCTGACCTACTGCATGAGAATGCCAATACATCTGACCTATTGCATGAGAATGGCAATACATCTGACCTACTGCATGAGAATGCCAATTCATCTGACCTACTGCATGTGAATGCCAATTCATCTGACCTACTGCATGAGAATGCCAATTCATCTGACCTACTGCATGAGAATGGCAATACATCTGACCTACTGCATGAGAATGCCAATACATCTGACCTTCTGCATGTGAATGCAAATACATCTGACCTACTGCATGAGAATGCCAATACATCTGACCTACGGCATGAGAATGCCAATACATCTGACCTACTGCATGTGAATGCCAATAAATCTGACCTACTGCACCAGAATGGCAATACATCTGACCTACTGCGTGAGAATGCCAATACATCTGACCTACTGCATGAGAATGGCAATACATCTGACCTACTGCGTGAGAATGCCAATACATCTGACCTACTGCATGAGAATGGCAATACAGCTGACCTACTGCATGAGAATGCCAATACATCTGACCTACTGAATGAAAATGCCAATTCATCTGACCTACTGCATGAGAATGGCAATACATCTGACCTACTGCATGAGAATACCAATACAGCTGACCTACTGCATGAGAATGGCAATACATCTGACCTACTGCATGAGAATGGCAATACATCTGACCTACTGCATGAGAATGCCAATACATCTGACCTACTGCATGAGAATGCCAATACATCTGACCTACTGCATGAGAATGGCAATACATCTGACCTACTGCATGAGAATGGCAATACATCTGACCTACTGCATGAGAATGGCAATACATCTGACCTACTGCATGAGAATGGCAATACATCTGACCTACTGCATGGGAATGCAAATACATCTGACCTACTGCATGAGAATGGCAATACATCTGACCTACTGCATGGGAATGGCAATACATCTGACCTACTGCATGGGAATGGCAATACATCTGACCTACTGCATGAGAATGCCAATCCATCTGACCTACTGCATGAGAATGCCAATCCACCTGACCTACTGCATGAGAATGCCAATACATCTGACCTACTGCATGAGAATGGCAGTACATCTGACCTACTGCATGAGAATGGCAATACATCTGACCTACTGCATGGGAATGCAAATACATCTGACCTACTGCATGAGAATGGCAATACATCTGACCTACTGCATGAGAATGGCAATACATCTGACCTACTGCATGGGAATGCAAATACATCTGACCTACTGCATGAGAATGGCAATACATCTGACCGACAGGGTGAGAATGGCAATACATCTGACCTACTGCATGAGAATGCCAATTCATCTGACCTACTGCATGAGAATGCGAATACATCTGACCTACTGCATGAGAATGCCAATTCATCTGACCTACTGCATGAGAATGCCAATTCAAGTGACCTACTTCATGAGAATGGCAATACATCTGACCTACTGCATGAGAATGCTAATACATGTGACCTACTGCATGAGAATGCCAATTCATCTGACCTACTGCATGAGAATCCTAATACATTTGACCTACTGCGTGAGGATGCCAATTCATCTGACCTACTGCATGAGAATGTAAATACATCTGACCTACTGCATGAGAATGCCAATTCATCTGACCTACTGCATGAGATTGCCAATTCATCTGACCTACTGCATGAGAATGGCAATACATCTGACCTACTGCATGAGAATACCAATACAGCTGACCTACTGCATGAGAATGGCAATACATCTGACCTACTGCATGAGAATGGCAATACATCTGACCTACTGCATGAGAATGCCAATACATCTGACCTACTGCATGAGAATGCCAATACATCTGACCTACTGCATGAGAATGGCAATACATCTGACCTACTGCATGAGAATGGCAATACATCTGACCTACTGCATGAGAATGGCAATACATCTGACCTACTGCATGAGAATGGCAATACATCTGACCTACTGCATGGGAATGCAAATACATCTGACCTACTGCATGAGAATGGCAATACATCTGACCTACTGCATGAGAATGCCAATACATCTGACCTACTGCATGAGAATGCCAATACATCTGACCTACTGCATGAGAATCCTAATACATCTGACCTACTGCGTGAGGATGCCAATTCATCTGACCTACTGCATGAGAATGTAAATACATCTGACCGACTGCATGAGAATGCCAATTCATCTGACCTACTGCATGAGATTGCCAATTCATCTGACCTACTGCATGAGAATGGCAATACATCTGACCTACTGCATGAGAATACCAATACAGCTGACCTACTGCATGAGAATGGCAATACATCTGACCTACTGCATGAGAATGGCAATACATCTGACCTACTGCATGAGAATGCCAATACATCTGACCTACTGCATGAGAATGCCAATACATCTGACCTACTGCATGAGAATGGCAATACATCTGACCTACTGCATGAGAATGGCAATACATCTGACCTACTGCATGAGAATGGCAATACATCTGACCTACTGCATGAGAATGGCAATACATCTGACCTACTGCATGGGAATGCAAATACATCTGACCTACTGCATGAGAATGGCAATACATCTGACCTACTGCATGGGAATGGCAATACATCTGACCTACTGCATGGGAATGGCAATACATCTGACCTACTGCATGAGAATGCCAATCCATCTGACCTACTGCATGAGAATGCCAATCCACCTGACCTACTGCATGAGAATGCCAATACATCTGACCTACTGCATGAGAATGGCAGTACATCTGACCTACTGCATGAGAATGGCAATACATCTGACCTACTGCATGGGAATGCAAATACATCTGACCTACTGCATGAGAATGGCAATACATCTGACCTACTGCATGAGAATGGCAATACATCTGACCTACTGCATGGGAATGTAAATACATCTGACCTACTGCATGAGAATGGCAATACATCTGACCGACAGGGTGAGAATGGCAATACATCTGACCTACTGCATGAGAAAGCCAATTCATCTGACCTACTGCATGAGAATGCGAATACATCTGACCTACTGCATGAGAATGCCAATACATCTGACCAACTGCTTGAGAATGCCAATTCATCTGACCTACTGCTTGAGAATGCCAATACATCTAACCTACTGCATGAGAATTCTAATACATCTGACCAACTGCTTGAGAATGCCAATTCATCTGACCTACTGCATGAGAATGGCAATACATCTGACCTAATGCATGAGAATGCCAATACATCTGACCTACTGCATGAGAATGCCAATACATCTGACCTACTGCATGAGAATGGCAATAGAGCTGAACTACTGCATGAAAATGGCAATACATCTGACCTACTGCATGAAAATGCCAATTCATCTGACCTACTGCATGAGAATGGCAATAGAGCTGACCTACTGCATGAAAATGCCAATACATCTGACCAACTGCATGAGAATGCCAATTCATCTGACCTACTGCATGCGAATGGCAAGACAGCTGACCTACTGCATGAGAATGCCAATTCATCTGACCTACTGCATGAGAATGGCAATAGAGCTGACCTACTGCATGAAAATTCCAATACATCTGACCTACTGCATGAAAATGCCAATTCATCTGACGTACTGCATGAAAATTCCAATACATCTGACCTACTGCATGAGAATGCCAATACAGCTGACCTACTGCATGAAAATGCCAATTCATCTGACCAACTGCATGAGAATGCCAATACATCTGACCGACTAAATGAGAATGGCTAAACATCTGACCTACTGCATGAAAATGCCAATACATCTGACCTACTACATGAGAATGCCAATACATCTGACCTACTGCATGAGAATGGCAATACATCTGACCTACTGCATGAAAATGCCAATTCATCTGACCTACAGCATGAGAATGCCAATTCATCTGACCTACTGCATGTGAATGCCAATTCATCTGACCTACTGCATGAGAATGGCAATACATCTGACCTACTGCATGAGAATGCCAATTCATCTGACCTACTGCATGTGAATGCCAATTCATCTGACCTACTGCATGAGAATGCCAATACATCTGACCTATTGCATGAGAATGGCAATACATCTGACCTACTGCATGAGAATGCCAATTCATCTGACCTACTGCATGTGAATGCCAATTCATCTGACCTACTGCATGAGAATGCCAATTCATCTGACCTACTGCATGAGAATGGCAATACATCTGACCTACTGCATGAGAATGCCAATACATCTGACCTTCTGCATGTGAATGCAAATACATCTGACCTACTGCATGAGAATGCCAATACATCTGACCTACTGCATGAGAATGCCAATACATCTGACCTACTGCATGTGAATGCCAATAAATCTGACCTACTGCACCAGAATGGCAATACATCTTACCTACTGCGTGAGAATGCCAATACATCTGACCTACTGCATGAGAATGGCAATACATCTGACCTACTGCGTGAGAATGCCAATACATCTGACCTACTGCATGAGAATGGCAATACAGCTGACCTACTGCATGAGAATGCCAATACATCTGACCTACTGAATGAAAATGCCAATTCATCTGACCTACTGCATGAGAATGGCAATACATCTGACCTACTGCATGAGAATACCAATACAGCTGACCTACTGCATGAGAATGGCAATACATCTGACCTACTGCATGAGAATGGCAATACATCTGACCTACTGCATGAGAATGCCAATACATCTGACCTACTGCATGAGAATGCCAATACATCTGACCTACTGCATGAGAATGGCAATACATCTGACCTACTGCATGAGAATGGCAATACATCTGACCTACTGCATGAGAATGGCAATACATCTGACCTACTGCATGAGAATGGCAATACATCTGACCTACTGCATGGGAATGCAAATACATCTGACCTACTGCATGAGAATGGCAATACATCTGACCTACTGCATGGGAATGGCAATACATCTGACCTACTGCATGGGAATGGCAATACATCTGACCTACTGCATGAGAATGCCAATCCATCTGACCTACTGCATGAGAATGCCAATCCACCTGACCTACTGCATGAGAATGCCAATACATCTGACCTACTGCATGAGAATGGCAGTACATCTGACCTACTGCATGAGAATGGCAATACATCTGACCTACTGCATGGGAATGCAAATACATCTGACCTACTGCATGAGAATGGCAATACATCTGACCTACTGCATGAGAATGGCAATACATCTGACCTACTGCATGGGAATGCAAATACATCTGACCTACTGCATGAGAATGGCAATACATCTGACCGACAGGGTGAGAATGGCAATACATCTGACCTACTGCATGAGAATGCCAATTCATCTGACCTACTGCATGAGAATGCGAATACATCTGACCTACTGCATGAGAATGCAAATTCATCTGACCTACTGCATGAGAATGCCAATTCAAGTGACCTACTTCATGAGAATGGCAATACATCTGACCTACTGCATGAGAATGCTAATACATGTGACCTACTGCATGAGAATGCCAATTCATCTGACCTACTGCATGAGAATCCTAATACATCTGACCTACTGCGTGAGGATGCCAATTCATCTGACCTACTGCATGAGAATGTAAATACATCTGACCTACTGCATGAGAATGCCAATTCATCTGACCTACTGCATGAGATTGCCAATTCATCTGACCTACTGCATGAGAATGGCAATACATCTGACCTACTGCATGAGAATACCAATACAGCTGACCTACTGCATGAGAATGGCAATACATCTGACCTACTGCATGAGAATGGCAATACATCTGACCTACTGCATGAGAATGCCAATACATCTGACCTACTGCATGAGAATGCCAATACATCTGACCTACTGCATGAGAATGGCAATACATCTGACCTACTGCATGAGAATGGCAATACATCTGACCTACTGCATGAGAATGGCAATACATCTGACCTACTGCATGAGAATGGCAATACATCTGACCTACTGCATGGGAATGCAAATACATCTGACCTACTGCATGAGAATGGCAATACATCTGACCTACTGCATGGGAATGGCAATACATCTGACCTACTGCATGGGAATGGCAATACATCTGACCTACTGCATGAGAATGCCAATCCATCTGACCTACTGCATGAGAATGCCAATCCACCTGACCTACTGCATGAGAATGCCAATACATCTGACCTACTGCATGAGAATGGCAGTACATCTGACCTACTGCATGAGAATGGCAATACATCTGACCTACTGCATGGGAATGCAAATACATCTAACCTACTGCATGAGAATGGCAATACATCTGACCTACTGCATGAGAATGGCAATACATCTGACCTACTGCATGGGAATGCAAATACATCTGACCTACTGCATGAGAATGGCAATACATCTGACCTACTGCATGAGAATGCCAATTCATCTGACCTACTGCATGAGAATGCGAATACATCTGACCTACTGCATGAGAATGCCAATTCATCTGACCTACTGCATGAGAATGCCAATTCAAGTGACCTACTTCATGAGAATGGCAATACATCTGACCTACTGCATGAGAATGCTAATACATGTGACCTACTGCATGAGAATGCCAATTCATCTGACCTACTGCATGAGAATCCTAATACATCTGACCTACTGCGTGAGGATGCCAATTCATCTGACCTACTGCATGAGAATGTAAATACATCTGACCTACTGCATGAGAATGCCAATTCATCTGACCTACTGCATGAGATTGCCAATTCATCTGACCTACTGCATGAGAATAGCAATACATCTGACCTACTGCATGAGAATGCCAATACATCTGACCTACTGCATGAGAATGCTAATACATCTGACCTACTGCATGAGAATGCCAATTCATCTGACCTACTGCATGAGAATGCTAATCCATCTGACCTACTGCATGAGAATGGCAATACATCTGACCTACTGCATGAGAATGCCAATTCATCTGACCTACTGCATGAGAATGCTAATACATCTGACCTACTGCATGAGAATGGCAATACATCTGACCTACTGCATGTGAATGGCAATACATCTGACCTACTGCATGAGAATGACAATACATTTGACCTACTGCATGAGAATGCCAATACATCTGACCTATTGCATGAGATTGGCTAAACATCTGACCTACTGCATGAGAATGCCAATTCATCTGACCTACTGCATGAGAATGCAAATACATCTGACCTACTGCATGAGAATGCCAATACATCTGACCTACTGCATGAGAATGCCAATACATCTGACCTACTGCATGTGAATGCCAGTAAATCTGACCTACTGCACCAGAATGGCAATACATCTGACCTACTGCGTGAGAATGCCAATACATCTGACCTACTGCATGAGAATGGCAATACATCTGACCTACTGCGTGAGAATGCCAATACATCTGACCTACTGCATGAGAATGGCAATACAGCTGACCTACTGCATGAGAATGCCAATACATTTGACCTACTGCATGAAAATGCCAATTCATCTGACCTACTGCATGAGAATGGCAATACATCTGACCTACTGCATGAGAATACCAATACAGCTGACCTACTGCATGAGAATGGCAATACATCTGACCGACTGCATGAGAATGGCAATACATCTGACCGACTGCATGAGAATGCCAATACATCTGACCTACTGCATGAGAATGCAAATACATCTGACCTACTGCATGAGAATGGCAATACATCTCACCTACTGCATGAGAATGGCAATACATCTGACCTACTGCATGGGAATGCAAATACGTCTGACCGACTGCATGAGAATGGCAATACATCTGACCTACTGCATGGGAATGGCAATACATCTGACCTACTGCATGGGAATGGCAATACATCTGACCTACTGCATGAGAATGCCAATCCATCTGACCTACTGCATGAGAATGCCAATCCACCTGACCTACTGCATGAGAATGCCAATACATCTGACCTACTGCATGAGAATGGCAGTAAATCTGACCTACTGCATGAGAATGGCAATACATCTGACCTACTGCATGGGAATGCAAATACATCTGACCTACTGCATGAGAATGGCAATACATCTGACCTACTGCATGAGAATGGCAATACATCTGACCTACTGCATGGGAATGCAAATACATCTGACCTACTGCATGAGAATGGCAATACATCTGACCGACAGGGTGAGAATGGCAATACATCTGACCTACTGCATGAGAATGCGAATACATCTGACCTACTGCATGAGAATGCCAATTCATCTGACCTACTGCATGAGAATGCCAATTCAAGTGACCTACTTCATGAGAATGGCAATACATCTGACCTACTGCATGAGAATGCTAATACATGTGACCTACTGCATGAGAATGCCAATTCATCTGACCTACTGCATGAGAATCCTAATACATCTGACCTACTGCGTGAGGATGCCAATTCATCTGACCTACTGCATGAGAATGTAAATACATCTGACCTACTGCATGAGAATGCCAATTCATCTGACCTACTGCATGAGAATAGCAATACATCTGACCTACTGCATGAGAATGCCAATACATCTGACCTACTGCATGAGAATGCTAATACATCTGACCTACTGCATGAGAATGCCAATTCATCTGACCTACTGCATGAGAATGCTAATCCATCTGACCTACTGCATGAGAATGGCAATACATCTGACCTACTGCATGAGAATGCCAATTCATCTGACCTACTGCATGAGAATGCTAATACATCTGACCTACTGCATGAGAATGGCAATACATCTGACCTACTGCATGAGAATGGCAATACATCTGACCTACTGCATGAGAATGGCAATACATCTGACCTACTGCATGAGAATGCCAATTCATCTGACCTACTGCATGAGAATGCTAATACATCTGACCTACTGCATGAGAATGGCAATACATCTGACCTACTGCATGAGAATGCCAATACATCTGACCTACTGCATGTGAATGGCAATACATCTGACCTACTGCATGAGAATGACAATACATTTGACCTACTGCATGAGAATGCCAATTCATCTGACCTACAGCATGAGAATGGCAATACATCTGACCTACTGCATGAAAATGCCAATTCATCTGACCTACTGCATGTGAATGCCAATTCATCTGACCTACTGCATGAGAATGGCAATACATCTGACCTAATGCATGAGAATGCCAATTCATCTGACCTACTGCATGTGAATGCCAATTCATCTGACCTACTGCATGAGAATGCCAATACATCTGACCTATTGCATGAGATTGGCTAAACATCTGACCTACTGCATGAGAATGCCAATTCATCTGACCTACTGCATGAGAATGCAAATACATCTGACCTACTGCATGAGAATGCCAATACATCTGACCTACTGCATGAGAATGCCAATACATCTGACCTACTGCATGTGAATGCCAGTAAATCTGACCTACTGCACCAGAATGGCAATACATCTGACCTACTGCGTGAGAATGCCAATACATCTGACCTACTGCATGAGAATGCCAATACATCTGACCTACTGCGTGAGAATGCCAATACATCTGACCTACTGCATGAGAATGGCAATACAGCTGACCTACTGCATGAGAATGCCAATACATTTGACCTACTGCATGAAAATGCCAATTCATCTGACCTACTGCATGAGAATGGCAATACATCTGACCTACTGCATGAGAATACCAATACAGCTGACCTACTGCATGAGAATGGCAATACATCTGACCGACTGCATGAGAATGGCAATACATCTGACCTACTGCATGAGAATGCCAATACATCTGACCTACTGCATGAGAATGCAAATACATCTGACCTACTGCATGAGAATGGCAATACATCTGACCTACTGCATGAGAATGGCAATACATCTGACCTACTGCATGAGAATGGCAATACATCTGACCTACTGCATGAGAATGGCAATACATCTGACCTACTGCATGGGAATGCAAATACATCTGACCTACTGCGTGTGAATGACAATACATGTGACCTACTGCATGAGAATGCCAATACATCTGACCTACTGCGTGTGAATGGCAATACATCTGACCTACTGCATGAGAATTGCAATACATCTGACCGACTGCAATTGAATGGCAATACATCTGACCGACAGGGCGAGAATGCCAATACATCTGACCTACTGCGTATGAATGACAATACATCTGACCTACTGCATGAGAATGGCAATACATCTGACCGACAGGGCGAGAATGCCAATACATCTGACCTACTGCGTGTGAATGCCAATACATCTGACCTACTGCATGAGAATGGCAATTCATCTGACCTACTGCATGAGAATGGCAATACATCTGATCGAATGCATGAGAATGCCAATACATCTGACCTACTGCATGTGAATGCTAATACATCTGACCTACTACATGTGAATGGCAATACATCTGACCTACTGCATGAAAATGCCAATCCGTCTGACCTACTGCATGATATGCCAATTCATCTGACCTACTGCATGAGAATGCCAATTCATCTGACCTACTGCATGAGAATGCCAATACATCTGACCTACTGCATGTGAATGCTAATACATCTGACCTACTGCATGAGAATGCCAATTCATCTGACCTACTGCATGAGAATGCCAATACATCTGACCTACTGCATGTGAATGCTAATACATCTGACCTACTGCATGAGAATGCCAATACATCTGACCTACTGCATGTGAATGCTAATACATCTGACCTACTGCATGAGAATGCCAATTCATCTGACCTACTGCATGAGAATGCCAATTCATCTGACCTACTGCATGAGAATGCCAATACATCTGACCTACTGCATGTGAATGCTAATAAATCTGACCTACTTCATGAGAATGCCAATACATCTGACCTACTGCATGAGAATGCCAATACATCTGACCGACTGCATGAGAATGCCAATTCATCTTACCTACTGCATGAGAATGCCAATTCATCTGACCTACTGCATGAGAATGCGAATACATCTGACCTACTGCATGAGAATGCCAATTCATCTGACCTACTGCATGAGAATGCCAATTCATCTGACCTACTGCATGAGAATGCGAATACATCTGACCTACTGCATGAGAATGCCAATTCATCTGACCTACTGCATGAGAATGCCAATTCAAGTGACCTACTTCATGAGAATGGCAATACATCTGACCTACTGCATGAGAATGCTAATACATGTGACCTTCTGCATGAGAATGCCAATTCATCTGACCTACTGCATGAGAATCCTAATACATCTGACCTACTGCGTGAGGATGCCAATTCATCTGACCTACTGCATGAGAATGTAAATACATCTGACCTACTGCATGAGAATGCCAATTCATCTGACCTACTGCATGAGATTGCCAATTCATCTGACCTACTGCATGAGAATGGCAATACATCTGACCTACCGCATGAGAATACCAATACAGCTGACCTACTGCATGAGAATGGCAATACATCTGACCTACTGCATGAGAATGGCAATACATCTGACCTACTGCATGAGAATGCCAATACATCTGACCTACTGCATGAGAATGCCAATACATCTGACCTACTGCATGAGAATGGCAATACATCTGACCTACTGCATGAGAATGGCAATACATCTGACCTACTGCATGAGAATGGCAATACATCTGACCTACTGCATGAGAATGGCAATACATCTGACCTACTGCATGGGAATGCAAATACATCTGACCTACTGCATGAGAATGGCAATACATCTGACCTACTGCATGGGAATGGCAATACATCTGACCTACTGCATGGGAATGGCAATACATCTGACCTACTGCATGAGAATGCCAATCCATCTGACCTACTGCATGAGAATGCCAATCCACCTGACCTACTGCATGAGAATGCCAATACATCTGACCTACTGCATGAGAATGGCAGTACATCTGACCTACTGCATGAGAATGGCAATACATCTGACCTACTGCATGGGAATGCAAATACATCTGACCTACTGCATGAGAATGGCAATACATCTGACCTACTGCATGAGAATGGCAATACATCTGACCTACTGCATGGGAATGCAAATACATCTGACCTACTGCATGAGAATGGCAATACATCTGACCGACAGGGTGAGAATGGCAATACATCTGACCTACTGCATGAGAATGCCAATTCATCTGACCTACTGCATGAGAATGCGAATACATCTGACCTACTGCATGAGAATGCCAATTCATCTGACCTACTGCATGAGAATGCCAATTCAAGTGACCTACTTCATGAGAATGGCAATACATCTGACCTACTGCATGAGAATGCTAATACATGTGACCTACTGCATGAGAATGCCAATTCATCTGACCTACTGCATGAGAATCCTAATACATCTGACCTACTGCGTGAGGATGCCAATTCATCTGACCTACTGCATGAGAATGTAAATACATCTGACCTACTGCATGAGAATGCCAATTCATCTGACCTACTGCATGAGATTGCCAATTCATCTGACCTACTGCATGAGAATAGCAATACATCTGACCTACTGCATGAGAATGCCAATACATCTGACCTACTGCATGAGAATGCTAATACATCTGACCTACTGCATGAGAATGCCAATTCATCTGACCTACTGCATGAGAATGCTAATCCATCTGACCTACTGCATGAGAATGGCAATACATCTGACCTACTGCATGAGAATGCCAATTCATCTGACCTACTGCATGAGAATGCTAATACATCTGACCTACTGCATGAGAATGGCAATACATCTGACCTACTGCATGTGAATGGCAATACATCTGACCTACTGCATGAGAATGACAATACATTTGACCTACTGCATGAGAATGCCAATACATCTGACCTATTGCATGAGATTGGCTAAACATCTGACCTACTGCATGAGAATGCCAATTCATCTGACCTACTGCATGAGAATGCAAATACATCTGACCTACTGCATGAGAATGCCAATACATCTGACCTACTGCATGAGAATGCCAATACATCTGACCTACTGCATGTGAATGCCAGTAAATCTGACCTACTGCACCAGAATGGCAATACATCTGACCTACTGCGTGAGAATGCCAATACATCTGACCTACTGCATGAGAATGGCAATACATCTGACCTACTGCGTGAGAATGCCAATACATCTGACCTACTGCATGAGAATGGCAATACAGCTGACCTACTGCATGAGAATGCCAATACATTTGACCTACTGCATGAAAATGCCAATTCATCTGACCTACTGCATGAGAATGGCAATACATCTGACCTACTGCATGAGAATACCAATACAGCTGACCTACTGCATGAGAATGGCAATACATCTGACCGACTGCATGAGAATGGCAATACATCTGACCTACTGCATGAGAATGCCAATACATCTGACCTACTGCATGAGAATGCAAATACATCTGACCTACTGCATGAGAATGGCAATACATCTGACCTACTGCATGAGAATGGCAATACATCTGACCTACTGCATGGGAATGCAAATACATCTGACCTACTGCATGAGAATGGCAATACATCTGACCTACTGCATGGGAATGGCAATACATCTGACCTACTGCATGGGAATGGCAATACATCTGACCTACTGCATGAGAATGCCAATCCATCTGACCTACTGCATGAGAATGCCAATCCACCTGACCTACTGCATGAGAATGCCAATACATCTGACCTACTGCATGAGAATGGCAGTACATCTGACCTACTGCATGAGAATGGCAATACATCTGACCTACTGCATGGGAATGCAAATACATCTGACCTACTGCATGAGAATGGCAATACATCTGACCTACTGCATGAGAATGGCAATACATCTGACCTACTGCATGGGAATGCAAATACATCTGACCTACTGCATGAGAATGGCAATACATCTGACCGACAGGGTGAGAATGGCAATACATCTGACCTACTGCATGAGAATGCCAATACATCTGACCTACTGCATGTGAATGCTAATACATCTGACCTACTGCATGAGAATGCCAATACATCTGACCTACTGCATGTGAATGCTAATACATCTGACCTACTGCATGAGAATGCCAATTCATCTGACCTACTGCATGAGAATGCCAATTCATCTGACCTACTGCATGAGAATGCCAATACATCTGACCTACTGCATGTGAATGCTAATAAATCTGACCTACTTCATGAGAATGCCAATACATCTGACCTACTGCATGAGAATGCCAATACATCTGACCGACTGCATGAGAATGCCAATTCATCTTACCTACTGCATGAGAATGCCAATTCATCTGACCTACTGCATGAGAATGCGAATACATCTGACCTACTGCATGAGAATGCCAATTCATCTGACCTACTGCATGAGAATGCCAATTCATCTGACCTACTGCATGAGAATGCGAATACATCTGACCTACTGCATGAGAATGCCAATTCATCTGACCTACTGCATGAGAATGCAAATACATCTGACCTACTGCATGAGAATGGCAATACATCTGACCTACTGCATGGGAATGGCAATACATCTGACCTACTGCATGAGAATGCCAATCCATCTGACCTACTGCATGAGAATGCCAATCCACCTGACCTACTGCATGAGAATGCCAATACATCTGACCTACTGCATGAGAATGGCAGTACATCTGACCTACTGCATGAGAATGGCAATACATCTGACCTACTGCATGGGAATGCAAATACATCTAACCTACTGCATGAGAATGGCAATACATCTGACCTACTGCATGAGAATGGCAATACATCTGACCTACTGCATGGGAATGCAAATACATCTGACCTACTGCATGAGAATGGCAATACATCTGACCTACTGCATGAGAATGCCAATTCATCTGACCTACTGCATGAGAATGCGAATACATCTGACCTACTGCATGAGAATGCCAATTCATCTGACCTACTGCATGAGAATGCCAATTCAAGTGACCTACTTCATGAGAATGGCAATACATCTGACCTACTGCATGAGAATGCTAATACATGTGACCTACTGCATGAGAATGCCAATTCATCTGACCTACTGCATGAGAATCCTAATACATCTGACCTACTGCGTGAGGATGCCAATTCATCTGACCTACTGCATGAGAATGTAAATACATCTGACCTACTGCATGAGAATGCCAATTCATCTGACCTACTGCATGAGATTGCCAATTCATCTGACCTACTGCATGAGAATAGCAATACATCTGACCTACTGCATGAGAATGCCAATACATCTGACCTACTGCATGAGAATGCTAATACATCTGACCTACTGCATGAGAATGCCAATTCATCTGACCTACTGCATGAGAATGCTAATCCATCTGACCTACTGCATGAGAATGGCAATACATCTGACCTACTGCATGAGAATGCCAATTCATCTGACCTACTGCATGAGAATGCTAATACATCTGACCTACTGCATGAGAATGGCAATACATCTGACCTACTGCATGTGAATGGCAATACATCTGACCTACTGCATGAGAATGACAATACATTTGACCTACTGCATGAGAATGCCAATACATCTGACCTATTGCATGAGATTGGCTAAACATCTGACCTACTGCATGAGAATGCCAATTCATCTGACCTACTGCATGAGAATGCAAATACATCTGACCTACTGCATGAGAATGCCAATACATCTGACCTACTGCATGAGAATGCCAATACATCTGACCTACTGCATGTGAATGCCAGTAAATCTGACCTACTGCACCAGAATGGCAATACATCTGACCTACTGCGTGAGAATGCCAATACATCTGACCTACTGCATGAGAATGGCAATACATCTGACCTACTGCGTGAGAATGCCAATACATCTGACCTACTGCATGAGAATGGCAATACAGCTGACCTACTGCATGAGAATGCCAATACATTTGACCTACTGCATGAAAATGCCAATTCATCTGACCTACTGCATGAGAATGGCAATACATCTGACCTACTGCATGAGAATACCAATACAGCTGACCTACTGCATGAGAATGGCAATACATCTGACCGACTGCATGAGAATGGCAATACATCTGACCGACTGCATGAGAATGCCAATACATCTGACCTACTGCATGAGAATGCAAATACATCTGACCTACTGCATGAGAATGGCAATACATCTCACCTACTGCATGAGAATGGCAATACATCTGACCTACTGCATGGGAATGCAAATACGTCTGACCGACTGCATGAGAATGGCAATACATCTGACCTACTGCATGGGAATGGCAATACATCTGACCTACTGCATGGGAATGGCAATACATCTGACCTACTGCATGAGAATGCCAATCCATCTGACCTACTGCATGAGAATGCCAATCCACCTGACCTACTGCATGAGAATGCCAATACATCTGACCTACTGCATGAGAATGGCAGTAAATCTGACCTACTGCATGAGAATGGCAATACATCTGACCTACTGCATGGGAATGCAAATACATCTGACCTACTGCATGAGAATGGCAATACATCTGACCTACTGCATGAGAATGGCAATACATCTGACCTACTGCATGGGAATGCAAATACATCTGACCTACTGCATGAGAATGGCAATACATCTGACCGACAGGGTGAGAATGGCAATACATCTGACCTACTGCATGAGAATGCGAATACATCTGACCTACTGCATGAGAATGCCAATTCATCTGACCTACTGCATGAGAATGCCAATTCAAGTGACCTACTTCATGAGAATGGCAATACATCTGACCTACTGCATGAGAATGCTAATACATGTGACCTACTGCATGAGAATGCCAATTCATCTGACCTACTGCATGAGAATCCTAATACATCTGACCTACTGCGTGAGGATGCCAATTCATCTGACCTACTGCATGAGAATGTAAATACATCTGACCTACTGCATGAGAATGCCAATTCATCTGACCTACTGCATGAGAATAGCAATACATCTGACCTACTGCATGAGAATGCCAATACATCTGACCTACTGCATGAGAATGCTAATACATCTGACCTACTGCATGAGAATGCCAATTCATCTGACCTACTGCATGAGAATGCTAATCCATCTGACCTACTGCATGAGAATGGCAATACATCTGACCTACTGCATGAGAATGCCAATTCATCTGACCTACTGCATGAGAATGCTAATACATCTGACCTACTGCATGAGAATGGCAATACATCTGACCTACTGCATGAGAATGGCAATACATCTGACCTACTGCATGAGAATGGCAATACATCTGACCTACTGCATGAGAATGCCAATTCATCTGACCTACTGCATGAGAATGCTAATACATCTGACCTACTGCATGAGAATGGCAATACATCTGACCTACTGCATGAGAATGCCAATACATCTGACCTACTGCATGTGAATGGCAATACATCTGACCTACTGCATGAGAATGACAATACATTTGACCTACTGCATGAGAATGCCAATTCATCTGACCTACAGCATGAGAATGGCAATACATCTGACCTACTGCATGAAAATGCCAATTCATCTGACCTACTGCATGTGAATGCCAATTCATCTGACCTACTGCATGAGAATGGCAATACATCTGACCTAATGCATGAGAATGCCAATTCATCTGACCTACTGCATGTGAATGCCAATTCATCTGACCTACTGCATGAGAATGCCAATACATCTGACCTATTGCATGAGATTGGCTAAACATCTGACCTACTGCATGAGAATGCCAATTCATCTGACCTACTGCATGAGAATGCAAATACATCTGACCTACTGCATGAGAATGCCAATACATCTGACCTACTGCATGAGAATGCCAATACATCTGACCTACTGCATGTGAATGCCAGTAAATCTGACCTACTGCACCAGAATGGCAATACATCTGACCTACTGCGTGAGAATGCCAATACATCTGACCTACTGCATGAGAATGCCAATACATCTGACCTACTGCGTGAGAATGCCAATACATCTGACCTACTGCATGAGAATGGCAATACAGCTGACCTACTGCATGAGAATGCCAATACATTTGACCTACTGCATGAAAATGCCAATTCATCTGACCTACTGCATGAGAATGGCAATACATCTGACCTACTGCATGAGAATACCAATACAGCTGACCTACTGCATGAGAATGGCAATACATCTGACCGACTGCATGAGAATGGCAATACATCTGACCTACTGCATGAGAATGCCAATACATCTGACCTACTGCATGAGAATGCAAATACATCTGACCTACTGCATGAGAATGGCAATACATCTGACCTACTGCATGAGAATGGCAATACATCTGACCTACTGCATGAGAATGGCAATACATCTGACCTACTGCATGAGAATGGCAATACATCTGACCTACTGCATGGGAATGCAAATACATCTGACCTACTGCGTGTGAATGACAATACATGTGACCTACTGCATGAGAATGCCAATACATCTGACCTACTGCGTGTGAATGGCAATACATCTGACCTACTGCATGAGAATTGCAATACATCTGACCGACTGCAATTGAATGGCAATACATCTGACCGACAGGGCGAGAATGCCAATACATCTGACCTACTGCGTATGAATGACAATACATCTGACCTACTGCATGAGAATGGCAATACATCTGACCGACAGGGCGAGAATGCCAATACATCTGACCTACTGCGTGTGAATGCCAATACATCTGACCTACTGCATGAGAATGGCAATTCATCTGACCTACTGCATGAGAATGGCAATACATCTGATCGAATGCATGAGAATGCCAATACATCTGACCTACTGCATGTGAATGCTAATACATCTGACCTACTACATGTGAATGGCAATACATCTGACCTACTGCATGAAAATGCCAATCCGTCTGACCTACTGCATGATATGCCAATTCATCTGACCTACTGCATGAGAATGCCAATTCATCTGACCTACTGCATGAGAATGCCAATACATCTGACCTACTGCATGTGAATGCTAATACATCTGACCTACTGCATGAGAATGCCAATTCATCTGACCTACTGCATGAGAATGCCAATACATCTGACCTACTGCATGTGAATGCTAATACATCTGACCTACTGCATGAGAATGCCAATACATCTGACCTACTGCATGTGAATGCTAATACATCTGACCTACTGCATGAGAATGCCAATTCATCTGACCTACTGCATGAGAATGCCAATTCATCTGACCTACTGCATGAGAATGCCAATACATCTGACCTACTGCATGTGAATGCTAATAAATCTGACCTACTTCATGAGAATGCCAATACATCTGACCTACTGCATGAGAATGCCAATACATCTGACCGACTGCATGAGAATGCCAATTCATCTTACCTACTGCATGAGAATGCCAATTCATCTGACCTACTGCATGAGAATGCGAATACATCTGACCTACTGCATGAGAATGCCAATTCATCTGACCTACTGCATGAGAATGCCAATTCATCTGACCTACTGCATGAGAATGCGAATACATCTGACCTACTGCATGAGAATGCCAATTCATCTGACCTACTGCATGAGAATGCCAATTCAAGTGACCTACTTCATGAGAATGGCAATACATCTGACCTACTGCATGAGAATGCTAATACATGTGACCTTCTGCATGAGAATGCCAATTCATCTGACCTACTGCATGAGAATCCTAATACATCTGACCTACTGCGTGAGGATGCCAATTCATCTGACCTACTGCATGAGAATGTAAATACATCTGACCTACTGCATGAGAATGCCAATTCATCTGACCTACTGCATGAGATTGCCAATTCATCTGACCTACTGCATGAGAATGGCAATACATCTGACCTACCGCATGAGAATACCAATACAGCTGACCTACTGCATGAGAATGGCAATACATCTGACCTACTGCATGAGAATGGCAATACATCTGACCTACTGCATGAGAATGCCAATACATCTGACCTACTGCATGAGAATGCCAATACATCTGACCTACTGCATGAGAATGGCAATACATCTGACCTACTGCATGAGAATGGCAATACATCTGACCTACTGCATGAGAATGGCAATACATCTGACCTACTGCATGAGAATGGCAATACATCTGACCTACTGCATGGGAATGCAAATACATCTGACCTACTGCATGAGAATGGCAATACATCTGACCTACTGCATGGGAATGGCAATACATCTGACCTACTGCATGGGAATGGCAATACATCTGACCTACTGCATGAGAATGCCAATCCATCTGACCTACTGCATGAGAATGCCAATCCACCTGACCTACTGCATGAGAATGCCAATACATCTGACCTACTGCATGAGAATGGCAGTACATCTGACCTACTGCATGAGAATGGCAATACATCTGACCTACTGCATGGGAATGCAAATACATCTGACCTACTGCATGAGAATGGCAATACATCTGACCTACTGCATGAGAATGGCAATACATCTGACCTACTGCATGGGAATGCAAATACATCTGACCTACTGCATGAGAATGGCAATACATCTGACCGACAGGGTGAGAATGGCAATACATCTGACCTACTGCATGAGAATGCCAATTCATCTGACCTACTGCATGAGAATGCGAATACATCTGACCTACTGCATGAGAATGCCAATTCATCTGACCTACTGCATGAGAATGCCAATTCAAGTGACCTACTTCATGAGAATGGCAATACATCTGACCTACTGCATGAGAATGCTAATACATGTGACCTACTGCATGAGAATGCCAATTCATCTGACCTACTGCATGAGAATCCTAATACATCTGACCTACTGCGTGAGGATGCCAATTCATCTGACCTACTGCATGAGAATGTAAATACATCTGACCTACTGCATGAGAATGCCAATTCATCTGACCTACTGCATGAGATTGCCAATTCATCTGACCTACTGCATGAGAATAGCAATACATCTGACCTACTGCATGAGAATGCCAATACATCTGACCTACTGCATGAGAATGCTAATACATCTGACCTACTGCATGAGAATGCCAATTCATCTGACCTACTGCATGAGAATGCTAATCCATCTGACCTACTGCATGAGAATGGCAATACATCTGACCTACTGCATGAGAATGCCAATTCATCTGACCTACTGCATGAGAATGCTAATACATCTGACCTACTGCATGAGAATGGCAATACATCTGACCTACTGCATGTGAATGGCAATACATCTGACCTACTGCATGAGAATGACAATACATTTGACCTACTGCATGAGAATGCCAATACATCTGACCTATTGCATGAGATTGGCTAAACATCTGACCTACTGCATGAGAATGCCAATTCATCTGACCTACTGCATGAGAATGCAAATACATCTGACCTACTGCATGAGAATGCCAATACATCTGACCTACTGCATGAGAATGCCAATACATCTGACCTACTGCATGTGAATGCCAGTAAATCTGACCTACTGCACCAGAATGGCAATACATCTGACCTACTGCGTGAGAATGCCAATACATCTGACCTACTGCATGAGAATGGCAATACATCTGACCTACTGCGTGAGAATGCCAATACATCTGACCTACTGCATGAGAATGGCAATACAGCTGACCTACTGCATGAGAATGCCAATACATTTGACCTACTGCATGAAAATGCCAATTCATCTGACCTACTGCATGAGAATGGCAATACATCTGACCTACTGCATGAGAATACCAATACAGCTGACCTACTGCATGAGAATGGCAATACATCTGACCGACTGCATGAGAATGGCAATACATCTGACCTACTGCATGAGAATGCCAATACATCTGACCTACTGCATGAGAATGCAAATACATCTGACCTACTGCATGAGAATGGCAATACATCTGACCTACTGCATGAGAATGGCAATACATCTGACCTACTGCATGGGAATGCAAATACATCTGACCTACTGCATGAGAATGGCAATACATCTGACCTACTGCATGGGAATGGCAATACATCTGACCTACTGCATGGGAATGGCAATACATCTGACCTACTGCATGAGAATGCCAATCCATCTGACCTACTGCATGAGAATGCCAATCCACCTGACCTACTGCATGAGAATGCCAATACATCTGACCTACTGCATGAGAATGGCAGTACATCTGACCTACTGCATGAGAATGGCAATACATCTGACCTACTGCATGGGAATGCAAATACATCTGACCTACTGCATGAGAATGGCAATACATCTGACCTACTGCATGAGAATGGCAATACATCTGACCTACTGCATGGGAATGCAAATACATCTGACCTACTGCATGAGAATGGCAATACATCTGACCGACAGGGTGAGAATGGCAATACATCTGACCTACTGCATGAGAATGCCAATACATCTGACCTACTGCATGTGAATGCTAATACATCTGACCTACTGCATGAGAATGCCAATACATCTGACCTACTGCATGTGAATGCTAATACATCTGACCTACTGCATGAGAATGCCAATTCATCTGACCTACTGCATGAGAATGCCAATTCATCTGACCTACTGCATGAGAATGCCAATACATCTGACCTACTGCATGTGAATGCTAATAAATCTGACCTACTTCATGAGAATGCCAATACATCTGACCTACTGCATGAGAATGCCAATACATCTGACCGACTGCATGAGAATGCCAATTCATCTTACCTACTGCATGAGAATGCCAATTCATCTGACCTACTGCATGAGAATGCGAATACATCTGACCTACTGCATGAGAATGCCAATTCATCTGACCTACTGCATGAGAATGCCAATTCATCTGACCTACTGCATGAGAATGCGAATACATCTGACCTACTGCATGAGAATGCCAATTCATCTGACCTACTGCATGAGAATGCCAATTCAAGTGACCTACTTCATGAGAATGGCAATACATCTGACCTACTGCATGAGAATGCTAATACATGTGACCTACTGCATGAGAATGCCAATTCATCTGACCTACTGCATGAGAATCCTAATACATCTGACCTACTGCGTGAGGATGCCAATTCATCTGACCTACTGCATGAGAATGTAAATACATCTGACCTACTGCATGAGAATGCCAATTCATCTGACCTACTGCATGAGATTGCCAATTCATCTGACCTACTGCATGAGAATGGCAATACATCTGACCTACTGCATGAGAATACCAATACAGCTGACCTACTGCATTAGAATGGCAATACATCTGACCTACTGCATGAGAATGGCAATACATCTGACCTACTGCATGAGAATGCCAATACATCTGACCTACTGCATGAGAATGCCAATACATCTGACCTACTGCATGAGAATGGCAATACATCTGACCTACTGCATGAGAATGGCAATACATCTGACCTACTGCATGAGAATGGCAATACATCTGACCTACTGCATGAGAATGGCAATACATCTGACCTACTGCATGGGAATGCAAATACATCTGACCTACTGCATGAGAATGGCAATACATCTGACCTACTGCATGGGAATGGCAATACATCTGACCTACTGCATGGGAATGGCAATACATCTGACCTACTGCATGAGAATGCCAATCCATCTGACCTACTGCATGAGAATGCCAATCCACCTGACCTACTGCATGAGAATGCCAATACATCTGACCTACTGCATGAGAATGGCAGTACATCTGACCTACTGCATGAGAATGGCAATACATCTGACCTACTGCATGGGAATGCAAATACATCTGACCTACTGCATGAGAATGGCAATACATCTGACCTACTGCATGAGAATGGCAATACATCTGACCTACTGCATGGGAATGCAAATACATCTGACCTACTGCATGAGAATGGCAATACATCTGACCGACAGGGTGAGAATGGCAATACATCTGACCTACTGCATGAGAATGCCAATTCATCTGACCTACTGCATGAGAATGCGAATACATCTGACCTACTGCATGAGAATGCCAATTCATCTGACCTACTGCATGAGAATGCCAATTCAAGTGACCTACTTCATGAGAATGGCAATACATCTGACCTACTGCATGAGAATGCTAATACATGTGACCTACTGCATGAGAATGCCAATTCATCTGACCTACTGCATGAGAATCCTAATACATCTGACCTACTGCGTGAGGATGCCAATTCATCTGACCTACTGCATGAGAATGTAAATACATCTGACCTACTGCATGAGAATGCCAATTCATCTGACCTACTGCATGAGATTGCCAATTCATCTGACCTACTGCATGAGAATAGCAATACATCTGACCTACTGCATGAGAATGCCAATACATCTGACCTACTGCATGAGAATGCTAATACATCTGACCTACTGCATGAGAATGCCAATTCATCTGACCTACTGCATGAGAATGCTAATCCATCTGACCTACTGCATGAGAATGGCAATACATCTGACCTACTGCATGAGAATGCCAATTCATCTGACCTACTGCATGAGAATGCTAATACATCTGACCTACTGCATGAGAATGGCAATACATCTGACCTACTGCATGTGAATGGCAATACATCTGACCTACTGCATGAGAATGACAATACATTTGACCTACTGCATGAGAATGCCAATACATCTGACCTATTGCATGAGATTGGCTAAACATCTGACCTACTGCATGAGAATGCCAATTCATCTGACCTACTGCATGAGAATGCAAATACATCTGACGTACTGCATGAGAATGCCAATACATCTGACCTACTGCATGAGAATGCCAATACATCTGACCTACTGCATGTGAATGCCAGTAAATCTGACCTACTGCACCAGAATGGCAATACATCTGACCTACTGCGTGAGAATGCCAAGACATCTGACCTACTGCATGAGAATGGCAATACATCTGACCTACTGCGTGAGAATGCCAATACATCTGACCTACTGCATGAGAATGGCAATACAGCTGACCTACTGCATGAGAATGCCAATACATTTGACCTACTGCATGAAAATGCCAATTCATCTGACCTACTGCATGAGAATGGCAATACATCTGACCTACTGCATGAGAATACCAATACAGCTGACCTACTGCATGAGAATGGCAATACATCTGACCGACTGCATGAGAATGGCAATACATCTGACCTACTGCATGAGAATGCCAATACATCTGACCTACTGCATGAGAATGCAAATACATCTGACCTACTGCATGAGAATGGCAATACATCTGACCTACTGCATGAGAATGGCAATACATCTGACCGACTGCATGGGAATGCAAATACATCTGACCTACTGCATGAGAATGGCAATACATCTGACCTACTGCATGGGAATGGCAATACATCTGACCTACTGCATGGGAATGGCAATACATCTGACCTACTGCATGAGAATGCCAATCCATCTGACCTACTGCATGAGAATGCCAATCCACCTGACCTACTGCATGAGAATGCCAATACATCTGACCTACTGCATGAGAATGGCAGTACATCTGACCTACTGCATGAGAATGGCAATACATCTGACCTACTGCATGGGAATGCAAATACATCTGACCTACTGCATGAGAATGGCAATACATCTGACCTACTGCATGAGAATGGCAATACATCTGACCTACTGCATGGGAATGCAAATACATCTGACCTACTGCATGAGAATGGCAATACATCTGACCGACAGGGTGAGAATGGCAATACATCTGACCTACTGCATGAGAATGCCAATTCATCTGACCTACTGCATGAGAATGCGAATACATCTGACCTACTGCATGAGAATGCCAATTCATCTGACCTACTGCATGAGAATGCCAATTCAAGTGACCTACTTCATGAGAATGGCAATACATCTGACCTACTGCATGAGAATGCTAATACATGTGACCTACTGCATGAGAATGCCAATTCATCTGACCTACTGCATGAGAATCCTAATACATCTGACCTACTGCGTGAGGATGCCAATTCATCTGACCTACTGCATGAGAATGTAAATACATCTGACCTACTGCATGAGAATGCCAATTCATCTGACCTACTGCATGAGAATAGCAATACATCTGACCTACTGCATGAGAATGCCAATACATCTGACCTACTGCATGAGAATGCTAATACATCTGACCTACTGCATGAGAATGCCAATTCATCTGACCTACTGCATGAGAATGCTAATCCATCTGACCTACTGCATGAGAATGGCAATACATCTGACCTACTGCATGAGAATGCCAATTCATCTGACCTACTGCATGAGAATGCTAATACATCTGACCTACTGCTTGAGAATGGCAATACATCTGACCTACTGCATGAGAATGGCAATACATCTGACCTACTGCATGAGAATGGCAATACATCTGACCTACTGCATGAGAATGCCAATTCATCTGACCTACTGCATGAGAATGCTAATACATCTGACCTACTGCATGAGAATGGCAATACATCTGACCTACTGCATGAGAATGCCAATACATCTGACCTACTGCATGTGAATGGCAATACATCTGACCTACTGCATGAGAATGACAATACATTTGACCTACTGCATGAGAATGCCAATTCATCTGACCTACAGCATGAGAATGGCAATACATCTGACCTACTGCATGAAAATGCCAATTCATCTGACCTACTGCATGTGAATGCCAATTCATCTGACCTACTGCATGAGAATGGCAATACATCTGACCTACTGCATGAGAATGCCAATTCATCTGACCTACTGCATGTGAATGCCAATTCATCTGACCTACTGCATGAGAATGCCAATACATCTGACCTATTGCATGAGATTGGCTAAACATCTGACCTACTGCATGAGAATGCCAATTCATCTGACCTACTGCATGAGAATGCAAATACATCTGACCTACTGCATGAGAATGCCAATACATCTGACCTACTGCATGAGAATGCCAATACATCTGACCTACTGCATGTGAATGCCAGTAAATCTGACCTACTGCACCAGAATGGCAATACATCTGACCTACTGCGTGAGAATGCCAATACATCTGACCTACTGCATGAGAATGGCAATACATCTGACCTACTGCGTGAGAATGCCAATACATCTGACCTACTGCATGAGAATGGCAATACAGCTGACCTACTGCATGAGAATGCCAATACATTTGACCTACTGCATGAAAATGCCAATTCATCTGACCTACTGCATGAGAATGGCAATACATCTGACCTACTGCATGAGAATACCAATACAGCTGACCTACTGCATGAGAATGGCAATACATCTGATCGACTGCATGAGAATGGCAATACATCTGACCTACTGCATGAGAATGCCAATACATCTGACCTACTGCATGAGAATGCAAATACATCTGACCTACTGCATGAGAATGGCAATACATCTGACCTACTGCATGAGAATGGCAATACATCTGACCTACTGCATGGGAATGCAAATACATCTGACCTACTGCGTGTGAATGACAATACATGTGACCTACTGCATGAGAATGCCAATACATCTGACCTACTGCGTGTGAATGGCAATACATCTGACCTACTGCATGAGAATTGCAATACATCTGACCGACTGCAATTGAATGGCAATACATCTGACCGACAGGGCGAGAATGCCAATACATCTGACCTACTGCGTGTGAATGACAATACATCTGACCGACAGGGCGAGAATGCCAATACATCTGACCTACTGCGTGTGAATGCCAATACATCTGACCTACTGCATGAGAATGGCAATTCATCTGACCTACTGCATGAGAATGGCAATACATCTGATCGAATGCATGAGAATGCCAATACATCTGACCTACTGCATGTGAATGCTAATACATCTGACCTACTACATGTGAATGGCAATACATCTGACCTACTGCATGAAAATGCCAATACGTCTGACCTACTGCATGATATGCCAATTCATCTGACCTACTGCATGAGAATGCCAATACATCTGACCTACTGCATGTGAATGCTAATACATCTGACCTACTGCATGAGAATGCCAATTCATCTGACCTACTGCATGAGAATGCCAATACATCTGACCTACTGCATGTGAATGCTAATACATCTGACCTACTGCATGAGTATGCCAATTCATCTAACCTACTGCATGTGAATGCCAATACATCTGACCTACTGCATGAGAATGCCAATTTATCTGACCTACTGCATGAGAATGCCAATTCATCTGACCTACTGCATGAGAATGCCAATACATCTGACCTACTGCATGTGAATGCTAATAAATCTGACCTACTTCATGAGAATGCCAATACATCTGACCTACTGCATGTGAATGCCAATAAATCTGACCTACTGCATGAGAATGCCAATTCATCTGACCTACTGCATGAGAATGGCAGTACATCTGACCTACTGCATGAGAATGCCAATACATCTGACCTACTGCATGAGAATGGCAATACATCTGACTTACTCCATGTGAATGCCAATACATCTGACCTACTGCATGAGAATGCCAATACATCTGACCTACTGCATGAGAATGCCAATACATCTGACCTACTGCATGAGAATGCCAATTTATCTGACCTACTGCATGAGAATGCCAATTCATCTGACCTACTGCATGAGAATGCCAATACATCTGACCTACTGCATGTGAATGCTAATAAATCTGACCTACTTCATGAGAATGCCAATACATCTGACCTACTGCATGTGAATGCCAATAAATCTGACCTACTGCATGAGAATGCCAATTCATCTGACCTACTGCATGAGAATGGCAGTACATCTGACCTACTGCATGAGAATGCCAATACATCTGACCTACTGCAAGAGAATGGCAATACATCTGACCTACTGCATGAGAATGGCAATACATCTGACCGACTGCATGTGAATGCCAATACATCTGACCTACTGCATGAGAATGCTAATACATCTGACCTACTGCATGAGAATGCCAATACATCTGACCTACTGCATGAGAATGCCAATACATCTGACCGACTGCATGAGAATGCCAATTCACCTTACCTACTGCATGAGAATGCCAATTCATCTGACCTACTGCATGAGAATGCGAATACATCTGACCTACTGCATGAGAATGCCAATTCATCTGACCTACTGCATGAGAATGCCAATTCATCTGACCTACTTCATGAGAATGGCAATACATCTGACCTACTGCATGAGAATGCTAATACATCTGACCTACTGCATGAGAATGCCAATTCATCTGACCTACTGCATGAGAATGGCAATACATCTGACCTACTGCATGAGAATGCTAATACATCTGACCTACTGCATGAGAATGTCTATTCATCTGACCTACTGCATGAGAATGCTAATACATCTGACCTACTGCATGAGAATGCCAATTCATCTGACCTACTGCATGAGATTGCCAATTCATCTGACCTACTGCATGAGAATAGCAATACATCTGACCTACTGCATGGGAATGGCAATATATCTGACCTACTGCATGAGAATGCCAATAAATCTGACCTACTGCATGAGAATGCCAATTCATCTGACCTACTGCATGAAAATGCCAATACATTTGACCTACTGCATGAGAATGGCAATACATCTGACCTACATCATGAGAATGCCAATACAGCTGACCTACTGCATGAGAATGCCAATACATCTGACCTACTGCATGAGAATGCCAATACATCTGACCTCCTGCATGAAAATGCCAATTCATCTGACCTACTGCATGAGAATGCCAATACATCTGACCTACTGCATGAGAATGCCAATACATCTGACCTACTGCATGAGAATGCCAATACATCTGACCTACTGCATGAGAATGCCAATTCATCTGACCTACTGCATGAGAATGGCAGTACATCTGACCTACTGCATGAGAATGCCAATACATCTGACCTACTGCAAGAGAATGGCAATACATCTGACCTACTGCATGAGAATGGCAATACATCTGACCGACTGCATGTGAATGCCAATACATCTGACCTACTGCATGAGAATGCTAATACATCTGACCTACTGCATGAGAATGCCAATATATCTGACCTACTGCATGAGAATGCCAATACATCTGACCGACTGCATGAGAATGCCAAATCACCTTACCTACTGCATGAGAATGCCAATTCATCTGACCTACTGCATGAGAATGCGAATACATCTGACCTACTGCATGAGAATGCCAATTCATCTGACCTACTGCATGAGAATGCCAATTCATCTGACCTACTTCATGAGAATGGCAATACATCTGACCTACTGCATGAGAATGCTAATACATCTGACCTACTGCATGAGAATGCCAATTCATCTGACCTACTGCATGAGAATGGCAATACATCTGACCTACTGCATGAGAATGCTAATACATCTGACCTACTGCATGAGAATGTCTATTCATCTGACCTACTGCATGAGAATGCTAATACATCTGACCTACTGCATGAGAATGCCAATTCATCTGACCTACTGCATGAGATTGCCAATTCATCTGACCTACTGCATGAGAATAGCAATACATCTGACCTACTGCATGGGAATGGCAATATATCTGACCTACTGCATGAGAATGCCAATAAATCTGACCTACTGCATGAGAATGCCAATTCATCTGACCTACTGCATGAAAATGCCAATACATTTGACCTACTGCATGAGAATGGCAATACATCTGACCTACATCATGAGAATGCCAATACAGCTGACCTACTGCATGAGAATGCCAATACATCTGACCTACTGCATGAGAATGCCAATACATCTGACCTCCTGCATGAAAATGCCAATTCATCTGACATACTGCATGAGAATGCCAATTCATCTGACCGACTGCATGTGAATGCTAATACATCTGACCTACTGCATGTGAATGCCAATTCATCTGACCTACTGCATGAAAATGGCAATACAGCTGACCTACTGCATGAAAATGCCAATTCATCTGACGTAATGCATGAGAATGCCAATTCATCTGACCTACTGCATGAGAATGGCAATACATCTGACCTACTGCATGAGAATGCTAATACATCTGACCTACTGCATGAGAATGGCAATACATCTGACCTACTGCATGAAAATGCCAATTCATCTGACCTACTGCATGAGAATGCCAATACATCTGACCTACTGCATGAAAATGCCAATTCATCTGAAGTACTGCATGAGAATGGCAATACATCTGACCTACTGCATGAGAATGGCAATACATCTGACCTACTGCATGAAAATGCCAATTCATCTGTCCTACTGCATGTGAATGCCAATACATCTGACCTACTGCATGAGAATGGCAATTCATCTGACCTACTGCATGAGAATGGCAATACATCTGATCGAATGCATGAGAATGCCAATACATCTGACCTACTGCATGTGAATGCTAATACATCTGACCTACTACATGTGAATGGCAATACATCTGACCTACTGCATGAAAATGCCAATACGTCTGACCTACTGCATGATATGCCAATTCATCTGACCTACTGCATGAGAATGCCAATACATCTGACCTACTGCATGTGAATGCTAATACATCTGACCTACTGCATGAGAATGCCAATTAATCTGACCTACTGCATGAGAATGCCAATACATCTGACCTACTGCATGTGAATGCTAATACATCTGACCTACTGCATGAGAATGCCAATTCATCTAACCTACTGCATGTGAATGCCAATACATCTGACCTACTGCATGAGAATGCCAATTTATCTGACCTACTGCATGAGAATGCCAATTCATCTGACCTACTGCATGAGAATGCCAATACATCTGACCTACTGCATGTGAATGCTAATAAATCTGACCTACTTCATGAGAATGCCAATACATCTGACCTACTGCATGTGAATGCCAATAAATCTGACCTACTGCATGAGAATGCCAATTCATCTGACCTACTGCATGAGAATGGCAGTACATCTGACCTACTGCATGAGAATGCCAATACATCTGACCTACTGCATGAGAATGGCAATACATCTGACTTACTCCATGTGAATGCCAATACATCTGACCTACTGCATGAGAATGCCAATACATCTGACCTACTGCATGAGAATGCCAATACATCTGACCTACTGCATGAGAATGCCAATTTATCTGACCTACTGCATGAGAATGCCAATTCATCTGACCTACTGCATGAGAATGCCAATACATCTGACCTACTGCATGTGAATGCTAATAAATCTGACCTACTTCATGAGAATGCCAATACATCTGACCTACTGCATGTGAATGCCAATAAATCTGACCTACTGCATGAGAATGCCAATTCATCTGACCTACTGCATGAGAATGGCAGTACATCTGACCTACTGCATGAGAATGCCAATACATCTGACCTACTGCAAGAGAATGGCAATACATCTGACCTACTGCATGAGAATGGCAATACATCTGACCGACTGCATGTGAATGCCAATACATCTGACCTACTGCATGAGAATGCTAATACATCTGACCTACTGCATGAGAATGCCAATACATCTGACCTACTGCATGAGAATGCCAATACATCTGACCGACTGCATGAGAATGCCAATTCACCTTACCTACTGCATGAGAATGCCAATTCATCTGACCTACTGCATGAGAATGCGAATACATCTGACCTACTGCATGAGAATGCCAATTCATCTGACCTACTGCATGAGAATGCCAATTCATCTGACCTACTTCATGAGAATGGCAATACATCTGACCTACTGCATGAGAATGCTAATACATCTGACCTACTGCATGAGAATGCCAATTCATCTGACCTACTGCATGAGAATGGCAATACATCTGACCTACTGCATGAGAATGCTAATACATCTGACCTACTGCATGAGAATGTCTATTCATCTGACCTACTGCATGAGAATGCTAATACATCTGACCTACTGCATGAGAATGCCAATTCATCTGACCTACTGCATGAGATTGCCAATTCATCTGACCTACTGCATGAGAATAGCAATACATCTGACCTACTGCATGGGAATGGCAATATATCTGACCTACTGCATGAGAATGCCAATAAATCTGACCTACTGCATGAGAATGCCAATTCATCTGACCTACTGCATGAAAATGCCAATACATTTGACCTACTGCATGAGAATGGCAATACATCTGACCTACATCATGAGAATGCCAATACAGCTGACCTACTGCATGAGAATGCCAATACATCTGACCTACTGCATGAGAATGCCAATACATCTGACCTCCTGCATGAAAATGCCAATTCATCTGACCTACTGCATGAGAATGCCAATACATCTGACCTACTGCATGAGAATGCCAATACATCTGACCTACTGCATGAGAATGCCAATACATCTGACCTACTGCATGAGAATGCCAATTCATCTGACCTACTGCATGAGAATGGCAGTACATCTGACCTACTGCATGAGAATGCCAATACATCTGACCTACTGCAAGAGAATGGCAATACATCTGACCTACTGCATGAGAATGGCAATACATCTGACCGACTGCATGTGAATGCCAATACATCTGACCTACTGCATGAGAATGCTAATACATCTGACCTACTGCATGAGAATGCCAATATATCTGACCTACTGCATGAGAATGCCAATACATCTGACCGACTGCATGAGAATGCCAATTCACCTTACCTACTGCATGAGAATGCCAATTCATCTGACCTACTGCATGAGAATGCGAATACATCTGACCTACTGCATGAGAATGCCAATTCATCTGACCTACTGCATGAGAATGCCAATTCATCTGACCTACTTCATGAGAATGGCAATACATCTGACCTACTGCATGAGAATGCTCATACATCTGACCTACTGCATGAGAATGCCAATTCATCTGACCTACTGCATGAGAATGGCAATACATCTGACCTACTGCATGAGAATGCTAATACATCTGACCTACTGCATGAGAATGTCTATTCATCTGACCTACTGCATGAGAATGCTAATACATCTGACCTACTGCATGAGAATGCCAATTCATCTGACCTACTGCATGAGATTGCCAATTCATCTGACCTACTGCATGAGAATAGCAATACATCTGACCTACTGCATGGGAATGGCAATATATCTGACCTACTGCATGAGAATGCCAATAAATCTGACCTACTGCATGAGAATGCCAATTCATCTGACCTACTGCATGAAAATGCCAATACATTTGACCTACTGCATGAGAATGGCAATACATCTGACCTACATCATGAGAATGCCAATACAGCTGACCTACTGCATGAGAATGCCAATACATCTGACCTACTGCATGAGAATGCCAATACATCTGACCTCCTGCATGAAAATGCCAATTCATCTGACATACTGCATGAGAATGCCAATTCATCTGACCGACTGCATGTGAATGCTAATACATCTGACCTACTGCATGTGAATGCCAATTCATCTGACCTACTGCATGAAAATGGCAATACAGCTGACCTACTGCATGAAAATGCCAATTCATCTGACGTAATGCATGAGAATGCCAATTCATCTGACCTACTGCATGAGAATGGCAATACATCTGACCTACTGCATGAGAATGCTAATACATCTGACCTACTGCATGAGAATGGCAATACATCTGACCTACTGCATGAAAATGCCAATTCATCTGACCTACTGCATGAGAATGCCAATACATCTGACCTACTGCATGAAAATGCCAATTCATCTGAAGTACTGCATGAGAATGGCAATACATCTGACCTACTGCATGAGAATGGCAATACATCTGACCTACTGCATGAAAATGCCAATTCATCTGACGTAATGCATGAGAATGCCAATACATCTGACCTACTGCATGAGAATGCCAATACATCTGACCTACTGCATGAGAATGCCAATACATCTGACCTACTGCATGAGAATGCCAATTCATCTGACCTACTGCATGAGAATGGCAGTACATCTGACCTACTGCATGAGAATGCCAATACATCTGACCTACTGCAAGAGAATGGCAATACATCTGACCTACTGCATGAGAATGGCAATACATCTGACCGACTGCATGTGAATGCCAATACATCTGACCTACTGCATGAGAATGCTAATACATCTGACCTACTGCATGAGAATGCCAATATATCTGACCTACTGCATGAGAATGCCAATACATCTGACCGACTGCATGAGAATGCCAATTCACCTTACCTACTGCATGAGAATGCCAATTCATCTGACCTACTGCATGAGAATGCGAATACATCTGACCTACTGCATGAGAATGCCAATTCATCTGACCTACTGCATGAGAATGCCAATTCATCTGACCTACTTCATGAGAATGGCAATACATCTGACCTACTGCATGAGAATGCTCATACATCTGACCTACTGCATGAGAATGCCAATTCATCTGACCTACTGCATGAGAATGGCAATACATCTGACCTACTGCATGAGAATGCTAATACATCTGACCTACTGCATGAGAATGTCTATTCATCTGACCTACTGCATGAGAATGCTAATACATCTGACCTACTGCATGAGAATGCCAATTCATCTGACCTACTGCATGAGATTGCCAATTCATCTGACCTACTGCATGAGAATAGCAATACATCTGACCTACTGCATGGGAATGGCAATATATCTGACCTACTGCATGAGAATGCCAATAAATCTGACCTACTGCATGAGAATGCCAATTCATCTGACCTACTGCATGAAAATGCCAATACATTTGACCTACTGCATGAGAATGGCAATACATCTGACCTACATCATGAGAATGCCAATACAGCTGACCTACTGCATGAGAATGCCAATACATCTGACCTACTGCATGAGAATGCCAATACATCTGACCTCCTGCATGAAAATGCCAATTCATCTGACATACTGCATGAGAATGCCAATTCATCTGACCGACTGCATGTGAATGCTAATACATCTGACCTACTGCATGTGAATGCCAATTCATCTGACCTACTGCATGAAAATGGCAATACAGCTGACCTACTGCATGAAAATGCCAATTCATCTGACGTAATGCATGAGAATGCCAATTCATCTGACCTACTGCATGAGAATGGCAATACATCTGACCTACTGCATGAGAATGCTAATACATCTGACCTACTGCATGAGAATGGCAATACATCTGACCTACTGCATGAAAATGCCAATTCATCTGACCTACTGCATGAGAATGCCAATACATCTGACCTACTGCATGAAAATGCCAATTCATCTGAAGTACTGCATGAGAATGGCAATACATCTGACCTACTGCATGAGAATGGCAATACATCTGACCTACTGCATGAAAATGCCAATTCATCTGTCCTACTGCATGTGAATGCCAATACATCTGACCTACTGCGTGTGAAAGCTAATACATCTGACCTACTGCATGAGAATGGCAATACATCTGACCTACTGCATGAGAATGGCAATACATCTGACCTACTGCATGTGAATGCTAATACATCTGACCTACTGCATGACAATGGCAATACATCTGACCTACTGCATGTGAATGCTAATACATCTGACCTACTGCATGAGAATGGCAATACATCTGCCCTACTGCATGAAAATGCCAATACATCTGACCTACTGCATGGAAATGCCAATACGTCTGACCTACTGCATGAAAATGCCAATTCATCTGACCTACTGCATGAAAATGCCAATACATCTGACCTACTGCACGTGAATGCTAATACATCTGACCTACTACATGAAAATGCCAATACGTCTGACCTACTGCATGAAAATGCCAATTCATCTGACCTACTGCATGAAAATGCCAATTCATCTGACCTACTGCATGAGAATGCCAATTCATCTGACCTACTGCATGAGAATGCCAATACATCTGACCGACTGCATGTGAATGCTAATACATCTGACCTACTGCATGAGAATGCCAATTCATCTGACCTACTGCGTGAGAATGCCAATACATCTGACCTACTGCATGAGAATGGCAATACATCTGACCTACTGCGTGAGAATGCCAATACATCTGACCTACTGCATGAGAATGGCAATACAGCTGACCTACTGCATGAGAATGCCAATACATTTGACCTACTGCATGAAAATGCCAATTCATCTGACCTACTGCATGAGAATGGCAATACATCTGACCTACTGCATGAGAATACCAATACAGCTGACCTACTGCATGAGAATGGCAATACATCTGACCGACTGCATGAGAATGGCAATACATCTGACCTACTGCATGAGAATGCCAATTCATCTGAAGTACTGCATGAGAATGGCAATACATCTGACCTACTGCATGAGAATGGCAATACATCTGACCTACTGCATGAAAATGCCAATTCATCTGTCCTACTGCATGTGAATGCCAATACATCTGACCTACAGGAGGGCAGTAGATGTTGTCTATATGGACTTCAGTAAGGCCTTTGACAAGGTCCCTCATGGTAGACTAGTACAAAAGGTGAAGTCACACGGGATCAGGGGTGAACTGGCAAGGTGGATACAGAACTGGCTAGGCCATAGATGGCAGAGGGTAGCAATGGAGGGATGCTTTTCTAATTGGAGGGCTGTGACCAGTGGTGTTCCACAGGGATCAGTGCTGGGACCTTTGCTCTTTGTAGTATATATAAATGATTTGGAGGAAAATGTAACTGGTCTGATTAGTAAGTTTGCAGACGACACAAAGGTTGGTGGAATTGCGGATAGCGATGAGGACTGTCTGAGGATACAGCAGGATTTGGATTGTCTGGAGACTTGGGCGGAGAGATGGCAGATGGAGTTTAACCTGGACAAATGTGAGGTAATGCATTTTGGAAGGGCTAATGCAGGTAGGGAATATACAGTGAATGGTAGAACCCTCAAGAGTATTGAAAGTCAAAGAGATCTAGGAGTACAGGTCCACAGATCACTGAAAGGGGCTACACAGGTGGAGAAGGTAGTCAAGAAGGCATACGGCATGCTTGCCTTCATTGGCCGGGGCATTGAGTATAAGAATTGGCAAGTCATGTTGCAGCTGTATAGAACCTTAGTTAGGCCACACTTGGAGTATAGTGTTCAATTCTGGTCGCCACACTACCAGAAGGATGTGGAGGCTTTAGAGAGGGTGCAGAAGAGATTTACCAGAATGTTGCCTGGTATGGAGGGCATAAGCTATGAGGAGCGATTGAATAAACTCGGTTTGTTCTCACTGGAACGAAGGAGGTTGAGGGGCGACCTGATAGAGGTATACAAAATTATGAGGGGCATAGACAGAGTGGATAGTCAGAGGCTTTTCCCCAGGGTAGAGGGGTCAATTACTAGGGGGCATAGGTTTAAGGTGAGAGGGGCAAAGTTTAGAGTAGATGTACGAGGCAAGTTTTTTACGCAGAGGGTAGTGGGTGCCTGGAACTCACTACCGGAGGAGGTAGTGGAGGCAGGGACGATAGGGACATTTAAGGGGCATCTTGACAAATATATGAATAGGATGGGAATAGAAGGATACGGACCCAGGAAGTGTAGAAGATTGTAGTTTAGTCGGGCAGTATGGTCGGCACGGGCTTGGAGGGCCGAAGGGCCTGTTCCTGTGCTGTACATTTCTTTGTTCTTTGTTCTTTGTTACTGCGTGTGAATGCTAATACATCTGACCTACTGCATGAGAATGGCAATACATCTGACCTACTGCATGAGAATGGCAATACATCTGACCTACTGCATGTGAATGCTAATACGTCTGACCTACTGCATGACAATGGCAATTCATCTGACCTACTGCATGAGAATGCCAATTCATCTGACCTACTGCATGAGAATGCCAATACATCTGACCTACTGCATGTGAATGCTAATACATCTGACCTACTGCATGAGAATGCCAATTCATCTGACCTACTGCATGAGAATGCCAATACATCTGACCTACTGCATGTGAATGCTAATACAACTGACCTACTGCATGAGAATGCCAATTCATCTGACCTACTGCATGAGAATGCCAATTCATCTGACCTACTGCATGAGAATGCCAATACATCTGACCTACTGCATGTGAATGCTAATACATCTGACCTACTGCATGAGAATGCCAATTCATCTGACCTACTGCATGAGAATGCCAATACATCTGACCTACTGCATGTGAATGCTAATACATCTGACCTACTGCATGAGAATGCCAATTCATCTAACCTACTGCATGGGAATGCCAATACATCTGACCTACTGCATGAGAATGCCAATTTATCTGACCTACTGCATGAGAATGCCAATTTATCTGACCTACTGCATGAGAATGCCAATACATCTGACCTACTGCATGTGAATGCTAATAAATCTGACCTACTTCATGAGAATGCCAATACATCTGACCTACTGCATGTGAATGCCAATAAATCTGACCTACTGCATGAGAATGCCAATTCATCTGACCTACTGCATGAGAATGGCAGTACATCTGACCTACTGCATGAGAATGCCAATACATCTGACCTACTGCATGAGAATGGCAATACATCTGACTTACTCCATGTGAATGCCAATACATCTGACCTACTGCATGAGAATGCCAATACATCTGACCTACTGCAAGAGAATGGCAATACATCTGACCTACTGCATGAGAATGCTAATACATCTGACCTACTGCATGAGAATGCCAATACATCTGACCTACTGCATGAGAATGCCAATACATCTGACCGACTGCATGAGAATGCCAATTCATCTTACCTACTGCATGCGAATGCCAATTCATCTGACCTACTGCATGAGAATGTGAATACATCTGACCTACTGCATGAGAATGCCAATTCATCTGACCTACTGCATGAGAATGCCAATTCATCTGACCTACTTCATGAGAATGGCAATACATCTGACCTACTGCATGAGAATGCTAATACATCTGACCTACTGCATGAGAATGCCAATTCATCTGACCTACTGCATGAGAATGGCAATACATCTGACCTACTGCATGAGAATGCCAATTCATCTGACCTACTGCATGAGATTGCCAATTCATCTGACCTACTGCATGAGAATAGCAATACATCTGACCGACTGCATGGGAATGGCAATACATCTGACCTACTGCATGAGAATGCCAATAAATCTGACCTACTGCATGAGAATGCCAATTCATCTGACCTACTGCATGAAAATGCCAATACATTTGACCTACTGCATGAGAATGGCAATACATCTGACCTACATCATGAGAATGCCAATACAGCTGACCTACTGCATGAGAATGCCAATACATCTGACCTACTGCATGAGAATGCCAATACATCTGACCTCCTGCATGAAAATGCCAATTCATCTGACATACTGCATGAGAATGCCAATTCATCTGACCGACTGCATGTGAATGCTAATACATCTGACCTACTACATGTGAATGCCAATTCATCAGACCTACTGCATGAAAATGGCAATACAGCTGACCTACTGCATGAAAATGCCAATACATCTGACCTACTGCATGAAAATGCCAATTCATCTGACCTACTGCATGAGAATGCCAATACATCTGACCTACTGCATGAAAATGCCAATTCATCTGACGTACTGCATGAGAATGCCAATTCATCTGACCTACTGCATGAGAATGGCAATACATCTGACCTACTGCATGAGAATGCTAATACATCTGACCTACTGCATGAGAATGGCAATACATCTGACCTACTGCATGAAAATGCCAATTCATCTGACCTACTGCATGAGAATGCCAATACATCTGACCTACTGCATGAAAATGCCAATTCATCTGAAGTACTGCATGAGAATGGCAATACATCTGACCTACTGCATGAGAATGCCAATACATCTGACCTACTGCATGTGAATGCTGATACATCTGACCTACTGCATGAGAATGCCAATACATCTGACCTACTGCATGAAAATGCCAAATCATCTGACCTACTGCATGAGAATGGCAATACTACTGACCTACTGCATGAGAATGCTAATACATCTGACCTACTGCATGAGAATGCCAATTCATCTGACCTACTGCATGAGAATGCTAATACATCTGACCTACTGCATTAGAATGACAATTCATTTGACCTACTGCATGAGAATGCAAATACATCTGACCTACTGCATGAGAATGCCAATTCATCTGACCTACTGCATGATAATGCCAATTCATCTGACCTACTTCATGAGAATGGCAATCCATCTGACCTTCTGCATGAGAAAGCCAATTCATCTGACCTGCTGCATGAGAATTCTAATCCATCTGACCTACTGCATGAGAATGCCAATTCATCTGACCTACTGCATGAGAATGCAAATACATCTGACCTACTGCATGAGAATGCCAATTCATCTGACCTACTGCATGAGATTGCCAATTCATCTGACCTACTGCATGAGAATAGCAATACATCTGACCTACTGCATGAGAATGCCAATACATCTGACCTACTGCATAAGAATAGCAATACATCTGACCTACTGTACGAGAATGCCAATACATCTGAGTACTGCATGAAAATGCCAATACATCTGACCTACTGCATGTGAATGCTAATACATCTGACCTACTACATGAGAATGCCAATACGTCTGACCTACTACATGAGAATGCCAATACATCTGACCTACTGCATGTGAATGCTAATACATCTGACCTACTGCATGAGAATGGCAATACATCTGACCTACTGCATGTGAATGCTAATACATCTGACCTACTGCATGAGAATGCCAATACAAAAGACCTACTGCATGTGAATGCTAATACATCTGACCTACTGCATGAAAATGCCAATACATCTGACCTACTGCATGTGAATGCTAATACATCTGACCTACTACATGTGAATGGCAATACATCTGACCTACCGCATGAAAATGCCAATACGTCTGACCTACTGCATGAGAATGCCAATTCATCTGACCTACTGCATGAGAATGCCAATACATCTGACCTACTGCATGTGAATGCTAATACATCTGACCTACTGCATGAAAATGCCAATACATCTGACCTACTGCATGTGAATGCTAATACATCTGACCTACTACATGTGAATGGCAATACATCTGACCTACCTCATGAAAATGCCAATACGTCTGACCTACTGCATGAGAATGCCAATTCATCTGACCTACTGCATGAGAATGCCAATACATCTGACCTACTGGGTGTGAATGCTCATACATCTGACCGACTGCATGAGAATGCCAATTCATCTGACCTACTGCATGTGAATGCCAATACATCTGACCTACTGCATGAGAATGCCAATTCATCTGACCTACTGCAAGAGAATGCCAATACATCTGACCTACTGCATGTGAATGCTAATACATCTGACCTACTGCATGTGAATGCTAATACATCTGACCTACTGCATGAGAATGCCAATTCATCTGACCTACTGCATGAGATTGCCAATTCATCTGACCTACTGCATGAGAATAGCAATACATCTGACCTACTGCATGAGAATGCCAATACATCTGACCTACTGCATGAGAATGCTAATACATCTGACCTACTGCATGAGAATGCCAATCCATCGGACCTACTGCATGAGAATGCCAATCCACCTGACCTACTGCATGAGAATGCCAATACATCTGACCTACTGCATGAGAATGGCTGTACATCTGACCAACTGCATGAGAATGGAAATACATCTGACCTACTGCATGGGAATGCAAATACATCTGACCTACTGCATGAGAATGGCAATACATCTGACCGACAGGGTGAGAATGGCAATACATCTGACCTACTGCATGAGAATGACAATACATCTGACCGACAGGGTGAGAATGGCAATACATCTGACCTACTGCATGAGAATGGCAATACATCTGACCGACAGGGTGAGAATGGCAATACATCTGACCTACTGCATGAGAATGGCAATACATCTGACCTGCTGCGTGTGAATGCCAATACATCTGACCTACTGCATGAGAATGCCAATTCATCTGACCTGCTGCATGAGAATTCTAATACATCTGACCTACTGCATGAGAATGCCAATTCATCTGACCTACTGCATGAGAATGCAAAGACATCTGACCTACTGCATCAGAATGCCAATTCATCTGACCTACTGCATGAGATTGCCAATACATCTGACCTACTGAATGAGAATAGCAATACATCTGACCTACTGCATGAGAATGCCAATACATCTGACCTATGCATGAGAATAGCAATACATCTGACCTACTGAACGAGAATGCCAATACATCTGACCTACTGCATGAAAATGCCAATACATCTGACCTACTGCATGTGAATGCTAATACATCTGACCTACTACATGTGAATGGCAATACATCTGACCTACTGCATGAAAATGCCAATACGTCTGACCTACTGCATGAAAATGCCAATTCATCTGACCTACTGCATGAGAATGGCAATACATCTGACCAACTGCATGAGAATGCCAATACATCTGACCTACAGCATGAGAATGGCAATACATCTCACCTACTGCATGAGAATGCCAATACAGCTGACCTACTGCATGAGAATGGCAATACATCTGACCTACTGCATGTGAATGCTAATACATCTGACCTACTGCATGAGAATGCCAATTCATCTGACCTACTGCATGAGATTGCCAATTCATCTGACCTACTGCATGAGAATAGCAATATATCTGACCTACTGCATGAGAATGCCAATACATCTGACCTACTGCATAAGAATAGCAATACATCTGACCTACTGCACGAGAATGCCAATACATCTGACCTACTGCATGTGAATGCTAATACATCTGACCTACTACATGTGAATGGCAACCCATCTGACCTACCGCATGAAAATGCCAATACGTCTGACCTACTGCATGAAAATGCCAATTCATCTGACCTACTGCATGAGAATGCCAATTCATCTGACCTACTGCATGAGAATGCCAATACATCTGACCTACTGCATGTGAATGCCAATACATCTGACCTACTGCATGAGAATGCCAATACATCTGACCTACTGCATGACAATGCCAATTCATCTGACCTACTGCATGTGAATGCCAATACATCTGACCTACTGCATGAGAATGCCAATACATCTGACCTACTGCATGTGAATGCCAATACATCTGACCTACTGCATGAGAATGCCAATTCATCTGACCTACTGCAAGAGAATGCCAATACATCTGACCTACTGCATGTGAATGCCAATACATCTGACCTACTGCATGAGAATGCCAATTCATCTGACCTACTGCATGTGAATGCCAATACATCTGACCTACTGCATGAGAATGCCAATTCATCTGACCTACTGCATGAGAATGCTAATACATCTGACCTACCGCATGAAAATGCCAATACGTCTGACCTACTGCATGAGAATGGCAATTCATCTGACCTACTGCATGAGAATGCCAATACATCTGACCTACTGGGTGTGAATGCTAATACATCTGACCGACTGCATGAGAATGCCAATTCATCTGACCTACTGCATGTGAATGCCAATACATCTGACCTACTGCATGAGAATGCCAATTCATCTGACCTACTGCAAGAGAATGCCAATACATCTGACCTACTGCATGTGAATGCTAATACATCTGACCTACTGCATGTGAATGCTAATACATCTGACCTACTGCATGAGAATGCCAATTCATCTGACCTACTGCATGAGATTGCCAATTCATCTGACCTACTGCATGAGAATAGCAATACATCTGACCTACTGCATGAGAATGCCAATACATCTGACCTACTGCATGAGAATGCTAATACATCTGACCTACTGCATGAGAATGCCAATCCATCGGACCTACTGCATGAGAATGCCAATCCACCTGACCTACTGCATGAGAATGCCAATACATCTGACCTACTGCATGAGAATGGCTGTACATCTAACCTACTGCATGAGAATGGAAATACATCTGACCTACTGCATGGGAATGCAAATACATCTGACCTACTGCATGAGAATGGCAATACATCTGACCGACAGGGTGAGAATGGCAATACATCTGACCTACTGCATGAGAATGGCAATACATCTGACCGACAGGGTGAGAATGGCAATACATCTGACCTACTGCATGAGAATGGCAATACATCTGACCGACAGGGTGAGAATGGCAATACATCTGACCTACTGCATGAGAATGGCAATACATCTGACCTGCTGCGTGTGAATGCCTATACATCTGACCTACTGCATGAGAATGCCAATTCATCTGACCTGCTGCATGAGAATTCTAATACATCTGACCTATTGCATGAGAATGCCAATTCATCTGACCTACTGCATGAGAATGCAAAGACATCTGACCTACTGCATCAGAATGCCAATTCATCTGACCTACTGCATGAGATTGCCAATTCATCTGACCTACTGAATGAGAATAGCAATACATCTGACCTACTGCATGAGAATGCCAATACATCTGACCTATGCATGAGAATAGCAATACATCTGACCTACTGAACGAGAATGCCAATACATCTGACCTACTGCATGAAAATGCCAATACATCTGACCTACTGCATGTGAATGCTAATACATCTGACCTACTACATGTGAATGGCAATACATCTGACCTACTGCATGAAAATGCCAATACGTCTGACCTACTGCATGAAAATGCCAATTCATCTGACCTACTGCATGAGAATGGCAATACATCTGACCTACTGCATGAGAATGCCAATACATCTGACCTACAGCATGAGAATGGCAATACATCTGACCTACTGCATGAGAATGCCAATACAGCTGACCTACTGCATGAGAATGGCAATACATCTGACCTACTGCATGTGAATGCTAATACATCTGACCTACTGCATGAGAATGCCAATTCATCTGACCTACTGCATGAGATTGCCAATTCATCTGACCTAATGCATGAGAATAGCAATACATCTGACCTACTGCATGAGAATGCCAATACATCTGACCTACTGCATAAGAATAGCAATACATCTGACCTACTGCACGAGAATGCCAATACATCTGACCTACTGCATGTGAATGCTAATACATCTGACCTACTACATGTGAATGGCAACACATCTGACCTACCGCATGAAAATGCCAATACGTCTGACCTACTGCATGAAAATGCCAATTCATCTGACCTACTGCATGAGAATGCCAATTCATCTGACCTACTGCATGAGAATGCCAATACATCTGACCTACTGCATGTGAATGCCAATACATCTGACCTACTGCATGAGAATGCCAATACATCTGACCTACTGCATGACAATGCCAATTCATCTGACCTACTGCATGTGAATGCCAATACATCTGACCTACTGCATGAGAATGCCAATACATCTGACCTACTGCATGTGAATGCCAATACATCTGACCTACTGCATGAGAATGCCAATTCTTCTGACCTACTGCAAGAGAATGCCAATACATCTGACCTACAGCATGTGAATGCTAATACATCTGACCTACTGCATGAGAATGCCAATTCATCTGACCTACTGCATGAGATTGCCAATTCATCTGACCTACTGCATGAGAATAGCAATACATCTGACCTACTGCATGAGAATGCCAATACATCTGACCTACTGCATGAGAATGCTAATACATCTGACCTACTGCATGAGAATGGCAATTCATCTGACCTACTGCATGAGAATGCTAATACATCTGACCTACTGCATGAGAATGCCAATCCATCTGACCTACTGCATGAGAATGCCAATCCACCTGACCTACTGCATGAGAATGCCAATACATCTGACCTACTGCATGAGAATGCCAATCCATCTGACCTTCTGCATGAGAATGGCAATACATCTGACCTACTGCATGAGAATGGCTGTACATCTGACCTACTGCATGAGAATGGAAATACATCTGACCTACCGCATAAAAATGCCAATACGTCTGACCTTCTGCATGAGAATGCCAATTCATCTGACCTACTGCATGAGAATGCCAATACATCTGACCTACTGGGTGTGAATGCTAATACGTCTGACCTACTGCATGTGAATGCTAATACATCTGACCTACTGCATGAGAATGCCAATACATCTGACCTACTGCATGAGAATGCCAATACATCTGACCTACTGCATGAGAATGCTAATACATCTGACCTACTGCATGAGAATGCCAATCCATCGGACCTACTGCATGAGAATGCCAATCCACCTGACCTACTGCATGAGAATGCCAATACATCTGACCTACTGCATGAGAATGGCTGTACATCTGACCTACTGCATGAGAATGGAAATACATCTGACCTACTGCATGGGAATGCAAATACATCTGACCTACTGCATGAGAATGGCAATACATCTGACCTAACACATGAGAATGGCAATACATCTGACCTACTGCATGGGAATGCAAATACATCTGACCTACTGCATGAGAATGGCAATACATCTGACCGACAGGGTGAGAATGGCAATACATCTGACCTACTGCATGAGAATGGCAATACATATGACCGACAGGGTGAGAATGGCAATACATCTGACCTACTGCATGAGAATGGCAATACATCTGACCTGCTGCGTGTGAATGCCAATACATCTGACCTACTGCATGAGAATGCCAATTCATCTGACCTGCTGCATGAGAATTCTAATACATCTGACCTACTGCATGAGAATGCCAATTCATCTGACCTACTGCATGAGAATGCAAAGACATCTGACCTACTGCATCAGAATGCCAATTCATCTGACCTACTGCATGAGATTGCCAATTCATCTGACCTACTGAATGAGAATAGCAATACATCTGACCTACTGCATGAGAATGCCAATACATCTGACCTATGCATGAGAATAGCAATACATCTGACCTACTGAACGAGAATGCCAATACATCTGACCTACTGCATGAAAATGCCAATACATCTGACCTACTGCATGTGAATGCTAATACATCTGACCTACTACATGTGAATGGCAATACATCTGACCTACTGCATGAAAATGCCAATACGTCTGACCTACTGCATGAAAATGCCAATTCATCTGACCTACTGCATGAGAATGGCAATACATCTGACCTACTGCATGAGAATGCCAATACATCTGACCTACAGCATGAGAATGGCAATACATCTGACCTACTGCATGAGAATGCCAATACAGCTGACCTACTGCATGAGAATGGCAATACATCTGACCTACTGCATGTGAATGCTAATACATCTGACCTACTGCATGAGAATGCCAATTCATCTGACCTACTGCATGAGATTGCCAATTCATCTGACCTACTGCATGAGAATAGCAATACATCTGACCTACTGCATGAGAATGCCAATACATCTGACCTACTGCATAAGAATAGCAATACATCTGACCTACTGCACGAGAATGCCAATACATCTGACCTACTGCATGTGAATGCTAATACATCTGACCTACTCCATGTGAATGGCAACACATCTGACCTACCGCATGAAAATGCCAATACGTCTGACCTACTGCATGAAAATGCCAATTCATCTGACCTACTGCATGAGAATGCCAATTCATCTGACCTACTGCATGAGAATGCCAATACATCTGACCTACTGCATGTGAATGCCAATACATCTGACCTACTGCATGAGAATGCCAATACATCTGACCTACTGCATGACAATGCCAATTCATCTGACCTACTGCATGTGAATGCCAATACATCTGACCTACTGCATGAGAATGCCAATACATCTGACCTACCGCATGTGAATGCCAATACATCTGACCTACTGCATGAGAATGCCAATTCATCTGACCTACTGCAAGAGAATGCCAATACATCTGACCTACTGCATGTGAATGCTAATACATCTGACCTACTGCATGAGAATGCCAATTCATCTGACCTACTGCATGAGATTGCCAATTCATCTGACCTACTGCATGAGAATAGCAATACATCTGACCTACTGCATGAGAATGCCAATACATCTGACCTACTGCATGAGAATGCTAATACATCTGACCTACTGCATGAGAATGGCAATTCATCTGACCTACTGCATGAGAATGCTAATACATCTGACCTACTGCATGAGAATGCCAATCCATCTGACCTACTGCATGAGAATGCCAATCCACCTGACCTACTGCATGAGAATGCCAATACATCTGACCTACTGCATGAGAATGCCAATCCATCTGACCTACTGCATGAGAATGGCAATACGTCTGACCTACTGCATGAGAATGGCTGTACATCTGACCTACTGTATGAGAATGGAAATACATCTGACCTACTGCATGGGAATGCAAATACATCTGACCTACTGCATGAGAAAGGCAATACATCTGACCTACCGCATCAGAATGGCAATACATCTGACCTACTGCATGGGAATGCAAATACATCTGACCTACTGCATGAGAATGGCAATACATCTGACCGACAGGGTGAGAATGGCAATACATCTGATCTACTGCATGAGAATGGCAATACATCTGACCGACAGGGTGAGAATGGCAATACATGTGACCTACTGCATGAGAATGGCAATACATCTGACCTACTGCGTGTGAATGCCAATACATCTGACCTACTGCATGAGAATGCCAATTCATCTGACCTGCTGCATGAGAATTCTAATACATCTGACCTACTGCATGAGAATGCCAATTCATCTGACCTACTGCATGAGAATGCAAAGACATCTGACCTACTGCATCAGAATGCCAATTCATCTGACCTACTGCATGAGATTGCCAATTCATCTGACCTACTGAATGAGAATAGCAATACATCTGACCTACTGCATGAGAATGCCAATACATCTGACCTACTGCATGAGAATGCCAATACATCTGACCTACTGCATGTGAATGCTAATACATCTGACCTACTACATGTGAATGGCAATACATCTGACCTACTGCATGAAAATGCCAATACGTCTGACCTACTGCATGAAAATGCCAATTCATCTGACCTACTGCTTGAGAATGGCAATACATCTGACCTACTGCATGAGAATGCCAATACATCTGACCTACTGCATGTGAATGCTAATACATCTGACCTACTGCATGAGAATGCCAATTCATCTGACCTACTGCATGAGATTGCCAATTCATCTGACCTACTGCATGAGAATAGCAATACATCTGACCTACTGCATGAGAATGCCAATACATCTGACCAACTGCATCAGAATGCTAATACATCTGACCTACTGCATGAGAATGCCAATTCATCTGACCTACTGCATGAGAATGCTAATACATCTGACCTACTGCATGAGAATGCCAATCCATCTGACCTACTGCATGAGAATGCCAATCCACCTGACCTACTGCATGAGAATGCCAATACATCTGACCTACTGCATGAGAATGGCAGTACATCTGACCTACTGCATGAGAATGGCAATACATCTGACCTACTGCATGGGAATGAAAATACATCTGACCTACTGCATGAGAATGGCAATACATCTGACCTACTGCATGAGAATGGCAATACATCTGACCTACTGCATGGGAATGCAAATACATCTGACCTACTGCATGAGAATGGCAATACATCTGACCGACAGGGTGAGAATGGCAATACATCTGACCGACAGGGTGAGAATGGCAATACTTCTGACCTACTGCATGAGAATGGCAATACATCTGACCTACTGCATGAGAATGGCAATACATCTGACCGACAGGGTGAGAATGGCAATACATCTGACCTACTGCATGAGAATGGCAATACATCTGACCTACCGCGTGTGAATGCCAAAACATCTGACCTATTGCATGAGAATGGCAATACATCTGACCGACAGGGTGAGAATGGCAATACATCTCACCTACTGCATGAGAATGGCAATACATCTGACCTACTGCATGAGAATGCCAATACATCTGACCTACTGCATGAGAATGCCAAAACATCTGACCTATTGCATGAGAATGGCAATACTTCTGACCTACTGCATGGGAATGCCAGTACATCTGACCTACTGCATGAGAATGGCAATACATCTGACCTACTGCGTGAGAATGGTAATACATCTGACCGACAGGGTGAGAATGCCAATACATCTGACCTCATGCGTGAGAATGGCATAACATCTGACCTACTGCATGAGAATGCCAATACATCTGACCTACTGCATGAGAATGGCAATACATCTGACCGACAGGGTGAGAATGCCAATACATCTGACCTCATGCGTGAGAATGGCATAACATCTGACCTACTGCATGAGAATGGCAATACATCTGACCGACAGGGTGAGAATGCCAATACATCTGACCTCATGCATGAGAATGGCATAACATCTGACCTACTGCATGAGAATGCCAATACATCTGACCTACTGCATGAGAATGGCAATACTTCTGACCTACTGCATGAGAATGCAAATACATCTGACCTACTGCATGAGAATGGCAATACATCTGACCTACTGCATGAGAATGGCAATACATCTGACCTACTGCATGAGAATGCAAATACATCTGACCTACTGCATGAGAATGGCAATACATCTGACCGACAGGGCGAGAATGCCAATACATCTGACCTACTGCATGAGAATGGCAATATATCTGACCTACTGCATGAGAATGGCAATACATCTGACCTACTGCATGTGAATGCTAATACATCTGACCTACTGCATGAGAATGGCAATACATCTGACCTACTGCATGAGAATGGCAATACATCTGACCTACTGCATGAAAATGCCAATTCATCTGACCTACTGCATGTGAATGCCAATACATCTGACCTACTGCATGAGAATGGCAATACATCTGACCTACTGCATGAGAATGGCAATACATCTGACCTACTGCATGAAAATGCCAATTCATCTGACCTACTGCATGCGAATGGCAATACTTCTGACCTACTGCATGACAATGCCAATTCATCTGACCTACTGCATGTGAATGCGAATACATCTGACCTACTGCATGAGAATGCCAATACATCTGACCTACTGCGTGTGAATGACAATACATCTGACCTACTGCATGAGAATGCCAATACATCTGACCTACTGCATGAGAATGGCAATACATCTGACCTACTGCATGAGAATGGCAATACATCTGACCTACTGCATGAGAATGGCAATACATCTAACATACTGCATGTGAATGCTAATACATCTGACCTACTGCATGAGAATGGCAATACATCTGACCTACTGCATGAGAATGGCAATACATCTGACCTACTGCATGAAAATCCCAATTCATCTGACCTACTGCGTGTGAATGACAATACATCTGACCTACTGCATGAGAATGCCAATACATCTGAACAACTGCATGAGAATGGCAATACATCTGACCTACTGCATGAGAATGGCAATACATCTGACCTACTGCATGAAAATGCCAATTCATCTGACCTACTGCATGAGAATGGCAATACATCTGACCTACTGCATGTGAATGCTAATACATCTGACCTACTGCATGAGAATGGCAATACATCTGACCTACTGCATGAGAATGGCAATACATCTGACCTACTGCATGAAAATGCCAATTCATCTGACCTACTGCATGTGAATGCCAATGCATCTGACCTACTGCATGAGAATGGCAATACATCTGACCTACTGCATGAGAATGGCAATACATCTGACCTACTGCATGAAAATGCCAATTCATCTGACCTACTGCATGCGAATGGCAATACTTCTGACCTACTGCATGACAATGCCAATTCATCTGACCTACTGCATGTGAATGCCAATACATCTGACCTACTGCATGAGAATGCCAATACATCTGACCTACTGCATGAGAATGGCAATACATCTGACCTACTGCATGAGAATGGCAATACATCTGACCTACTGCATGAGAATGGCAATACATCTGACCTACTGCATGAGAATGGCAATACGTCTGACCTACTGCATGTGAATGCTAATACATCTGACCTACTGCATGAGAATGGCAATACATCTGACCTACTGCATGAGAATGGCAATACACCTGACCTACTGCATGAAAATGCCAATTCATCTGACCTACTGCATGTGAATGCCAATACATCTGACCTACTGCATGAGAATGGCAATACATCTGACCTACTGCATGAGAATGGCAATACATCTGACCTACTGCATGAAAATGCCAATTCATCTGACCTACTGCATGCGAAGGGCAATACATCTGACCTACTGCATGAGAATGCCAATTCATCTGACCTACTGCATGAGAATGCGAATACATCTGACCAACTGCATGAGAATGCCAATTCATCTGACCTACTGCATGAGAATGCCAATTCATCTGACCTACTTCATGAGAATGGCAATACATCTGACCTACTGCATGAGAATGCTAATACATCTGACCTACTGCATGAGAATGCCAATTCATCTGACCTACTGCATGAGAATGCCAATTCATCTGACCTACTGCATGAGATTGCCAATTCATCTGACCTACTGCATGAGAATCGCAATACATCTGACCTACTGCATGAGAATGTCAATAAATCTGACCTACTGCATGCGAATGCTAATACATCTGACCTACTGCATGCGAATGCCAATTCATCTGACGTACTGCATGAGAATGCTAATACATCTGACATACTGCATGAGAATGACAATACATCTGACCTGCTGCATGAGAATGCCAATTCATCTGACCTACTGCATGAGAATGCTAATACATCTGACCTACTGCATGAGAATGGCAATACATCTGACCTACTGCATGAGAATGGCAATACATCTGACCTACTGCATGAGAATGCCAATACATCTGACCTACTGCATGAGAATGCCAATTCATCTGATTTACTGCATGAGAATGCCAATTCATCTGACCTACTGCATGAGAATGCCAATACATCTGACCTATTGCATGAGAATGGCAATATATCTGACCTACTGCATGAGAATGCCAATTCATTTGACCTACTGCATGAGAATGGCAATACATCTGACCTAATGCATGAGAATGCCAATACATCTGACCTACTGCATGAGAATGCCAATACATCTGACCTACTGCATGAGAATGCCAATTCATCTGACCTACTGCATGAGAATGCTAATACATCTGACCTACTGCATGAGAATGGCAATACATCTGACCTACTGCATGAGAATGGCAATACATCTGACCTACTGCATGAGAATGCCAATACATCTGACCTACTGCATGAGAATGCCAATTCATCTGATTTACTGCATGAGAATGCCAATTCATCTGACCTACTGCATGAGAATGCCAATACATCTGACCTACTGCATGTAAATGCCAATTCATCTGACCTACTGCATGTGAATGCCAATACATCTGACCTACTGCATGTGAATGCCAATACATCTGACCTACTGCATGAATATGCCAATTCATCTGACCTACTGCATGAGAATGGCAATCCATCTGACCGACGGCATGAAAATGCCAATTCATCTGAGTTACTGCATGAGAATGGCAATAAAGCTGACCTACTGCATGAGAATGCCAATACAGCTGACCTACTGCATGAAAATGCCAATACATCTGACCTACTGCATGAGAATGGCAATAAAGCTGACCTACTGCATGAAAATGGCAATACATCTGACCTACTGCATGAAAATGCCAATTCATCTGACCTACTGCATGAGAATGGCAATAGAGCTGACCTACTGCATGAAAATGCCAATACATCTGACCTACTGCATGAGAATGCCTATTCATCTGACCTACTGCATGCGAATGGCAAGACAGCTGACCTACTGTATGAAAATTCCAATACATCTGACCGACTGCATGAAAATGCCAATTCATCTGACGTACTGCATGAAAATTCCAATACATCTGACCTACTGCATGAGAATGCCAATACAGCTGACCTACTGCATGAAAATGCCAATTCATCTGACCTACTGCATGAGAATGCCAATACATCTGACCTACTACATGAGAATGGCTAAATATCTGACCTACTGCATGAAAATGCCAATGCATCTGACCTACTACATGAGAATGCCAATACATTTGACCTACTGCATGAGAATGGCAATACATCTGACCTACTGCATGAAAATGCCAATTCATCTGACCTACAGCATGAGAATGCCAATTCATCTGACCTACTGCATGTGAATGCCAATTCATCTGACCGACTGCATGAGAATGGCAATACATCTGACCTACTGCATGAGAATGCCAATTCATCTGACCTACTGCATGTGACTGCCAATTCATCTGACCGACTGAATGAGAATGCCAATTCATCTGACCTACTGCATGAGAATGCCAATACATCTGACCTACTGCATGAGATTGGCAATACATCTGACCTGCTGCATGAGAATGCCAATTCATCTGACCTACTGCATGAGAATGGCAATACATCTGACCTACTGCATGAGAATGCCAATACATCTGACCTACTGCATGTGAATGCCAATACATCTAACCTACTGCATGAGAATGCCAATACATCTGACCTACTGCATGAGAATGCCAATACATCTGACCTACTGCATGTGAATGCCAATAAATCTGACCTACTGCATCAGAATGGCAATACATCTGACCTACTGCGTGAGAATGCCAATAGATCTGACCTGCTGCATGAGAATGGCAATACATCTGACCTACTGCTTGAGAATGCCAATACATCTGACCTACTGCATGAGAATGGCAATACAGCGGACCTACTGCATGAGAATGCCAACACATCTGACCTACTTCATGAGAATGGCAATACATCTGACCTACTGCATGAGAATGCAAATACATCTGACCTACTGCATGAGAATGGCAATACATCTTACCGACAGGGCGAGAATGCCAATACATCTGACCTACTGCGTGTGAATGACAATACATCTGACCTACTGCCTGAGAATGCCAATACATCTGACCTACTGCATGAGAATGGCAATACATCTTACCTACTGCATGAGAATGGCAATACATCTGACCTACTGCATGAGAATGGCAATACATCTGACCTACTGCATGTGAATGCTAATACATCTGACCTACTGCATGAGAATGGCAATACATCTGACCTACTGCATGAGAATGGCAATACATCTGACCTACTGCATGAAAATGCCAATTCATCTGACCTACTGCATGTGAATGCCAATACATCTGACCTACTGCATGTGAATGCTAATACATCTGACTTACTGCATGAGAATGGCAATACATCTGACCTACTGCATGAGAATGGCAATACATCTGACCTACTGCATGAAAATGCCAATTCATCTGACCTACTGCATGAAAATGCCAATACATCTGACCTACTGCCTGAAAATGCCAATTCATTTGACCTACTGCATGAGAATGCCAATACATCTGACCTACTGCATGAGAATGCCAATTCATCTGACCTACTGCATGTCAATGCCAATACATCTGACCTACTGCATGTGAATGCCAATACATCTGACCTACTGCATGAGAATGCCAATACATCTGACCTACTGCACGAGAATGCCAATTCATCTGACCTACTGCATGTGAATGCCAATACATCTGACCTACTGCATGTGAATGCCAATACATCTGACCTACTGCATGAGAATGCCAATACATCTGACCTACTGCATGAGAATGCCAATTCATCTGACCTACTGCATGTGAATGCCAATTCATCTGACCTACTGCATGTGAATGCCAATAAATCTGACCTACTGCATGAGAATGCCAATACATCTGACCTACTGCATGTGAATGCCAATACATCTGACCTACTGCATGAGAATGCCAATACATCTGACCTTCTGCATGTGAATGCCAATACATCTGACCTACAGCATGAGAATGCCAATACATCTGACCTACTGCATGAGAATGCCAATACATCTGACCTACTGCATGTGAATGCCAATAAATCTGACCTACTGCATCAGAATGGCAATACATCTGACCTACTGCGTGAGAATGCCAATAGATCTGACCTGCTTCATGAGAATGGCAATACATCTGACCAACTGCTTGAGAATGCCAATACATCTGACCTACTGCGTGTGAATGACAATACATCTGACCTACTGCATGAGAATGCCAATACATTTGACCTACTGCATGAGAATGGCAATACATCTGACCTACTGCATGAAAATGCCAATTCATCTGACCTACAGCATGAGAATGCCAATTCATCTGACCTACTGCATGTGAATGCCAATTCATCTGACCGACTGCATGAGAATGGCAATACATCTGACCTACTGCATGAGAATGCCAATTCATCTGACCTACTGCATGTGACTGCCAATTCATCTGACCGACTGAATGAGAATGCCAATTCATCTGACCTACTGCATGAGAATGCCAATACATCTGACCTACTGCATGAGATTGGCAATACATCTGACCTGCTGCATGAGAATGCCAATTCATCTGACCTACTGCATGAGAATGGCAATACATCTGACCTACTGCATGAGAATGCCAATACATCTGACCTACTGCATGTGAATGCCAATACATCTAACCTACTGCATGAGAATGCCAATACATCTGACCTACTGCATGAGAATGCCAATACATCTGACCTACTGCATGTGAATGCCAATAAATCTGACCTACTGCATCAGAATGGCAATACATCTGACCTACTGCGTGAGAATGCCAATAGATCTGACCTGCTGCATGAGAATGGCAATACATCTGACCTACTGCTTGAGAATGCCAATACATCTGACCTACTGCATGAGAATGGCAATACAGCGGACCTACTGCATGAGAATGCCAACACATCTGACCTACTTCATGAGAATGGCAATACATCTGACCTACTGCATGAGAATGCAAATACATCTGACCTACTGCATGAGAATGGCAATACATCTTACCGACAGGGCGAGAATGCCAATACATCTGACCTACTGCGTGTGAATGACAATACATCTGACCTACTGCCTGAGAATGCCAATACATCTGACCTACTGCATGAGAATGGCAATACATCTTACCTACTGCATGAGAATGGCAATACATCTGACCTACTGCATGAGAATGGCAATACATCTGACCTACTGCATGTGAATGCTAATACATCTGACCTACTGCATGAGAATGGCAATACATCTGACCTACTGCATGAGAATGGCAATACATCTGACCTACTGCATGAAAATGCCAATTCATCTGACCTACTGCATGTGAATGCCAATACATCTGACCTACTGCATGTGAATGCTAATACATCTGACTTACTGCATGAGAATGGCAATACATCTGACCTACTGCATGAGAATGGCAATACATCTGACCTACTGCATGAAAATGCCAATTCATCTGACCTACTGCATGAAAATGCCAATACATCTGACCTACTGCCTGAAAATGCCAATTCATTTGACCTACTGCATGAGAATGCCAATACATCTGACCTACTGCATGAGAATGCCAATTCATCTGACCTACTGCATGTCAATGCCAATACATCTGACCTACTGCATGTGAATGCCAATACATCTGACCTACTGCATGAGAATGCCAATACATCTGACCTACTGCACGAGAATGCCAATTCATCTGACCTACTGCATGTGAATGCCAATACATCTGACCTACTGCATGTGAATGCCAATACATCTGACCTACTGCATGAGAATGCCAATACATCTGACCTACTGCATGAGAATGCCAATTCATCTGACCTACTGCATGTGAATGCCAATTCATCTGACCTACTGCATGTGAATGCCAATAAATCTGACCTACTGCATGAGAATGCCAATACATCTGACCTACTGCATGTGAATGCCAATACATCTGACCTACTGCATGAGAATGCCAATACATCTGACCTTCTGCATGTGAATGCCAATACATCTGACCTACAGCATGAGAATGCCAATACATCTGACCTACTGCATGAGAATGCCAATACATCTGACCTACTGCATGTGAATGCCAATAAATCTGACCTACTGCATCAGAATGGCAATACATCTGACCTACTGCGTGAGAATGCCAATAGATCTGACCTGCTTCATGAGAATGGCAATACATCTGACCAACTGCTTGAGAATGCCAATACATCTGACCTACTGCGTGTGAATGACAATACATCTGACCTACTGCATGAGAATGGCAATACATCTGACCTACTGCATGAGAATGGCAATACATCTGACCTACTGCATGAAAATGACAATTCATCTGACCTACTGCATGAGAATGCCAATACATCTGACCTACTGCATGTGAATGCCAATACATCTGACCTACTGCATGTGAATGCTAATACATCTGACTTACTGCATGAGAATGGCAATACATCTGACCTACTGCATGAGAATGGCAATACATCTGACCTACTGCATGAAAATGCCAATTCATCTGACCTACTGCATGAGAATGGCAATACATCTGACCTACTGCATGTGAATGCTAATACATCTGACTTACTGCATGAGAATGGCAATACATCTGACCTACTGCATGAGAATGGCAATACATCTGACCTACTGCATGTGAATGCCAATACATCTGACCTACTGCATGAGAATGCCAATTCATCTGACCTACTGCATGAGAATCGCAATACATCTGACCTACTGCATGAGAATGCCAATACATCTGACCTACTGCATGAGAATGCTAATACATCTGACCTACTGCATGAGAATGCCAATTCATCTGACCTACTGCATGTGAATGCCAATACATCTGACCTACTGCATGAGAATGGCAATACATCTGACCTACTGCATGAGAATGGCAATACATCTGACGTACTGCATGAGAATGCCAATACATCTGACCTACTGCATGAGAATGCCAATTCATCTGACCTACTGCATGTGAATGCCAATACATCTGACCTACTGCATGTGAATGCCAATACATCTGACCTACTGCATGTGAATGCCAATACATCTGACCTACTGCATGAGAATGCCAATACATCTGACCTACTGCATGAGAATGCCAATTCATCTGACCTACTGCATGTGAATGCCAATACATCTGACCTACTGCATGAGAATGCGAATACATCTGACCTACTGCATGAGAATGCCAATTCATCTGACCTACTGCATGAGAATGCCAATTCATCTGACCTACTTCATGAGAATGGCAATACATCTGACCTACTGCATGAGAATGCTAATACATCTGACCTACTGCATGAGAATGCCAATTCATCTGACCTACTGCATGAGAATGCTAACACATCTGACCTAGTGCATGAGAATGCCAATTCATCTGACCTACTGCATGAGAATGCAAATACATCTGACCTACTGCATGAGAATGCCAATTCATCTGACCTACTGCATGAGATTACCAATTCATCTGACCTACTGCATAAGAATCGCAATACATCTGACCTACTGCATGAGAATGCCAATACATCTGACCTACTGCATGAGAATGCTAATACATCTGACCTACTGCATGAGAATGCCAATTCATCTGACCTACTGCATGAGAATGGCAATACATCTGACCTACTGCATGAGAATGGCAATACATCTGACCTACTGCATGAGAATGGCAATACATCTGACCAACTGCATGAGAATGGCAATACAGCTGACCTACTGCATGAGAATGCCAATACAGCTGACCTCCTGCATGAAAATGCCAATACATCTGACCTACTGCATGAGAATGGCAATAGAGCAGACCTACTGCATGAAAATGGCAATACATCTGACCTACTGCATGAAAATGCCAATTCATCTGACCTACTGCATGAGAATGGCAATAGAGCTGACCTACTGCATGAAAATGCCAATACATCTGACCTACTGCATGAGAATGCCAATTCATCTGACCTACTGCATGCGAATGGCAAGACAGCTGACCTACTGCATGAAAATTCCGATACATCTGACCTACTGCATGAAAATGCCAATTCATCTGACCTACTGCATGAAAATTCCAATACATCTGACCTACTGCATGAGAATGCCAATACATCTGACCGACTGCATGAGAATGGCAATACATCTGACCTACTACATGAGAATGGCTAAACATCTGACCTATGCATGAAAATGCCAATACATTTAACCTACTACATGAGAATGCCAATACATCTGACCTACTGCATGAGAATGGCAATACATCTGACCTACTGCATGAGAATGCCAATACAGCTGACCTACTGCATGAAAATGCCAATTCATCTGACCTACTACATGAGAATGGCTAAACATCTGACCTACTACATGAGAATGGCTAAACATCTGACCTACTGCATGAAAATGCCAATGCATCTGACCGACTACATGAGAATGCCAATACATCTGACCTACTGCATGAGAATGGCAATACAACTGACCTACTGCATGAAAATGCCAATTCATCTGACCTACTGCATGAGAATGCCAATTCATCTGGCCTACTGCATGTGAATGCCAATTCATCTGACCTACTGCATGAGAATGGCAATACATCTGACCTACTGCATGAGAATGCCAATTCATCTGACCTACTGCATGTGAATGCCAATTCATCTGACCTACTGCATGAGAATGCCAATACATCTGACCTACTGCATGAGATTGGCAATACATCTGACCTACTGCATGAGAATGCCAATTCATCTGACCTACTGCATGAGAATGGCAATACATCTGAACTACTGCATGAGAATGCCAATACATCTGACCTTCTGCATGTGAATGCCAATACATCTGACCGACTGCATGAGAATGCCAATACATCTGACCTACTGCATGAGAATGCCAATACATCTGACCTACTGCATGTGAATGCCAATAAGTCTGACCTACTGCATCAGAATGGCAATACATCTGACCTACTGCGTGAGAATGCCAATACATCTGACCTTCTGCATGAGAATGGCAATACAGCTGACCTACTGCATGAGAATGCCAATACATCTGACCTACTGCATGAGAATGGCAATACAGCTGACCTACTGCATGAGAATGCCAACACATCTGACCGACTGCATGAAAATGCCAATTCATCTGACTTACTGCATGTGAATGGCAGTACATCTGACCTACTGCAGGAGAATCCCAATACAGCTGACCTACTGCATGAGAATGGCAATACATCTGACCTACTGCATGAGAATGGCAATACATCTGACCTACTGCATGAGAATGCCAATACATCTGACCTACTGCATGAGAATGGCAATACATCTGACCTACTGCATGGGAATGGCAATACATCTGACCTACTGCATGAGAATGGCAATACATCTGACCTACTGCATGAGAATGGCAATACATCTGACCTACTGCATGGGAATGCAAATACATCTGACCTACTGCATGAGAATGGCAATACATCTGACCTACTGCATGAGAATGCCAATCCACCTGACCTACTGCATGAGAATGGCAATACATCTGACCTACTGCATGAGAATGGCAATACATCGGACCTCCTGCATGGGAATGGCAATACATCTGACCTACTGCATGAGAATGGCAATACATCTGACCTACTGCATGAGAATGGCAATACATCTGACCTCCTGCATGAGAATGGCAATACATCTGACCTACTGCATGAGAATGGCAATACATCTGACCTACTGCATGGGAATGCAAATACATCTGACCTACTGCATGAGAATGCCAATACATCTGCCCTACTGCATGAGAATAGCAGTACATCTGACCTACTGCATGAGAATGGCAATACATCTGACCTACTGCATGGGAATGCAAATACATCTGACCTACTGCATGAGAATGGCAATACATCTGATCTACTGCATGAGAATGGCAATACATCTGACCTACTGCATGGGAATGCAAATACATCTGACCTACTGCATGAGAATGGCAATACATCTGACCGACAGGGTGAGAATGGCAATACATCTGACCTACTGCATGAGAATGCCAATTCATCTGACCTACTGCATGAGAATGCGAATGCATCTGACCTACTGCATGAGAATGCCAATTCATCTGACCTACTGCATGAGAATGCCAATTCATCTGACCTACTTCATGAGAATGGCAATACATCTGACCTACTGCATGAGAATGCTAATACATCTGACCTACTGCATGAGAATGCCAATTCATCTGACCTACTGCATGAGAATGCGAATACATCTAACCTACTGCATGAGAATGCCAATTCTTCTGACCTACTGCATGAGAATGCAAATACATCTGACCTACTGCATGAGAATGCCAATTCGTCTGACTTACTGCATGAGATTGCCAATACATCTGACCTACTGCATGAGAATGCCAATACATCTGACCTACTGCATGAGAATGCTAATACATCTGACCTCCTGCATGAGAATGCCAATTCATCTGACCTACTGCATGAGAATGCTAATACATCTGACCTACTGCATGAGAATGGCAATACATCTGACCTACTGCATGAGAATGCCAATTCATCTGACCTACTGCATGAGAATACTAATACATCTGACCTCCTGCATGAGAATGGCAATACATCTGACCTACTGCATGAGAATGCAAATTCATCTGACCTACTGCAAGAGAATGGCAATACATCTGACCGACTGCATGAGAATGCCAATACATCTGACCTACTGCATGAGAATGCCAATACATCTGACCTACTGCATGTGAATGCCAATACATCTGACCTCTTGCATGAGAATGGCAATACATCTGACCTACTGCATGAAAATGCCAATTCATCTGACCTACTGCATGTGAATGCCAATACATCTGACCTACTGCATGTGAATGCCAATACATCTGACCTACTGCATGAATATGCCAATTCATCTGATCTACTGCATGAGAATGGCAATACATCTGACCTACGGCATGAAAATACCAATTCATCTGACCTACTGCATGAGAATGGCAATACAGGTGACCTACTGCATGAGAATGCCAATACATCTCACCTACTGCATGAGAATGGCAATAGAGCTGACCTACTGCATGAAAATGGCAATACATCTGACCTACTGCATGAAAATGCCAATTCATCTGACCTACTGCATGAGAATGGCAATACATCTGACCTACTGCATGAGAATGCCAATTCATCTGACCTACTGCATGAGAATAGCAATACATCTGACCTACTGCATGAGAATGCCAATACATCTGACCTACTGCATGAGAATGCTAATACATCTGACCAACTGCATGAGAATGGCAATACATCTGACCTACTGCATGAGAATGCCAATTCATCTGACCTACTGCATGAGAATGCTAATACATCTGACCTACTGCATGAGAACGGCAATACATCTGACCTACTGCATGAGAATGCCAATTCATCTGACCTACTGCATGAGAATGCCAATACATCTGACCTACTGCATGAGAATGCTAATACATCTGACCTACTGCATGAGAATGGCAATACATCTGACCTACTGCATGAGAATGCCAATTCATCTGACCTACTGCATGAGAATACTAATACATCTGACCTCCTGCATGAGAATGGCAATACATCTGACCTACTGCATGAGAATGCAAATTCATCTGACCTACTGCATGAGAATGGCAATACATCTGACCGACTGCATGAGAATGCCAATACATCTGACCTACTGCATGAGAATGCCAATACATCTGACCTACTGCATGTGAATGCCAATACATCTGACCTCTTGCATGAGAATGGCAATACATCTGACCTACTGCATGAAAATGCCAATTCATCTGACCTACTGCATGTGAATGCCAATACATCTGACCTACTGCATGTGAATGCCAATACATCTGACCTACTGCATGAATATGCCAATTCATCTGATCTACTGCATGAGAATGGCAATACATCTGACCTACGGCATGAAAATACCAATTCATCTGACCTACTGCATGAGAATGGCAATACAGCTGACCTACTGCATGAGAATGCCAATACATCACACCTACTGCATGAGAATGGCAATAGAGCTGACCTACTGCATGAAAATGGCAATACATCTGACCTACTGCATGAAAATGCCAATTCATCTGACCTACTGCATGAGAATGGCAATACATCTGACCACTGCATGAGAATGCCAATTCATCTGACCTACTGCATGAGAATAGCAATACATCTGACCTACTGCATGAGAATGCCAATACATCTGACCTACTGCATGAGAATGCTAATACATCTGACCTACTGCATGAGAATGGCAATACATCTGACCTACTGCATGAGAATGCCAATTCATCTGACCTACTGCATGAGAATGCTAATACATCTGACCTACTGCATGAGAACGGCAATACATCTGACCTACTGCATGAGAATGCCAATTCATCTGACCTACTGCATGAGAATGGCAATACATCTGACCTACTGCATGAGAATGCCAATACATCTGACCTACTGCATGGGAATGCCAATACATCTGACCTACTGCATGTGAATGCCAATACATCTGACCTCCTGCATGAGAATGGCAATACATCTGATCTACTGCATGAAAATGCCAATTCATCTGACCTACTGCATGTGAATGGCAATACATCTGACCTACTGCATGTGAATGCCAATACATCTGACCTACTGCATGAATATGCCAATTCATCTGACCTACTGCATGAGAATGGCAATACATCTGACCTACGGCATGAAAATACCAATTCATCTGACCTACTGCATGAGAATGGCAAGACAGCTGACCTACTGCATGAGAATGCCAATACAGCTGACCTCCTGCATGGAAATGCCAATACATCTGACCTACTGCATGAGAATGGCAATAGAGCTGACCTACTGCATGAAAATGGCAATGCATCTGGCCTACTGCATGAAAATACCAATTCATCTGACCTACTGCATGAGAATGGCAATAGAGCTGACCTACTGCATGAAAATGCCAGTACATCTGACCTACTGCAAGAGAATGCCAATTCATCTGACCTACTGCATGCGAATGGCAAGACAGCTGACGTACTGCATGAAAATTCCAATACATCTGACCTACTGCATGAAAATGCCAATTCATCTGACCTACTGCATGAAAATTCCAATACATCTGACCTACTGCATGAGAATGCCAATACAGCTGACCTACTGCATGAAAATGCCAATTCATCTGACCTACTGCATGAGAATGCCAATACAGCTGACCTACTGCATGAAAATGCCAATTCATCTGACCTACTGCATGAGAATGCCAATACATCTGACCTACTACATGAGAATGGCTAAACATCTGACCTACTGCATGAAAATGCCAATACATCTGACCTACTACATGAGAATGCCAATACATCTGACCGACTGCATGAGAATGGCAATACATCTGACATACTGCATGAAAATGCCAATTCATCTGACCTACAGCATGAGAATGCTAATTCATCTGACCTACTGCATGTGAATGCCAATTCATCTGACCTACTGCATGAGAATGGCAATACATCTGACCTACTGCATGAAAATGCCAAATCATCTGACCTACAGCATGAGAATGCCAATTCATCTGACCGACTGCATGTGAATGCCAATTCATCTGACCTACTGCATGAGAATGGCAATACATCTGACCTACTGCATGAGAATGCCAATTCATCTGACCTACTGCATGTGAATGCCAATACATCTGACCTACTGCATGAGATTGGCAATACATCTGACCTACTGCATGAGAATGCGAATTCATCTGACCTACTGCATGAGAATGGCAATACATCTGACCTACTGCATGAGAATGCCAATACATCTGACCTTCTGCATGCGAATGCCAATACATCTGACCTACTGCATGAGAATGGCAATACATCTGACCTACTGCATGAAAATGCCAATACATCTGACCTACTGCATGTGAATGCCAATAAATCTGACCTACTGCATCAGAATGGCAATACATCTGACCTACTGCGTGAGAATGCCAATACATCTGACCTACTGCATGAGAATGGCAATACATCTGACCTACTGCGTGAGAATGCCAATACATCTGACCTACTGCATGAGAATGGCAATACAGCTGACCTACTGCATGAGAATGCCAATACATCTGACCTACTGCATGAAAATGCCAATTCATCTGACCTACTGCATGAGAATGGCAATACATCTGACCTACTGCATGAGCATGGCAATACATCTGACCTACTGCATGAGATTGCTAATACATCTGACCTACTGCATGAGAATGCCAATTCATCTGACCTACTGCATGAAAATGCTAATGAATCTGACCTACTGCATGAGAATGCCAATTCTTCTGACCTACTGCATGAGAATGCAAATTCATCTGACCTACTGCATGAGAATGCCAATTCGTCTGACCTACTGCATGAGATTGCCAATTCATCTGACCTACTGCATGAGAATAGCAATACATCTGACCTACTGCATGAGAATGCCAATACATCTGACCTACTGCATGAGAATGCTAATACATCTGACCTACTGCATGAGAATGCCAATTCATCTGACCTACTGCATGAGAATGGCAAAACATCTGACCTACTGCATGAGAATGCCAATTCATCTGACCTACTGCATGAGAATGCTAATACATCTGACCTACTGCATGAGAATGGCAATACATCTGACCTACTGCATGAGAATGCAAATTCATCTGACCTACTGCATGAGAATGGCAATACATCTGACCAACTGCATGAGAATGCCAATACACCTGACCTACTGCATGAGAATTCCAATACATCTGACCTACTGCATGTGAATGCCAATACATCTGACCTCCTGCATGAGAATGGCAATACATCTGACCTACTGCATGAAAATGCCAATTCATCTGACCTACTGCATGTGAATGCCAATACATCTGACCTACTGCATGTGAATGCCACTACATCTGACCTACTGCATGAATATGCCAATTCATCTGACCTACTGCATGAGAATGGCAATACATCTGACCTACGGCATGAAAATAACAATTCATCTGACCTACTGCATGAGAATGGCAATACAGCTGACGTACTGCATGAGAATGCCAATACATCTGACCTACTGCATGAGAATGGCAATAGAGCTGACCTACTGCATGAAAATGGCAATACATCTGACCTACTGCAAGAAAATGCCAATTCATCTGACCTACTGCATGAGAATGGCAATACATCTGACCTACTGCATGAGAATGCCAATTCATCTGACCTACTGCATGAGAATAGCAATACATCTGACCTACTGCATGAGAATGCCAATACATCTGACCTACTGCATGAGAATGCTAATACATCTGACCTACTGCAGGAGAATGCCAATTCATCTGACCTACTGCATGAGAATGCTAATACATCTGACCTACTGCATGAGAATGGCAGTACATCTGACCTACTGCATGAGAATGCCAATTCATCTGACCTACTGCATGAGAATGCTAATACATCTGACCTACTGCATGAGAATGGCAATACATCTGACCTACTGCATGAGAATGCCAATTCATCTGACCTACTGCATGAGAATGGCAATACATCTGACCTACTGCATGAGAATGCCAATACATCTGACCTACTGCATGAGAATGCCAATACATCTGACCTACTGCATGTGAATGCCAATACATCTGACCTCCTGCATGAGAATGGCAATACATCTGACCTACTGCATGAAAATGCCAATTCATCTGACCTACTGCATGTGAATGCCAATACATCTGACCTACTGCATGTGAATGCCAATACATCTGACCTACTGCATGAATATGCCAATTCATCTGACCTACTGCATGAGAATGGCAATACATCTGACCTACGGCATGAAAATACCAATTCATCTGACCTACTGCATGAGAATGGCAATACAGCTGACCTACTGCATGAGAATGCCAATACAGCTGACCTACTGCATGAAAATGCCAATACATCTGACCTACTGCATGAGAATGGCAATAGAGCTGACCTACTGCATGAAAATGGCAATACATCTGACCTACTGCATGAAAATGCCAATTCATCTGACCTACTGCATGAGAATGGCAATAGAGCTGACCTACTGCATGAAAATGCCAGTACATCTGACCTACTGCATGAGAATGCCAATTCATCTGACCTACTGCATGCGAATGGCAAGACAGCTGACCTACTGCATGAAAATTCCAATACATCTGACCTACAGCATGAAAATGCCAATTCATCTGACCTACTGCATGAAAATTCCAATACATCTGACCTACTGCATGAGAATGCCAATACAGCTGACCTACTGCATGAAAATGCCAATTCATCTGACCTACTGCATGAGAATGCCAATACATCTGACCTACTACATGAGAATGGCTAAACATCTGACCTACTGCATGAGAATGCTAATACATCTGACCTCCTGCATGAGAATGCCAATTCATCTGACCTACTGCATGAGAATGCTAATACATCTGACCTACTGCATGAGAATGGCAATACATCTGACCTACTGCATGAGAATGCCAATTCATCTGACCTACTGCATGAGAATACTAATACATCTGACCTCCTGCATGAGAATGGCAATACATCTGACCTACTGCATGAGAATGCAAATTCATCTGACCTACTGCATGAGAATGGCAATACATCTGACCGACTGCATGAGAATGCCAATACATCTGACCTACTGCATGAGAATGCCAATACATCTGACCTACTGCATGTGAATGCCAATACATCTGACCTCTTGCATGAGAATGGCAATACATCTGACCTACTGCATGAAAATGCCAATTCATCTGACCTACTGCATGTGAATGCCAATACATCTGACCTACTGCATGTGAATGCCAATACATCTGACCTACTGCATGAATATGCCAATTCATCTGATCTACTGCATGAGAATGGCAATACATCTGACCTACGGCATGAAAATACCAATTCATCTGACCTACTGCATGAGAATGGCAATACAGCTGACATACTGCATGAGAATGCCAATACATCTCACCTACTGCATGAGAATGGCAATAGAGCTGACCTACTGCATGAAAATGGCAATACATCTGACCTACTGCATGAAAATGCCAATTCATCTGACCTACTGCATGAGAATGGCAATACATCTGACCTACTGCATGAGAATGCCAATTCATCTGACCTACTGCATGAGAATAGCAATACATCTGACCTACTGCATGAGAATGCCAATACATCTGACCTACTGCATGAGAATGCTAATACATCTGACCTACTGCATGAGAATGGCAATACATCTGACCTACTGCATGAGAATGCCAATTCATCTGACCTACTGCATGAGAATGCTAATACATCTGACCTACTGCATGAGAACGGCAATACATCTGACCTACTGCATGAGAATGCCAATTCATCTGACCTACTGCATGAGAATGCCAATACATCTGACCTACTGCATGAGAATGCTAATACATCTGACCTACTGCATGAGAATGGCAATACATCTGACCTACTGCATGAGAATGCCAATTCATCTGACCTACTGCATGAGAATACTAATACATCTGACCTCCTACATGAGAATGGCAATACATCTGACCTACTGCATGAGAATGCAAATTCATCTGACCTACTGCATGAGAATGGCAATACATCTGACCGACTGCATGAGAATGCCAATACATCTGACCTACTGCATGAGAATGCCAATACATCTGACCTACTGCATGTGAATGCCAATACATCTGACCTCTTGCATGAGAATGGCAATACATCTGACCTACTGCATGAAAATGCCAATTCATCTGACCTACTGCATGTGAATGCCAATACATCTGACCTACTGCATGTGAATGCCAATACATCTGACCTACTGCATGAATATGCCAATTCATCTGATCTACTGCATGAGAATGGCAATACATCTGACCTACGGCATGAAAATACCAATTCATCTGACCTACTGCATGAGAATGGCAATACAGCTGACCTACTGCATGAGAATGCCAATACATCACACCTACTGCATGAGAATGGCAATAGAGCTGACCTACTGCATGAAAATGGCAATACATCTGACCTACTGCATGAAAATGCCAATTCATCTGACCTACTGCATGAGAATGGCAATACATCTGACCTACTGCATGAGAATGCCAATTCATCTGACCTACTGCATGAGAATAGCAATACATCTGACCTACTGCATGAGAATGCCAATACATCTGACCTACTGCATGAGAATGCTAATACATCTGACCTACTGCATGAGAATGGCAATACATCTGACCTACTGCATGAGAATGCCAATTCATCTGACCTACTGCATGAGAATGCTAATACATCTGACCTACTGCATGAGAACGGCAATACATCTGACCTACTGCATGAGAATGCCAATTCATCTGACCTACTGCATGAGAATGGCAATGCATCTGACCTACTGCATGAGAATGCCAATACATCTGACCTACTGCATGGGAATGCCAATACATCTGACCTACTGCATGTGAATGCCAATACATCTGACCTCCTGCATGAGAATGGCAATACATCTGATCTACTGCATGAAAATGCCAATTCATCTGACCTACTGCATGTGAATGGCAATACATCTGACCTACTGCATGTGAATGCCAATACATCTGACCTACTGCATGAATATGCCAATTCATCTGACCTACTGCATGAGAATGGCAATACATCTGACCTACGGCATGAAAATACCAATTCATCTGACCTACTGCATGAGAATGGCAAGACAGCTGACCTACTGCATGAGAATGCCAATACAGCTGACCTCCTGCATGGAAATGCCAATACATCTGACCTACTGCATGAGAATGGCAATAGAGCTGACCTACTGCATGAAAATGGCAATGCATCTGGCCTACTGCATGAAAATACCAATTCATCTGACCTACTGCATGAGAATGGCAATAGAGCTGACCTACTGCATGAAAATGCCAGTACATCTGACCTACTGCAAGAGAATGCCAATTCATCTGACCTACTGCATGCGAATGGCAAGACAGCTGACCTACTGCATGAAAATTCCAATACATCTGACCTACTGCATGAAAATGCCAATTCATCTGACCTACTGCATGAAAATTCCAATACATCTGACCTACTGCATGAGAATGCCAATACAGCTGACCTACTGCATGAAAATGCCAATTCATCTGACCTACTGCATGAGAATGCCAATACAGCTGACCTACTGCATGAAAATGCCAATTCATCTGACCTACTGCATGAGAATGCCAATACATCTGACCTACTACATGAGAATGGCTAAACATCTGACCTACTGCATGAAAATGCCAATACATCTGACCTACTACATGAGAATGCCAATACATCTGACCGACTGCATGAGAATGGCAATACATCTGACATACTGCATGAAAATGCCAATTCATCTGACCTACAGCATGAGAATGCTAATTCATCTGACCTACTGCATGTGAATGCCAATTCATCTGACCTACTGCATGAGAATGGCAATACATCTGACCTACTGCATGAAAATGCCAAATCATCTGACCTACAGCATGAGAATGCCAATTCATCTGACCTACTGCATGTGAATGCCAATTCATCTGACCTACTGCATGAGAATGGCAATACATCTGACCTACTGCATGAGAATGCCAATTCATCTGACCTACTGCATGTGAATGCCAATACATCTGACCTACTGCATGAGATTGGCAATACATCTGACCTACTGCATGAGAATGCGAATTCATCTGACCTACTGCATGAGAATGGCAATACATCTGACCTACTGCATGAGAATGCCAATACATCTGACCTTCTGCATGCGAATGCCAATACATCTGACCTACTGCATGAGAATGGCAATACATCTGACCTACTGCATGAAAATGCCAATACATCTGACCTACTGCATGTGAATGCCAATAAATCTGACCTACTGCATCAGAATGGCAATACATCTGACCTACTGCGTGAGAATGCCAATACATCTGACCTACTGCATGAGAATGGCAATACATCTGACCTACTGCGTGAGAATGCCAATACATCTGACCTACTGCATGAGAATGGCAATACAGCTGACCTACTGCATGAGAATGCCAATACATCTGACCTACTGCATGAAAATGCCAATTCATCTGACCTACTGCATGAGAATGGCAATACATCTGACCTACTGCATGAGCATGGCAATACATCTGACCTACTGCATGAGATTGCTAATACATCTGACCTACTGCATGAGAATGCCAATTCATCTGACCTACTGCATGAAAATGCTAATGAATCTGACCTACTGCATGAGAATGCCAATTCTTCTGACCTACTGCATGAGAATGCAAATTCATCTGACCTACTGCATGAGAATGCCAATTCGTCTGACCTACTGCATGAGATTGCCAATTCATCTGACCTACTGCATGAGAATAGCAATACATCTGACCTACTGCATGAGAATGCCAATACATCTGACCTACTGCATGAGAATGCTAATACATCTGACCTACTGCATGAGAATGCCAATTCATCTGACCTACTGCATGAGAATGGCAAAACATCTGACCTACTGCATGAGAATGCCAATTCATCTGACCTACTGCATGAGAATGCGAATACATCTGACCTACTGCATGAGAATGGCAATACATCTGACCTACTGCATGAGAATGCAAATTCATCTGACCTACTGCATGAGAATGGCAATACATCTGACCTACTGCATGAGAATGCCAATACACCTGACCTACTGCATGAGAATTCCAATACATCTGACCTACTGCATGTGAATGCCAATACATCTGACCTCCTGCATGAGAATGGCAATACATCTGACCTACTGCATGAAAATGCCAATTCATCTGACCTACTGCATGTGAATGCCAATACATCTGACCTACTGCATGTGAATGCCACTACATCTGACCTACTGCATGAATATGCCAATTCATCTGACCTACTGCATGAGAATGGCAATACATCTGACCTACGGCATGAAAATAACAATTCATCTGACCTACTGCATGAGAATGGCAATACAGCTGACGTACTGCATGAGAATGCCAATACATCTGACCTACTGCATGAGAATGGCAATAGAGCTGACCTACTGCATGAAAATGGCAATACATCTGACCTACTGCAAGAAAATGCCAATTCATCTGACCTACTGCATGAGAATGGCAATACATCTGACCTACTGCATGAGAATGCCAATTCATCTGACCTACTGCATGAGAATAGCAATACATCTGACCTACTGCATGAGAATGCCAATACATCTGACCTACTGCATGAGAATGCTAATACATCTGACCTACTGCAGGAGAATGCCAATTCATCTGACCTACTGCATGAGAATGCTAATACATCTGACCTACTGCATGAGAATGGCAGTACATCTGACCTACTGCATGAGAATGCCAATTCATCTGACCTACTGCATGAGAATGCTAATACATCTGACCTACTGCATAAGAATGGCAATACATCTGACCTACTGCATGAGAATGCCAATTCATCTGACCTACTGCATGAGAATGGCAATACATCTGACCTACTGCATGAGAATGCCAATACATCTGACCTACTGCATGAGAATGCCAATACATCTGACCTACTGCATGTGAATGCCAATACATCTGACCTCCTGCATGAGAATGGCAATACATCTGACCTACTGCATGAAAATGCCAATTCATCTGACCTACTGCATGTGAATGCCAATACATCTGACCTACTGCATGTGAATGCCAATACATCTGACCTACTGCATGAATATGCCAATTCATCTGACCTACTGCATGAGAATGGCAATACATCTGACCTACGGCATGAAAATAACAATTCATCTGACCTACTGCATGAGAATGGCAATACAGCTGACCTACTGCATGAGAATGCCAATACAGCTGACCTACTGCATGAAAATGCCAATACATCTGACCTACTGCATGAGAATGGCAATAGAGCTGACCTACTGCATGAAAATGGCAATACATCTGACCTACTGCATGAAAATGCCAATTCATCTGACCTACTGCATGAGAATGGCAATAGAGCTGACCTACTGCATGAAAATGCCAGTACATCTGACCTACTGCATGAGAATGCCAATTCATCTGACCTACTGCATGCGAATGGCAAGACAGCTGACCTACTGCATGAAAATTCCAATACATCTGACCTACAGCATGAAAATGCCAATTCATCTGACCTACTGCATGAAAATTCCAATACATCTGACCTACTGCATGAGAATGCCAATACAGCTGACCTACTGCATGAAAATGCCAATTCATCTGACCTACTGCATGAGAATGCCAATACATCTGACCTACTACATGAGAATGGCTAAACATCTGACCTACTGCATGAAAATGCCAATACATCTGACCTACTACATGAGAATGCCAATACATCTGACCTACTGCATGAGAATGGCAATACATCTGACCTACTGCATGAAAATGCCAATTCATCTGACCTACTGAATGAGAATGCCAATTCATCTGACCTACTGCATGTGAATGCCAATTCATCTGACCTACTGCATGAGAATGGCAATACATCTGACCAACTGCATGAAAATGCCAATTCATCTGACCTACAGCATGGGAATGCCAATTCATCTGACCTACTGCATGTGAATGCCAATTCATCTGACCTACTGCATGAGAATGGCAATACATGTGACCTACTGCATGAGAATGCCAATTCATCTGACCTACTGCATGTGAATGCCAATACATCTGACCTACTGCATGAGATTGGCAATACATCTGACCTACTGCATGAGAATGCCAATTCATTTGACCTACTGCATGAGAATGGCAATACATCTGACCTACTGCATGAGAATGCCAATACATCTGACCTTCTGCATGCGAATGCCAATACATCTGACCTACTGCATGAGAATGGCAATACATCTGACCTACTGCATGAAAATGCCAATACATCTGACCTACTGCATGTGAATGCCAATAAATCTGACCTACTGCCTCAGAATGGCAATACATCTGACCTACTGCGTGAGAATGCCAATACATCTGACCTCCTGCATGAGAATGGCAATACATCTGACCTACTGCATGAAAATGCCAATTCATCTGACCTACTGCATGTGAATGCCAATACATCTGACCTACTGCATGTGAATGCCAATACATCTGACCTACTGCATGAATATGCCAATTCATCTGACCTACTGCATGAGAATGGCAATACATCTGACCTACGGCATGAAAATACCAATTCATCTGACCTACTGCATGAGAATGGCAATACAGCTGACCAACTGCATGAGAATGCCAATACAGCTGACCTACTGCATGAAAATGCCAATACATCTGACCTACTGCATGAGAATGGCAATAGAGCTGACCTACTGCATGAAAATGGCAATACATCTGACCTACTGCATGAAAATGCCAATTCATCTGACCTACTGCATGAGAATGGCAATAGAGCTGACCTACTGCATGAAAATGCCAGTACATCTGACCTACTGCATGAGAATGCCAATTCATCTGACCTACTGCATGCGAATGGCAAGACAGCTGACCTACTGCATGACAATTCCAATACATCTGACCTACTGCATGAAAATGCCAATTCATCTGACCTACTGCATGAAAATTCCAATGCATCTGACCTACTGCATGAGAATGCCAATACAGCTGACCTACTGCATGAAAATGCCAATTCATCTGACCTACTGCATGAGAATGCCAATACATCTGACCTACTACATGAGAATGGCTAAACGTCTGACCTACTGCATGAAAATGCCAATACATCTGACCTACTACATGAGAATGCCAATACATCTGACCTACTGCATGAGAATGGCAATACATCTGACCTACTGCATGAAAATGCCAATTCATCTGACCTACAGCATGAGAATGCCAATTCATCTGACCTACTGCATGTGAATGCCAATTCATCTGACCTACTGCATGAGAATGGCAATACATCTGACCAACTGCATGAAAATGCCAATTCATCTGACCTACAGCATGGGAATGCCAATTCATCTGACCTACTGCATGTGAATGCCAATTCATCTGACCTACTGCATGAGAATGGCAATACATCTGACCTACTGCATGAGAATGCCAATTCATCTGACCTACTGCATGTGAATGCCAATACATCTGACCTACTGCATGAGATTGGCAATACATCTGACCTACTGCATGAGAATGCCAATTCATCTGACCTACTGCATGAGAATGGCAAGACATCTGACCTACTGCATGAGAATGCCAATACATCTGACCTTCTCCATGCGAATGCCAATACATCTGACCTACTGCATGAGAATGGCAATACATCTGACCTACTGCATGAAAATGCCAATACATCTGACCTACTGCATGTGAATGCCAATAAATCTGACCTACTGCCTCAGAATGGCAATACATCTGACCTACTGCGTGAGAATGCCAATACATCTGACCTACTGCATGAGAATGGCAATACATCTGACCTACTGCGTGAGAATGCCAATACATCTGACCTACTGCATGAGAATGGCAATACAGCTTACCTACTGCATGAGAATGCCAATACATCTGCCCTACTGCATGAAAATGCCAATTCATCTGACCTACTGCATGAGAATGGCAATACATCTGACCTACTGCATGAGAATCCCAATAAAGCTGACCTACTGCATGAAAATGGCAATACATCTGACCTACTGCATGAGAATGGCAATACATCTGACCTACTGCATGAGAATGTCAATACATCTGACCTACTGCATGAGAATGCCAATACATCTGACCTACTGCATGTGAATGCCAATAAATCTGACCTACTGCATCAGAATGGCAATACATCTGACCTACTGCGTGAGAATGCCAATATATCTGACCTACTGCATCAGAATGGCAATACATCTGACCTACTGCGTGAGAATGCCAATACATCTGACCGACTGCATGAGAATGGCAATACAGCTGACCTACTGCATGAGAATGCCAATACATCTGACCTACTGCATGAAAATGCCAATTCATCTGACCTACTGCATGAGAATGGCAATACATCTGACCTACTGCATGAGAATCCCAATACAGCTGACCTACTGCATGAGAATGGCAATACATCTGACCAACTGCATGAGAATGGCAATACATCTTACCTACTACATGAGAATGCCAATACATCTGACCTACTGCATGAGAATAGCAATACATCTGAACTAATGCATGAGAATGGCAATACATCTGACCTACTGCATGAGAATGGCAATACATCTGACCTACTGCATGAGAATGGCAATACATCTGACCTACTGCATGGGAATGCAAATACATCTGACCTACTGCATGAGAATGGCAATACATTTGACCTCCTGCATGAGAATGCCAATCCACCTGACCTACTGCATGAGAATGGCAATACATCTGACCTACTGCATGAGAATGGCAATACATCTGACCTACTGCATGGGAATGCAAATACATCTGACCTACTGCATGAGAATGGCAATACATCTGACCTACTGCATGGGAATGGCAATACATCTGACCTACTGCATGGGAATGGCAATACATCTGACCTACTGCATGAGAATGCCAATCCCCCTGACCTACTGCATGTGAATGCCAATACATCTGACCTACTGCATGAGAATGGCAGTACATCTGACCTACTGCATGAGAATGGCAATACATCTGACCTACTGCATGGGAATGCAAATACATCTGACCTACTGCATGAGAATGGCAATACATCTGACCTACTGCATGAGAATGCAAATTCATCTGACCTACTGCATGAGAATGGCAATTCATCTGACCTACTGCATGAGAATGCCAATACATCTGACCTACTGCATGAGAATGCAAATACATCTGACCTACTGCATGGGAATGCAAATACATCTGACCTACTGCATGAGAATTGCAATACATCTGACCGACAGGGTGAGAATGGCAATACATCTGACCCACTGCATGAGAATGGCAATACATCTGACCTACTGCGTGTGAATGCCAATACATCTGACCTATTGCATGAGAATGGCAATACATCTGACCTACTGCATGGGAATGCCAGTACATCTGACCTACTGCATGAGAATGGCAATACATCTGACCTACTGCGTGAGAATGCCAATACATCTGACCTACTGCATGAGAATGGCAATACAGCTGACCTACTGCATGAGAATGCCAATACATCTGACCTACTGCATGAAAATGCCAATTCATCTGACCTACTGCATGAGAATGGCAATACATCTGACCTACTGCATGAGAATCCCAATACAGCTGACCTACTGCATGAAAATGGCAATACATCTGACCTACTGCATGAGAATGACAATACATCTGACCTACTGCATGAAAATGGCAATACATCTGACCTACTGCATGAGAATGGCAATACATCTGACCTACTGCATGAGAATGCCAATTCATCTGACCTACTGCATGTGAATGCCAATTCGTCTGACCTACTGCATGAGATTGCCAATTCATCTGACCTACTGCATGAGAATAGCAATACATCTGACCTACTGCATGACAATGCCAATACATCTGACCTACTGCATGAGAATGGCAATACATCTGACCTACTGCATGTGAATGCCAATTCGTCTGACCTACTGCATGAGATTGCCAATTCATCTGACCTACTGCATGAGAATAGCAATACATCTGACCTACTGCATGACAATGCCAATACATCTGACCTACTGCATGAGAATGGCAATACATCTGACCTACTGCATGAGAATGGCAATACATCTGACCTACTGCATGAGAATGCAATACATCTGACCTACTGCATGAGAATGGCAATACATCTGACCTACTGCATGAGAATGCAATACATCTGACCTACTGCATGAGAATGCCAATTCATCTGACCTACTGCATGAAAATGCTAATACATCTGACCTACTGCATGAGAATGGCAATACATCTGACCTACTGCATGAGAATGCAATACATCTGACCTACTGCATGAGAATGCCAATTCATCTGACCTACTGCATGAGAATGCCAATACATCTGACCTACTGCATGAGAATGGCAATACATCTGACCTACTGCATGAGAATGCCAATACATCTGACCTACTGCATGAGAATGGCAATACATCTGACCTACTGCATGAGAATGCCAATACATCTGACCTACTGCATGAGAATGGCAATACATCTGACCTACTGCATGAGAATGCCAATTCATCTGAACTACTGCATGAAAATGCTAATACATCTGACCAACTGCATGAGAATGCAATACATCTGACCTACTGCATGAGAATGCCAATTCATCTGACCTACTGCATGAAAATGCTAATACATCTGACCTACTGCATGAGAATGCCAATTCTTCTGACCTACTGCATGAGAATGCAAATTCATCTGACCTACTGCATGAGAATGCCAATTCGTCTGACCTACTGCATGAGATTGCCAATTCATCTGACCTACTGCATGAGAATAGCAATACATCTGACCTACTGCATGACAATGCCAATACATCTGACCTACTGCATGAGAATGCTAATACATCTGACCTACTGCATGAGAATGCCAATACATCTGACCTACTGCATGAGAATGCTAATACATCTGACCTACTGCATGAGAATGCCAATTCATCTGACCTACTGCATGAGAATGGCAATACATCTGACCTACTGCATGAGAATGGCAAAACATCTGACCTACTGCATGAGAATGGCAATACATCTGACCTACTGCATGAGAATGCTAATACATCTGACCTACTGCATGAGAATGCAATACATCTGACCTACTGCATGAGAATGCCAATTCATCTGACCTACTGCATGAGAATGCCAATACATCTGACCTACTGCATGAGAATGGCAATACATCTGACCTACTGCATGAGAATGCCAATACATCTGACCTACTGCATGAGAATGGCAATACATCTGACCTACTGCATGAGAATGCCAATACATCTGACCTACTGCATGAGAATGGCAATACATCTGACCTACTGCATGAGAATGCAATACATCTGACCTACTGCATGAGAATGCCAATTCATCTGACCTACTGCATGACAATGCTAATACATCTGACCTACTGCATGAGAATGCCAATTCATCTGACCTACTGCATGAGAATGGCTATACATCTGACCTACTGCATGAGAATGGCAAAACATCTGACCTACTGCATGAGAATGCTAATACATCTGACCTACTGCATGAGAATGCCAATACATCTGACCTACTGCATGAGAATGCTAATACATCTGACCTACTGCATGAGAATGCCAATTCATCTGACCTACTGCATGAGAATGGCAATACATCTGACCTACTGCATGAGAATGGCAATACATCTGACCTACTGCATGAGAATGGCAAAACATCTGACCTACTGCATGAGAATGGCAATACATCTGACCTACTGCATGAGAATGCAAATTCATCTGACCTACTGCATGAGAATGGCAATACATCTGACCTACTGCATGAGAATGCCAATACATCTGACCTACTGCATGAGAATGCCAATACATCTGACCTACTGCATGTGAATGCCAATACATCTGACCTCCTGCATGAGAATGGCAATACATCTGACCTACTGCATGAAAATGCCAATTCATCTGACCTACTGCATGTGAATACCAATACATCTGACCTACTGCATGTGAATGCCACTACATCTGACCTACTGCATGAATATGCCAATTCATCTGACCTACTGCATGAGAATGGCAATACATCTGACCTACGGCATGAAAATACCAATTCATCTGACCTACTGCATGAGAATGGCAATACAGCTGACCTACTGCATGAGAATGCCAATACATCTGACGTACTGCATGAGAATGGCAATAGAGCTGACTGACTGCATGAAATTGGCAATACATCTGACCTACTCATTGAAAATGCCAATTCATCTGACCTACTGCATGAGAATGGCAATACATCTGACCTACTGCATGAGAATGCCAATTCATCTGACATACTGCATGAGAATAGCAATACATCTGACCTACTGCATGAGAATGCCAATACATCTGACCTACTGCATGAGAATGCTAATACATCTGACCTACTGCATGAGAATGCCAATTCATCTGACCTACTGCATGAGAATGCTAATACATCTGACCTACTGCATGAGAATGGCAATACATCTGACCTACTGCATGAGAATGCCAATTCATCTGACCTACTGCATGAGAATGCTAATACATCTGACCTACTGCATGAGAATGGCAATACATCTGACCTACTGCATGAGAATGCCAATTCATCTGACCTCCTGCATGAGAATGGCAATACATCTGACCTACTGCATGAGAATGCCAATACATCTGACCTACTGCATGAGAATGCCAATACTTCTGACGTACTGCATGTGAATGCCAATACATCTGACCTCCTGCATGAGAATGGCAATACATCTGACCTACTGCATGAAAATGCCAATTCAACTGACCTACTGCATGTGAATGCCAATACATCTGACCTACTGCATGTGAATGCCAATACATCTAACCTACTGCATGAATATGCCAATTCATCTGACCTGCTGCATGAGAATGGCAATACATCTGACCTACGGCATGAAAATACCAATTCATCTGACCTACTGCATGAGAATGGCAATACAGCTGACCTACTGCATGAGAATGCCAATACAGCTGACCTACTGCATGAAAATGCCAATTCATCTGACCTACTGCATGAGAATGGCAATAGAGCTGACCTACTGCATGAAAATGCCAATACATCTGACCTACTGCATGAGAATGCCAATTCATCTGACCGACTGCATGCGAATGGCAAGACAGCTGACCTACTGCATGAAAATTCCAATACATCTGACCTACTGCATGAAAATGCCAATTCATCTGACCTACTGCATGAAAATTCCAATACATCTGACCTACTGCATGAGAATGCCAATACAGCTGACCTACTGCATGAAAATGCCAATTCATCTGACCTACTGCATGAGAATGCCAATACATCTGACCTACTACATGAGAATGGCTAAACATCTGACCGACTGCATGAAAATGCCAATACATCTGACCTACTACATGAGAATGCCAATACATCTGACCTACTGCATGAGAATGGCAATACATCTGACCTACTGCATGAAAATGCCAATTCATCTGACCTACAGCATGAGAATGCCAATTCATCTGACCTACTGCATGTGAATGCCAATTCATCTGACCTACTGCATGAGAATGGCAATACATCTGACCAACTGCATGAAAATGCCAATTCATCTGACCTACAGCATGGGAATGCCAATTCATCTGACCTACTGCATGTGAATGCCAATTCATCTGACCTACTGCATGAGAATGGCAATACATCTGACCTACTGCATGAGAATGCCAATTCATCTGACCTACTGCATGTGAATGCCAATACATCTGACCTACTGCATGAGATTGGCAATACATCTGACCTACTGCATGAGAATGCCAATTCATCTGACCTACTGCATGAGAATGGCAATACATCTGACCTACTGCATGAGAATGCCAATACATCTGACCTTCTGCATGCGAATGCCAATACATCTGACCTACTGCATGAGAATGGCAATACATCTGACCTACTGCATGAAAATGCCAATACATCTGACCTACTGCATGTGAATGGCAATACAGCTGACCTACTGCATGAGAATGCCAATACATCTGACCTACTGCATGAAAATGCCAGTTCATCTGACCTACTGCATGAGAATGGCAATACATCTGACCTACTGCATCAGAATGGCAATACATCTGACCTACTGCGTGAGAATGCCAATACATCTGACCTACTGCATGAGAATGGCAATACATCTGACCTACTGCATGAGAATGCCAATACATCTGACCTACTGCATGAGAATGGCAATACAGCTGACCTACTGCATGAGAATGCCAATACATCTGACCTACTGCATGAAAATGCCAGTTCATCTGACCTACTGCATGAGAATGGCAATACATCTGACCTACTGCATGAGAAGCCCAATACAGCTGACCTACTGCATGAAAATGGCAATACATCTGACCTACTGCATGAGAATGGCAATACATCTGACCTACTGCATGAGAATGTCAATACATCTGACCTACTGCATGAGAATGCCAATACATCTGACCTACTGCATGTGAATGCCAATAAATCTGACCTACTGCATCAGAATGGCAATACATCTGACCTACTGCGTAAGAATGCCAATATATCTGACCTACTGCATCAGAATGGCAATACATCTGCCCTACTGCGTGAGAATGCCAATACATCTGACCGACTGCATGAGAATGGCAATACAGCTGACCTACGGCATGAGAATGCCAATACATCTGACCTACTGCATGAAAATGCCAATTCATCTGACCTACTGCATGAGAATGGCAATATATCTGACCTACTGCATGTGAATCCCAATACAGCTGACCTACTGCATGAGAATGGCAATACATCTGACCTACTGCATGAGAATGGCAATACATCTGACCTACTGCATGAGAATGCCAATACATCTGACCTACTGCATGAGAATGGCAATACATCTGAACTAATGTATGAGAATGGCAATACATCTGACCTACTGCATGAGAATGGCAATACATCTGACCTACTGCATGAGAATGGCAATACATCTGACCTCCTGCATGGGAATGCAAATACATCTGACCTACTGCATGAGAATGGCAATACATCTGACCTACTGCATGAGAATGCCAATCCACCTGACCTACTGCATGAGAATGGCAATACATCTGACCTACTGCATGAGAATGGCAATACATCTGACCTACTGCATGGGAATGCAAATACATCTGACCTACTGCATGAGAATGGCAATACATCTGACCTACTGCATGGGAATGGCAATACATCTGACCTACTGCATGGGAATGGCAATACATCTGACCTACTGCATGAGAATGCCAATCCATCTGACCTACTGCATGAGAATGCCAATCCTCCTGACCTACTGCATGTGAATGCCAATACATCTGACCTACTGCATGAGAATGGCAGTACATCTGACCTACTGCATGAGAATGGCAATACATCTGACCTACTGCATGGGAATGCAAATACATCTGACCTACTGCATGAGAATGGCAATACATCTGATCTACTGCATGAGAATGGCAATACATCTGACCTACTGCATGGGAATGCAAATACATCTGACCTACTGCATGAGAATGGCAATACATCTGACCGACAGGGTGAGAATGGCAATACATCTGACCGACAGGGTGAGAATGGCAATACATCTGACCTACTGCATGAGAATTGCAATACATCTGACAGACAGGGTGACAATGGCAATACATCTGACCCACTGCATGAGAATGGCAATACATCTGACGTACTGCGTGTGAATGCCAATACATCTGACCTATTGCATGAGAATGGCAATACATCTGACCTACTGCATGGGAATGCCAGTACATCTGACCTACTGCATGAGAATGGCAATACATCTGACCTACTGCGTGAGAATGCCAATACATCTGACCTACTGCATGAGAATGGCAATACAGCTGACCTACTGCATGAGAATGCCAATACATCTGACCTACTGCATGAAAATGCCAATTCATCTGACCTACTGCATGAGAATGGCAATACATCTGACCTACTGCATGAGAATCCCAATACAGCTGACCTACTGCATGAAAATGGCAATACATCTGACCTACTGAATGAGAATGACAATACATCTGAACAACTGCATGAGAATGGCAATACATCTGACCTACTGCATGAGAATGGCAATACATCTGACCTAATGCATGAGAATGCCAATACATCTGACCTACTGCATGAGAATGCCAATACATCTGACCTCCTGCATGTGAATGCTAATATATCTGACCTCCTGCATGAGAATGGCAATACATCTGACCTACTGCATGAAAATGCCAATTCATCTGACCTACTGCATGTGAATGCCAATACATCTGACCTACTGCATGTGAATGCCAATACATCTGACCTACTGCATGAATATGCCAATTCATCTGACCTACTGCTTGAGAATGGCAATATATCTGACCTACGGCATGAAAATGCCAATTCATCTGACTTACTGCATGAGAATGGCAATACAGCTGACCTACTGCATGAGAATTGCAATACAGCTGACCTACTGCATGAAAATGCCAATACATCTGACCTACTGCATGAGAATGCCAATTCATCTGACCTACTGCATGCGAATGGCAAGACAGCTGACCTACTGCATGAAAATTCCAATACATCTGACCTACTGCATGAAAATGCCAATTCATCTGACCTACTGCATGAGAATGGCAATACATCTGACCTACTGCATGAGAATCCCAATACAGCTGACCTACTGCATGAAAATGGCAATACATCTGACCTACTGAATGAGAATGACAATACATCTGAACAACTGCATGAGAATGGCAATACATCTGACCTACTGCATGAGAATGGCAATACATCTGACCTAATGCATGAGAATGCCAATACATCTGACCTACTGCATGAGAATGCCAATACATCTGACCTCCTGCATGTGAATGCTAATATATCTGACCTCCTGCATGAGAATGGCAATACATCTGACCTACTGCATGAAAATGCCAATTCATCTGACCTACTGCATGTGAATGCCAATACATCTGACCTACTGCATGTGAATGCCAATACATCTGACCTACTGCATGAATATGCCAATTCATCTGACCTACTGCTTGAGAATGGCAATATATCTGACCTACGGCATGAAAATGCCAATTCATCTGACTTACTGCATGAGAATGGCAATACAGCTGACCTACTGCATGAGAATTGCAATACAGCTGACCTACTGCATGAAAATGCCAATACATCTGACCTACTGCATGAGAATGCCAATTCATCTGACCTACTGCATGCGAATGGCAAGACAGCTGACCTACTGCATGAAAATTCCAATACATCTGACCTACTGCATGAAAATGCCAATTCATCTGACCTACTGCATGAGAATGCCAATACATCTGACCTACTACATGAGAATGGCTAAATATGTGACCTACTGCATGAAAATGCCAATACATCTGACCTACTACACGAGAATGCCAATACATCTGACCTACTGCATGAGAATGGCAAAACATCTGACCTACTGCATGAAAATGCCAATTCATCTGACCTACAGCATGAGAATGCCAATTCATCTGACCTACTGCATGTGAATGCCAATTCATCTGACCTACTGCATGAGAATGGCAATACATCTGACCTACTGCATGAGAATGCCAATTCATCTGACCTACTGCATGTGAATGCCAATTCATCTGACCTACTGCATGAGAATGCCAATACGTCTGACCTACTGCATGAGATTGGCAATATATCTGACCTACTGCATGAGAATGCCAATTCATCTGACCTACTGCATGAGAATGGCAATACATCTGACCTACTGCATGAGAATGCCTATACATCTGTCCTTCTGCATGTGAGTGCCCATACATCTGACCTACTGCATGAGAATGCCAATTCATCTGACCTACTGCATGAGAATGCCAATACATCTGACCTACTGCATGTGAATGCCAATAAATCTGACCTACTGCATCAGAATGGCAATACATCTGACCTACGGCATGAGAATGCCAATACATCTGACCTACTGCATGAAAATGCCAATTCATCTGACCTACTGCATGAGAATGGCAATATATCTGACCTACTGCATGTGAATCCCAATACAGCTGACCTACTGCATGAGAATGGCAATACATCTGACCTACTGCATGAGAATGGCAATACATCTGACCTACTGCATGAGAATGCCAATACATCTGACCTACTGCATGAGAATGGCAATACATCTGAACTAATGTATGAGAATGGCAATACATCTGACCTACTGCATGAGAATGGCAATACATCTGACCTACTGCATGAGAATGGCAATACATCTGACCTCCTGCATGGGAATGCAAATACATCTGACCTACTGCATGAGAATGGCAATACATCTGACCTACTGCATGAGAATGCCAATCCACCTGACCTACTGCATGAGAATGGCAATACATCTGACCTACTGCATGAGAATGGCAATACATCTGACCTACTGCATGGGAATGCAAATACATCTGACCTACTGCATGAGAATGGCAATACATCTGACCTACTGCATGGGAATGACAATACATCTGACCTACTGCATGGGAATGGCAATACATCTGACCTACTGCATGAGAATGCCAATCCATCTGACCTACTGCATGAGAATGCCAATCCTCCTGACCTACTGCATGTGAATGCCAATACATCTGACCTACTGCATGAGAATGGCAGTACATCTGACCTACTGCATGAGAATGGCAATACATCTGACCTACTGCATGGGAATGCAAATACATCTGACCTACTGCATGAGAATGGCAATACATCTGATCTACTGCATGAGAATGGCAATACATCTGACCTACTGCATGGGAATGCAAATACATCTGACCTACTGCATGAGAATGGCAATACATCTGACCGACAGGGTGAGAATGGCAATACATCTGACCGACAGGGTGAGAATGGCAATACATCTGACCTACTGCATGAGAATTGCAATACATCTGACAGACAGGGTGACAATGGCAATACATCTGACCCACTGCATGAGAATGGCAATACATCTGACGTACTGCGTGTGAATGCCAATACATCTGACCTACTGCATGAAAATGGCAATACATCTGACCTACTGAATGAGAATGACAATACATCTGAACAACTGCATGAGAATGCCAATACATCTGACCTACTGCATGAGAATGGCAATACATCTGACCTACTGCATGAGAATGCAATACATCTGACCTACTGCATGAGAATGGCAATACATCTGACCTACTGCATGAGAATGGCAATACATCTGACCTAATGCATGAGAATGCCAATACATCTGACCTACTGCATGAGAATGCCAATACATCTGACCTCCTGCATGTGAATGCTAATATATCTGACCTCCTGCATGAGAATGGCAATACATCTGACCTACTGCATGAAAATGCCAATTCATCTGACCTACTGCATGTGAATGCCAATACATCTGACCTACTGCATGTGAATGCCAATACATCTGACCTACTGCATGAATATGCCAATTCATCTGACCTACTGCTTGAGAATGGCAATATATCTGACCTACGGCATGAAAATGCCAATTCATCTGACTTACTGCATGAGAATGGCAATACAGCTGACCTACTGCATGAGAATTGCAATACAGCTGACCTACTGCATGAAAATGCCAATACATCTGACCTACTGCATGAGAATGCCAATTCATCTGACCTACTGCATGCGAATGGCAAGACAGCTGACCTACTGCATGAAAATTCCAATACATCTGACCTACTGCATGAAAATGCCAATTCATCTGACCTACTGCATGAGAATGCCAATACATCTGACCTACTACATGAGAATGGCTAAATATGTGACCTACTGCATGAAAATGCCAATACATCTGACCTACTACACGAGAATGCCAATACATCTGACCTACTGCATGAGAATGGCAAAACATCTGACCTACTGCATGAAAATGCCAATTCATCTGACCTACAGCATGAGAATGCCAATTCATCTGACCTACTGCATGTGAATGCCAATTCATCTGACCTACTGCATGAGAATGGCAATACATCTGACCTACTGCATGAGAATGCCAATTCATCTGACCTACTGCATGTGAATGCCAATTCATCTGACCTACTGCATGAGAATGCCAATACATCTGACCTACTGCATGAGATTGGCAATATATCTGACCTACTGCATGAGAATGCCAATTCATCTGACCTACTGCATGAGAATGGCAATACATCTGACCTACTGCATGAGAATGCCTATACATCTGTCCTTCTGCATGTGAGTGCCCATACATCTGACCTACTGCATGAGAATGCCAATTCATCTGACCTACTGCATGAGAATGCCAATACATCTGACCTACTGCATGTGAATGCCAATAAATCTGACCTACTGCATCAGAATGGCAATACATCTGACCTACTGCGTGAGAATGCCAATACATCTGACCTACTGCATGAGAATGGCAATACATCTGACCTACTGCATGAGAATGCCAATCCACCTGCCCTACTGCATGAGAATGGCAATACATCTGACCTACTGCATGAGAATGGCAATACATCTGACCTACTGCATGGGAATGCAAATACATCTGACCTACTGCATGAGAATGGCAATACATCTGACCTACTGCATGGGAATGGCAATACATCTGACCTACTGCATGGGAATGGCAATACATCTGACCTACTGCATGAGAATGCCAATCCATCTGACCTACTGCATGAGAATGCCAATCCCCCTGACCTACTGCATGTGAATGCCAATACATCTGACCTACTGCATGAGAATGGCAGTACATCTGACCTACTGCATGAGAATGGCAATACATCTGACCTACTGCATGGGAATGCAAATACATCTGACCTACTGCATGAGAATGGCAATACATCTGACCTACTGCATGAGAATGGCAATACATCTGACCTACTGCATGGGAATGCAAATGCATCTGACCTACTGCATGAGAATGGCAATACATCTGACCGACAGGGTGAGAATGGCAATACATCTGACCGACAGGGTGAGAATGGCAATACACCTGACCTACTGCATGAGAATTGCAATACATCTGACCGACAGGGTGAGAATGGCAATACATCTGACCCACTGCATGAGAATGGCAATACATCTGACCTACTGCGTGTGAATGCCAATACATCTGACCTATTGCATGAGAATGGCAATACATCTGACCTACTGCATGGGAATGCCAGTACATCTGACCTACTGCATGAGAATCGCAATACATCTGACCTACTGCGTGAGAATGCCAATACATCTGACCTACTGCATGAGAATGGCAATACAGCTGACCTACTGCATGAGAATGCCAATACATCTGACCTACTGCATGAAAATGCCAATTCATCTGACCTACTGCATGAGAATGGCAATACATCTGGCCTACTGCATGATAATCCCAATACAGCTGACCTACTGCATGAAAATGGCAATACATCTGACCTACTGCATGAGAATGCCAATACATCTGACCTACTGCATGAGAATGGCAATACATCTGACCTACTGCATGAGAATGGCAATACATCTGACCTACTGCATGAGAATGGCAATACATCTGACCTACTGCATGAGAATGGCAATACATCTGACCTACTGCATGGGAAAGCAAATACATCTGACCTACTGCATGAGAATGGCAATACATCTGACCTACTGCACGAGAATGCCAATCCACCTGACCTACTGCATGAGAATGGCAATACATCTGACCTACTGCATGAGAATGGCAATACATTTGACCTACTGCATGAGAATGCCAATACACCTGACCTACTGCATGAGAATGCTAATACATCTGACCTACTGCATGAGAATGCCAATTCATCTGACCTACTGCATGAGAATGGCAATACATCTGACCTAATGCATGAGAATGCCAATACATCTGACCTACTGCATGAGAATGCCAATACATCTGACCTCCTGCATGTGAATGCTAATATATCTGACCTCCTGCATGAGAATGGCAATACTTCTGACCTACTGCATGAAAATGCCAATTCATATGACCTACTGCATGTGAATGCCAATACATCTGACCTACTGCATGTGAATGCCAATACATCTGACCTACTGCATGAATATGCCAATTCATCTGACCTACTGCATGAGAATGGCAATATATCTGACCTACGGCATGAAAATGCCAATTCATCTGACTTACTGCATGAGAATGGCAATACAGCTGACCTACTGCATGAGAATGCCAATACAGCTGACCGACTGCATGAAAACGCCAATACATCTGACCTACTGCATGAGAATGGCAATAGTGCTGACCTACTGCATGAAAATGCCAATACATCTGACCTACTGCATGAGAATGCCAATTCATCTGACCTACTGCATGCGAATGGCAAGACAGCTGACCTACTGCATGAAAATTCCAATACATCAGACCTACTGCATGAGAATGCCAATACAGCTGACCTACTGCATGAAAATGCCAATTCATCTGACCTACAGCATGAGAATGCGAATTCAACTGACCTACTGCATGTGAATGCCAATTCATCTGACCAACTGCATGAGAATGGCAATACATCTGACCTACTGCATGAGAATGCCAATTCATCTGACCTACTGCATGTGAATGCCAATTCATCTGACCTACTGCATGAGAATGCCAATACATCTGACCTACTGCATGGGAATGCCAATTCATCTGACCTACTGCATGAGAATTGCAATACATCTGACAGACAGGGTGACAATGGCAATACATCTGACCCACTGCATGAGAATGGCAATACATCTGACCTACTGCGTGTGAATGCCAATACATCTGACCTATTGCATGAGAATGGCAATACATCTGACCGACTGCATGGGAATGCCAGTACATCTGACCTACTGCATGAGAATGGCAATACATCTGACCTACTGCGTGAGAATGCCAATACATCTGACCTACTGCATGAGAATGGCAATACAGCTGACCTACTGCATGAGAATGCCAATACATCTGACCTACTGAATGAAAATGCCAATTCATCTGACCTACTGCATGAGAATGGCAATACATCTGACCTACTGCATGAGAATCCCAATACAGCTGACCTACTGCATGAAAATGCCAATTCATCTGACCTAATGCATGAGAATGCCAATACATCTGACCTACTGCATGAGAATGCCAATACATCTGACCTCCTGCATGTGAATGCTAATATATCTGACCTCCTGCATGAGAATGGCAATACTTCTGACCTACTGCATGAAAATGCCAATTCATATGACCTACTGCATGTGAATGCCAATACATCTGACCTACTGCATGTGAATGCCAATACATCTGACCTACTGCATGAATATGCCAATTCATCTGACCTACTGCATGAGAATGGCAATATATCTGACCTACGGCATGAAAATGCCAATTCATCTGACTTACTGCATGAGAATGGCAATACAGCTGACCTACTGCATGAGAATGCCAATACAGCTGACCGACTGCATGAAAACGCCAATACATCTGACCTACTGCATGAGAATGGCAATAGTGCTGACCTACTGCATGAAAATGCCAATACATCTGACCTACTGCATGAGAATGCCAATTCATCTGACCTACTGCATGCGAATGGCAAGACAGCTGACCTACTGCATGAAAATTCCAATACATCAGACCTACTGCATGAGAATGCCAATACAGCTGACCTACTGCATGAAAATGCCAATTCATCTGACCTACAGCATGAGAATGCGAATTCAACTGACCTACTGCATGTGAATGCCAATTCATCTGACCAACTGCATGAGAATGGCAATACATCTGACCTACTGCATGAGAATGCCAATTCATCTGACCTACTGCATGTGAATGCCAATTCATCTGACCTACTGCATGAGAATGCCAATACATCTGACCTACTGCATGGGAATGCCAATTCATCTGACCTACTGCATGAGAATTGCAATACATCTGACAGACAGGGTGACAATGGCAATACATCTGACCCACTGCATGAGAATGGCAATACATCTGACCTACTGCGTGTGAATGCCAATACATCTGACCTATTGCATGAGAATGGCAATACATCTGACCTACTGCATGGGAATGCCAGTACATCTGACCTACTGCATGAGAATGGCAATACATCTGACCTACTGCGTGAGAATGCCAATACATCTGACCTACTGCATGAGAATGGCAATACAGCTGACCTACTGCATGAGAATGCCAATACATCTGACCTACTGCATGAAAATGCCAATTCATCTGACCTACTGCATGAGAATGGCAATACATCTGACCTACTGCATGAGAATCCCAATACAGCTGACCTACTGCATGAAAATGGCAATACATCTGACCTACTGAATGAGAATGACAATACATCTGAACTACTGCATGAGAATGCCAATACATCTGACCTACTGCATGAGAATGGCAATACATCGGACCTACTGCATGAGAATGCAATACATCTGACCTACTGCATGAGAATGGCAATACATCTGACCTAATGCATGAGAATGCCAATACATCTGACCTACTGCATGAGAATGCCAATACATCTGACCTCCTGCATGTGAATGCTAATATATCTGACCTCCTGCATGAGAATGGCAATACATCTGACCTACTGCATGAAAATGCCAATTCATCTGACCTACTGCATGTGAATGCCAATACATCTGACCTACTGCATGAGAATGGCAATACAGCTGACCTACTGCATGAGAATGCCAATACATCTGACCTACTGCATGAAAATGCCAATTCATCTGACCTACTGCATGAGAATGGCAATACATCTGACCTACTGCATGAGAATCCCAATACAGCTGACCTACTGCATGAAAATGGCAATACATCTGACCTACTGCATGAGAATGCCAATACATCTGACCTACTGCATGAGAATGGCAATACATCTGACCTACTGCATGAGAATGGCAATACATCTGACCTACTGCATGAGAATGGCAATACATCTGACCTACTGCATGAGAATGGCAATACATCTGACCTACTGCATGGGAAAGCAAATACATCTGACCTACTGCATGAGAATGGCAATACATCTGACCTACTGCATGAGAATGCCAATCCACCTGACCTACTGCATGAGAATGGCAATACATCTGACCTACTGCATGAGAATGGCAATACATCTGACCTACTGCATGAGAATGCCAATACACCTGACCTACTGCATGAGAATGCTAATACATCTGACCTACTGCATGAGAATGCCAATTCATCTGACCTACTGCATGAGAATGGCAATACATCTGACCTAATGCATGAGAATGCCAATACATCTGACCTACTGCATGAGAATGCCAATACATCTGACCTCCTGCATGTGAATGCTAATATATCTGACCTCCTGCATGAGAATGGCAATACTTCTGACCTACTGCATGAAAATGCCAATTCATATGACCTACTGCATGTGAATGCCAATACATCTGACCTACTGCATGTGAATGCCAATACATCTGACCTACTGCATGAATATGCCAATTCATCTGACCTACTGCATGAGAATGGCAATATATCTGACCTACGGCATGAAAATGCCAATTCATCTGACTTACTGCATGAGAATGGCAATACAGCTGACCTACTGCATGAGAATGCCAATACAGCTGACCGACTGCATGAAAACGCCAATACATCTGACCTACTGCATGAGAATGGCAATAGTGCTGACCTACTGCATGAAAATGCCAATACATCTGACCTACTGCATGAGAATGCCAATTCATCTGACCTACTGCATGCGAATGGCAAGACAGCTGACCTACTGCATGAAAATTCCAATACATCAGACCTACTGCATGAAAATGCCAATTCAATTCATCTGACGTACAGCATGAAAATTCCAATACATCTGACCTACTGCATGAGAATGCCAATACAGCTGACCTACTGCATGAAAATGCCAATTCATCTGACCTACAGCATGAGAATGCCAATTCAACTGACCTACTGCATGTGAATGCCAATTCATCTGACCAACTGCATGAGAATGGCAATACATCTGACCTACTGCATGAGAATGCCAATTCATCTGACCTACTGCATGTGAATGCCAATTCATCTGACCTACTGCATGAGAATGCCAATACATCTGACCTACTGCATGGGAATGCCAATTCATCTGACCTACTGCATGAGAATTGCAATACATCTGACAGACAGGGTGACAATGGCAATACATCTGACCCACTGCATGAGAATGGCAATACATCTGACCGACTGCGTGTGAATGCCAATACATCTGACCTATTGCATGAGAATGGCAATACATCTGACCTACTGCATGGGAATGCCAGTACATCTGACCTACTGCATGAGAATGGCAATACATCTGACCTACTGCGTGAGAATGCCAATACATCTGACCTACTGCATGAGAATGGCAATACAGCTGACCTACTGCATGAGAATGCCAATACATCTGACCTACTGCATGAAAATGCCAATTCATCTGACCTACTGCATGAGAATGGCAATACATCTGACCTACTGCATGAGAATCCCAATACAGCTGACCTACTGCATGAAAATGGCAATACATCTGACCTACTGAATGAGAATGACAATACATCTGAACTACTGCATGAGAATGCCAATACATCTGACCTACTGCATGAGAATGGCAATACATCGGACCTACTGCATGAGAATGCAATACATCTGACCTACTGCATGAGAATGGCAATACATCTGACCTAATGCATGAGAATGCCAATACATCTGACCTACTGCATGAGAATGCCAATACATCTGACCTCCTGCATGTGAATGCTAATATATCTGACCTCCTGCATGAGAATGGCAATACATCTGACCTACTGCATGAAAATGCCAATTCATCTGACCTACTGCATGTGAATGCCAATACATCTGACCTACTGCATGAGAATGGCAATACAGCTGACCTACTGCATGAGAATGCCAATACATCTGACCTACTGCATGAAAATGCCAATTCATCTGACCTACTGCATGAGAATGGCAATACATCTGACCTACTGCATGAGAATCCCAATACAGCTGACCTACTGCATGAAAATGGCAATACATCTGACCTACTGCATGAGAATGCCAATACATCTGACCTACTGCATGAGAATGGCAATACATCTGACCTACTGCATGAGAATGGCAATACATCTGACCTACTGCATGAGAATGGCAATACATCTGACCTACTGCGTGTGAATGCCAATACATCTGACCTATTGCATGAGAATGGCAATACATCTGACCTACTGCATGGGAATGCCAGTACATCTGACCTACTGCATGAGAATGGCAATACATCTGACCTACTGCGTGAGAATGCCAATACATCTGACCTACTGCATGAGAATGGCAATACAGCTGACCTACTGCATGAGAATGCCAATACATCTGACCTACTGCATGAAAATGCCAATTCATCTGACCTACTGCATGAGAATGGCAATACATCTGACCTACTGCATGAGAATCCCAATACAGCTGACCTACTGCATGAAAATGGCAATACATCTGACCTACTGAATGAGAATGACAATACATCTGAACTACTGCATGAGAATGCCAATACATCTGACCTACTGCATGAGAATGGCAATACATCGGACCTACTGCATGAGAATGCAATACATCTGACCTACTGCATGAGAATGGCAATACATCTGACCTAATGCATGAGAATGCCAATACATCTGACCTACTGCATGAGAATGCCAATACATCTGACCTCCTGCATGTGAATGCTAATATATCTGACCTCCTGCATGAGAATGGCAATACATCTGACCTACTGCATGAAAATGCCAATTCATCTGACCTACTGCATGTGAATGCCAATACATCTGACCTACTGCATGAGAATGGCAATACAGCTGACCTACTGCATGAGAATGCCAATACATCTGACCTACTGCATGAAAATGCCAATTCATCTGACCTACTGCATGAGAATGGCAATACATCTGACCTACTGCATGAGAATCCCAATACAGCTGACCTACTGCATGAAAATGGCAATACATCTGACCTACTGCATGAGAATGCCAATACATCTGACCTACTGTATGAGAATGGCAATACATCTGACCTACTGCATGAGAATGGCAATACATCTGACCTACTGCATGAGAATGGCAATTCATCTGACCTACTGCATGAGAATGGCAATACATCTGACCTACTGCATGGGAAAGCAAATACATCTGACCTACTGCATGAGAATGGCAATACATCTGACCTACTGCATGAGAATGCCAATCCACCTGACCTACTGCATGAGAATGGCAATACATCTGACCTACTGCATGAGAATGGCAATACATCTGACCTACTGCATGAGAATGCCAATACACCTGACCTGCTGCATGAGAATGCTAATACATCTGACCTACTGCATGAGAATGCCAATTCATCTGACCTACTGCATGAGAATGGCAATACATCTGACCTAATGCATGAGAATGCCAATACATCTGACCTACTGCATGAGAATGCCAATACATCTGACCTCCTGCATGTGAATGCTAATATATCTGACCTCCTGCATGAGAATGGCAATACTTCTGACCTACTGCATGAAAATGCCAATTCATATGACCTACTGCATGTGAATGCCAATACATCTGACCTACTGCATGTGAATGCCAATACATCTGACCTACTGCATGAATATGCCAATTCATCTGACCTACTGCATGAGAATGGCAATATATCTGACCTACGGCATGAAAATGCCAATTCATCTGACTTACTGCATGAGAATGGCAATACAGCTGACCTACTGCATGAGAATGCCAATACAGCTGACCGACTGCATGAAAACGCCAATACATCTGACCTACTGCATGAGAATGGCAATAGTGCTGACCTACTGCATGAAAATGCCAATACATCTGACCTACTGCATGAGAATGCCAATACATCTGACCTACTGCATGAGAATGGCAAGACAGCTGACCTACTGCATGAAAATTCCAATACATCAGACCTACTGCATGAAAATGCCAATTCATCTGACGTACAGCATGAAAATTCCAATACATCTGACCTACTGCATGAGAATGCCAATACAGCTGACCTACTGCATGAAAATGCCAATTCATCTGACCTACAGCATGAGAATGCCAATTCAACTGACCTACTGCATGTGAATGCCAATTCATCTGACCTACTGCATGAGAATGGCAATACATCTGACCTACTGCATGAGAATGCCAATTCATCTGACCTACTGCATGTGAATGCCAATTCATCTGACCTACTGCATGAGAATGCCAATACATCTGACCTACTGCATGGGAATGCCAATTCATCTGACCTACTGCATGAGAATTGCAATACATCTGACAGACAGGGTGACAATGGCAATACATCTGACCCACTGCATGAGAATGGCAATACATCTGACCTACTGCGTGTGAATGCCAATACATCTGACCAATTGCATGAGAATGGCAATACATCTGACCTACTGCATGGGAATGCCAGTACATCTGACCTACTGCATGAGAATGGCAATACATCTGACCTACTGCGTGAGAATGCCAATACATCTGACCTACTGCATGAGAATGGCAATACAGCTGACGTACTGCATGAGAATGCCAATACATCTGACCTACTGCATGAAAATGCCAATTCATCTGACCTACTGCATGAGAATGGCAATACATCTGACCTACTGCATGAGAATCCCAATACAGCTGACCTACTGCATGAAAATGGCAATACATCTGACCTACTGAATGAGAATGACAATACATCTGAACTACTGCATGAGAATGCCAATACATCTGACCTACTGCATGAGAATGGCAATACATCTGACCTACTGCATGAGAATGCAATACATCTGACCTACTGCATGAGAATGGGAATACATCTGACCTACTGCATGAGAATGGCAATACATCTGACCTAATGCATGAGAATGCCAATACATCTGACCTACTGCATGAGAATGCCAATACATCTGACCTCCTGCATGTGAATGCTAATATTTCTGACCTCCTGCATGAGAATGGCAATACATCTGACCTACTGCATGAAAATGCCAATTCATCTGACCTACTGCATGTGAATGCCAATACATCTGACCTACTGCATGTGAATGCCAATACATCTGACCTACTGCATGAATATGCCAATTCATCTGACCTACTGCTTGAGAATGGCAATATATCTGACCTACGGCATGAAAATGCCAATTCATCTGACTTACTGCATGAGAATGGCAATACAGCTGACCTACTGCATGAGAATGCCAATACAGCTGACCTACTGCATGAAAATGCCAATACATCTGACCTACTGCATGAGAATGGCAATAGTGCTGACCTACTGCATGAAAATTCCAATACATCTGACCTACTGCATGAAAATGCCAATTCATCTGACGTACAGCATGAAAATTCCAATACATCTGACCTACTGCATGAGAATGCCAATACAGCTGACCTACTGCATGAAAATGCCAATTCATCTGACCTACTGCATGAGAATGCCAATACATCTGACCTACTACATGAGAATGGCTAAATATGTGACCTACTGCATGAAAATGCCAATACATCTGACCTACTACACGAGAATGCCAATACATCTGACCTACTGCATGAGAATGGCAAAACATCTGACCTACTGCATGAAAATGCCAATTCATCTGACCTACAGCATGAGAATGCCAATTCATCTGACCTACTGCATGTGAATGCCAATTCATCTGACCTACTGCATGAGAATGGCAATACATCTGACCTACTGCATGAGAATGCCAATTCATCTGACCTACTGCATGTGAATGCCAATTCATCTGACCTACTGCATGAGAATGCCAATACATCTGACCTACTGCATGAGATTGGCAATACATCTGACCTACTGCATGAGAATGCCAATTCATCTGACCTACTGCATGAGAATGGCAATACATCTGACCTACTGCATGAGAATGCCTATACATCTGTCCTTCTGCATGTGAGTGCCCATACATCTGACCTACTGCATGAGAATGCCAATTCATCTGACCTACTGCATGAGAATGCCAATACATCTGACCTACTGCATGTGAATGCCAATAAATCTGACCTACTGCATCAGAATGGCAATACATCTGACCTACTGCGTGAGAATGCCAATACATCTGACCTACTGCATGAGAATGGCAATACATCTGACCTACTGCATGAGAATGCCAATCCACCTGACCTACTGCATGAGAATGGCAATACATCTGACCTACTGCATGGGAATGGCAATACATCTGACCTACTGCATGAGAATGCCAATCCATCTGACCTACTGCATGAGAATGCCAATCCCCCTGACCTACTGCATGTGAATGCCAATACATCTGACCTACTGCATGAGAATGGCAGTACATCTGACCTACTGCATGAGAATGGCAATACATCTGACCTAATGCATGGGAATGCAAATACATCTGACCTACTGCATGAGAATGGCAATACATCTGACCTACTGCATGAGAATGGCAATACATCTGACCTACTGCATGGGAATGCAAATGCATCTGACCTACTGCATGAGAATGGCAATACATCTGACCGACAGGGTGAGAATGGCAATACATCTGACCGACAGGGTGAGAATGGCAATACACCTGACCTACTGCATGAGAATTGCAATACATCTGACCGACAGGGTGAGAATGGCAATACATCTGACCCACTGCATGAGAATGGCAATACATCTGACCTACTGCGTGTGAATGCCAATACATCTGACCTATTGCATGAGAATGGCAATACATCTGACCTACTGCATGGGAATGCCAGTACATCTGACCTACTGCATGAGAATCGCAATACATCTGACCTACTGCGTGAGAATGCCAATACATCTGACCTACTGCATGAGAATGGCAATACAGCTGACCTACTGCATGAGAATGCCAATACATCTGACCTACTGCATGAGAATGGCAATACATCTGACCTACTGCATGAGAATGGCAATACATCTGACCTACTGCATGAGAATGGCAATACATCTGACCTACTGCATGAGAATGGCAATACATCTGACCTACTGCATGGGAAAGCAAATACATCTGACCTACTGCATGAGAATGGCAATACATCTGACCTACTGCATGAGAATGCCAATCCACCTGACCTACTGCATGAGAATGGCAATACATCTGACCTACTGCATGAGAATGGCAATACATCTGACCTACTGCCTGAGAATGCCAATACACCTGACCTACTGCATGAGAATGCTAATACATCTGACCTACTGCATGAGAATGCCAATTCATCTGACCTACTGCATGAGAATGGCAATACATCTGACCTAATGCATGAGAATGCCAATACATCTGACCTACTGCATGAGAATGCCAATACATCTGACCTCCTGCATGTGAATGCTAATATATCTGACCTCCTGCATGAGAATGGCAATACTTCTGACCTACTGCATGAAAATGCCAATTCATATGACCTACTGCATGTGAATGCCAATACATCTGACCTACTGCATGTGAATGCCAATACATCTGACCTACTGCATGAATATGCCAATTCATCTGACCTACTGCATGAGAATGGCAATATATCTGACCTACGGCATGAAAATGCCAATTCATCTGACTTACTGCATGAGAATGGCAATACAGCTGACCTACTGCATGAGAATGCCAATACAGCTGACCGACTGCATGAAAACGCCAATACATCTGACCTACTGCATGAGAATGGCAATAGTGCTGACCTACTGCATGAAAATGCCAATACATCTGACCTACTGCATGAGAATGCCAATTCATCTGACCTGCTGCATGCGAATGGCAAGACAGCTGACCTACTGCATGAAAATTCCAATACATCAGACCTACTGCATGAAAATGTCAATTCATCTGACGTACAGCATGAAAATTCCAATACATCTGACCTACTGCATGAGAATGCCAATACAGCTGACCTACTGCATGAAAATGCCAATTCATCTGACCTACAGCATGAGAATGCCAATTCAACTGACCTACTGCATGTGAATGCCAATTCATCTGACCTACTGCATGAGAATGGCAATACATCTGACCTACTGCATGAGAATGCCAATTCATCTGACCTACTGCATGTGAATGCCAATTCATCTGACCTACTGCATGAGAATGCCAATACATCTGACCTACTGCATGATATTGGCAATACATCTGACCTACTGCATGAGAATGCCAATTCATCTGACCTACTGCATGAGAATGGCAATACATCTGACCTACTGCATGAGAATGCCTATACATCTGTCCTTCTGCATGTGAGTGCCCATACATCTGACCTACTGCATGAGAATGCCAATACATCTGACCTACTGCATGAGAATGCCAATACATCTGACCTACTGCATGTGAATGCCAATAAATCTGACCTACTGCATCAGAATGGCAATACATCTGACCTACTGCGTGAGAATGCCAATACATCTGACCTACTGCATGAGAATGGCAATACATCTGACCTACTGCATGAGAATGGCAATACATCTGACCTACTGCATGAGAATGGCAATACAGCTGAACTACTGCATGAGAATGGCAATACATCTGACCTACTGCATGAAAATGCCAATTCATCTGACCTACTGCATGAGATTGCCAATACAGCTGACCTACTGCATGAGAATGGCAATACATCTGACCTACTGCATGAGAATGACAATACATGTGACCTACTGCATGAGAATGCCAATAAATCTGACCTACTGCATGTGAATGGCAATACATCTGACCTACTGCATGAGAATGGCAATACATCTGACCTACTGCATGAGAATGCAAATACATCTGACCTACTGCATGAGAATGGCAATACATCTGACCTACTGCATGAGAATGGCAATACATCTGACCTACTGCATGAGAATGGCAATACATCTGACCTACTGCATGGGAATGCAAATATATCTGACCTACTGCATGAGAATGGCAATACATCTGACCTACTGCATGGGAATGGCAATACATCTGACCTACTGCATGGGAATGGCAATACATCTGACCTACTGCATGAGAATGCCAATCCATCTGACCTACTGCATGAGAATGCCAATCCACCTGACCTACTGCATGAGAATGCCAATACATCTGACCTACTGCATGAGAATGGCAGTACATCTGACCTACTGCATGAGAATGGCAATACATCGGACCAACTGCATGGGAATGCAAATACATCTGACCTACTGCATGAGAATGGCAATACATCTGACCTACTGCATGAGAATGGCAATACATCTGACCTACTGCATGGGAATGCAAATACATCTGACCTACTGCATGAGAATGGCAATACATCTGACCGATAGGGTGAGAATGGCAATACATCTGACCTACTGCATGAGAATGCCAATTCATCTGACCTACTGCATGAGAATGATAATACATCTGACCGACTGCATGAGAATGCCAATTCATCTGACCTACTGCATGAGAATGCTAATACATCTGTCCTACTGCATGAGAATGCCAATTCATCTGACCTACTGCATGAGAATGCAAATACATCTGACCTACTGCATGAGAATGCCAATTCATCTGACCTACTGCATGAGATTGCCAATTCATCTGACCTACTGCATGAGAATGCCAATACATCTGACCTACTGCATGAGAATGCTAATACATCTGACCTACTGCATGAGAATGCCAATTCATCTGACCTACTGCATGAGAATGGCAATACATCTGACCTACTGCATGAGAATGCCAATACATCTGACCTACTGCATGTGAATGCCAATACATCTGACCTCCTGCATGTGAATGCCAATACATCTGACCTCCTGCATGAGAATGGCAATACATCTGACCTACTGCATGAAAATGCCAATTCATCTGACCTACTGCATGTGAATGCCAATACATCTGACCTACTGCATGTGAATGCCAATACATCTGACCTACTGCATGAATATGCCAATTCATCTGACCTACTGCATCAGAATGCCAATACATCTGACCTACTGCATGAAAATGCCAATTCATCTGACCTACTGCATGTGAATGCCAATACATCTGACCTACTGCATGAGAATGCCAATACATCTGACCTACTGCATGAGAATGGCAATACATCTGACCTACTGCATGAAAATGCCAATTCATCTGACCTACTGCATGTGAATGCCAATACATCTGACCTACTGCATGTGAATGCCAATACATCTGACCTACTGCATGAATATGCCAATTCATCTGACCTACTGCATGAGAATGGCAATACATCTGACCTACGGCATGAAAATGCCAATTCATCTGACCAACTGCATGAGAATGGCAATACAGCTGACCTACTGCATGAGAATGCCAATAAATCTGACCTACTGCATGCAAATGCCAATACATCTGACCTACTGCATGAGAATGGCAATAGAGCTGACCGACTGCATGAAAATGGCAATACATCTGACCTACTGCATGAAAATGCCAATTCATCTGACCTACTGCATGAGAATGGCAATCGAGCTGACCTACTGCATGAAAATGCCAATTCATCTGACCTACTGCATGCGAATGGCAAGACAGCTGACCTACTGCATGAAAATTCCAATACATCTGACCTACTGCATGAAAATGCCAATTCATCTGACCTACTGCATGAGAATGCCAATACAGCGGACCTACTGCATGAAAATGCCAATTCATCTGACCTACTGCATGAGAATGCCAATACAGCGGACCTACTGCATGAAAATGCCAATTCATCTGACCTACTGCATGAGAATGCCAATTCATCTGACCTACTGCATGAGAATGCCAATACATCTGACCTACTACATGAGAATGCCAATGCATCTGACCTACTGCATGAGAATGCCAATACATCTGACCTACTGCATGAAAATGCCAATTCATCTGACCTACAGCATGAGAATGCCAATTCATCTGACCTACTGCATGTGAATGCCAATTTATCTGACCTACTGCATGCGAATGCCAATTCATCAGACCTACTGCATGAGGATGCCAATTCATCTGACCTACTGCATGAGAATGGCAATACATCTGACCTACTGCATGAGAATGGCTAAATATGTGACCTACTGCATGAAAATGCCAATAAATCTGACCTACTACACGAGAATGCCAATACATCTGACCTACTGCATGAGAATGGCAAAACATCTGACCTACTGCATGAAAATGCCAATTCATCTGACCTACAGCATGAGAATGCCAATTCATCTGACCTACTGCATGTGAATGCCAATTCATCTGACCTACTGCATGAGAATGGCAATACATCTGACCTACTGCATGAGAATGCCAATTCATCTGACCTACTGCATGTGAATGCCAATTCATCTGACCTACTGCATGAGAATGCCAATACATCTGACCTACTGCATGAGATTGGCAATACATCTGACCTACTGCATGAGAATGCCAATTCATCTGACCCACTGCATGAGAATGGCAATACATCTGACCTACTGCATGAGAATGCCTATACATCTGTCCTTCTGCATGTGAGTGCCCATACATCTGACCTACTGCATGAGAATGCCAATTCATCTGACCTACTGCATGAGAATGCCAATACATCTGACCTACTGCATGTGAATGCCAATAAATCTGACCTACTGCATCAGAATGGCAATACATCTGACCTACTGCGTGAGAATGCCAATACATCTGACCTACTGCATGAGAATGGCAATACATCTGACCTACTGCATGAGAATGCCAATCCACCTGACCTACTGCATGAGAATGGCAATACATCTGACCTACTGCATGGGAATGGCAATACATCTGACCTACTGCATGAGAATGCCAATCCATCTGACCTACTGCATGAGAATGCCAATCCCCCTGACCAACTGCATGTGAATGCCAATACATCTGACCTACTGCATGAGAATGGCAGTACATCTGACCTACTGCATGAGAATGGCAATACATCTGACCTAATGCATGGGAATGCAAATACATCTGACCTACTGCATGAGAATGGCAATACATCTGACCTACTGCATGAGAATGGCAATACATCTGACCTACTGCATGGGAATGCAAATGCATCTGACCTACTGCATGAGAATGGCAATACATCTGACCGACAGGGTGAGAATGGCAATACATCTGACCGACAGGGTGAGAATGGCAATACACCTGACCTACTGCATGAGAATTGCAATACATCTGACCGACAGGGTGAGAATGGCAATACATCTGACCCACTGCATGAGAATGGCAATACATCTGACCTACTGCGTGTGAATGCCAATACATCTGACCTATTGCATGAGAATGGCAATACATCTGACCTACTGCATGGGAATGCCAGTACATCTGACCTACTGCATGAGAATCGCAATACATCTGACCTACTGCGTGAGAATGCCAATACATCTGACCTACTGCATGAGAATGGCAATACAGCTGACCTACTGCATGAGAATGCCAATACATCTGACCTACTGCATGAGAATGGCAATACATCTGACCTACTGCATGAGAATGGCAATACATCTGACCTACTGCATGAGAATGGCAATACATCTGACCTACTGCATGAGAATGGCAATACATCTGACCTACTGCATGGGAAAGCAAATACATCTGACCTACTGCATGAGAATGGCAATACATCTGACCTACTGCATGAGAATGCCAATCCACCTGACCTACTGCATGAGAATGGCAATACATCTGACCTACTGCATGAGAATGGCAATACATCTGACCTACTGCATGAGAATGCCAATACACCTGACCTACTGCATGAGAATGCTAATACATCTGACCTACTGCATGAGAATGCCAATTCATCTGACCTACTGCATGAGAATGGCAATACATCTGACCTAATGCATGAGAATGCCAATACATCTGACCTACTGCATGAGAATGCCAATACATCTGACCTCCTGCATGTGAATGCTAATATATCTGACCTCCTGCATGAGAATGGCAATACTTCTGACCTACTGCATGAAAATGCCAATTCATATGACCTACTGCATGTGAATGCCAATACATCTGACCTACTGCATGTGAATGCCAATACATCTGACCTACTGCATGAATATGCCAATTCATCTGACCTACTGCATGAGAATGGCAATATATCTGACCTACGGCATGAAAATGCCAATTCATCTGACTTACTGCATGAGAATGGCAATACAGCTGACCTACTGCATGAGAATGCCAATACAGCTGACCGACTGCATGAAAACGCCAATACATCTGACCTACTGCATGAGAATGGCAATAGTGCTGACCTACTGCATGAGAATGCCAATTCATCTGACCTGCTGCATGCGAATGGCAAGACAGCTGACCTACTGCATGAAAATTCCAATACATCAGACCTACTGCATGAAAATGTCAATTCATCTGACGTACAGCATGAAAATTCCAATACATCTGACCTACTGCATGAGAATGCCAATACAGCTGACCTACTGCATGAAAATGCCAATTCATCTGACCTACAGCATGAGAATGCCAATTCAACTGACCTACTGCATGTGAATGCCAATTCATCTGACCTACTGCATGAGAATGGCAATACATCTGACCTACTGCATGAGAATGCCAATTCATCTGACCTACTGCATGTGAATGCCAATTCATCTGACCTACTGCATGAGAATGCCAATACATCTGACCTACTGCATGATATTGGCAATACATCTGACCTACTGCATGAGAATGCCAATTCATCTGACCTACTGCATGAGAATGGCAATACATCTGACCTACTGCATGAGAATGCCTATACATCTGTCCTTCTGCATGTGAGTGCCCATACATCTGACCTACTGCATGAGAATGCCAATACATCTGACCTACTGCATGAGAATGCCAATACATCTGACCTACTGCATGTGAATGCCAATAAATCTGACCTACTGCATCAGAATGGCAATACATCTGACCTACTGCGTGAGAATGCCAATACATCTGACCTACTGCATGAGAATGGCAATACATCTGACCTACTGCATGAGAATGGCAATACATCTGACCTACTGCATGAGAATGGCAATACAGCTGAACTACTGCATGAGAATGCCAATACTTCTGACCTACTGCATGAAAATGCCAATTCATCTGACCTACTGCATGAGATTGCCAATACAGCTGACCTACTGCATGAGAATGGCAATACATCTGACCTACTGCATGAGAATGACAATACATGTGACCTACTGCATGAGAATGACAATAAATCTGACCTACTGCATGTGAATGGCAATACATCTGACCTACTGCATGAGAATGGCAATACATCTGACCTACTGCATGAGAATGCAAATACATCTGACCTACTGCATGAGAATGGCAATACATCTGACCTACTGCATGAGAATGGCAATACATCTGACCTACTGCATGAGAATGGCAATACATCTGACCTACTGCATGGGAATGCAAATATATCTGACCTACTGCATGAGAATGGCAATACATCTGACCTACTGCATGGGAATGGCAATACATCTGACCTACTGCATGGGAATGGCAATACATCTGACCTACTGCATGAGAATGCCAATCCATCTGACCGACTGCATGAGAATGCCAATCCACCTGACCTACTGCATGAGAATGCCAATACATCTGACCTACTGCATGAGAATGGCAGTACATCTGACCTACTGCATGAGAATGGCAATACATCGGACCAACTGCATGGGAATGCAAATACATCTGACCTACTGCATGAGAATGGCAATACATCTGACCTACTGCATGAGAATGGCAATACATCTGACCTACTGCATGGGAATGCAAATACATCTGACCTACTGCATGAGAATGGCAATACATCTGACCGATAGGGTGAGAATGGCAATACATCTGACCTACTGCATGAGAATGCCAATTCATCTGACCTACTGCATGAGAATGATAATACATCTGACCTACTGCATGAGAATGCCAATTCATCTGACCTACTGCATGAGAATGCTAATACATCTGTCCTACTGCATGAGAATGCCAATTCATCTGACCTACTGCATGAGAATGCAAATACATCTGACCTACTGCATGAGAATGCCAATTCATCTGACCTACTGCATGAGATTGCCAATTCATCTGACCTACTGCATGAGAATGCCAATACATCTGACCTACTGCATGAGAATGCTAATACATCTGACCTACTGCATGAGAATGCCAATTCATCTGACCTACTGCATGAGAATGGCAATACATCTGACCTACTGCATGAGAATGCCAATACATCTGACCTACTGCATGTGAATGCCAATACATCTGACCTCCTGCATGTGAATGCCAATACATCTGACCTCCTGCATGAGAATGGCAATACATCTGACCTACTGCATGAAAATGCCAATTCATCTGACCTACTGCATGTGAATGCCAATACATCTGACCTACTGCATGTGAATGCCAATACATCTGACCTACTGCATGAATATGCCAATTCATCTGACCTACTGCATCAGAATGCCAATACATCTGACCTACTGCATGAAAATGCCAATTCATCTGACCTACTGCATGTGAATGCCAATACATCTGACCTACTGCATGAGAATGCCAATACATCTGACCTACTGCATGAGAATGGCAATACATCTGACCTACTGCATGAAAATGCCAATTCATCTGACCTACTGCATGTGAATGCCAATACATCTGACCTACTGCATGTGAATGCCAATACATCTGACCTACTGCATGAATATGCCAATTCATCTGACCTACTGCATGAGAATGGCAATACATCTGACCTACGGCATGAAAATGCCAATTCATCTGACCAACTGCATGAGAATGGCAATACAGCTGACCTACTGCATGAGAATGCCAATAAATCTGACCTACTGCATGCAAATGCCAATACATCTGACCTACTGCATGAGAATGGCAATAGAGCTGACCGACTGCATGAAAATGGCAATACATCTGACCTACTGCATGAAAATGCCAATTCATCTGACCTACTGCATGAGAATGGCAATCGAGCTGACCTACTGCATGAAAATGCCAATTCATCTGACCTACTGCATGCGAATGGCAAGACAGCTGACCTACTGCATGAAAATTCCAATACATCTGACCTACTGCATGAGAATGGCAATACATCTGACCTACTGCATGAGAATGGCAATACATCTGACCTACTGCATGAGAATGGCAATACAGCTGAACTACTGCATGAGAATGCCAATACATCTGACCTACTGCATGAAAATGCCAATTCATCTGACCTACTGCATGAGATTGCCAATACAGCTGACCTACTGCATGAGAATGGCAATACATCTGACCTACTGCATGAGAATGACAATACATGTGACCTACTGCATGAGAATGCCAATAAATCTGACCTACTGCATGTGAATGGCAATACATCTGACCTACTGCATGAGAATGGCAATACATCTGACCTACTGCATGAGAATGCAAATACATCTGACCTACTGCATGAGAATGGCAATACATCTGACCTACTGCATGAGAATGGCAATACATCTGACCTACTGCATGAGAATGGCAATACATCTGACCTACTGCATGGGAATGCAAATATATCTGACCTACTGCATGAGAATGGCAATACATCTGACCTACTGCATGGGAATGGCAATACATCTGACCTACTGCATGGGAATGGCAATACATCTGACCTACTGCATGAGAATGCCAATCCATCTGACCTACTGCATGAGAATGCCAATCCACCTGACCTACTGCATGAGAATGCCAATACATCTGACCTACTGCATGAGAATGGCAGTACATCTGACCTACTGCATGAGAATGGCAATACATCGGACCAACTGCATGGGAATGCAAATACATCTGACCTACTGCATGAGAATGGCAATACATCTGACCTACTGCATGAGAATGGCAATACATCTGACCTACTGCATGGGAATGCAAATACATCTGACCTACTGCATGAGAATGGCAATACATCTGACCGATAGGGTGAGAATGGCAATACATCTGACCTACTGCATGAGAATGCCAATTCATCTGACCTACTGCATGAGAATGATAATACATCTGACCTACTGCATGAGAATGCCAATTCATCTGACCTACTGCATGAGAATGCTAATACATCTGTCCTACTGCATGAGAATGCCAATTCATCTGACCTACTGCATGAGAATGCAAATACATCTGACCTACTGCATGAGAATGCCAATTCATCTGACCTACTGCATGAGATTGCCAATTCATCTGACCTACTGCATGAGAATGCCAATACATCTGACCTACTGCATGAGAATGCTAATACATCTGACCTACTGCATGAGAATGCCAATTCATCTGACCTACTGCATGAGAATGGCAATACATCTGACCTACTGCATGAGAATGCCAATACATCTGACCTACTGCATGTGAATGCCAATACATCTGACCTCCTGCATGTGAATGCCAATACATCTGACCTCCTGCATGAGAATGGCAATACATCTGACCTACTGCATGAAAATGCCAATTCATCTGACCTACTGCATGTGAATGCCAATACATCTGACCTACTGCATGTGAATGCCAATACATCTGACCTACTGCATGAATATGCCAATTCATCTGACCTACTGCATGTGAATGCCAATACATCTGACCTACTGCATGTGAATGCCAATACATCTGACCTACTGCATGAATATGCCAATTCATCTGACCTACTGCATGAGAATGGCAATACATCTGACCTACGGCATGAAAATGCCAATTCATCTGACCAACTGCATGAGAATGGCAATACAGCTGAACTACTGCATGAGAATGCCAATAAATCTGACCTACTGCATGCAAATGCCAATACATCTGACCTACTGCATGAGAATGGCAATAGAGCTGACCGACTGCATGAAAATGGCAATACATCTGACCTACTGCATGAAAATGCCAATTCATCTGACCTACTGCATGAGAATGGCAATCGAGCTGACCTACTGCATGAAAATGCCAATTCATCTGACCTACTGCATGCGAATGGCAAGACAGCTGACCTACTGCATGAAAATTCCAATACATCTGACCTACTGCATGAAAATGCCAATACATCTGACCTACTGCATGAAAATGCCAATTCATCTGACCTACAGCATGAGAATGCCAATTCATCTGACCTACTGCATGTGAATGCCAATTTATCTGACCTACTGCATGCGAATGCCAATTCATCAGACCTACTGCATGAGGATGCCAATTCATCTGACCTACTGCATGAGAATGGCAATACATCTGACCTACTGCATGAGATTGGCAATACATCTGACCTACTACATGAGAATGCCAATTCATCTGACCTACTGCATGAGAATGGCAATACATCTGACCTACTGCATGAGAATGCCAATACATCTGACCTACTGCATGAGAATGGCAATACAGCTGACCTACTGCATGAGAATGCCAATACATCTGACCTACTGCATGAAAATGCCAATTCATCTGACCTACTGCATGAGAATGGCAATACATCTGACCTACTGCATGAGAATCCCAATACAGCTGACCTACTGCATGAGAATGGCAATACATCTGACCTACTGCATGAGAATGGCAATACATCTGACCTACTGCATGAGAATGCCAATACATCTGCCTACTGCATGAGAATGGCAATACATCTGACCTACTGCATGAGAATGGCAATACATCTGACCTACTGCATGAGAATGGCAATACATCTGACCTCCTGCATGAGAATGGCAATACATCTGACCTACTGCATGGGAATGCAAATACATCTGACCTACTGCATGAGAATGGCAATACATCTGACCTACTGCATGAGAATGCCAATCCACCTGACCTACTGCATGAGAATGGCAATACATCTGACCTACTGCATGAGAATGGCAATACATCTGACCTACTGCATGGGAATGCAAATACATCTGACCGACTGCATGAGAATGGCAATACATCTGACCTACTGCATCGGAATGGCAATACATCTGACCGACTGCATGAGAATGGCAATACATCTGACCTACTGCATGAGAATGCCAATTCATCTGACCTACTGCATGACAATGCTAATACATCTGACCTACTGCATGAGAATGCCAATTCATCTGACCTACTGCATGAGAATGCTAATACATCTGACCTACTGCATGAGAATGCCAATTCATCTGACCAACTGCATGAGAATGCAAATACATCTGACCTACTGCATGAGAATGCCAATTCATCTGACCTACTGCATGAGATTGCCAATTCATCTGACCTACTGCATGAGAATAGCAATACATCTGACCTACTGCATGAGAATGCCAATACATCTGACCTACTGCATGAGAATGCTAATACATCTGACCTACTGCATGAGAATGCCAATTCATCTGACCTACTGCATGAGAATGCTAATACATCTGACCTACTGCATGAGAATGGCAGTACATCTGACCTACTGCATGAGAATGGCAATACATCTGACCTACTGCATGGGAATGCAAATACATCTGACCTACTGCATGAGAATGGCAATACATCTGACCTACTGCATGAGAATGGCAATACATCTGACCTACTGCATGGGAATGCAAATACATCTGACCTACTGCATGAGAATGTCAATACATCTGACCTACTGCATGAGAATGTCAATACATCTGACCGACAGGGTGAAAATGGCAATACATCTGACCGACAGGGTGAGAATGGCAATACATCTGACCTACTGCATGGGAATTGCAATACATCTTACCGACAGGGTGAGAATGGCAATACATCTGACCTACTGCATGAGAATGGCAATACAGCTGACCTACTGCATGAGAATGCCAATACATCTGACCTCCTGCATAAAAAGGCCAATTCATCTGACATACTGCATGAGAATGGCAATACATCTGACCTACTGCATGAGAATCCCGATACAGCTGACCTACTGCATGAAAATGGCAATACATCTGACCTACTGCATGAGAATGGCAATACATCTGACCTACTGCATGAGAATGCCAATCCATCTGACCTACTGCATGAGAATGCCAATCCACCTGACCTACTGCATGAGAATGCCAATACATCTGACCTACTGCATGAGAATGGCAGTACATCTGACCTACTGCATGAGAATGGCAATACATCTGACCTTCTGCATGAGAATGCCAATACATCTGACCTACTGCATGAGAATGGCAATACATCTGACCTACTGCATGAGAATGGCAATATATCTGACCTACTGCATGGGAATGCAAATACATCTGACCTACTGCATGAGAATGGCAATACATCTGACCGACAGGGTGAGAATGGCAATACATCTGACCTACTGCATGAGAATGCCAATTCATCTGACCTACTGCATGAGAATGCGAATACATCTGACCTACTGCATGAGAATGCCAATTCATCTGACCTACTGCATGAGAATGCCAATTCATCTTACCTACTTCATGAGAATGGCAATACATCTGATCTACTGCATGACAATGCTAATACATCTGACCTACTGCATGAGAATGCCAATTCATCTGACCTACTGCATGAGAATGCTAATACATCTGACCTACTGCATGAGAATGCCAATTCATCTGACCAACTGCATGAGAATGCAAATACATCTGACCTACTGCATGAGAATGCCAATTCATCAGACCTACTGCATGAGATTGCCAATTCATCTGACCTACTGCATGAGAATAGCAATACATCTGACCTACTGCATGAGAATGCCAATACATCTGACCTACTGCATGAGAATGCTAATACATCTGACCTACTGCATGAGAATGCCAATTCATCTGACCTACTGCACGAGAATGCTAATACATCTGACCTACTGCATGAGAATGGCAATACATCTGACCTACTGCATGAGAATGCCAATACATCTGACCTACTGCATGAGAATGCCAATTCATCTGATTTACTGCATGAGAATGCCAATTCATCTGACCTACTGCATGAGAATGCCAATACATCTGACCTACTGCATGAGAATGGCAATACATCTGACCTACTGTATGAGAATGGCAATACATCTGACCTACTGCATGAGAATGCCAATACATCTGACCTACTGCATGAGAATGCTGAGACATCTGACCTACTGCATGAGAATGCCAATTCATCTGACCTACTGCATGAGAATGGCAATACATCTGACCTACTGCATGAGAATCCCAATACATCTGACCTCCTGCATGAGAATGGCAATACATCTGACCTACTGCATGAAAATGCCAATTCATCTGACCTACTGCATGTGAATGCCAATACATCTGACCTACTGCATGTGAATGCCAATACATCTGACCTACTGCATGAATATGCCAATTCATCTGACCTACTGCATGAGAATGGCAATACATCTGACCTACGGCATGAAAATGCCAATTCATCTGACCTACTGCATAAGAATGGCAATACAGCTGACCTACTGCATGAGAATGCCAATACATCTGACCTACTGCATGAGAATGGCAATAGAGCTGACCTACTGCATGAAAATGGCAATACATCTGACCTACTGCATGAAAATGCCAATTCATCTGACCTACTGCATGAGAATAGCAATAGAGCTGACCTACTGCATGAAAATGCCAATTCATCTGACCTACTGCATGAGAATGCCAATTCATCTGACCTACTGCATGCGAATGGCAAGACAGCTGACCTACAGCATGAAAATTCCAATACATCTGACCTACTGCATGAAAATGCCAATTTATCTGACCTACTGCATGAAAATTCCAATACATCTGACCTACTGCATGAGAATTGCAATACATCTGACCTACTGCATGGGAATGGCAATACATCTGATCTACTGCATGGGAATGGCAATACATCTGACCTACTGCATGAGAATGCCAATCCATCTGACCTACTCCATGAGAATGCCAATCCACCTGACCTACTGCATGAGAATGCCAATACATCTGACCTACTGCATGAGAATGGCAGTACATCTGACCTACTGCATGAGAATGGCAATACATCTGACCTACTGCATGAGAATGCGAATACATCTGACCTACTGCATGAGAATGGCAATACATCTGACCTACTGCATGAGAATGGCAATACATCTGACCTACTGCATGGGAATGCAAATACATCTGACCTACTGCATGAGAATGGCAATACATCTGACCGACAGGGTGAGAATGGCAATACATCTGACCTACTGCATGAGAATGCCAATTCATCTGACCTACTGCATGAGAATGCGAATACATCTGACCTACTGCATGAGAATGCCAATTCATCTGACCTACTGCATGAGAATGCCAATTCATCTGACCTACTTCATGAGAATGGCAATACATCTGACCTACTGCATGACAATGCTAATACATCTGACCTACTGCATGAGAATGCCAATTCATCTGACCTACTGCATGAGAATGCTAATACATCTGACCTACTGCATGAGATTGCCAATTCATCTGACCTACTGCATGAGAATAGCAATACATCTGACCTACTGCATGAGAATGCCAATACATCTGACCTACTGCATGAGAATGCTAATACATCTGACCTACTGCATGAGAATGCCAATTCATCTGACCTACTGCATGAGAATGCTAATACATCTGACCTACTGCATGAGAATGGCAATACATCTGACCTACTGCATGAGAATGCCAATTCATCTGACCTACTGCATGAGAATGCTAATACATCTGACCTACTGCATGAGAATGGCAATACATCTGACCTACTGCATGAGAATGGCAATACATCTGACCGACTGCATGGGAATGCCAATACATCTGACCTACTGCATGAGAATGCCAATTCATCTGACCTACTGCATGAGAATGGCAATACATCTGACCTACTGCATGAGAATGCCAATACATCTGACCTACTGCATGAGAATGCCAATACATCTGACCTACTGCATGTGAATGCCAATACATCTGACCTCCTGCATGAGAATGGCAATACATCTGACCTACTGCATGAAAATGCCAATTCATCTGACCTACTGCATGTGAATGCCAATACATCTGACCTACTGCATGTGAATGCCAATACATCTGACCTACTGCATGAATATGCCAATTCATCTGACCTACTGCATGAGAATGGCAATACATCTGACCTACGGCATGAAAATGCCAATTCATCTGACCTACTGCATGAGAATGGCAATACAGCTGACCTACTGCATGAGAATGCCAATACAGCTGACATACTGCATGAAAATGCCAATACACCTGACCTACTGCATGAGAATGGCAATAGAGCTGACCTACTGCATGAAAATGGCAATACATCTGACCTACTGCATGAAAATGCCAATTCATCTGACCTACTGCATGAGAATGGCAATAGAGCTGACCTACTGCATGAAAATGCCAATACATCTGACCTACTGCATGAGAATGCCAATTCATCTGACCTACTGCATGCGAATGGCAAGACAGCTGACCTACTGCATGAAAATTCCAATACATCTGACCTACTGCATGAAAATGCCAATTCATCTGACCTACTGCGTGAAAATTCCAATACATCTGACCTACTGCATGAGAATGCCAATACAGCTGACCTACTGCATGAAAATGCCAATTCATCTGACCTACTGCATGAGAATGCCAATACATCTGACCTACTACATGAGAATGGCTAAACATCTGACCTACTGCATGAAAATGCCAATACATCTGACCTACTGCATGAGAATGGCAATACATCTGATCTACTGCATGAAAATGCCAATTCATCTGACCTACAGCATGAGAATGCCAATTCATCTGACCTACTGCATGCGAATGCCAATACATCTGACCTACTGCATGAGATTGGCAATACATCTGACCTACTGCATGAGAATGCAAATTCATCTGACCTACTGCATGAGAATGCCAATTCATCTGACCTACTGCATGAGAATGGCAACACATCTGACCAAATGCATGAGAATGCCAATACATCTGACCTACTGCATGAGAATGCCAATACATCTGACCTACTGCATGTGAATGCTAATATATCTGACCTCCTGCATGAGAATGGCAATACATCTGACCTACTGCATGAAAATGCCAATTCATCTGACCTACTGCATGTGAATGCCAATACATCTGACCTACTGCATGTGAAGGCCAATATATCTGACCTACTGCATGAATATGCCAATTCATCTGACCTACTGCATGAGAATGGCAATACATCTGACCGACGGCATGAAAAAGCCAATTCATCTGACTTACTGCATGAGAATGGCAATACAGCTGACCTACTGCATGAGAATGCCAATACAGCTGACCTACTGCATGAAAATGCCAATTCATCTGACCTACTGCATGAGAATGGCAATACATCTTTCCTACTGCATGGGAATGCAAATACATCTGACCTACTGCATGAGAATGGCAATACATCTGACCTACTGCATGGGAATGGCAATACATCTGACCTACTGCATGGGAATGGCAATACATCTGACCTACTGCATGAGAATGCCAATCCATCTGACCTACTGCATGAGAATGCCAATCCACCTGACCTACTGCATGAGAATGCCAATACATCTGACCTACTGCATGAGAATGGCAGTACATCTGACCTACTGCATGAGAATGGCAATACATCTGACCTTCTGCATGAGAATGCCAATACATCTGACCTACTGCATGAGAATGGCAATACATCTGACCTACTGCATGAGAATGGCAATATATCTGACCTACTGCATGGGAATGCAAATACATCTGACCTACTGCATGAGAATGGCAATACATCTGACCGACAGGGTGAGAATGGCAATACATCTGACCTACTGCATGAGAATGCCAATTCATCTGACCTACTGCATGAGAATGCGAATACATCTGACCTACTGCATGAGAATGCCAATTCATCTGACCTACTGCATGAGAATGCCAATTCATCTGACCTACTTCATGAGAATGGCAATACATCTGACCTACTGCATGACAATGCTAATACATCTGACCTACTGCATGAGAATGCCAATTCATCTGAACTACTGCATGAGAATGCTAATACATCTGACCTACTGCATGAGAATGCCAATTCATCTGACCAACTGCATGAGAATGCAAATACATCTGACCTACTGCATGAGAATGCCAATTCATCTGACCTACTGCATGAGAATGCCAATTCATCTGACCTACTGCATGAGAATGGCAATACATCTGACCTACTGCATGAGAATGGCAATACATCTGACCTACTGCATGAGAATGCCAATACATCTGACCTACTGCATGAGAATGCCAATTCATCTGATTTACTGCATGAGAATGCCAATTCATCTGACCTACTGCATGAGAATGCCAATACATCTGACCTACTGCATGAGAATGGCAATACATCTGACCTACTGCATGAGAATGGCAATACATCTGACCTACTGCATGAGAATGCCAATACATCTGACCTACTGCATGAGAATGCTGATACATCTGACCTACTGCATGAGAATGCCAATTCATCTGACCTACTGCATGAGAATGGCAATACATCTGACCTACTGCATGAGAATCCCAATACATCTGACCTCCTGCATGAGAATGGCAATACATCTGACCTACTGCATGAAAATGCCAATTCATCTGACCTACTGCATGTGAATGCCAATACATCTGACCTACTGCATGTGAATGCCAATACATCTGACCTACTGCATGAATATGCCAATTCATCTGACCTACTGCATGAGAATGGCAATACATCTGACCTACGGCATGAAAATGCCAATTCATCTGACCTACTGCATGAGAATGGCAATACAGCTGACCTACTGCATGAGAATGCCAATACAGCTGACCTACTGCATGAAAATGCCAATACATCTGACCTACTGCATGAGAATGGCAATAGAGCTGACCTACTGCATGAAAATGGCAATACATCTGACCTACTGCATGAAAATGCCAATTCATCTGACCTACTGCATGAGAATAGCAATAGAGCTGACCTACTGCATGAAAATGCCAATTCATCTGACCTACTGCATGAGAATGCCAATTCATCTGACCTACTGCATGCGAATGGCAAGACAGCTGACCTACTGCATGAAAATTCCAATACATCTGACCTACTGCATGAAAATGCCAATTTATCTGACCTACTGCATGAAAATTCCAATACATCTGACCTACTGCATGAGAATTGCAATACATCTGACCTACTGCATGCGAATGGCAATACATCTGACCTACTGCATGGGAATGGCAATACATCTGACCTACTGCATGAGAATGCCAATCCATCTGACCTACTCCATGAGAATGCCAATCCACCTGACCGACTGCATGAGAATGCCAATACATCTGACCTACTGCATGAGAATGGCAGTACATCTGACCTACTGCATGAGAATGGCAATACATCTGACCTACTGCATGAGAATGCCAATACATCTGACCTACTGCATGAGAATGGCAATACATCTGACCTACTGCATGAGAATGGCAATACATCTGACCTACTGCATGGGAATGCAAATACATCTGACCTACTGCATGAGAATGGCAATACATCTGACCGACAGGGTGAGAATGGCAATACATCTGACCTACTGCATGAGAATGCCAATTCATCTGACCTACTGCATGAGAATGCGAATACATCTGACCTACTGCATGAGAATGCCAATTCATCTGACCTACTGCATGAGAATGCCAATTCATCTGACCTACTTCATGAGAATGGCAATACATCTGACCTACTGCATGACAATGCTAATACATCTGACCTACTGCATGAGAATGCCAATTCATCTGACCTACTGCATGAGAATGCTAATACATCTGACCTACTGCATGAGATTGCCAATTCATCTGACCTACAGCATGAGAATAGCAATACATCTGACCTACTGCATGAGAATGCCAATTCATCTGACCTACTGCATGCGAATGGCAAGACAGCTGACCTACTGCATGAAAATTCCAATACATCTGACCTACTGCATGAAAATGCCAATTTATCTGACCTACTGCATGAAAATTCCAATACATCTGACCTACTGCATGAGAATTGCAATACATCTGACCTACTGCATGCGAATGGCAATACATCTGACCTACTGCATGGGAATGGCAATACATCTGACCTACTGCATGAGAATGCCAATCCATCTGACCTACTCCATGAGAATGCCAATCCACCTGACCGACTGCATGAGAATGCCAATACATCTGACCTACTGCATGAGAATGGCAGTACATCTGACCTACTGCATGAGAATGGCAATACATCTGACCTACTGCATGAGAATGCCAATACATCTGACCTACTGCATGAGAATGGCAATACATCTGACCTACTGCATGAGAATGGCAATACATCTGACCTACTGCATGGGAATGCAAATACATCTGACCTACTGCATGAGAATGGCAATACATCTGACCGACAGGGTGAGAATGGCAATACATCTGACCTACTGCATGAGAATGCCAATTCATCTGACCTACTGCATGAGAATGCGAATACATCTGACCTACTGCATGAGAATGCCAATTCATCTGACCTACTGCATGAGAATGCCAATTCATCTGACCTACTTCATGAGAATGGCAATACATCTGACCTACTGCATGACAATGCTAATACATCTGACCTACTGCATGAGAATGCCAATTCATCTGACCTACTGCATGAGAATGCTAATACATCTGACCTACTGCATGAGATTGCCAATTCATCTGACCTACTGCATGAGAATAGCAATACATCTGACCTACTGCATGAGAATGCCAATACATCTGACCTACTGCATGAGAATGCTAATACATCTGACCTACTGCATGAGAATGCCAATTCATCTGACCTACTGCATGAGAATGCTAATACATCTGACCTACTGCATGAGAATGGCAATACATCTGACCTACTGCATGAGAATGCCAATTCATCTGACCTACTGCATGAGAAAGCTAATACATCTGACCTACTGCATGAGAATGGCAATACATCTGACCTACTGCATGAGAATGGCAATACATCTGACCTACTGCATGGGAATGCCAATACATCTGACCTACTGCATGAGAATGCTAATACATCTGACCTACTGCATGAGAATGCCAATTCATCTGACCTACTGCATGAGAATGGCAATACATCTGACCTACTGCATGAGAATGCCAATACATCTGACCTACTGCATGAGAATGCCAATACATCTGACCTACTGCATGTGAATGCCAATACATCTGACCTCCTGCATGTGAATGCCAATTCATCTGACCTACTGCATGAGAATGGCAATACATCTGACCTACGGCATGAAAATGCCAATTCATCTGACCTACTGCATGAGAATGGCAATACAGCTGACCTACTGCATGAGAATGCCAATACAGCTGACCTACTGCATGAAAATGCCAATACACCTGACCTACTGCATGAGAATGGCAATAGAGCTGACCTACTGCATGAAAATGGCAATACATCTGACCTACTGCATGAAAATGCCAATTCATCTGACCTACTGCATGAGAATGGCAATAGAGCTGACCTACTGCATGAAAATGCCAATACATCTGACCTACTGCATGAGAATGCCAATTCATCTGACCTACTGCATGCGAATGGCAAGACAGCTGACCTACTGCATGAAAATTCCAATACATCTGACCTACTGCATGAAAATGCCAATTCATCTGACCTACTGCGTGAAAATTCCAATACATCTGACCTACTGCATGAGAATGCCAATACAGCTGACCTACTGCATGAAAATGCCAATTCATCTGACCTACTGCATGAGAATGCCAATACATCTGACCTACTACATGAGAATGGCTAAACATCTGACCTACTGCATGAAAATGCCAATACATCTGACCTACTGCATGAGAATGGCAATACATCTGATCTACTGCATGAAAATGCCAATTCATCTGACCTACAGCATGAGAATGCCAATTCATCTGACCTACTGCATGCGAATGCCAATACATCTGACCTACTGCATGAGATTGGCAATACATCTGACCTACTGCATGAGAATGCAAATTCATCTGACCTACTGCATGAGAATGCCAATTCATCTGACCTACTGCATGAGAATGGCAACACATCTGACCAAATGCATGAGAATGCCAATACATCTGACCTACTGCATGAGAATGCCAATACATCTGACCTACTGCATGTGAATGCTAATATATCTGACCTCCTGCATGAGAATGGCAATACATCTGACCTACTGCATGAAAATGCCAATTCATCTGACCTACTGCATGTGAATGCCAATACATCTGACCTACTGCATGTGAAGGCCAATATATCTGACCTACTGCATGAATATGCCAATTCATCTGACCTACTGCATGAGAATGGCAATACATCTGACCGACGGCATGAAAAAGCCAATTCATCTGACTTACTGCATGAGAATGGCAATACAGCTGACCTACTGCATGAGAATGCCAATACAGCTGACCTACTGCATGAAAATGCCAATTCATCTGACCTACTGCATGAGAATGGCAATACATCTTTCCTACTGCATGGGAATGCAAATACATCTGACCTACTGCATGAGAATGGCAATACATCTGACCTACTGCATGGGAATGGCAATACATCTGACCTACTGCATGGGAATGGCAATACATCTGACCTACTGCATGAGAATGCCAATCCATCTGACCTACTGCATGAGAATGCCAATCCACCTGACCTACTGCATGAGAATGCCAATACATCTGACCTACTGCATGAGAATGGCAGTACATCTGACCTACTGCATGAGAATGGCAATACATCTGACCTTCTGCATGAGAATGCCAATACATCTGACCTACTGCATGAGAATGGCAATACATCTGACCTACTGCATGAGAATGGCAATATATCTGACCTACTGCATGGGAATGCAAATACATCTGACCTACTGCATGAGAATGGCAATACATCTGACCGACAGGGTGAGAATGGCAATACATCTGACCTACTGCATGAGAATGCCAATTCATCTGACCTACTGCATGAGAATGCGAATACATCTGACCTACTGCATGAGAATGCCAATTCATCTGACCTACTGCATGAGAATGCCAATTCATCTGACCTACTTCATGAGAATGGCAATACATCTGACCTACTGCATGACAATGCTAATACATCTGACCTACTGCATGAGAATGCCAATTCATCTGAACTACTGCATGAGAATGCTAATACATCTGACCTACTGCATGAGAATGCCAATTCATCTGACCAACTGCATGAGAATGCAAATACATCTGACCTACTGCATGAGAATGCCAATTCATCTGACCAACTGCATGAGAATGCCAATTCATCTGACCTACTGCATGAGAATGGCAATACATCTGACCTACTGCATGAGAATGGCAATACATCTGACCTACTGCATGAGAATGCCAATACATCTGACCTACTGCATGAGAATGCCAATTCATCTGATTTACTGCATGAGAATGCCAATTCATCTGACCTACTGCATGAGAATGCCAATACATCTGACCTACTGCATGAGAATGGCAATACATCTGACCTACTGCATGAGAATGGCAATACATCTGACCTACTGCATGAGAATGCCAATACATCTGACCTACTGCATGAGAATGCTGATACATCTGACCTACTGCATGAGAATGCCAATTCATCTGACCTACTGCATGAGAATGGCAATACATCTGACCTACTGCATGAGAATCCCAATACATCTGACCTCCTGCATGAGAATGGCAATACATCTGACCTACTGCATGAAAATGCCAATTCATCTGACCTACTGCATGTGAATGCCAATACATCTGACCTACTGCATGTGAATGCCAATACATCTGACCTACTGCATGAATATGCCAATTCATCTGACCTACTGCATGAGAATGGCAATACATCTGACCTACGGCATGAAAATGCCAATTCATCTGACCTACTGCATGAGAATGGCAATACAGCTGACCTACTGCATGAGAATGCCAATACAGCTGACCTACTGCATGAAAATGCCAATACATCTGACCTACTGCATGAGAATGGCAATAGAGCTGACCTACTGCATGAAAATGGCAATACATCTGACCTACTGCATGAAAATGCCAATTCATCTGACCTACTGCATGAGAATAGCAATAGAGCTGACCTACTGCATGAAAATGCCAATTCATCTGACCTACTGCATGAGAATGCCAATTCATCTGACCTACTGCATGCGAATGGCAAGACAGCTGACCTACTGCATGAAAATTCCAATACATCTGACCTACTGCATGAAAATGCCAATTTATCTGACCTACTGCATGAAAATTCCAATACATCTGACCTACTGCATGAGAATTGCAATACATCTGACCTACTGCATGCGAATGGCAATACATCTGACCTACTGCATGGGAATGGCAATACATCTGACCTACTGCATGAGAATGCCAATCCATCTGACCTACTCCATGAGAATGCCAATCCACCTGACCGACTGCATGAGAATGCCAATACATCTGACCTACTGCATGAGAATGGCAGTACATCTGACCTACTGCATGAGAATGGCAATACATCTGACCTACTGCATGAGAATGCCAATACATCTGACCTACTGCATGAGAATGGCAATACATCTGACCTACTGCATGAGAATGGCAATACATCTGACCTACTGCATGGGAATGCAAATACATCTGACCTACTGCATGAGAATGGCAATACATCTGACCGACAGGGTGAGAATGGCAATACATCTGACCTACTGCATGAGAATGCCAATTCATCTGACCTACTGCATGAGAATGCGAATACATCTGACCTACTGCATGAGAATGCCAATTCATCTGACCTACTGCATGAGAATGCCAATTCATCTGACCTACTTCATGAGAATGGCAATACATCTGACCTACTGCATGACAATGCTAATACATCTGACCTACTGCATGAGAATGCCAATTCATCTGACCTACTGCATGAGAATGCTAATACATCTGACCTACTGCATGAGATTGCCAATTCATCTGACCTACTGCATGAGAATAGCAATACATCTGACCTACTGCATGAGAATGCCAATACATCTGACCTACTGCATGAGAATGCTAATACATCTGACCTACTGCATGAGAATGCCAATTCATCTGACCTACTGCATGAGAATGCTAATACATCTGACCTACTGCATGAGAATGGCAATACATCTGACCTACTGCATGAGAATGCCAATTCATCTGACCTACTGCATGAGAAAGCTAATACATCTGACCTACTGCATGAGAATGGCAATACATCTGACCTACTGCATGAGAATGGCAATACATCTGACCTACTGCATGGGAATGCCAATACATCTGACCTACTGCATGAGAATGCTAATACATCTGACCTACTGCATGAGAATGCCAATTCATCTGACCTACTGCATGAGAATGGCAATACATCTGACCTACTGCATGAGAATGCCAATACATCTGACCTACTGCATGAGAATGCCAATACATCTGACCTACTGCATGTGAATGCCAATACATCTGACCTCCTGCATGTGAATGCCAATTCATCTGACCTACTGCATGAGAATGGCAATACATCTGACCTACGGCATGAAAATGCCAATTCATCTGACCTACTGCATGAGAATGGCAATACAGCTGACCTACTGCATGAGAATGCCAATACAGCTGACCTACTGCATGAAAATGCCAATACACCTGACCTACTGCATGAGAATGGCAATAGAGCTGACCTACTGCATGAAAATGGCAATACATCTGACCTACTGCATGAAAATGCCAATTCATCTGACCTACTGCATGAGAATGGCAATAGAGCTGACCTACTGCATGAAAATGCCAATACATCTGACCTACTGCATGAGAATGCCAATTCATCTGACCTACTGCATGCGAATGGCAAGACAGCTGACCTACTGCATGAAAATTCCAATACATCTGACCTACTGCATGAAAATGCCAATTCATCTGACCTACTGCGTGAAAATTCCAATACATCTGACCTACTGCATGAGAATGCCAATACAGCTGACCTACTGCATGAAAATGCCAATTCATCTGACCTACTGCATGAGAATGCCAATACATCTGACCTACTACATGAGAATGGCTAAACATCTGACCTACTGCATGAAAATGCCAATACATCTGACCTACTGCATGAGAATGGCAATACATCTGATCTACTGCATGAAAATGCCAATTCATCTGACCTACAGCATGAGAATGCCAATTCATCTGACCTACTGCATGCGAATGCCAATACATCTGACCTACTGCATGAGATTGGCAATACATCTGACCTACTGCATGAGAATGCAAATTCATCTGACCTACTGCATGAGAATGCCAATTCATCTGACCTACTGCATGAGAATGGCAACACATCTGACCAAATGCATGAGAATGCCAATACATCTGACCTACTGCATGAGAATGCCAATACATCTGACCTACTGCATGTGAATGCTAATATATCTGACCTCCTGCATGAGAATGGCAATACATCTGACCTACTGCATGAAAATGCCAATTCATCTGACCTACTGCATGTGAATGCCAATACATCTGACCTACTGCATGTGAAGGCCAATATATCTGACCTACTGCATGAATATGCCAATTCATCTGACCTACTGCATGAGAATGGCAATACATCTGACCGACGGCATGAAAAAGCCAATTCATCTGACTTACTGCATGAGAATGGCAATACAGCTGACCTACTGCATGAGAATGCCAATACAGCTGACCTACTGCATGAAAATGCCAATTCATCTGACCTACTGCATGAGAATGGCAATACATCTTTCCTACTGCATGGGAATGCAAATACATCTGACCTACTGCATGAGAATGGCAATACATCTGACCTACTGCATGGGAATGGCAATACATCTGACCTACTGCATGGGAATGGCAATACATCTGACCTACTGCATGAGAATGCCAATCCATCTGACCTACTGCATGAGAATGCCAATCCACCTGACCTACTGCATGAGAATGCCAATACATCTGACCTACTGCATGAGAATGGCAGTACATCTGACCTACTGCATGAGAATGGCAATACATCTGACCTTCTGCATGAGAATGCCAATACATCTGACCTACTGCATGAGAATGGCAATACATCTGACCTACTGCATGAGAATGGCAATATATCTGACCTACTGCATGGGAATGCAAATACATCTGACCTACTGCATGAGAATGGCAATACATCTGACCGACAGGGTGAGAATGGCAATACATCTGACCTACTGCATGAGAATGCCAATTCATCTGACCTACTGCATGAGAATGCGAATACATCTGACCTACTGCATGAGAATGCCAATTCATCTGACCTACTGCATGAGAATGCCAATTCATCTGACCTACTTCATGAGAATGGCAATACATCTGACCTACTGCATGACAATGCTAATACATCTGACCTACTGCATGAGAATGCCAATTCATCTGAACTACTGCATGAGAATGCTAATACATCTGACCTACTGCATGAGAATGCCAATTCATCTGACCAACTGCATGAGAATGCAAATACATCTGACCTACTGCATGAGAATGCCAATTCATCTGACCAACTGCATGAGAATGCCAATTCATCTGACCTACTGCATGAGAATGGCAATACATCTGACCTACTGCATGAGAATGGCAATACATCTGACCTACTGCATGAGAATGCCAATACATCTGACCTACTGCATGAGAATGCCAATTCATCTGATTTACTGCATGAGAATGCCAATTCATCTGACCTACTGCATGAGAATGCCAATACATCTGACCTACTGCATGAGAATGGCAATACATCTGACCTACTGCATGAGAATGGCAATACATCTGACCTACTGCATGAGAATGCCAATACATCTGACCTACTGCATGAGAATGCTGATACATCTGACCTACTGCATGAGAATGCCAATTCATCTGACCTACTGCATGAGAATGGCAATACATCTGACCTACTGCATGAGAATCCCAATACATCTGACCTCCTGCATGAGAATGGCAATACATCTGACCTACTGCATGAAAATGCCAATTCATCTGACCTACTGCATGTGAATGCCAATACATCTGACCTACTGCATGTGAATGCCAATACATCTGACCTACTGCATGAATATGCCAATTCATCTGACCTACTGCATGAGAATGGCAATACATCTGACCTACGGCATGAAAATGCCAATTCATCTGACCTACTGCATGAGAATGGCAATACAGCTGACCTACTGCATGAGAATGCCAATACAGCTGACCTACTGCATGAAAATGCCAATACATCTGACCTACTGCATGAGAATGGCAATAGAGCTGACCTACTGCATGAAAATGGCAATACATCTGACCTACTGCATGAAAATGCCAATTCATCTGACCTACTGCATGAGAATAGCAATAGAGCTGACCTACTGCATGAAAATGCCAATTCATCTGACCTACTGCATGAGAATGCCAATTCATCTGACCTACTGCATGCGAATGGCAAGACAGCTGACCTACTGCATGAAAATTCCAATACATCTGACCTACTGCATGAAAATGCCAATTTATCTGACCTACTGCATGAAAATTCCAATACATCTGACCTACTGCATGAGAATTGCAATACATCTGACCTACTGCATGCGAATGGCAATACATCTGACCTACTGCATGGGAATGGCAATACATCTGACCTACTGCATGAGAATGCCAATCCATCTGACCTACTCCATGAGAATGCCAATCCACCTGACCGACTGCATGAGAATGCCAATACATCTGACCTACTGCATGAGAATGGCAGTACATCTGACCTACTGCATGAGAATGGCAATACATCTGACCTACTGCATGAGAATGCCAATACATCTGACCTACTGCATGAGAATGGCAATACATCTGACCTACTGCATGAGAATGGCAATACATCTGACCTACTGCATGGGAATGCAAATACATCTGACCTACTGCATGAGAATGGCAATACATCTGACCGACAGGGTGAGAATGGCAATACATCTGACCTACTGCATGAGAATGCCAATTCATCTGACCTACTGCATGAGAATGCGAATACATCTGACCTACTGCATGAGAATGCCAATTCATCTGACCTACTGCATGAGAATGCCAATTCATCTGACCTACTTCATGAGAATGGCAATACATCTGACCTACTGCATGACAATGCTAATACATCTGACCTACTGCATGAGAATGCCAATTCATCTGACCTACTGCATGAGAATGCTAATACATCTGACCTACTGCATGAGATTGCCAATTCATCTGACCTACTGCATGAGAATAGCAATACATCTGACCTACTGCATGAGAATGCCAATACATCTGACCTACTGCATGAGAATGCTAATACATCTGACCTACTGCATGAGAATGCCAATTCATCTGACCTACTGCATGAGAATGCTAATACATCTGACCTACTGCATGAGAATGGCAATACATCTGACCTACTGCATGAGAATGCCAATTCATCTGACCTACTGCATGAGAAAGCTAATACATCTGACCTACTGCATGAGAATGGCAATACATCTGACCTACTGCATGAGAATGGCAATACATCTGACCTACTGCATGGGAATGCCAATACATCTGACCTACTGCATGAGAATGCTAATACATCTGACCTACTGCATGAGAATGCCAATTCATCTGACCTACTGCATGAGAATGGCAATACATCTGACCTACTGCATGAGAATGCCAATACATCTGACCTACTGCATGAGAATGCCAATACATCTGACCTACTGCATGTGAATGCCAATACATCTGACCTCCTGCATGTGAATGCCAATACATCTGACCTACTGCATGTGAATGCCAATACATCTGACCTACTGCATGAATATGCCAATTCATCTGACCTACTGCATGAGAATGGCAATACATCTGACCTACGGCATGAAAATGCCAATTCATCTGACCTACTGCATGACAATGGCAATACAGCTGACCTACTGCATGAGAATGCCAATACATCTGACCTACTGCATGAGAATGGCAATACATCTGACCTACTGCATGAAAATGCCAATACATCTGACCTCCTGCATGTGAATGCCAATACATCTGACCTACTGCATGTGAATGCCAATACATCTGACCTACTGCATGAATATGCCAATTCATCTGACCTACTGCATGAGAATGGCAATACATCTGACCTACGGCATGAAAATGCCAATTCATCTGACCTACTGCATGAGAATGGCAATACAGCTGACCTACTGCATGAGAATGCCAATACAGCTGACCTACTGCATGAAAATGCCAATACATCTGACCTACTGCATGAGAATGGCAATAGAGCTGACCTACTGCATGAAAATGGCAATACATCTGACCTACTGCATGAAAATGCCAATTCATCTGACCTACTGCATGAGAATGGCAATAGAGCTGACCTACTGCATGAAAATGCCAATACATCTGACCTACTGCGTGAGAATGCCAATTCATCTGACCTACTGCATGCGAATGGCAAGACAGCTGACCTACTGCATGAAAATTCCAATACATCTGACCTACTGCATGAAAATGCCAATTCATCTGACCTACTGCGTGAAAATTCCAATACATCTGACCTACTGCATGAGAATGCCAATACATCTGACCTACTGCATGAGAATGCCAATACATCTGACCTACTACATGAGAATGGCTAAACATCTGACCTACTGCATGAAAATGCCAATACATCTGACCTACTACATGAGAATGCCAATACATCTGACCTACTGCATGAGAATGGCAATACATCTGACCTACTGCATGAAAATGCCAATTCATCTGACCTACAGCATGAGAATGCCAATTCATCTGACCTACTGCATGAGAATGCCAATACATCTGACCTACTACATGAGAATGGCTAAACATCTGACCTACTGCATGAAAATGCCAATACATCTGACCTACTACATGAGAATGCCAATACATCTGACCTACTGCATGAGAATGGCAATACATCTGACCAACTGCATGAAAATGCCAATTCATCTGACCTACAGCATGAGAATGCCAATTCATCTGACCTACTGCATGCGAATGCCAATACATCTGACCTACTGCATGAGATTGGCAATACATCTGACCTACTGCATGAGAATGCGAATTCATCTGACCTACTGCATGAGAATGCCAATTCATCTGACCTACTGCATGAGAATGGCAATACATCTGACCAAATGCATGAGAATGCCAATACATCTGACCTACTGCATGAGAATGCCAATACATCTGACCTACTGCATGTGAATGCTAATATATCTGACCTCCTGCATGAGAATGGCAATACATCTGACCTACTGCATGAAAATGCCAATTCATCTGACCTACTGCATGTGAATGCCAATACATCTGACCTACTGCATGTGAAGGCCAATATATCTGACCTACTGCATGAATATGCCAATTCATCTGACCTACTGCATGAGAATGGCAATACATCTGACCGACGGCATGAAAAAGCCAATTCATCTGACTTACTGCATGAGAATGGCAATACAGCTGACCTACTGCATGAGAATGCCAATACAGCTGACCTACTGCATGAAAATGCCAATTCATCTGACCTACTGCATGAGAATGGCAATAGAGCTGACCTACTGCATGAAAATGCCAATACATCTGACCTACTGCATGAGAATGCCAATTCATCTGACCTACTGCATGCGAATGGCAAGACAGCTGACCTACTGCATGAAAATTCCAATACATCTGACCTACTGCATGAAAATGCCAATTCATCTGATGTACTGCATGAAAATTCCATTACATCTGACCTACTGCATGAGAATGCTAATACAGCTGACCTACTGCATGAAAATGCCAATTCATCTGACCTACTGCATGAGAATGCCAATACATCTGACCTACTGCATGAGAATGGCTAAATATGTGACCTACTGCATGAAAATGCCAATTCATCTGACCTACAGCATGAGAATGCCAATTCATCTGACCTACTGCATGAGAATGCGAATACATCTGACCTACTGCATGAGAATGCCAATCCACCTGACCTACTGCATGAGAATGGCAATACATCTGACCTACTGCATGAGAATGGCAATACATCTGACCTACTGCATGAGAATGCCAATACATCAGACCTACTGCATGAGAATGGTAATACATCTGACCTACTGCATGAGAATGCCAATTCATCTGACCTACTGCATGAGAATCGCAATACATCTGACCTAATGCATGAGAATGCCAATACATCTGACCCACTGCATGAGAATGCCAATACATCTGACCTACTGCATGTGAATGCTAATATATATGACCTCCTGCATGAGAATGGCAATACATCTGACCTACTGCATGAAAATGCCAATTCATCTGACCTACTGCATGAGAATGGCAATACATCTGACCGACGGCATGAAAATGCCAATTCATCTGACTTACTGCATGAGAATGGCAATACAGCTGACCTACTGCATGAGAATGCCAATACAGCTGACCTACTGCATGAAAATGCCAATTCATCTGACCTACTGCATGAGAATGGCAATAGAGCTGACCTACTGCATGAAAATGCCAATACATCTGACCTACTGCATGAGAATGCCAATTCATCTGACCTACTGCATGCGAATGGCAAGACAGCTGACCGACTGCATGCAAATGCCAATACATCTGACCTACTGCATGAGAATGGCAATAGAGCTGACCTACTGCATGAAAATGGCAATACATCTGACATACTGCATGAAAATGCCAATTCATCTGACCTACTGCATGAGAATGGCAATAGAGCTGACCTACTGCATGAGAATGCCAATACATCTGACCTACTACATGAGAATGGCTAAATATGTGACCTACTGCATGAAAATGCCAATTCATCTGACCTACAGCATGAGAATGCCAATTCATCTGACCTACTGCATGTGAATGCCAATTCATCTGACCTACTGCATGAGAATGGCAATATATCTGACCTACTGCATGAGATGCCAATTCATCTGACCTACTGCATGTGAATGCCAATTCATCTGACCTACTGCATGAGAATGGCAATACATCTGACCTACTGCATGAAAATGCCAATACATCTGACCTACTGCATGAGAATGGCAATAGAACTGACCTACTGCATGAAAATGGCAATACATCTGACCTACTGCATGAAAATGCCAATTCATCTGACCTACTGCATGAGAATGGCAATACATCTGACCTACTGCATGAGAATGCCAATTCATCTGACCTACTGCATGCGAATGGCAAGACAGCTGACCTACTGCATGAAAATTCCAATACATCTGACCTACTGCATGAAAATGCCAATTCATCTGACCTACTGCATGAAAATTCCAATACATCTGACCTACTGCATGAGAATGCCAAAACAGCTGACCTACTGCATGAAAATGCCAATTCATCTGACCTACTGCATGAGAATGGCTAAACATCTGACCTACTGCATGAAAATGCCAATCCATCTGACCTACTACATGAGAATGGCTAAACATCTGACCTACTGCATGAAAATGCCAATACATCTGACCTACTACATGAGAATGCCAATACATCTGACCTACTGCATGAGAATGGCAATACATCTGAACTACTGCATGAAAATGCCAATTCATCTGACCTACAGCATGAGAATGCCAATTCATCTGACCTACTGCATGTGAATGCCAATTCATCTGACCTACTGCATGCGAATGCCAATACATCTGACCTACTGCATGAGATTGGCAATACATCTGACCTACTGCATGAGAATGCCAATTCATCTGACCTACTGCATGAGAATGCCAATTCATCTGACCTACTGCATGAGAATGGCAATACATCTGACCTAATGCATGAGAATGCCAATACATCTGACCTACTGCATGAGAATGCCAATACATCTGACCTACTGCATGTGAATGCTAATATATCTGACCTCCTGCATGAGAATGGCAATACATCTGACCTACTGCATGAAAATGCCAATTCATCTGACCTACTGCATGTGAATGCCAATACATCTGACCAACTGCATGTGAATGCCAATACATCTGACCTACTGCATGAATATGCCAATTCATCTAACCTCCTGCATGAGAATGGCAATACATCTGACCGACGGCATGAAAATGCCAATTCATCTGACTTACTGCATGAGAATGGCAATACAGCTGACCTACTGCATGAGAATGCCAATACAGCTGACCTACTGCATGAAAATGCCAATACATCTGACCTACTGCATGAGAATGGCAATAGAGCTGACCTACTGCATGAAAATGGCAATACATCTGACCTACTGCATGAAAATGCCAATTCATCTGACCTACTGCATGAACATGCCAATTCATCTGACCTACTGCATGAAAATGCCAATACATCTGACCTACTGCATGAGAATGCCAATTCATCTGACCGACGGCATGAAAAAGCCAATTCATCTGACTTACTGCATGAGAATGGCAATACAGCTGACCTACTGCATGAGAATGCCAATACAGCTGACCTACTGCATGAAAATGCCAATTCATCTGACCTACTGCATGAGAATGGCAATAGAGCTGACCTACTGCATGAAAATGCCAATACATCTGACCTACTGCATGAGAATGCCAATTCATCTGACCTACTGCATGCGAATGGCAAGACAGCTGACCTACTGCATGAAAATTCCAATACATCTGACCTACTGCATGAAAATGCCAATTCATCTGATGTACTGCATGAAAATTCCATTACATCTGACCTACTGCATGAGAATGCTAATACAGCTGACCTACTGCATGAAAATGCCAATTCATCTGACCTACTGCATGAGAATGCCAATACATCTGACCTACTGCATGAGAATGGCTAAATATGTGACCTACTGCATGAAAATGCCAATTCATCTGACCTACAGCATGAGAATGCCAATTCATCTGACCTACTGCATGAGAATGCGAATACATCTGACCTACTGCATGAGAATGCCAATCCACCTGACCTACTGCATGAGAATGGCAATACATCTGACCTACTGCATGAGAATGGCAATACATCTGACCTACTGCATGAGAATGCCAATACATCAGACCTACTGCATGAGAATGGTAATACATCTGACCTACTGCATGAGAATGCCAATTCATCTGACCTACTGCATGAGAATCGCAATACATCTGACCTAATGCATGAGAATGCCAATACATCTGACCTACTGCATGAGAATGCCAATACATCTGACCTACTGCATGTGAATGCTAATATATATGATCTCCTGCATGAGAATGGCAATACATCTGACCTACTGCATGAAAATGCCAATTCATCTGACCTACTGCATGAGAATGGCAATACATCTGACCGACGGCATGAAAATGCCAATTCATCTGACTTACTGCATGAGAATGGCAATACAGCTGACCTACTGCATGAGAATGCCAATACAGCTGACCTACTGCATGAAAATGCCAATTCATCTGACCTACTGCATGAGAATGGCAATAGAGCTGACCTACTGCATGAAAATGCCAATACATCTGACCTACTGCATGAGAATGCCAATTCATCTGACCTACTGCATGCGAATGGCAAGACAGCTGACCGACTGCATGCAAATGCCAATACATCTGACCTACTGCATGAGAATGGCAATAGAGCTGACCTACTGCATGAAAATGGCAATACATCTGACATACTGCATGAAAATGCCAATTCATCTGACCTACTGCATGAGAATGGCAATAGAGCTGACCTACTGCATGAGAATGCCAATACATCTGACCTACTACATGAGAATGGCTAAATATGTGACCTACTGCATGAAAATGCCAATTCATCTGACCTACAGCATGAGAATGCCAATTCATCTGACCTACTGCATGTGAATGCCAATTCATCTGACCTACTGCATGAGAATGGCAATATATCTGACCTACTGCATGAGATGCCAATTCATCTGACCTACTGCATGTGAATGCCAATTCATCTGACCTACTGCATGAGAATGGCAATACATCTGACCTACTGCATGAAAATGCCAATACATCTGACCTACTGCATGAGAATGGCAATAGAACTGACCTACTGCATGAAAATGGCAATACATCTGACCTACTGCATGAAAATGCCAATTCATCTGACCTACTGCATGAGAATGGCAATACATCTGACCTACTGCATGAGAATGCCAATTCATCTGACCTACTGCATGCGAATGGCAAGACAGCTGACCTACTGCATGAAAATTCCAATACATCTGACCTACTGCATGAAAATGCCAATTCATCTGACCTACTGCATGAAAATTCCAATACATCTGACCTACTGCATGAGAATGCCAAAACAGCTGACCTACTGCATGAAAATGCCAATTCATCTGACCTACTGCATGAGAATGGCTAAACATCTGACCTACTGCATGAAAATGCCAATCCATCTGACCTACTACATGAGAATGGCTAAACATCTGACCTACTGCATGAAAATGCCAATACATCTGACCTACTACATGAGAATGCCAATACATCTGACCTACTGCATGAGAATGGCAATACATCTGAACTACTGCATGAAAATGCCAATTCATCTGACCTACAGCATGAGAATGCCAATTCATCTGACCTACTGCATGTGAATGCCAATTCATCTGACCTACTGCATGCGAATGCCAATACATCTGACCTACTGCATGAGATTGGCAATACATCTGACCTACTGCATGAGAATGCCAATTCATCTGACCTACTGCATGAGAATGCCAATTCATCTGACCTACTGCATGAGAATGGCAATACATCTGACCTAATGCATGAGAATGCCAATACATCTGACCTACTGCATGAGAATGCCAATACATCTGACCTACTGCATGTGAATGCTAATATATCTGACCTCCTGCATGAGAATGGCAATACATCTGACCTACTGCATGAAAATGCCAATTCATCTGACCTACTGCATGTGAATGCCAATACATCTGACCAACTGCATGTGAATGCCAATACATCTGACCTACTGCATGAATATGCCAATTCATCTAACCTCCTGCATGAGAATGGCAATACATCTGACCGACGGCATGAAAATGCCAATTCATCTGACTTACTGCATGAGAATGGCAATACAGCTGACCTACTGCATGAGAATGCCAATACAGCTGACCTACTGCATGAAAATGCCAATACATCTGACCTACTGCATGAGAATGGCAATAGAGCTGACCTACTGCATGAAAATGGCAATACATCTGACCTACTGCATGAAAATGCCAATTCATCTGACCTACTGCATGAACATGCCAATTCATCTGACCTACTGCATGAAAATGCCAATACATCTGACCTACTGCATGAGAATGCCAATTCATCTGACCTACTGCATGCGAATGGCAAGACAGCTGACCTACTGCATGAAAATTCCAATACATCTGACCTACTGCATGAAAATGCCAATTCATCTGACGTACTGCATGAAAATTCCAAGACATCTGACCTACTGCATGAGAATGCTAATACAGCTGACCTACTGCATGAAAATGCCAATTCATCTGACGTACTGCATGAGAATGCCAATACATCTGACCTACTACATGAGAATGGCTAAATATGTGACCTTCTGCATGAAAATGCCAATTCATCTGACCTACAGCATGAGAATGCCAATTCATCTGACCTACTGCATGAGAATGCCAATTTATCTGACCTACTGCATGAGAATGGCAATACATCTGACCTACTGCATGAGAATGCCAATTCATCTGACCTACTGCATGAGAATGGCAATACATCTGACCTACTGCATGGGAATGGCAATACATCTGACCTACTGCATGGGAATGGCAATACATCTGACCTACTGCATGAAAATGCCAATCCATCTGACCTACTGCATGAGAATGCCAATCCACCTGACCTACTGCATGAGAATGCCAATACATCTGACCTACTGCATGAGAATGGCAGTACATCTGACCTACTGCATGAGAATGGCAATACATCTGACCTACTGCATGAGAATGCCAATAAATCTGACCTACTGCATGAGAATGGCAATACATCTGACCTACTGCATGTGAATGCCAATTCATCTGACCTACTGCATGAAAATTCCAATACATCTGACCTACTGCATGAGAATGCCAATACAGCTGACCTACTGCATGAAAATGCCAATTCATCTGACCTACTGCATGAGAATGCCAATCCATCTGACCTACTACATGAGAATGGCTAAACATCTGACCTACTGCATGAAAATGCCAATACATCTGACCTACTACATGAGAATGCCAATACATCTGACCTACTGCATGAGAATGGCAATACATCTGACCTACTGCATGAAAATGCCAATTCATCTGACCTACAGCATGAGAATGCCAATTCATCTGACCTACTGCATGTGAATGCCAATTCATCTGACCTACTGCATGCGAATGCCAATACATCTGACCTACTGCATGAGATTGGCAATACATCTGACCTACTGCATGAGAATGCCAATTCATCTGACCTACTGCATGAGAATGCCAATTCATCTGACCTACTGCATGAGAATGGCAATACATCTGACCTAATGCATGAGAATGCCAATACATCTGACCTACTGCATGAGAATGCCAATACATCTGACCTACTGCATGTGAATGGCAAGACAGCTGACCTACTGCATGAGAATGCTAATACAGCTGACCTACTGCATGAAAATGCCAATTCATCTGACCTACTGCATGAGAATGGCAATACATCTGACCTAATGCATGAGAATGCCAATACATCTGACCTACTGCATGAGAATGCCAATACATCTGACCTACTGCATGTGAATGGCAAGACAGCTGACCTACTGCATGAGAATGCTAATACAGCTGACCTACAGCATGTGAATGCCAATTCATCTGACCTACTGCATGAGAATGGCAATATATCTGACCTACTGCATGAGATGCCAATTCATCTGACCTACTGCATGTGAATGCCAATTCATCTGACCTACTGCATGAGAATGGCAATACATCTGACCTACTGCATGAAAATGCCAATACATCTGACCTACTGCATGAGAATGGCAATAGAACTGACCTACTGCATGAAAATGGCAATACATCTGACCTACTGCATGAAAATGCCAATTCATCTGACCTACTGCATGAGAATGGCAATACATCTGACCTACTGCATGAGAATGCCAATTCATCTGACCTACTGCATGCGAATGGCAAGACAGCTGACCTACTGCATGAAAATTCCAATACATCTGACCTACTGCATGAAAATGCCAATTCATCTGACCTACTGCATGAAAATTCCAATACATCTGACCTACTGCATGAGAATGCCAAAACAGCTGACCTACTGCATGAAAATGCCAATTCATCTGACCTACTGCATGAGAATGGCTAAACATCTGACCTACTGCATGAAAATGCCAATCCATCTGACCTACTACATGAGAATGGCTAAACATCTGACCTACTGCATGAAAATGCCAATACATCTGACCTACTACATGAGAATGCCAATACATCTGACCTACTGCATGAGAATGGCAATACATCTGACCTACTGCATGAAAATGCCAATTCATCTGACCTACAGCATGAGAATGCCAATTCATCTGACCTACTGCATGTGAATGCCAATTCATCTGACCTACTGCATGCGAATGCCAATACATCTGACCTACTGCATGAGATTGGCAATACATCTGACCTACTGCATGAGAATGCCAATTCATCTGACCTACTGCATGAGAATGCCAATTCATCTGACCTACTGCATGAGAATGGCAATACATCTGACCTAATGCATGAGAATGCCAATACATCTGACCTACTGCATGAGAATGCCAATACATCTGACCTACTGCATGTGAATGCTAATATATCTGACCTCCTGCATGAGAATGGCAATACATCTGACCTACTGCATGAAAATGCCAATTCATCTGACCTACTGCATGTGAATGCCAATACATCTGACCAACTGCATGTGAATGCCAATACATCTGACCTACTGCATGAATATGCCAATTCATCTGACCTACTGCATGAGAATGGCAATACATCTGACCGACGGCATGAAAATGCCAATTCATCTGACTTACTGCATGAGAATGGCAATACAGCTGACCTACTGCATGAGAATGCCAATACAGCTGACCTACTGCATGAAAATGCCAATACATCTGACCTACTGCATGAGAATGGCAATAGAGCTGACCTACTGCATGAAAATGGCAATACATCTGACCTACTGCATGAAAATGCCAATTCATCTGACCTACTGCATGAACATGCCAATTCATCTGACCTACTGCATGAAAATCCCAATACATCTGACCTACTGCATGAGAATGCCAATTCATCTGACCTACTGCATGCGAATGGCAAGACAGCTGACCTACTGCATGAAAATTCCAATACATCTGACCTACTGCATGAAAATGCCAATTCATCTGACGTACTGCATGAAAATTCCAAGACATCTGACCTACTGCATGAGAATGCTAATACAGCTGACCTACTGCATGAAAATGCCAATTCATCTGACGTACTGCATGAGAATGCCAATACATCTGACCTACTACATGAGAATGGCTAAATATGTGACCTTCTGCATGAAAATGCCAATTCATCTGACCTACAGCATGAGAATGCCAATTCATCTGACCTACTGCATGAGAATGCCAATTTATCTGACCTACTGCATGAGAATGGCAATACATCTGACCTACTGCATGAGAATGCCAATTCATCTGACCTACTGCATGAGAATGGCAATACATCTGACCTACTGCATGGGAATGGCAATACATCTGACCTACTGCATGGGAATGGCAATACATCTGACCTACTGCATGAGAATGCCAATCCATCTGACCTACTGCATGAGAATGCCAATCCACCTGACCTACTGCATGAGAATGCCAATACATCTGACCTACTGCATGAGAATGGCAGTACATCTGACCTACTGCATGAGAATGGCAATACATCTGACCTACTGCATGAGAATGCCAATAAATCTGACCTACTGCATGAGAATGGCAATACATCTGACCTACTGCATGTGAATGCCAATTCATCTGACCTACTGCATGAAAATTCCAATACATCTGACCTACTGCATGAGAATGCCAATACAGCTGACCTACTGCATGAAAATGCCAATTCATCTGACCTACTGCATGAGAATGCCAATCCATCTGACCTACTACATGAGAATGGCTAAACATCTGACCTACTGCATGAAAATGCCAATACATCTGACCTACTACATGAGAATGGCTAAAAATCTGACCGACTGCATGAAAATGCCAATACATCTGACCTACTACATGAGAATGCCAATACATCTGACCTACTGCATGAGAATGGCAATACATCTGACCTACTGCATGAAAATGCCAATTCATCTGACCTACAGCATGAGAATGCCAATTCATCTGACCTACTGCATGTGAATGCCAATTCATCTGACCTACTGCATGCGAATGCCAATACATCTGACCTACTGCATGAGATTGGCAATACATCTGACCTACTGCATGAGAATGCCAATTCATCTGACCTACTGCATGAGAATGCCAATTCATCTGACCTACTGCATGAGAATGGCAATACGTCTGACCTAATGCATGAGAATGCCAATACATCTGACCTACTGCATGAGAATGCCAATACATCTGACCTACTGCATGTGAATGCTAATATATCTGACCTCCTGCATGAGAATGGCAATACATCTGACCTACTGCATGAAAATGCCAATTCATCTGACCTACTGCATGTGAATGCCAATACATCTGACCAACTGCATGTGAATGCCAATACATCTGACCTACTGCATGAAAATGCCAATTCATCTGACCTACTGCATGAGAATGGCAATACATCTGACCGACGGCATGAAAATGCCAATTCATCTGACTTACTGCATGAGAATGGCAATACAGCTGACCTACTGCATGAGAATGCCAATACAGCTGACCTACTGCATGAAAATGCCAATACATCTGACCTACTGCATGAGAATGGCAATAGAGCTGACTTACTGCATGAAAAAGGCAATACATCTGACCTACTGCATGAAAATGCCAATTCATCTGACCTACTGCATGAACATGCCAATTCATCTTACCTACTGCATGAAAATGCCAATACATCTGACCTACTGCATGAGAATGCCAATTCATCTGACCTACTGCATGCGAATGGCAAGACAGCTGACCTACTGCATGAAAATTCCAATACATCTGACCTACTGCATGAAAATGCCAATTCATCTGACGTACTGCATGAAAATTCCAAGACATCTGACCTACTGCATGAGAATGCTAATACAGCTGACCTACTGCATGAAAATGCCAATTCATCTGACGTACTGCATGAGAATGCCAATACATCTGACCTACTACATGAGAATGGCTAAATATGTGACCTTCTGCATGAAAATGCCAATTCATCTGACCTACAGCATGAGAATGCCAATTCATCTGACCTACTGCATGAGAATGCCAATTTATCTGACCTACTGCATGAGAATGGCAATACATCTGACCTACTGCATGAGAATGCCAATTCATCTGACCTACTGCATGAGAATGCCAATCCACCTGACCTACTGCATGAGAATGCCAATACATCTGACCTACTGCATGAGAATGGCAGTACATCTGACCTACTGCATGAGAATGGCAATACATCTGACCTACTGCATGAGAATGCCAATAAATCTGACCTACTGCATGAGAATGGCAATACATCTGACCTACTGCATGTGAATGCCAATTCATCTGACCTACTGCATGAAAATTCCAATACATCTGACCTACTGCATGAGAATGCCAATACAGCTGACCTACTGCATGAAAATGCCAATTCATCTGACCTACTGCATGAGAATGCCAATCCATCTGACCTACTACATGAGAATGGCTAAACATCTGACCTACTGCATGAAAATGCCAATACATCTGACCTACTACATGAGAATGCCAATACATCTGACCTACTGCATGAGAATGGCAATACATCTGACCTACTGCATGAAAATGCCAATTCATCTGACCTACAGCATGAGAATGCCAATTCATCTGACCTACTGCATGTGAATGCCAATTCATCTGACCTACTGCATGCGAATGCCAATACATCTGACCTACTGCATGAGATTGGCAATACATCTGACCTACTGCATGAGAATGCCAATTCATCTGACCTACTGCATGAGAATGCCAATTCATCTGACCTACTGCATGAGAATGGCAATACATCTGACCTAATGCATGAGAATGCCAATACATCTGACCTACTGCATGAGAATGCCAATACATCTGACCTACTGCATGTGAATGGCAAGACAGCTGACCTACTGCATGAGAATGCTAATACAGCTGACCTACTGCATGAAAATGCCAATTCATCTGACCTACTGCATGAGAATGGCAATACATCTGACCTAATGCATGAGAATGCCAATACATCTGACCTTCTGCATGCGAATGCCAATACATCTGACCTACTGCATGAGAATGCCAATACATCTGACCTACTGCATGAGAATGCCAATACATCTGACCTACTGCATGTGAATGCCAATAAATCTGACCTACTGCATCAGAATGGCAATACATCTGACCTACTGCGTGAGAATGCCAATACATCTGACCTACTGCATGAGAATGCCAATTCATCTGACTAACTGCATGAGAATGCAAATACATCTGACCTACTGCATGAGAATGCCAATTCATCTGACCTACTGCATGAGAATGCCAATTCATCTGACCTACTGCATGAGAATGGCAATACATCTGACCTACTGCATGAGAATGGCAATACATCTGACCTACTGCATGAGAATGCCAATACATCTGACCTACTGCATGAGAATGGCAATAGAGCTGACCTACTGCATGAAAATGGCAATACATCTGACCAACTGCATGAAAATGCCAATTCATCTGACCTACTGCATGAACATGCCAATTCATCTGACCTACTGCATGAAAATGCCAATACATCTGACCTACTGCATGAGAATGCCAATTCATCTGACCTACTGCATGCGAATGGCAAGACAGCTGACCTACTGCATGAAAATTCCAATACATCTGACCTACTGCATGAAAATGCCAATTCATCTGACGTACTGCATGAAAATTCCAAGACATCTGACCTACTGCATGAGAATGCTAATACAGCTGACCTACTGCATGAAAATGCCAATTCATCTGACGTACTGCATGAGAATGCCAATACATCTGACCTACTACATGAGAATGGCTAAATATGTGACCTTCTGCATGAAAATGCCAATTCATCTGACCTACAGCATGAGAATGCCAATTCATCTGACCTACTGCATGAGAATGCCAATTTATCTGACCTACTGCATGAGAATGGCAATACATCTGACCTACTGCATGAGAATGCCAATTCATCTGACCTACTGCATGGGAATGGCAATACATCTGACCTACTGCATGGGAATGGCAATACATCTGACCTACTGCATGGGAATGGCAATACATCTGACCTACTGCATGAGAATGCCAATCCATCTGACCTACTGCATGAGAATGCCAATCCACCTGACCTACTGCATGAGAATGCCAATACATCTGACCTACTGCATGAGAATGGCAGTACATCTGACCTACTGCATGAGAATGGCAATACATCTGACCTACTGCATGAGAATGCCAATAAATCTGACCTACTGCATGAGAATGGCAATACATCTGACCTACTGCATGTGAATGCCAATTCATCTGACCTACTGCATGAAAATTCCAATACATCTGACCTACTGCATGAGAATGCCAATACAGCTGACCTACTGCATGAAAATGCCAATTCATCTGACCTACTGCATGAGAATGCCAATCCATCTGACCTACTACATGAGAATGGCTAAACATCTGACGTACTGCATGAAAATGCCAATACATCTGACCTACTACATGAGAATGGCTAAACATCTGACCTACTGCATGAAAATGCCAATACATCTGACCTACTACATGAGAATGCCAATACATCTGACCTACTGCATGAGAATGGCAATACATCTGACCTACTGCATGAAAATGCCAATTCATCTGACCTACAGCATGAGAATGCCAATTCATCTGACCTACTGCATGTGAATGCCAATTCATCTGACCTACTGCATGCGAATGCCAATACATCTGACCTACTGCATGAGATTGGCAATACATCTGACCTACTGCATGAGAATGCCAATTCATCTGACCTACTGCATGAGAATGCCAATTCATCTGACCTACTGCATGAGAATGGCAATACATCTGACCTAATGCATGAGAATGCCAATACATCTGACCTACTGCATGAGAATGCCAATACATCTGACCTACTGCATGTGAATGCTAATATATCTGACCTCCTGCATGAGAATGGCAATACATCTGACCTACTGCATGAAAATGCCAATTCATCTGACCTACTGCATGTGAATGCCAATACATCTGACCAACTGCATGTGAATGCCAATACATCTGACCTACTGCATGAATATGCCAATTCATCTGACCTACTGCATGAGAATGGCAATACATCTGACCGACGGCATGAAAATGCCAATTCATCTGACTTACTGCATGAGAATGGCAATACAGCTGACCTACTGCATGAGAATGCCAATACAGCTGACCTACTGCATGAAAATGCCAATACATCTGACCTACTGCATGAGAATGGCAATAGAGCTGACCTACTGCATGAAAATGGCAATACATCTGACCTACTGCATGAAAATGCCAATTCATCTGACCTACTGCATGAACATGCCAATTCATCTGACCTACTGCATGAAAATGCCAATACATCTGACCTACTGCATGAGAATGCCAATTCATCTGACCTACTGCATGCGAATGGCAAGACAGCTGACCTACTGCATGAAAATTCCAATACATCTGACCTACTGCATGAAAATGCCAATTCATCTGACGTACTGCATGAAAATTCCAAGACATCTGACCTACTGCATGAGAATGCTAATACAGCTGACCTACTGCATGAAAATGCCAATTCATCTGACGTACTGCATGAGAATGCCAATACATCTGACCTACTACATGAGAATGGCTAAATATGTGACCTTCTGCATGAAAATGCCAATTCATCTGACCTACAGCATGAGAATGCCAATTCATCTGACCTACTGCATGAGAATGCCAATTTATCTGACCTACTGCATGAGAATGGCAATACATCTGACCTACTGCATGAGAATGCCAATTCATCTGACCTACTGCATGAGAATGGCAATACATCTGATCTACTGCATGGGAATGGCAATACATCTGACCTACTGCATGGGAATGGCAATACATCTGACCTACTGCATGAGAATGCCAATCCATCTGACCTACTGCATGAGAATGCCAATCCACCTGACCTACTGCATGAGAATGCCAATACATCTGACCTACTGCATGAGAATGGCAGTACATCTGACCTACTGCATGAGAATGGCAATACATCTGACCTACTGCATGAGAATGCCAATAAATCTGACCTACTGCATGAGAATGGCAATACATCTGACCTACTGCATGTGAATGCCAATTCATCTGACCTACTGCATGAAAATTCCAATACATCTGACCTACTGCATGAGAATGCCAATACAGCTGACCTACTGCATGAAAATGCCAATTCATCTGACCTACTGCATGAGAATGCCAATCCATCTGACCTACTACATGAGAATGGCTAAACATCTGACCTACTGCATGAAAATGCCAATACATCTGACCTACTGCATGAAAATTCCAATACATCTGACCTACTGCATGAGAATGCCAATACAGCTGACCTACTGCATGAAAATGCCAATTCATCTGACCTACTGCATGAGAATGCCAATCCATCTGACCTACTACATGAGAATGGCTAAACATCTGACCTACTGCATGAAAATGCCAATACATCTGACCTACTACATGAGAATGCCAATACATCTGACCTACTGCATGAGAATGGCAATACATCTGACCTACTGCATGAAAATGCCAATTCATCTGACCTACAGCATGAGAATGCCAATTCATCTGACCTACTGCATGTGAATGCCAATTCATCTGACCTACTGCATGCGAATGCCAATACATCTGACCTACTGCATGAGATTGGCAATACATCTGACCTACTGCATGAGAATGCCAATTCATCTGACCTACTGCATGAGAATGCCAATTCATCTGACCTACTGCATGAGAATGGCAATACATCTGACCTAATGCATGAGAATGCCAATACATCTGACCTACTGCATGAGAATGCCAATACATCTGACCTACTGCATGTGAATGGCAAGACAGCTGACCTACTGCATGAGAATGCTAATACAGCTGACCTACTGCATGAAAATGCCAATTCATCTGACCTACTGCATGAGAATGGCAATACATCTGACCTAATGCATGAGAATGCCAATGCATCTGACCTTCTGCATGCGAATGCCAATACATCTGACCTACTGCATGAGAATGCCAATACATCTGACCTACTGCATGAGAATGCCAATACATCTGACCTACTGCATGTGAATGCCAATAAATCTGACCAACTGCATCAGAATGGCAATACATCTGACCTACTGCGTGAGAATGCCAATACATCTGACCTACTGCATGAGAATGCCAATTCATCTGACCAACTGCATGAGAATGCAAATACATCTGACCTACTGCATGAGAATGCCAATTCATCTGACCTACTGCATGAGAATGCCAATTCATCTGACCTACTGCATGAGAATGGCAATACATCTGACCTACTGCATGAGAATGGCAATACATCTGACCTACTGCATGAGAATGCCAATACATCTGACCTACTGCATGAGAATGGCAATAGAGCTGACCTACTGCATGAAAATGGCAATACATCTGACCTACTGCATGAAAATGCCAATTCATCTGACCTACTGCATGAACATGCCAATTCATCTGACCTACTGCATGAAAATGCCAATACATCTGACCTACTGCATGAGAATGCCAATTCATCTGACCTACTGCATGCGAATGGCAAGACAGCTGACCTACTGCATGAAAATTCCAATACATCTGACCTACTGCATGAAAATGCCAATTCATCTGACGTACTGCATGAAAATTCCAAGACATCTGACCTACTGCATGAGAATGCTAATACAGCTGACCTACTGCATGAAAATGCCAATTCATCTGACGTACTGCATGAGAATGCCAATACATCTGACCTACTACATGAGAATGGCTAAATATGTGACCTTCTGCATGAAAATGCCAATTCATCTGACCTACAGCATGAGAATGCCAATTCATCTGACCTACTGCATGAGAATGCCAATTTATCTGACCTACTGCATGAGAATGGCAATACATCTGACCTACTGCATGAGAATGCCAATTCATCTGACCTACTGCATGAGAATGGCAATACATCTGACCTACTGCATGGGAATGGCAATACATCTGACCTACTGCATGGGAATGGCAATACATCTGACCTACTGCATGAGAATGCCAATCCATCTGACCTACTGCATGAGAATGCCAATCCACCTGACCTACTGCATGAGAATGCCAATACATCTGACCTACTGCATGAGAATGGCAGTACATCTGACCTACTGCATGAGAATGGCAATACATCTGACCTACTGCATGAGAATGCCAATAAATCTGACCTACTGCATGAGAATGGCAATACATCTGACCTACTGCATGTGAATGCCAATTCATCTGACCTACTGCATGAAAATTCCAATACATCTGACCTACTGCATGAGAATGCCAATACAGCTGACCTACTGCATGAAAATGCCAATTCATCTGACCTACTGCATGAGAATGCCAATCCATCTGACCTACTACATGAGAATGGCTAAACATCTGACGTACTGCATGAAAATGCCAATACATCTGACCTACTACATGAGAATGGCTAAACATCTGACCTACTGCATGAAAATGCCAATACATCTGACCTACTACATGAGAATGCCAATACATCTGACCTACTGCATGAGAATGGCAATACATCTGACCTACTGCATGAAAATGCCTATTCATCTGACCTACAGCATGAGAATGCCAATTCATCTGACCTACTGCATGTGAATGCCAATTCATCTGACCTACTGCATGCGAATGCCAATACATCTGACCTACTGCATGAGATTGGCAATACATCTGACCTACTGCATGAGAATGCCAATTCATCTGACCTACTGCATGAGAATGCCAATTCATCTGACCTACTGCATGAGAATGGCAATACATCTGACCTAATGCATGAGAATGCCAATACATCTGACCTACTGCATGAGAATGCCAATACATCTGACCTACTGCATGTGAATGCTAATATATCTGACCTCCTGCATGAGAATGGCAATACATCTGACCTACTGCATGAAAATGCCAATTCATCTGACCTACTGCATGTGAATGCCAATACATCTGACCAACTGCATGTGAATGCCAATACATCTGACCTACTGCATGAATATGCCAATTCATCTGACCTACTGCATGAGAATGGCAATACATCTGACCGACGGCATGAAAATGCCAATTCATCTGACTTACTGCATGAGAATGGCAATACAGCTGACCTACTGCATGAGAATGCCAATACAGCTGACCTACTGCATGAAAATGCCAATACATCTGACCTACTGCATGAGAATGGCAATAGAGCTGACCTACTGCATGAAAATGGCAATACATCTGACCTACTGCATGAAAATGCCAATTCATCTGACCTACTGCATGAACATGCCAATTCATCTGACCTACTGCATGAAAATGCCAATACATCTGACCTACTGCATGAGAATGCCAATTCATCTGACCTACTGCATGCGAATGGCAAGACAGCTGACCTACTGCATGAAAATTCCAATACATCTGACCTACTGCATGAAAATGCCAATTCATCTGACGTACTGCATGAAAATTCCAAGACATCTGACCTACTGCATGAGAATGCTAATACAGCTGACCTACTGCATGAAAATGCCAATTCATCTGACGTACTGCATGAGAATGCCAATACATCTGACCTACTACATGAGAATGGCTAAATATGTGACCTTCTGCATGAAAATGCCAATTCATCTGACCTACAGCATGAGAATGCCAATTCATCTGACCTACTGCATGAGAATGCCAATTTATCTGACCTACTGCATGAGAATGGCAATACATCTGACCTACTGCATGAGAATGCCAATTCATCTGACCTACTGCATGAGAATGGCAATACATCTGACCTACTGCATGGGAATGGCAATACATCTGACCTACTGCATGGGAATGGCAATACATCTGACCTACTGCATGAGAATGCCAATCCATCTGACCTACTGCATGAGAATGCCAATCCACCTGACCTACTGCATGAGAATGCCAATACATCTGACCTACTGCATGAGAATGGCAGTACATCTGACCTACTGCATGAGAATGGCAATACATCTGACCTACTGCATGAGAATGCCAATAAATCTGACCTACTGCATGAGAATGGCAATACATCTGACCTACTGCATGTGAATGCCAATTCATCTGACCTACTGCATGAAAATTCCAATACATCTGACCTACTGCATGAGAATGCCAATACAGCTGACCTACTGCATGAAAATGCCAATTCATCTGACCTACTGCATGAGAATGCCAATCCATCTGACCTACTACATGAGAATGGCTAAACATCTGACCTACTGCATGAAAATGCCAATACATCTGTCCTACTACATGAGAATGCCAATACATCTGACCTACTGCATGAGAATGGCAATACATCTGACCTACTGCATGAAAATGCCAATTCATCTGACCTACAGCATGAGAATGCCAATTCATCTGACCTACTGCATGTGAATGCCAATTCATCTGACCTACTGCATGCGAATGCCAATACATCTGACCTACTGCATGAGATTGGCAATACATCTGACCTACTGCATGAGAATGCCAATTCATCTGACCTACTGCATGAGAATGCCAATTCATCTGACCTACTGCATGAGAATGGCAATACATCTGACCTAATGCATGAGAATGCCAATACATCTGACCTACTGCATGAGAACGCCAATACATCTGACCTACTGCATGTGAATGGCAAGACAGCTGACCTACTGCATGAGAATGCTAATACAGCTGACCTACTGCATGAAAATGCCAATTCATCTGACCTACTGCATGAGAATGGCAATACATCTGACCTAATGCATGAGAATGCCAATACATCTGACCTACTGCATGAGAATGCCAATACACCTGACCTACTGCATGTGAATGGCAAGACAGCTGACCTACTGCATGAGAATGCTAATACAGCTGACCTACTGCATGAAAATGCCAATTCATCTGACCTACTGCATGAGAATGGCAATAGAGCTGACCTACTGCATGAAAATGCCAATACATCTGACCTACTGCATGAGAATGCCAATTCATCTGACCTACTGCATGCGAATGGCAAGACAGCTGACCTACTGCATGAAAATTCCAATACATCTGACCTACTGCATGAAAATGCCAATTCATCTGACGTACTGCATGAAAATTCCAAGACATCTGACCTACTGCATGAGAATGCTAATACAGCTGACCTACTGCATGAAAATGCCAATTCATCTGACGTACTGCATGAGAATGCCAATACATCTGACCTACTACATGAGAATGGCTAAATATGTGACCTACTGCATGAAAATGCCAATTCATCTGACCTACAGCATGAGAATGCCAATTCATCTGACCTACTGCATGAGAATGCCAATTTATCTGACCTAATGCATGAGAATGGCAATAAATCTGACCTACTGCATGAGAATGCCAATTCATCTGACCTACTGCATGTGAATGCCAATTCATCTGACCTACTGCATGAGAATGGCAATACATCTGACCTACTGCATGAGAATGGCAATACATCTGACCTACTGCATGAGAATGCCAATTCATCTGGCCTACTGCATGAGAATGGCAATACATCTGACCTACTGCATGAGAATGGCAATACATCTGACCTACTGCATGGGAATGCCAATCCACCTGACCTACTGCATGAGAATGGCAATACATCTGACCTACTGCATGAGAATGGCAATACATCTGACCTACTGCATGGGAATTCAAATTCATCTGACCTACTGCATGAGAATGGCAATACATCTGACCTACTGCATGGGAATGGCAATACATCTGAACTACTGCATGGGAATGGCAATACATCTGACCTACTGCATGAGAATGCCAATCCATCTGACCTACTGCATGAGAATGCCAATCCACCTGACCTACTGCATGAGAATGCCAATACATCTGACCTACTGCATGAGAATGGCAGTACATCTGACCTACTGCATGAGAATGGCAATACATCTGACCTACTGCATGAGAATGCCAATAAATCTGACCTACTGCATGAGAATGGCAATACATCTGACCTACTGCATGAGAATGGCAATACATCTGACCTACTGCATGGGAATGCAAATACATCTGACCTACTGCATGAGAATGGCAATACATCTGACCGACAGGGTGAGAATGGCAATACATCTGACCTACTGCATGAGAATGCCAATTCATCTGACCTACTGCATGAGAATGCGAATACATCTGACCTACTGCATGAGAATGCCAATTCATCTGACCTACTGCATGAGAATGCCAATTCATCTGACCTACTTCATGAGAATGGCAATACATCTGACCTACTGCATGACAATGCTAATACATCTGACCGACTGCATGAGAATGCCAATTCATCTGACCTACTGCATGAGAATGCTAATAAATCTGACCTACTGCATGAGAATGCCAATTCATCTGACCTACTGCATGAGAATGCAAATACACCTGACCTACTGCATGAGAATGCCAATTCATCTGACCTACTGCATGAGATTGCCAATTCATCTGACCTACTGCATGAGAATAGCAATACATCTGACCTACTGCATGAGAATGCCAATACATCTGACCTACTGCATGAGAATGCTAATACATCTGACCTACTGCATGAGAATGCCAATTCATCTGACCTACTGCATGAGAATGCTAATACATCTGACCTACTGCATGAGAATGGCAATACATCTGACCTACTGCATGGAAATGCCAATTCATCTGACCTACTGCATGAGAATGCTAATACATCTGACCTACTGCATGAGAATGGCAATACATCTGACCTACTGCATGAGAATGGCAATACATCTGACCTACTGCATGAGAATGCCAATACATCTGACCTACTGCATGAGAATGCCAATACATCTGACCTACTGCATGAGAATAGCAATACATCTGACCTACTGCATGAGAATGCCAATACATCTGACCTACTGCATGAGAATGGCAATACATCTGACCTACTGCATGAGAATAGCAATACATCTGACCTACTGCATGAGAATGCCAATACATCTGACCTACTGCATGAGAATGCTAATACATCTGACCTACTGCATGAGAATGCCAATTCATCTGATTTACTGCATGAGAATGCCAATTCATCTGACCTACTGCATGAGAATGCCAATACATCTGACCTACTGCATGAGAATGGCAATACATCTGACCTACTGCATGAGAATAGCAATACATCTGACCTACTGCATGAGAATGCCAATACATCTGACCTACTGCATGAGAATGCTAATACATCTGACCTACTGCATGAGAATGCCAATTCATCTGACCTACTGCATGAGAATGCCAATACATCTGACCTACTGCATGAGAATGCCAATACATCTGACCTACTGCATGAGAATGCCAATACATCTGACCTTCTGCATGTGAATGGCAATACATCTGACCTCCTGCATGAGAATGGCAATACATCTGACCTACTGCATGAAAATGCCAATTCATCTGACCAACTGCATGTGAATGCCAATACATCCGACCTACTGCATGTGAATGCCAATACATGTGACCTACTGCATGAATATGCCAATTCATCTGACCTACTGCATGAGAATGGCAATACATCTGACCTACGGCATGAAAATGCCAATTCATCTGACCTACTGCATGAGAATGGCAATACAGCTGACCTACTGCATGAGAATGCCAATACATCTGACCTACTGCATGAGAATGGCAATAGAGCTGACCTACTGCATGAAAATGGCAATACATCTGACCTACTGCATGAAAATGCCAATTCATCTGACCTACTGCATGAGAATGGCAATAGAGCTGACCTACTGCATGAAAATGCCAATTCATCTGACCTACTGCATGAAAATTCCAATACATCTGACCTACTGCATGAGAATGCCAATACAGCTGACCTACTGCATGAAAATGCCAATTCATCTGACCTACTACATGAGAATGCCAATACATCTGACCTACTACATGAGAATGCCAATACATCTGACCTATTGCATGAGAATGGCAATACATCTGACCTACTGCATGAAAATGCCAATTCATCTGACCTACAGCATGAGAATGCCAATTCATCTGACCTACTGCATGTGAATGCCAATTCATCTGACCTACTGCATGCGAATGCCAATACATCTGACCTACTGCATGAGATTGGCAATACATCTGACCTACTGCATGAGAATGCCAATTCCTCTGACCTACTGCATGAGAATGGCAATACATCTGACCTACTGCATGAGAATGCCAAATCATCTGACCTTCTGCATGCGAATGCCAATACATCTGACCTACTGCATGAGAATGCCAATACATCTGACCTACTGCATGAGAATGCCAATACATCTGACCTACTGCATGTGAATGCCAATAAATCTGACCTACTGCATCAGAATGGCAATACATCTGACCTACTGCGTGAGAATGCCAATACATCTGACCTACTGCATGAGAATGGCAATACATCTGACCTACTGCGTGAGAATGCCAATACATCTGTCCTACTGCATGAGAATGGCAATACAGCTGACCTACTGCATGAGAATGCCAATACATCTGACCTACTGCATGAGAATGGCAATACATCTGACCTACTACATGAGAATGGCAATACATCTGACCTACTGCATGGGAATGCAAATACATCTGACCTACTGCATGAGAATGGCAATACATCTGACCTACTGCATGAGAATGCCAATCCACCTGACCTACTGCATGAGAATGGCAATACATCTGACCTACTGCATGAGAATGGCAATACATCTGACCTACTGCATGGGAATGCAAATACATCTGACCTACTGCATGAGAATGGCAATACATCTGACCTACTGCATGGGAATGGCAATACATCTGACCTACTGCATGGGAATGGCAATACATCTGACCTACTGCATGGGAATGCCAATCCATCTGACCTACTGCATGAGAATGCCAATCCACCTGACCTACTGCATGTGAATGCCAATACATCTGACCTACTGCATGAGAATGGCAGTACATCTGACCTACTGCATGAGAATGGCAATACATCTGACCTACTGCATGGGAAGGCAAATACATCTGACCTACTGCATGAGAATGGCAATACATCTGACCTACTGCATGAGAATGGCAATACATCGGACCTACTGCATGAGAATGGCAATACATCTGACTTACTGCATGGGAAGGCAAATACATCTGACCTACTGCATGAGAATGGCAATACATCTGACCGACAGGGTGAGAATGGCAATACATCTGACTGACAGGGTGAGAATGGCAATACATCTGACCTACTGCATGAGAATGGCAATACATCTGACCGACAGGGTGAGAATGGCAATACATCTGACCGACAGGGTGAGAATGGCAATACATCTGACCTACTGCATGAGAATGGCAATACATCTGACCGACAGGGTGAGAATGGCAATACATCTGACCTACTGCATGAGAATGGCAATACATCTGACCTACTGCGTGTGAATGGCAATACATCTGACCGACAGGGCATGAGAATGGCAATACATCTGACCTACTGCACGAGAATGGCAATACATCTGACCTACTGCATGAGAATGGCAATACATCCGACCTACTGCATGAGAATGGCAATACATCTGACCGACAGGGCATGGGAATGCCAATACATCTGACCTACTGCATGGAAATGGCAATACATCTGACCTACTGCCGATGAAACATCAGTAACGGGAAAAGATGTCACAGCAAGAGCCTCGAAATTGAAAATGAAGCGTGAACGTGCTATTCATAATTCAGCAAAAAGAAGTCGCTCGGGATTATTCCACTTGGTAAACTTCTGGAGGAATAAGAGAGACTTAACGGACTTTTCCCACAATTAGTCAGTGTCAGGCTCTGACTGAAAACAGATGTGTATCTCTCCGGACGCACAGGCGGGTGTTCAGACCAAGGACCAGCAGCAGGGGCAGCAATGCCCCCTCGGAGGCAGTGGCAGCGGCTGGCAGTGCGGGCAGCATGACCAGGAGGACCATCTTCCAATGTCGGAAGACCAACGACCACCATCGAGCTGCAAGGATAAATTACCTCCTCTCTCCTGGCATCCGTTCCGCCTGCCACCCCTCAAATTCCCCAAGCGCACCCTCCTGATTAGTAAGTTTGCGGATGACACCAAGCTTGGTGGAATTGCAGATAGCGATGAGGACTGTCAGAGGATACAGCAGGATTTAGATTGTTTGGAGACTTGGGCGGAGAGATGGCAGATAGGGTTTAATCCGGACAAATGTGAGGTAATGCATTTTGGAAGGTCTAATGCAGGTAGGGAATATACAGTGAATGGTAGAACCCTCAAGAGTATTGACAGTCAGAGAGATCTAGGTGTACAGGTCCACAGGTCACTGAAAGGGGCAACACAGGTGGAGAAGGTAGTCAAGAAGGCATGCGGCATGCTAGCCTTCATTAGCCGGGGCATTGAGTATAAAAATTGGCAAGTCATGTTGCAGCTGTATAGAACCTTAGTTAGGCCACACTTGGAGTATAGTGTTCAATTCTGGTCGCCACATTACCAGAAGGATGTGGAGGCTTGAGAGAGGGTGCAGAAGAGATTTACCAGGATGTTGCCTGGAATGGAGGGCATTAGCTATGAGGAGCGGTTGAATAAACTCGGTTTGTTCTCACTGGAACGAAGGAGTTTGAGGGGCGACCTGATAGAGGTTTATAAAATTATGAGGGGCATAGACAGGGTGGATAGTCAGAGACTTTTCCCCAGGGTAGAGGGGTCAATTACTAGGGGGCATAGGTTTAAGGTGCACGGGGCAAGGTTTAGAGTAGATGTACGAGGCATGTTTTTTACACAGAGGGTAGTGGGTACCTGGAACTCGCTGCCGGAAGGGGTGGTGGAAGCAGGGACAATAGTGACGTTTAAGGGGCATCTTGACAAATACACGAATAGGATGGGAATAGAGGGATACGGACCCCGAAAGTGTAGAAGATTTTAATTCAGACGGGCAGCATGGTCGGCGCAGGCTTGGAGGGCCGAAGGGCCTGTTCCTATGCTGTACTTTTCTTTGTTCTTTGTAATATCCGTCGCCGGGCTACCAAGGAGGCAAAGGCCAGAACATCCGCCTCTCTCTCCTCCTGAACACCCGGGTCTTCCAACACCCCAAAGACCGCTACCCCCCGAACTCATTTCCACCCTTGTCTTCAATACCCAGGACATGACATCCGCAAACCCCTGCCAGTAACCCCTATGTTTTGGGCATGCCCAGAACATGTGGACATGGTTCGCCGGTCCACCCGCACATCTGACACGCCTGTCTTCCACCCCAAAAAATCTACTCATCCGGGCCGCTGTCATGTGTGCCCGATGCACCACCTTAAACTGGATCAAGCTGAGCCTGGCATATGTAGCGGTCGCGTTGACCCTGCTCAGCGCCTCTGCCCAAAGTTCCTCCTCCCACTTACGCTTCAGCTCCTCTATATGTGTCTCCTCCACCCCCATTAATTCTTTGTAGATGTCCAAGACGCTCCCCTCCCCCACCCATCCCCTAGACACTACCCTATCCTGGATCCCCCTTAGTGGGAAGGATGATGCCTGCCTGCGCACAAAGTCCCGCACCTGTAAATATCTGAAAATTCTCTGCTGCCAGCCCAAACTTCTCCTCCAGCGCCCTCAAGCTGGGGAAGCTCCCTTCCAGAAACAGGTCCCCCATCTTCTCAACTCCCGCCTTTTGCCATACCCGAAATCCCCATCTAGGCTCCCCGGAGTGAACCGATGGTTGTCACATATTGGGGACAAAACCGATGCTCCCACTGCACCAACGTACCTCCTCCACTGACCCCAGATCCTCAGGGCCGCCACCACCACGGGACTGGTGGATTATCTCGCCGGCGGGAACGGCAACGGTGCCGTTATCAGCGCCCCCAGGCTGGTGCCCCCGCAAGAAGCTGCCTCCATCCGCTCCCAAACCACCCCCGTCCCCACCACCCACTTCCTTATCATGGCTATGTTGGCCGCCCAGTGATAATTACTGAAATTTGGCAGGGCAAGCCCCCCCTCCCCCCGATTCCTCTCGAGCATCACCTTTTTCACCCGTGGGGACTTACCCGCCCAGACAAAGCCCAGAATGATTTTGTTGATCCTCTTAAAAAAAGACCGCGGGATGAAAATCGGGAGGCATTGGAATACAAATAAAAATCTCGGCAATATCGTCATCTTAACCGTCTGCACCCTCCCCGCCAGTGACAGCGGAAGCGCATCCCATCTCCGAAACTCGCCCCTCATCTACTCAACCAACTTGTGTAACCGGCCCCAGTCGCGCACCAATTGTATCCCCAGGTACCTAAAACTGTCCCCCACTAACCTAAACGGTAACTCCCCCAACCTGCCCTCCTGACCTCTTGCCTGGACTAAAAACATCTCGCTCTTCATCATATTCCGTTTGTATCCTGAAAACCGGCCAAATTCCCCCAGAATCGCCATAATCGCCCCCATCCCTGCCCCTGTGTCTGCTACATATAGGAGTCAGTAATCCGCGTACAGCGATACCCCGTGCTCCACCCCCCCCCCTAACCAGCCTTTTCCAGCCCCTAGAAGCTCTCAGAGCAATTGCCAGCTCAATATGGCTAATGCAAACTGCAGTGGGGAGAGGGGATATCCCTGTCTTGTCCTCTGGTGCAGCCTAAAATAGTCCGAGGGCGTCTTGTTCGTCCTTACACTGGCTTCCGGGGCCTGGTACAACAGCCTGACCCAGTCGATAAAGCCCCTACCAAACCTAAACCGTCCCAGCACCTCCCATAGATAGTCCCACTCTACCCGGTCAAACGCCTTCTCTGCATCCATGGTCACGACTACCTCAACTTCCCTTCTCTCCGGGGGCATCATAATAACATTAAGCAGCCTTCTTATATTGGCCACCAACTGCCTACCCTTGACAAATCCGGTTTGGTCCCCCATAATCACCTCCGGCACACAATCTTCAATCCTGGAGGCCAACACTTTGGCCAACAACTTCGCGTCCACATTAAGCAACGAGATCGGCCTATAGGACCCACATAGCTCCAGGTTCTTGCCCTGTTTCAATATTAACGAAATGGTGGCCTGTGACATCGTCGGGGGCAGCACCCCTCTACCCCTCGACTCATTAAGAACCTTGACCAGCAACGGCACTAATATCCCCGAAGATTTCTTGTAAAATTCCACCATGAACCCGTCCGGCCCCGGAACCCGACTGCATTGTCTTCAAGCCTTCAGATATTTCTTCGGCCCCGATCAGAGCCCCCAACTCACCCACCAGCTCCCTGCCCACCCTTGGGAAAGTCAGCCCGTCCAGAAACGTTTCATCTCCTCGGGCCCCGTGGGGGGTTCCGAACGATAGAGTCCGCTATAAAAGTCCCTAAATGCCCTGTTTAGCCCAGCCCAGTCCCCTACCAAGTCCCATCTCCATCAACCTCCTTATCAATTCCCCTGGCCGCCTCCCTCTTCCTCAACTGCTGTGCCAGCATTCTGCTGGCCTTCTCCCCATATTCATACAGCGTCCCCCTCGCCTTTCTAAGCTGCTCCACTGCCTTGCCCGTGGACAGCACCCCAAACTCCGCCTGCAGCCTCCGACACTCCCTTAACAGTTCCACCCCTGGGGTCACCGCATACCTCCTATATATCCGTAAGATCTCCTGAACCAGTCCTGTCCCTATGAGCCCGGATCGAAATCAGCTCCCCTCTCACCACTGCTTTCAGCGCCTCCCAGACCACCGCTGCTGAGACTTCGCCCGTGTCATTAACCTGCAGGTAGTTCTGCATGCACTTCCTCAGCCTCTCGCACACCGCCTCGTACGCCAACAAGCCCACGTCCAACCTCCATTGCGGGCGCTAAAAGCTCTCCTCACTAACCTGCAGTTTCACCCAATGTGGGGCATGATCCGAAATAGTGAAGGCCGAGTACCCCGTGTCCACCACCCCCGCCTGCAAATCCCAACTCAAAATGAAAAACTCGATCCGGGAATACACTTTATGTACACGCGAGTAGAAAGAAAACTCCCTGGCCGTCAGCTGCCTAAACCTCCATGGGTCAATCCCCCCCATCTGCTCCATGAACCCCATCAGCTCCTTTGCCATCGCTGGCACCCTCCCGGTTTTCGAGCACGACCGGTCCAGGCCGGGGTCGATAACCGTATTAAAATCCCCTCCCATCACCAGCTTGTGCGAGTCCAGGTCAGGTATCTTCCCCAGTACCCTCTTAATGAAGTCAACATCATCCCAGTTTGGCGCATAGACGTTAACCAATACCACCTTCCTCCCCTCCAGCTTACCGCTCGCCATGACATAATGGCCCCCCTCGTCCGAAACTGTACTGCCCGCCTGGAATTGCACCCGCTTATTAATTAAAATCGCTACCCCTATCGTCTTGGTATCCAGCCCCGAATGGAAGACCTGACTGACCCAACCCTTCCTCATCCTAACTTGATCCACCACTTTCAGGTGTGTCTCTTGCAACATCACCACGTCCGCCTTCAGAGCCTTCAGGTGCGCGAACACATGGGCCCTCTTGACAGGCCCATTCAGCCCCCGAATGTTCCAGGTGATCAGCCTGGTTGGGGTGGCACTGAGGCCCCCCCCCCCCCCCCCCCCCGCCAATCAACCATCCCCCTTCCTGGGCCCGCCCCCCATCCATGCGTCACGCCACCATCTGCCCATCTCCAGGTACCCCCCACCACCGACCTCCTCTCCGTCCCCGAACCCAGGTCCCTCCCTCATCAGCAGAGTAACTCTCCCCTCCCCCCCCCCAGCAACATCACCCTATAACCCAACCCCTGCCCTGTATTGAACCAATACACCCCCCCACTGTGCTTCCGTAGACTAGCTCATCCAGCTAGCCTGGTGACCCTCGCCTCCGGCGCCACAGAGTCTCCCACCTATTAGAACATAGAACATAGAACAATACAGCGCAGTACAGGCCCTTCGGCCCACGATGTTGCACCGAAACAAAAGCCATCTAACCTACACTATGCCATTATCATCCATATGTTTATCCAATAAACTTTTAAATGCCCTCAATGTTGGCGAGTTCACTACTGTAGCAGGTAGGGCATTCCACGGCCTCACTACTCTTTGCGTAAAGAACCTACCTCTGACCTCTGTCCTATATCTATTACCCCTCAGTTTAAAGCTATGTCCCCTCGTGCCAGCCATTTCCATCCGCGGGAGAAGGCTCTCACTGTCCACCCTATCTAACCCTCTGATCATTTTGTATGCCTCTATTAAGTCTCCTCTTAACCTTCTTCTCTCCAACGAAAACAACCTCAAGTCCATCAGCCTTTCCTCATAAGATTTTCCCTCCATACCAGGCAACATCCTGGTAAATCTCCTCTGCACCCGCTCCAAAGCCTCCACGTCCTTCCTATAATGCGGTGACCAGAACTGTACGCAATACTTCAAATGCGGCCGTACCAGAGTTCTGTACAGCTGCAACATGACCTCCTGACTCCGGAACTCAATCCCTCTACCAATAAAGGCCAACACTCCATAGGCCTTCTTCACCACCCTATCAACCTGGGTGGCAACTTTCAGGGATCTATGTACATGGACACCTAGATCCCTCTGCTCATCCACACTTTCAAGAACTTTTCCATTAGCCAAATATTCCACATTCCTGTTATTCCTTCCAAAGTGAATCACCTCACAATTCTCTCCATTAAACTCCATTTGCCACCTCTCAGCCCAGCACTGCAGCTTATCTATATCCCTCTGTAACCTGCTACTTCCTTCCACACTATCGACAACACCACCGACTTTAGTATCGTCTGCAAATTTACTCACCCACCCTTCTGCGCCTTCCTCTAGGTCATTGATAAAAATGACAAACAGCAACGGCCGCAGAACAGATCCTTGTGGTACTCCACTTGTGACAGAACTCCATTCTGAACATTTCCCAGCAACCACCACCCTCTGTCTTCTTTCAGCTAGCCAATTTCTGATCCACATCTCTAAATCACCCTCAATCCCCAGCCTCCGTATTTTCTGCAATAGCCTACCGTGGGGAACCTTATCAAACGCTTTGCTGAAATCCATATACACCACATCAACTGCTCTACCCTCGTCTACCTGTTCAGTCACCTTCTCAAAGAACTCGATAAGGTTTGTGAGGCATGACCTACCCTTCACAAAGCCATGCTGGACTATCCTGATCATATTATTCCTATCTAGATGATTATAAATCTTGTCTCTTATAATCCCCTCTAAGACTTTACCCACTACAGACGTGAGGCTCACCGGTCTATAGTTGCCGGGGTTGTCTCTGCTCCCCTTTTTGAACAAAGGGACCACATTTGCTATCCTCCAGTCCTCTGGCACTATCCTGTAGCCAATGATGACATAAAAATCAAAGCCAATGGTCCAGCAATCTCTTCCCTGGCCTCCCAGAGAATCCTAGGATAAATCCCATCAGGTCCCGGGGACTTATCTATTTTCAGCCTGTCCAGAATTGCCAACACCTCTTCCCTACGTACCTCAATGCCATCTATTCTATTAGCCTGGGGCTCAGCATTCTCCTCCACAACATTATCTTTTCCTGAGTGAATACTGACGAAAAATATTCATTTAGTATCTCGCCTATCTCTTCAGACTCTACACACAACTTCCCATCCCTGTCCTTGACTGGTCCTACTCTTTCCCTAGTCATTCGCTTATTCCTGACATACCTATAGAAAACTTTTGGGTTTTCCTTGATCCTTCCTGCCAAATACTTCTCATGTCCCCTCCTTGCTCATCTTAGCTCTCTCTTTAGATCCTTCTAAAGATCCTTCCTCGCTACCTTGTTCCCTACTAGTAGTATTGTTCCCTACTCCCCTCCCCCCCGCCCATCGAAACCACTTCCCTCATCAAACCACCTAATTACCATAGGAGACAGCTCAAGACAGACAGAGACCCCCACAAAAAACCCTCAATAGTACGTTTTGAAGAAATACAAAAAATAAAAAGCCCCCACCAACCACCCCATCAAAACACCAAAAAACCCAACAAAAACCGAATATCTTTTACTCCCCCATCTTCACCCAAACTTCAAAGACAGAATTAGGCAACAATCAAACCATATATACATCGTTCAAGAAAAGAGAAAGACGCTGCCACTTAAGTCCACAAAGTTCTCAGTTCTGCGCCAGACCCTTCTTCTTGGCAAAGTCCATCGCCTCTTCGGGCAACTCGAAGTAGAGGTGCTGGTCCTCATGGGTGACCCAGAGGCGCGCCGGGTAGAGGAGCCCAAATTTCACTTTCCTCTTAAACAGGATCTCCTTCACCTGCCTGAAGCCTGCCCTCCTTCTGGCCACCTCAACGCTCAGGTCCTGAAAGATGCACAATATGCTATTGTCCCACTTGCAGCTCGTGGTACGTTTGGCCCACTGGAGGACACACTCTTTGTCCAAGAATCTGTGGGACCGAACCACCATCGCCGTTGGGGGCCCCCCAGCCGTTGTTTCCTTGTCATCGCCCTGTACGCCCTGTCCACCTCCAACGGTCGGGGAAAAGCCCCCTCCCCCAGAAGCTTCTGGAACATATTTACCACAAAAGCGCCCGCATCAGCCCCTCAGGGAGACCGACAATTCTCTAATTCTGTCGGCGCGCACTGTTCTCCAGCTCTTCCACTTTTTCTAACAGCCTTTCCTGCTGATCCTTCAGCGTCCCCACCTCCAGCTCCACCACCGTTTGGTGCTCCTCCTGGTCCGCCAGCGTTTCTCCAACTCCTGGATCGTCCGATCCTGGGCATCCAGCCTGCGTTCCATCCGATCGACCGAGTCCTTTATTGGGTCGAGCCAATCTCGTTTCTGTCTGACGAAGCCCTCTTGGATGACCTGGCATCAGCTCCTCCATCGATGGCTGGGCCGTCGCAGCAGGGGTCCGAACGTCGGCCATGTTAACTTCAGCAGCCACTTCTACCCAGCCCTTGCTTATCTTTCAGTTTCTTCCCTTACGATCCCTTGGGGTTCTCCGTTCCATGCACCACTGTGTGGATCCAGTGCTTAAATATCCCTACTTTCAAAATCAGAACTCAAAGCCACGAAAAATTCGGGGGAAAAGGTCCAAAAGCTCGGCCAGAGCGCGAGCCACCAAGTATGCGACTTACTCCCTCATTGCCGCCACTGGAAGTCAAAGATAGCCTTTAATAAGATGGGAAAGAGTGAAGACGGTGGGGGGGGGGGGGGGGGGGGGGGGGGGGGGAACAGTCACTGACAGCGAGGGTGGCCTGTGGCCAGAGAGGTGGGCATCCACTTCTCCTTCACCCAGATAACCTGTCTCAAGTGTGTTGTTGATGTTCCACAAAATGATATGGAGGAGGGGGGATGTGGGGGAAGGGGGGATATGGGGGAAGGGTGGATATGGGGGGAAGGGGGTTATGGGGGAAGGGGAATATGGGGGAAGGGGGATATGGGGAAGGGGGATATGGGGGAAGGGGGGATATGGGGGAAGGGGGGATATGGGGGAAGGGGGGATATGGGGGTAGGGGATATGGGGGAAGGGGGATACAGGGGAAGGGGGGATATGGGGGTAGGGAGATATGGGGGAAGGGGGATACGGGGGAAGGGGGATACGGGGAAGGGGGATATGGGGGAACATAAGAACTAGGAACAGGAGTAGGCCATCTGGCCCCTCGAGCCTGCTCCGCCATTTAATGAGATCATGGCTGATCTTTGTGGACTCAGCTCCACTCTCCGGCCCGTACACCATATCCCCGAATCCCTTTATTCTTTAGAAAGGCATCTATCTTTTTCTTAAAAACGGTTAAAGAAGGAGCATCAACTGCTTCACTGGGCAAGGAATTCCAGAGATTCACAACCCTTTGGTGAAGAAGTTCCTCCTACGCTCCGTCCTAAATCTACCTCCCCTTATTTGAGGCTATGCCCCCTAGTTCTGCTTTCCCTGACCAGTGGAAACAACCTGCCCGCATCTGTCCTATCTATTCCCTTCATAATTTTATATGTCTCAATAAGATCCCCCCGCATCCTTCTAAACTCCAATGAGTACAGTCCCAGTCTACTCAACCTCTCGTCATAATCTAATCCCCTTAACTCTGGGATCAACCTAGTGAATCTCCTCTGCACTCCCTCCAGTGCCAATATGTCCTTTCTCAGGAAAGGAGACCAAAACTGAACACAATACTCCAGATGTGGCCTCACCAACACCCTATACAATTGCAGCATAACCTCACTAGTCTTGAACTCCATCCCTCTAGCAATGAAAGACAAAACTCGATTAGCTTTCTTAATCACCTGTTGCACCTGCACACCAACTTTTTGCGACTCGTGCACCAGCACACCCAGGTCCCTCTGCACAGCAGCATGTTTTAACATCTTACCGTTTAAATAATAATCCATTCTGCTGTTATTCTTCCCAAAATGTATAGCCTCACACTTGGTAACATTGAATTCCATCTGCCAGACCCTAGCCCATTCACCTAACCTATCCAAATCCTTCTGCAGACTTCCGGTATCCACTGCACTTTTTGCTTTACCACTCATCTTAGTGTCGTCTGCAAACTTTGACACATTGCACTTGGTCCCCAACTCCAAATCATCTATGTAAATTGTGAACAACTGCGGGCCCAACACTGATCCTTGAGGGACCCCACTAGTTACAGGTTGCCAACCAGAGAAACACCCATTTATCCCCACTCTCTGCTTTCTGTTAGTTAACCAATCCTCTACCCATGCTACCACTTTACCCTCAATGCCATGCATCTTTAGTTTATACAGCAACCTTTTGTGTGGCACCTTGTCAAAAGCTTTCTGGAAATCCAGATATACCACATCCATTGACTCCCCGTTATCTACTGTATTAGTAACGTCCTCAAAAATTCTACCAAATTAGTCAGACACGACCTACCCTTTGTGAACCCATGCTGCGTCTGCCCAATGGGGCAATTTCCCTCCAGGTGCCCCGCTATTTCCTCCTTAATGATAGATTCCAGCACTTTCCCTATAACCGAAGTTAAGCTTACCGGCCTATAATTACCCGCTTTCTGCCGACCTCCTTTTTTAAACAGTGGTGTCACGTTTGCTACTTTACAATCCTCTGGGACCACCCCAGAGTCTAGTGAATTTTGATAAATTATCACTAGTGCGTTTACAATTTCCCTAGCCATCTCTTTTAACACTCTGGGATGCATCCCATCAGGGCCAGGAGACTTGTCTACCTTTAGCCCCATTAGCTTGCCCAATACTGCCTCCTTAGTGATTACAATCATCTCAAGGTCCTCACCTATCATATCCTTATTTCCATCAGTCACTGGCATGTTATTTGTGTCCTCTACTGTGAAGACTGACCCAAAAACCTGTTCAGCTCCTCAGCCATTTCCCCGTCTCCTATTATTAAATCTCCCTTCTCATCTTCCAAAGGACCAATATTTACCTTAGCCACTCTTTTTTGTCTTATATATTTGTAGAAGCTTTTACTATCTGCTTTTATGTTCTGAGCCAGTTTACTTTCATAGTCTACCTTACTCTTCTTTATGGCTTTTTTAGTAGCTTTCTGTTGTCCCCTAAAGACTTCTCAGTCCTCTAGTCTCCCACTAATGCCACTTTGTATGTTTTTTCCTTCAATTTGATACTCTCCCTCACCTCCTTAGATATCCACGGTCGATTTTTCCCCTTTCTACCGTCTTTCTTTTTTGTCGGTATGAACCTTTCCTGAACACTGTGAAAGATCGCTCGGAAGGTTCTCCACTGTTCCTCAACTGCTTCACCATGAAGTCTTTGCTCCCAGTCTACCTTAGCTAGTTCTTCTCTCATCCCATTGTAATCGCCTTTGTTTAAGCACAAAACACTAGTGTTTGATTTTACCTTGTCATCCTCCAACTGTATTTAAATTCCACCATATTGTGGTCGCTCCTTCCAAGAGGATCCCAAACTATGAGATCATTAATCAATCCTGCCTCATTACACAGGACAGATCTAGGACCGCTTGTTCGTTCCCTTGTAGGTTCCATTACATACTGTTCCAGGAAATTATCCCGGGCACATTCTATAAAGTCCTCCTCAAGGCTGCCTTTACCAACCTGGTTAAACCAATCGATATGCAGATTAAAAATCTCCCATGATAACCGCTGTACTATTTCTACATGGATCCGTTATTTCTTTGCTTATTGCCTGCCCTACCATCCTGTTACTATTTGGTGGCCTATAGACTACTCCTACTCCTATCAGTGACCTTTTCGCCTTACTATTCCTGATTTCCACCCAAATTGATTCAACCTTGTCCTCTATAGCACCAATATCATCCCTTACTGTTGCCCGGATGCCATCCTAAAACACCAAAACTACACCACCGCCCTTACCCTCCATTCTATCCTTTAGTATAGTCTGATACTCTTGGATATTTAACTCCCAGTCGTGACCATCTTTTAACCATGTTTCAGTAATGGCCATAAATCATAGTCATTCACGATGATTTGCGCCATCAACTCATTTACCTTATTTTGTATACTACGAACATTCAGGTAAAGTACACTTATGCTGTTTTTTATGTCTTTGTTATGAATCCTAACACCTTGATCAGTAACTTTTCGCAATTTATTATTCCCCTTACCCTTTCTCCTAATTTTCCTTGTCTTTGAACCCATATCTCTACATAATAACCTGTCACGTAACCTGCTGCCTTGATCTCCATTAACCATTATACTGTCCATAGCTTTACACTTCCCTTCCCCCAACTTGCTGGTTTAAAGTCCTTGTGACCAACCTATTTATCCTATTCGCTAGAACACTGGTCCCAGAATGGTTCACGTGAAGACTGTCCCAACGATACAGGTCCCTCCTGCCCCAGTACTGATGCCAATGCCCCTTGAAATGGAATGAAATGAAGGGGGATATGGGGGAAGGGGGATATGGGGGAAGGGAGATATGGGAAGGGGGATATATGGGGGAGGGGGATATATGGGGGATATGGGGGAAGGGGGATATGGGGCGGGGAGATATGGGGGAAGGGGGAATATGGGGGAAGTGGGGATATGGGGAAAGGGGGAATATGGGGGAAGGGGGGATATGGGGGAAGGGGGGATATGGGAGAAGGGGGATATGGGGGAAGGGGGGATATGGGGGAAGGGGGGATATGGGGGAAGGGGGATATGGGGGAAGGGGGGATATGGGGGAAGGGGGGATATGGGGGAAGGGGGGTTGTGGGGGAAGGGGGGATGTGGGGGGAAGGGGGGGAAGCGGCATGTAGCCATTTTGCCGGGTCTTCGGGGGGGGGGGGGGGGTGGTGGCGTTTCTTGTGCATGACGGGTGACGCGAATGGCGTCATGCCGTTACTAGCCCATTCCCCATTCCCGGCCGGAGAATTTGTGACGTTTCGTGGGACCCGACGCCGGAGTGATTCGTGCCGTTTTTGGCGCCGGGTTCGGGCCATCGCGCCGATTCGATTCACGGAGAATCCCGCCTGAGGAATATGGGGTGGGATTCTCCAATAATGGGGCTATGTCCCCACGCCAGCGTGAAAACCAGTGCCAACCAGCCCAGCGTCAATGGCCCCCAAAAGTGAGGAATCCTCACCTTCCTAGTGGGCTAGGCTGGCGGCGGAGTGGTTCCCGTAGCTCCAGCCGGCTGCGAATGGCCGGTGCGAGTTCGCGCATGCGTGGAATTATTGGCTTTTATGCGCAGGGGTTCCCTTCCCCGTGCCGGCGCCCTACAGGGGCACGGTGTGGAGTAAAGTAGGCCCCCACAGAAACAGCCCGCCCGCCGATCGCTAGGCCCCGATCGCGGGCCAGGCCACCGTGACACCCCTCCCCGTGGTTGGATCCCTCCCCCCCCCCCCCCCCCCCCCCAGTACGGCCCCCACACACTCACCTTCCATGTCCCGCCGTGTGGGACCTGAGTAACCCATGCAGGTGGGACTGGGCCAAAGTCAGTGGCCACTCGGCCCGTCGGGCGAGATCGGGAACTCACCATCGGAAGCGGGCGGGTGAATCGCAAAATGGTTCGCCCCGGCGCGAATCTTGATTTTGCCCTCTCCCGCTATTCCCCCGGGCGGGGCGCCTGGATCCAGGCCGGTTTGCAGCATGGTCGGTGAACCGCGTCCTGTGACCCTGCCATGGAGGGAGAGGTGGCTGAGGACAATAAGGACACGGTTGGAGATAAAAATCCCAACATGTAACAGGCTCTAAGAATGAAAGGCAGGCCTGACAGGAGTGAAGTGAGGAAACACTTCTCCACACACAGCTTGGCAGAAATGTTGCTAATTTTAAATCTGAGAGGGATGGATCTCTGTGATCCAAACAGATGAAGGGAAATGGGACAAGGATATGGAGGAAGGTCGCAAATTGTCCATGATTTCCTTGATTGACGGGATAGGGTGTGAATGCTCCACTCCTATTTCTGCAAAACTTAAAAATGAGCTTGTACATGTTGACCTAAAAAACAAAGCAAAATGCAAGTCACGTATTACCAGATGAGAAATCAATTCCGCGTTCATACACCAGGGGCTGGATTCTCTGTCCCCATGCCGGAGTAAAAACACTGGCATTTTACTCTGGCGATTCCTGGGAAAAAGTGGAGCTGATTCAATGCCCTGCAGGGGGCTAGCAGGGACCCGGAGTAACTCTCGCAGCTTTAACTGTGGATACGGACCCCCGCGCTTCCGGTCTGGAGTCATGCGCAGGCGCACGGCGGCGGCCTCCATCGGCCGCGCCAAGCACCACGGCGGACTCGGACCGCGAAGCCACACTGAGGAAAGAAAGCCCTCCGATCGGCCGCACGCCCGAAGACCTGACCGCTGACCGCGTGGATCTGCCCCCGGCCGCCCAAAGGCCCCCCCCCCCCCCGGTGTCCGATCACCCCACCCCACCCCCCCCACCAGGGCAGCCGCGGACTGAGTCCGCAGCCGCCACGCCAGCCTCCCGACCGGCCATCGATGGTGAGTTCCACGCCGTCGGGAACCCGGCTGGTCGGGAGCGGAGGATCGTTGGGTGGGCCTCTGTCAATGGGTCCCCAGCCGCACGGCGTACGCCGCGATCACGCCGATTCTCGGGTCTCGGAGACTCGCCGGACCGGCGGCGGGCCCGATTTCGGCTTGAAATTGGATTCTCCGTCCCCCGCGCCGAACGCGGTTCCGGTGCAGGGCTGCGGAGAATCCAGCCCCGGAAAGATTCTACCACAGTAGGCGGGATTCTCCGACCCCCCACCAGGTTGGAGAATCGGGGGGGGGGGGGGGGGGGGGTTGGCGCGAATCCTGCCCCGCCGCTCCCACGCTGGCTGCCGTATTCTCCAGCCCGCCGATGGGAATTGCGCCACGCGCCTCGCAGAATGGCGAGATGCGGCGCGACGCGATGATCCCTGGGCTGCTGCAAATCTCCGGCCCGGATGGACCGAAGTGGGGGAAGGGGAAGGGGGATGGGAGCAAGGGGGGATGGGGGATGGGGAAAGGGGATTGGGGGAAAGGGGATTGGGGGAAAGGGGATTGGGGGAAAGGGGATGGGGGGGAAGGGGTTGGGGGGAAAGGGGAAGGGGATAGGGGAAGGGTTAAGGGGGATAGGGGAAGGGGGATAGGGGGAAGAGGGATAGGGGAAGAGGGGCAGGGGAAGTGGGAAGGGGGATAGGGGGAAGGGGGCATAGGGGGAAGGGGGGATAGGGGATGGGGGAAGGGGGATAGAGGGAAGGGGGGATAGGGGGAAGGGGCAAAGGGGAAGGGGATGGGGGATAGGGGAAGGGGCAAAGGGGATGGGGGGAAAGGGGGATGGGGAATGGGGTAAGGGGGATGGAGCAAGGGGGGATGGGCAATGGGGGGAAGGGGGAAAGGGGAAGTGGGTAAAGGGGAATTGGGGAAAGGGGATTGGGGGAAAGGAGATTGGGGGAAAGGGGATTGGGGAAGGGGGATTGGGGGAAGGGGATGGGGGAAGGGGGAATGGGTAAAGGGGGGATGGGGAAGGGGATGGGGAAGGGGGAAGGGGGATGGGGGTGGGGGGAAGGGGGAAGGGGATGGGGGTGGGGAAGGGTGAAGGGGATAGGGGAAGGGGGGGATAGGGTAGGGGGTTAGGAGGAAGGGGGAAGGGGGATAGGGGAAGGGAGAAGGGGGATAGGAGAAGGTGGGATAGGGGGTGGGGGATGGGGAAGGGTGAAGGGGAAGGGGGATAGGGGGAAGGGGGAAGGGAAGGGGAAGGGGGAAGGGGAACGGGGATGGGGAAGGGGGAGGGGTATGGGGGAAAGGGGGGATGGGGGAAAAGGGGGGATGCGGAAAAGGGGGGATAGAGGGAAGGGGATGGGGAATGGGGGGATAAGGGGAAGGGGGAATGGGGGGATGGGGATGGGGAAGGGAGGGTGTGGGGAAAGGAGGGATGGGAGATGGGAGAAGGGGTGATGGGAAACAGGGGGGATAGGAGAAGGGGGTGGGGGAAGGGGGGATGGGCGGAAGGGAGGTGGGCGGAAGGGGGGATGAGCGGAAGGGGGGATGACCGGAAGGGGGAATATAGAACATAAAACATTACAGCGCAGTACAGGCCCTTTGGCCCTCGATGTTGCGCCGACCTGTGAAACCACTCTAAAGCCCATCTACACTATTCCCTTATCGTCCATATGTCTATCCAATGACCATTTGAATGTCCTTAGTGTTGGCGAGTCCACTACTGTTGCAGGCAGGGCATTCCATGCCCTTACTACTCTCTGAGTAAAGAACCTACCTCTGACATCTGTCTTATATCTATCTCCCCTCAATTTAAAGCTATGTCCCCTCGTGCTAGACATCCCCATCCGAGGAAAAAGGCTCTCACTGTCCACCCTATCCAATCCTCTGATCATCTTGTATGCCTCAATTAAGTCACCTCTTAACCTTCTTCTCTCTAACGAAAACAGCCTCAAGTCCCTCAGCCTTTCCTCATAAGATCTTCCCTCTATACCAGGCAACATCCTGGTAAATGTCCTCTGCACCCTTTCCAATGCTTCCACATCCTTCCTATAATGCGATGACCAGAAAGGGAATGGGGGAAGGGGGGATGGGGAAGGGGGATGGGGAAGGGTGAAGGGGGATAGGGGGGATAGGGGGAAGGGGAAGGGGAAGGGGAAAGGGGGCTAGGGGAAGGGGGAAGGGGGGATAGGGAAAGGGGGATGGGGAAGGGGGACGGGGAAGGGGGAATAGGGGAAGGGGGAAGGGGGGATAGGGGAAAGGGGAAGGGGTATGGGAGAAAAGGGGGGATGGGGAAAATGGGGGATAGGGGGAAGGGGGGATGGGGATGGGGAAGGGAGGGTGGTGGGAAGGGGGGGTGGGGAAAGGGGTGATGGGGGAAGGGGTGATGGGGCAAGGAGGAATGGGGAAGGAGGGATGGGGGAAAGGGGGATGGGGAAGGGGGGGATGGGGAACAGGGGGGATGGGGAAAGGGGGATGGGGAAGGGGGATGGGTGGAAGGGGGGATGGGCGGAAGGGGGGATTGGCAGAAGGGGAGATGGGGGAAAGGGGCTGGGGAAGGGGGGATGGGGGAAGGGGTATGAGGGGAAGGGGGCTGGGGATGAGGGGAATGGGGCGGGGGGAAGGGGGATGGAGGAAGGGAGGATGGGGTAGGAGGGAAGGTGGGGTGGGGGGAAAGGGGCTGGGGGGAAGGGGGATGAGGGGATGGGGAAGGGGGAACGGGGATGAGGGGAAAGGGGCTGGGGGAAGGTGGATGGGGGAAGGGGGGATGGGGGAAGGGGGGATGGGGGGAAGGGGAAGGGAGATGAGGGGATGGGGTAAGGGGGGATGGGGAAGGGGGATGAGGGTTGGGGGATAGGGGGAAGGTGGTTTGGTGGGGAGGGGGGCAGGCAGTGGGGGTCCCACTTGGTGCTGCGCCCCCGACCTCTGCTTCTGCAACGTCCCGGCCCTTGAGTCCGCCTGCAAGGTCCAGGGCCCTCTCTTCATGAACGGTGAGGGGGCGCACTTCAGGTGGACGCCCTCCGGTCCTCTCACGCTCCTGGTTGTCATTGGCGCGCTTCTCCTGTGGTGGGGGGAGGGTGACAGAGATAAAGGGCAACAGTATTAGGTGGACATATACTTGCAGACCAGCGGTTGTGTGTACGTTGGCATAGGTTCACACCCCATCCTGCCACTGCAGCCTGCATGGATGGGTGCAGCCATGTCGATTTCAGACAGGGCTGTGCTGCCCAGCCTAGGAGAGAGGTACTCACCCTGGCTGTCCTGACTAAGTCATTGACCTTCTTGTGGCACTGGGTGCCTGTCCTTGCTGTTACGGCCACAGCGCTGACGGCCTCTGCCACCTCCCTCCACAGGCCCCGACTGAGACGTGGTGCGACCCTGCGGCCATGTCCGGGGTACAGGGCCTCCCTCCTCTGCTCCACTGCATCCAGGAGCGCCTCGATGTCCCGCTCCTGGAACCTCGGCGCTGCGCGGCGGGCGGCCATTTTGCCATCTCTCTGGTGGTGGCGTCTTTTGTGGAGCGACGCCACACGCGCGTCTGTGACCCCGTTCCCGGGTCACGCTGTCGCGATTGGCGTCACTCCGGTGCTATCCCCTTCCGGGGCGGAAGATTCAGCAACTTCCGGGCGGCCCGTGCCGGAGTGCTTCGCAGACTGGTAAGCTTGAGGAGATACTTGTTAGGAAGGAAGATGTGTTGGGCATTTTGAAAAACTTGAGGATAGACAAGTCCCCCGGGCCTGACGGGATATATCCAAGGATTCTATGGGAAGCAAGAGATGAAATTGCAGAGCCGTTGGCAATGATCTTTTCATCCTCACTGTCAACAGGGGTGGTACCAGGGGATTGGAGAGTGGCGAATGTCGTGCCCCTGTTCAAAAAAGGGAATAGGGATAACCTTGGGAATTACAGGCCAGTTAGTCTTACTTTGGTGGTAGGCAAAGTAATGGAAAGGGTACTGAAGGATAGGATTTCTGAGCATCTGGAAAGACACTGCTTGATTAGGGATAGTCAGCACGGATTTGTGAGGGGTAGGTCTTGCCTCACAAGTCTTATTGAATTCTTTGAGGAGGTGACCAAGCACATGGATGAAGGTAAAGCAGTGAATGTAGTGTACATGGATGTTAGTAAGGCATTTGATAAGTTCCCCATGGTAGGCTTATGCAGAAAGTAAGGAGGCATGGGATAGTGGGAAATTTAGCCAGTTGGATAACGAACTGGCTAACCGATAGAAGTCAGAGAGTGGTGGTGGATGGCAAATATTCAGCCTGGAGCCCAGTTACCAGTGGGGTACCGCAGGGACCAGTTCTGGGTCCTCTGCTGTTTGTGATTTTCATTAATGACTTGGATGAGGGAGTTGAAGGGTGGGTCAGTAAATTTACAGACGATACGAAGATTGGTGGAGTTGTGGATAGTGAGGAGGGCTGTTGTCAGCTGCAAAGAGACATAGATAGGATGCAGAGCTGGGCTGAGAAGTGGTAGATGGAGTTTAACCCTGAAAAGTGTGAGGTTGTCCATTTTGGAAGGACAAATATGAATGCGGAATACAGGGTTAACGGTAGGGTTCTTGGCAATGTGGAGGAGCAGAGAGATCTTGGGATCTATGTTCATAGATCTTTGAAAGTTGCCACTCAAGTGGATAGAGCTGTGAAGAAGGCCTATGGTGTGCTAGCGTTCATTAGCAGCGGGATTGAATTTAAGTGTTGTGAGTGATGATGCAGCTGTACAAAACCTTGGTAAGGCCACATTTGGAGTACTGTGTGCAGTTCTGGTCACCTCATTTGGGGAAGGATGTGGAAGCTTTGGAAAAGGTGCAAAGGAGATTTACCAGGATGTTGCCTGGAGTGGAGCGTAGGTCTTATGAGGAAAGGTTGAGGGTGCTCGGCCTTTTCTCATTAGAATGGAGAAGGATGAGGGGCGACTTGATAGAGGTTTATAAGATGATCAGGGGAATAGATAGAGTAGACAGTCAGAGACTTTTTCCCCGGGTGGAACAAGCTATTACAAGGGGACATAAATTTGAGGCGAATGGTGGAAGATATAGGGGGGATGTCAGAGGTAGGTTCTTTACCCAGAGAGTAGTGGGGGCATGGAATGCACTGCCTGTGGAAGTAGTTGAATCGGAAACATTAGGGACCTTCAAGTGGCTATTGGATAGGCACATGGATTACGGTAGAATGATGGGGTGCAGATTAATTTGTTCTTAATCGAGGACAAAAGTTCGGCACAACATCGTGGGCCGAAGGGCCTGTTTTTTTAATATTCTATCTAAATGATCAGACTGCTGTCTGTGGGAGCTTGCTGTGCGTAGATCGGCTCGTCTGTTTTCTACATCACAACGGCGACTTTGATCTTTGGAGTGTTGGAAGACCCGGGAGTCCAGGGGGCGGGAGAGGCTGACGTTTTGGCCCTTGCCTCCTTGGTAGCCCGGAGACGGATCCTATTAGCGTGGAGGGACTCGGAGCCCCCCAAATCAGGGGTATGGGTTAGCGACGTGGCTGGGTTTCTCAGGCTTGAGAAAATCAAGTTCGCCCTGAGAGGATCAACGTTAGGGTTCGTCCGGAGGTGGCAGCCGTTTATCGACTTCTTCGGGGGAAACTAAACTGTTAGCAGATATGATAAGGGAGGGGGGGGGGGGGGTTAGGGAATGAGGTGGGTAGGGGGAGGGGCTAGTTCAGTTCAACTTAGGCGGGATCAGTGAAAGGAGATGGAGGGTGTTGGGGATTGTGCGTGTAAGCTGTGTCGGGGGGGGGTATGGTTGTCGTTTGGGGGAGGGGTGTTACACACTGAATTATGTTTACATTTGTATTTGTATCTTTTGTAGTTATAAAACCATAGATACCTCAATTAAATGTTTGTTTAAAAAAACCAACAGTGACTCTGCTTGAAAAAGTACCTCATTGTCTGTCGTGCCTTTTGAGATCTCTTTGGTCAGGCAAAGTTGTGTAGAAATGAACTCTACCTTTCCAACTGTCAGAGTGAGGGGGAGAAACATGACGCTCCTTGGCAGCTCACCGCTGGAGCGAAATGAGAATTTGGGATGGGTTAATTTTGTATTTAAGATTGAAAAGAAAGGGACGACTGGGCTCCTGAATAGTTTTCAGCGTTTGTCCTTTTCAAGAAACAAACAAGTGGCAGAAGGATTTTACGATCAGCGTGCGTGACATTTCTGCAGCAGGGAGTCCTTTAAGCAGCTAAATACTTTGAAGGGATTAATCCAGCAGGAGGATCGGCAAAAACCTGTCGGGAAAGGCTCTGGGTCGCTGTGCACACTCGGAGTTCGCAGTGATCACAGCTGCTGCCAAAACACCAAGTGGAATGCAGTGGCAGTGTGGGGCACAGTGGGGGCTTTGTGACTGCGCGTCATTTTAATGCTGCGAAAAGTGTCAGTGTCCGACAGCGGTAGTACTGCAACCTCCCTTCCCCCATCAGTGGTGCCACACCACATTTGATGTAAACTATGTCCAGTGCTGTGTGTTATCATTTCCTGCTGGCTCTAGTGCTTTGTTTTCGTATTGCTTCGCCCTGCGGTCAGACGCCCCCAGAACATCGCTCCCACTCCCCCCACCCAGCCTCTTCTGGAACCTCCAACAGCCCCACGGCGTTCAAGATCATTGTGCTGCCACAGTTTGGGTCTCTTAACCATCCTCCATTTTACTCGCTCGACCATTGACGGTCGCGCATTGTGATGTTGAGGCCTGAAGCTTCAGAATTCCATCCTCACAGCGATCTGCCTCGCTCCCTTCTCACTCTCTCTCCACTCATCCTCTCCCTCGCTACACATTCACTTTCTCTCTCTCTACACACAACTGCTCACTCACTCTACCTCTCTCTACACCCTCACTCTCCCTCTCTACACACTCCCTGTCCAACCACTCACTCTCACACTCTACAAACCCCCTCTCCAACCGCTCACTCTCACTCTCCACACACACTCTCTACACACTCCCTCTCCCTCTCTACACACTCACTCTCCCTCTCTACACACTCCCTGTCCAACCACTCACTCTCACACTCTACAAACCCCCTCTCCAACCGCTCACTCTCACTCTCTCTCACTCTACACACACACTCTCTACACACTCCCTCTCCCTCTCTACACACTCATGCTCCCTCTCGACACTCACTCTCCCTCTCACTCTCCCTCTCTCTACACACTCACTCACTCTACACACTCACTCACACTATACACACTCAGAGAATTTCATCGAATTTACAGTGCAGGAGTCCGCCATTCGGCCCATCGAGTCTGCACCGGCTCTTGGAAAGAGCACCCAACCCAAGGTCAACACCTCCACCCCATCCCCATAACCCAACCCAACACTAAGGGCAATTTTGGACACTAAGGACAATTTAACATGGCCGATCCACCTAACCTGCACATCTTTGGACTGTGGGAGGAAACCGGAGCACCCGGAGGAAACCCACGCACACACGGGGAGAATGTGCAGACTCCGCACAGACAGTGACCCAAGCCAGGAATAGAACCTGGGACCCTGGAGCTGTGAAGCGATTGTGCTAACCACAATGCTACCGTGCTGCCTACAACTCACACTCCCTTTCTACACACTCACTCTCCCTCTCCCTACACACTCACTCTCCACACACACCCTCTCTACACACTCCCTCTCCCTCTCTCCACACTCCCTCCACACTCCGTCTCCCTCTCTCTACACACTCACTCTCAACACACTCACTCTCCCTCTCTCCACTCATCCTCTCCCTCGCTCTCTGCACACTCTCTCACTCGACACACTCCCTCTCCCTCTCTCCACACACTCCCTCTCACTCTCTACACACTCACTCTACACACTCATAGAATTTCATAGAATTTACAGTGCAGAAGGAGGCCATTAGGACCATCGAGTCTGCACCGGCTCTTGGAAGAGCACCCAACCCAAGGTCCACAGCTCCACACCATCCCCATAACCCAGTAACCCCACCCAACACCAAGGGCAAATTTGGACACGAAGGACAATTTAACATGGCCAATCCACCTAACCTGCACATCTTTGGACTGTGGGAGGAAACCGGAGCACCCGGAGGAAACCCACGCACACACGGGGAGAATGTGCAGACTCCGCACAGACAGTGACCCAAGCCGGGAATAGAACCTGGGACCCTGGAGCTGTGAAGCAATTGTGCTATCCACTATGCTACCGTGCTGCCTACAACTCACACTCCCTCTCTACACACTCACTCTCCCACTCCCTGCACACTCACTCTCCCTCTCTTCACACTCACTCTCCCTCTCTCCACACTCACTCTCCCTCTCTTCACACTCACTCTCCCTCTCTCCACACTCAGTCAGCCTCTCTACACACTCCCTCTCCCTCTCTACACACTCAGTCACCCTCTCTACACACTCACTCTCCCTCTCTACACACTCACTCTCCCTCTCTCTACACACTGACCCTCACTCTCTACACACTGACCCTCACTCTCTACACACTAAACCTCCCTCTCTACACACTCCCTCTCTACACACTCCCTCTCTACACACTCAGTCAGCCTCTCTACACACTCACTCTCCCTCTCTTCACACTCACTCTCCCTCTCTCCACACTCACTCTCCCTCTCTTCACACTCACTCTCCCTCTCTCCACACTCAGTCAGCCTCTCTACACACTCCCTCTCCCTCTCTACACACTCAGTCACCCTCTCTACACACTCACTCTCCCTCTCTACACACTCACTCTCCCTCCCGACACACTCACTCTCAGTCTCTCTACACACTCACTCTCCCTCTCTACACACTCACTCTCTCTCTCTACACACTCAATCTCCCTCTCTACACACTCAATCTCCCTCTCTACACACTCCCTCTCCCTCTCTCTACACACTCACTCTCCTTCTCTACACACTCACTCTCCTTCTCTACACACTCACTCTCCCTCTCTCTACACACTGACCCTCACTCTCTACACACTGACCCTCACTCTCTACACACTAAACCTCCCTCTCTACACACTCCCTCTCTACACACTCCCTCTCTACACACTCCCTCTCTACACACTCCCTCTACCTCTCGACACACTCCCTCTACCTCTCTACACACTCTCTCTCCCTCTCTACACACTCCCTCTCTCTGCACACTCCCTCTCCCTCGCCACAAAGTCACTCTCCCTCTCTACACACTCACTCTCCCTCTCTTCACACTCACTCTCCCTCTCTCCACACTCACTCTCCCTCTCTTCACACTCACTCTCCCTCTCTCCACACTCAGTCAGCCTCTCTACACACTCCCTCTCCCTCTCTACACACTCAGTCACCCTCTCTACACACTCACTCTCCCTCTCTACACACTCACTCTCCCTCCCGACACACTCACTCTCAGTCTCTCTACACACTCACTCTCCCTCTCTACACACTCACTCTCTCTCTCTACACACTCAATCTCCCTCTCTACACACTCACTCTCCCTCTCTACACACTCACTCTCTCTCTCTACACACTCAATCTCCCTCTCTACACACTCACTCTCCTTCTCTACACACTCACTCTCCTTCTCTACACACTCACTCTCCCTCTCTCTACACACTGACCCTCACTCTCTACAGACTGACCCTCACTCTCTACACACTCCCTCTCTACACACTCCCTCTCTACACACTCCCTCTCTACACACTCCCTCTCTACACACTCCCTCTCTACACACTCCCTCTCTACACACTCCCTCTCGACACACTCCCTCATTACACACTCCCTCTCTACACACTCCCTCTCTACACACTCCCTCTCTACACACTCCCTCTCCACACACTCCCTCTCTACACACTCCCTCTCCCTCTCTACACACTCACTCTCCCTCTCTACACACTCCCTCTCCCTCTCTCTACACACCCCCTCTCTACACACTCACTCTCCCTCTCTCTACACACTAACTCTCACACTCTACACTCACTCTCACCCTCTACACACTCACTCTCACTCTCTACACACTCACTCTCACTCTCTACACACTCACTCTCACTCTCTACACACTCCCTCTCCCTCTCTATACACTCACTCTCCCTCTCTACACACTCACTCTCCCTCTCTACACACTCACTCTCCCTCTCTACACACTCACTCTCTACACACTCGCTCTCTCTCTACACACTCGCTCTCTCTCTACACACTCGCTCTCTCTCTACACACTCCCTCTCCCTCTCTACACACTCCCTCTCCCTCTCTACACACTCCCTCTCCCTCTCTCTACACACCCCCTCTCTACACACTCACTCTCCCTCTCTACACACTCACTCTCTACACACTCGCTCTCTCTCTACACACTCGCTCTCTCTCTACACACTCGCTCTCTCTCTACACACTCCCTCTCCCTCTCTACACACTCCCTCTCCCTCTCTACACACTCCCTCTCCCTCTCTACACACTCCCTCTCCCTCTCTCTACACACCCCCTCTCTACACACTCACTCTCCCTCTCTCTACACACTAACTCTCACACTCTACACTCACTCTCACCCTCTACACACTCACTCTCACTCTCTACACACTCACTCTCACTCTCTACACACTCACTCTCACTCTCTACACACTCCCTCTCCCTCTCTATACACTCACTCTCCCTCTCTACACACTCACTCTCCCTCTCTACACACTCACTCTCTACACACTCGCTCTCTCTCTACACACTCGCTCTCTCTCTACACACTCGCTCTCTCTCTACACACTCCCTCTCCCTCTCTACACACTCCCTCTCCCTCTCTACACACTCCCTCTCCCTCTCTCTACACACTCCCTCTCCCTCTCTCTACACACTCCCTCTCTCTACACACTCACTCTCTCTCTGCACACTCACTCTCTCTCTCTCTACACACTCACTCTCCCTCTCTACACACTCACTCTCTACACACTCCCTCTACCTCTGACACACTCCCTCTACCTCTCTACACACTCTCTCTCCCTCTCTACACACTCCCTCTCTCTGCACACTCCCTCTCCCTCGCCACAAAGTCACTCTCCCTCTCTACACACTCACTCTCCCTCGCTACACACTCACTCTCTCTACACACTCTCTCTCTCTCTCTACACACTCACTCTCCCTCTCTACACACTCCCTCTCCCTCTCTACACACACTCCTCTCCCTCCACACTCACTCTCCCTCTCCCTCCACACTCCCTCTCCCTTTCTCTACACACTCTCTCTCAACACACACACGCTCCCTCTCTACACACTCCCTCTCTACACACTCCCTCTCTACACACTCCCTCTCTACACACTCCCTCTCTACACACTCCCTCTACCTCTCGACACACTCCCTCTACCTCTCTACACACTCTCTCTCCCTCTCTACACACTCCCTCTCTCTGCACACTCCCTCTCCCTCGCCACAAAGTCACTCTCCCTCTCTACACACTCACTCTCCCTCTCTTCACACTCACTCTCCCTCTCTCCACACTCACTCTCCCTCTCTTCACACTCACTCTCCCTCTCTCCACACTCAGTCAGCCTCTCTACACACTCCCTCTCCCTCTCTACACACTCAGTCACCCTCTCTACACACTCACTCTCCCTCTCTACACACTCACTCTCCCTCCCGACACACTCACTCTCAGTCTCTCTACACACTCACTCTCCCTCTCTACACACTCACTCTCTCTCTCTACACACTCAATCTCCCTCTCTACACACTCACTCTCCCTCTCTACACACTCACTCTCTCTCTCTACACACTCAATCTCCCTCTCTACACACTCACTCTCCTTCTCTACACACTCACTCTCCTTCTCTACACACTCACTCTCCCTCTCTCTACACACTGACCCTCACTCTCTACAGACTGACCCTCACTCTCTACACACTAAACCTCCCTCTCTACACACTCCCTCTCTACACACTCCCTCTCTACACACTCCCTCTCTACACACTCCCTCTCGACACACTCCCTCATTACACACTCCCTCTCTACACACTCCCTCTCTACACACTCCCTCTCTACACACTCCCTCTCCACACACTCCCTCTCTACACACTCCCTCTCTACACACTCCCTCTCCCTCTCTACACACTCACTCTCCCTCTCTACACACTCCCTCTCCCTCTCTCTACACACCCCCTCTCTACACACTCACTCTCCCTCTCTCTACACACTAACTCTCACACTCTACACTCACTCTCACCCTCTACACACTCACTCTCACTCTCTACACACTCACTCTCACTCTCTACACACTCACTCTCACTCTCTACACACTCCCTCTCCCTCTCTATACACTCACTCTTCCTCTCTACACACTCACTCTCCCTCTCTACACACTCACTCTCCCTCTCTACACACTCACTCTCTACACACTCGCTCTCTCTCTACACACTCGCTCTCTCTCTACACACTCGCTCTCTCTCTACACACTCCCTCTCCCTCTCTACACACTCCCTCTCCCTCTCTACACACTCCCTCTCCCTCTCTCTACACACTCCCTCTCCCTCTCTCTACACACTCCCTCTCTCTACACACTCACTCTCTCTCTGCACACTCACTCTCCCTCTCTCTACACACTCACTCTCCCTCTCTACACACTCCCTCTCTACACACTCCCTCTACCTCTGACACACTCCCTCTACCTCTCTACACACTCTCTCTCCCTCTCTACACACTCCCTCTCTCTGCACACTCCCTCTCCCTCGCCACAAAGTCACTCTCCCTCTCTACACACTCACTCTCCCTCGCTACACACTCACTCTCTCTACACACTCACTCTCTCTCTCTACACACTCACTCTCCCTCTCTACACACTCCCTCTCCCTCTCTACACACACTCCTCTCCCTCCACACTCCCTCTCCCTCTCCCTCCACACTCCCTCTCCCTTTCTCTACACACTCCCTCTCTACACACTCCCTCTCCCTCTCTCTACACACTCCCTCTCCCTCTCTCTACACACTCCCTCTACCTCTCGACACACTCCCTCTACCTCTCGACACACTCCCTCTACCTCTCTACACAGTCTCTCTCCCTCTATACACACTCCCTCTCCCTCTCTCTGCACACTCCCTCTCCCTTGCCACACACTCACTCTCCCTCTCTACACACTCACTCTCCCTCTCTACACACTCCCTCTCTACACACTGCCTCTCTCTGCACACACACTCTCCCTCTCTACACACTCTCTCCCTCTCTCTACACACTCACTCTCCCTCTCTCTACACACTCACTCTCCCTCTCTACACACTCACTCTCCCTTTCTCTACACACTCACTCTCCCTTTCTCTACACACTCTCTCTCCCTCTCTCTACACACTCCCTATCTACACACTCACTCTCCACACACTCTCTCTCCCTCTCTCAACACACACACACTCCCTCTCTACACACTCCCTCTCTACACACTCCCTTTCTACACTCTCCCTCTCTCTGCACACTCACTGTCACTCTACACACACTCACTCTCCCTCTCTACACACTCACTCTCTTTTTCTCTACACCCTCACTCTCCACACCCTCACTCTCCATCTCTACACCCTCTCTCTCCCTCGCTACACACTCACTCTCCCTCACTACACACTCACTCTCCCTCGCTACACACTCACTCTCTCTACACACTCACTCTCTCTCTCTACACACTCACTCTCCCTCTCTCTACACACACACTCTGCCTCGCTACACACTCACTCCCCCTCTCTACACATTCATTCTCCCTCTCTACACACTCCCTCTCTCTGCACACTCACTCTCCCTCTCTACACACTCACTCTCCCTCTCTCTACACACCCACTCTCCCTCTCTACACAATCCCTCTCCCTCTCTCTACACACTCCCTCTCTACACACTCACTCTCCCTCTCTCTACACACTCACTCTCACTCTACACGCACACTCTCTACACACTCCCTCTCCCTCTCTACACACTCCCTCTCACTCTCTACACTCAATCTCACTCTCTCTACACACTCACTCTCCCTTTCTCTACACATTCACTCTCCCTCTCTCTACACACTCACTCTCCCTCTCTCCACACTCAATCTCCCTCGCTACACACTCAATCTCCCTCGCTACACACTCCCTCTCCCTCTCTCCACACACTCCATCTCCACACACTCCCTCTCCCTGTCTATGCACATTCACTCTCCCTCTCTACGCATTCACTCTCCCTCTCTACACACTCCCTCTCCCTCTCTCTGCACACTCCCTCCCTATACACACTCACTCTCCCTCTCTACACACTCAATCTCACACTCTCTACAGACTCCCTCTTCCTCTCTCTACACACTAATTCTCCCTCTCCCTACACACTCGCTCTCCCACTCTAAACACTCCCTCTCCCTCTCTCTGCACACACCCTCTACACACACTTACTCGCTCTCTCTACACGCTCACTCTCCCTCTCTCTACACACTCACTCTCCCTCTCTCTACACACTTCCTCTCCCTCTCTCTACACACTCCCCCTCCCTCTCTCTACACACTCCCTCTCCCTACACACTCTCTCTCCCTCTCTCAACACACACACACTCCCTCTCTACACACTCCCTCTCTACACACTCCCTTTCTACACACTCCCTCTCTACACACTCCCTCTCCCTCTCTCTACACACTCCCTCTCCCTCGCTACACACTCACTCTCAATCTCTCTACTCACTCCCTCTCCCTCTCAACACACGCATTCTCACACTCTACACACTCACTCTGCATCTCTACACACTCACTCTTCCTCTCTACACACTCACTCACACTCCCTCTCTACACACTCCCTCTCCACACACTCCCTCTCCCTCTCTCTACACACTCTCTCTCCCTCTCTACACACTCCCTCTCCCTCTCTCTGCACACTCCCTCTCCCTCGCCACACACTCACTCTCCCTCTCTACACACTCCCTCTCCCTCTCTCTGCACACTCCCTCTCCCTCGCCACACACTCACTCTCCCTCTCTGCACACTCACTCTCCCTCTCTCTACACCCTCACTCTCCCTTTCTCTACACACACATTCTCTACACACTCCCTATCCCTCTCTACACACTCCCTCTCTACACACTCCCTCTCTACACACTCCCTCTCCCTCTCTCTACACACTCCCTCTCCCTCTCTCTACACACTCCCTCTACCTCTCGACACACTCCCTCTACCTCTCGACACACTCCCTCTACCTCTCTACACAGTCTCTCTCCCTCTATACACGCTCCCTCTCTCTGCACACTCCCTCTCCCTTGCCACACACTCACTCTCCCTCTCTACACACTCACTCTCCCTCTCTACACACTCCCTCTCTACACACTCCCTCTCTCTGCACACACACTCTCCCTCTCTACACACTCTCTCCCTCTCTCTACACACTCACTCTCCCTCTCTCTACACACTCACTCTCCCTCTCTACACACTCACTCTCCCTTTCTCTACACACTCACTCTCCCTTTCTCTACACACTCTCTCTCCCTCTCTCTACACACTCCCTATCTACACACTCACTCTCCCTCTCTCTGCACACTCACTGTCACTCTACACACACTCACTCTCCCTCTCTACACACTCACTCTCTTTTTCTCTACACCCTCACTCTCCACACCCTCACTCTCCATCTCTACACCCTCTCTCTCCCTCGCTACACACTCACTCTCCCTCACTACACACTCACTCTCCCTCGCTACACACTCACTCTCTCTACACACTCACTCTCTCTCTCTACACACTCACTCTCCCTCTCTCTACACACACACTCTGCCTCGCTACACACTCACTCCCCCTCTCTACACATTCATTCTCCCTCTCTACACACTCCCTCTCTCTGCACACTCACTCTCCCTCTCTACACACTCACTCTCCCTCTCTCTACACACCCACTCTCCCTCTCTACACAATCCCTCTCCCTCTCTCTACACACTCCCTCTCTACACACTCACTCTCCCTCTCTCTACACACTCACTCTCACTCTACACGCACACTCTCTACACACTCCCTCTCCCTCTCTACACACTCCCTCTCACTCTCTACACTCAATCTCACTCTCTCTACACACTCACTCTCCCTTTCTCTACACATTCACTCTCCCTCTCTCTACACACTCACTCTCCCTCTCTCCACACTCAATCTCCCTCGCTACACACTCAATCTCCCTCGCTACACACTCCCTCTCCCTCTCTCCACACACTCCATCTCCATACACTCCCTCTCCCTGTCTATGCACATTCACTCTCCCTCTCTACGCATTCACTCTCCCTCTCTACACACTCCCTCTCCCTCTCTCTGCACACTCCCTCCCTATACACACTCACTCTCCCTCTCTACACACTCAATCTCACACTCTCTACAGACTCCCTCTTCCTCTCTCTACACACTAATTCTCCCTCTCCCTACACACTCGCTCTCCCACTCTAAACACTCCCTCTCCCTCTCTCTGCACACACCCTCTACACACACTTACTCGCTCTCTCTACACGCTCACTCTCCCTCTCTCTACACACTCACTCTCCCTCTCTCTACACACTTCCTCTCCCTCTCTCTACACACTCCCCCTCCCTCTCTCTACACACTCCCTCTCCCTACACACTCTCTCTCCCTCTCTCAACACACACACACTCCCTCTCTACACACTCCCTCTCTACACACTCCCTTTCTACACACTCCCTCTCTACACACTCCCTCTCCCTCTCTCTACACACTCCCTCTCCCTCGCTACACACTCACTCTCAATCTCTCTACTCACTCCCTCTCCCTCTCAACACACGCATTCTCACACTCTACACACTCACTCTGCATCTCTACACACTCACTCTTCCTCTCTACACACTCACTCACACTCCCTCTCTACACACTCCCTCGCTACACACTCCCTCGCTACACACTCCCTCGCTACACACTCCCTCTCCACACACTCCCTCTCCCTCTCTCTACACACTCTCTCTCCCTCTCTACACACTCCCTCTCCCTCTCTCTGCACACTCCCTCTCCCTCGCCACACACTCACTCTCCCTCTCTACACACTCCCTCTCCCTCTCTCTACACACTCACTCTCCCTCTCTACACACTCACTCTCCCTTTCTCTACACACTCCCTCTCTGCACACTCACTCTCCCTCTCTCTACACCCTCACTCTCCCTTTCTCTACACACACATTCTCTACACACTCCCTATCCCTCTCTACACACTCCCTCTCTACACACTCCCTCTCTACACACTCCCTTTCTACACACTCCCTCTCTACACACTCCCTCTCCCTCTCTCTACACACTCCCTCTCCCTCGCTACACACTCACTCTCAATCTCTCTACTCACTCCCTCTCCCTCTCAACACACGCATTCTCACACTCTACACACTCACTCTGCATCTCTACACACTCCCTCTCTACACACTCCCTCTCTACACACTCCCTCGCTACACACTCCCTCGCTACACACTCCCTCGCTACACACTCCCTCTCCCTCTCTCTACACACTCACTCTCCCTCTCTACACACTCACTCTCCCTTTCTCTACACACTCCCTCTCTGCACACTCACTCTCCCTCTCTCTACACCCTCACTCTCCCTTTCTCTACACACACATTCTCTACACACTCCCTATCCCTCTCTACACACTCCCTCTCTACACACTCCCTCTCTACACACTCCCTCTCCCTCTCTCTACACACTCCCTCTCCCTCTCTCTACACACTCCCTCTACCTCTCGACACACTCCCTCTACCTCTCGACACACTCCCTCTACCTCTCTACACAGTCTCTCTCCCTCTATACACACTCCCTCTCCCTCTCTCTGCACACTCCCTCTCCCTTGCCACACACTCACTCTCCCTCTCTACACACTCACTCTCCCTCTCTACACACTCCCTCTCTACACACTCCCTCTCTCTGCACACACACTCTCCCTCTCTACACACTCTCTCCCTCTCTCTACACACTCACTCTCCCTCTCTCTACACACTCACTCTCCCTCTCTACACACTCACTCTCCCTTTCTCTACACACTCACTCTCCCTTTCTCTACACACTCTCTCTCCCTCTCTCTACACACTCCCTATCTACACACTCACTCTCCCTCTCTCTGCACACACTCACTGTCACTCTACACACACTCACTCTCCCTCTCTACACACTCACTCTCTTTTTCTCTACACCCTCACTCTCCACACCCTCACTCTCCCTCTCTACACCCTCTCTCTCCCTCGCTACACACTCACTCTCCCTCACTACACACACACTCTCCCTCGCTACACACTCACTCTCTCTACACACTCACTCTCTCTCTCTACACACTCACTCTCCCTCTCTACACACTCACTCGCCCTCTCGACACACTCACCCTCTCTCTACACACTCCCTCTCCCTCTCTCTACACACCCCCTCTCCCTCTCTCTACACACTCCCTCTCCCTACACACTCTCTCTCCCTCTCTCAACACACACACACTCCCTCTCTACACACTCCCTCTCTACACACTCCCTTTCTACACACTCCCTCTCTACAAACTCCCTCTCCCTCTCTCTACACACTCCCTCTCCCTCGCTACACACTCACTCTCAATCTCTCTACTCACTCCCTCTCCCTCTCAACACACGCATTCTCACACTCTACACACTCACTCTGCATCTCTACACACTCACACTCCCTCTCTACACACTCCCTCTCTACACACTCCCTCTCTACACACTCCCTCGCTACACACTCCCTCGCTACACACTCCCTCGCTACACACTCCCTCTCCCTCTCTCTACACACTCTCTCTCCCTCTCTACACACTCCCTCTCCCTCTCTCTGCACACTCCCTCTCCCTCGCCACACACTCACTCTCCCTCTCTCCACACTCACTCTCCCTCTCTCTACACACTCACTCTCCCTCTCTACACACTCCCTCTCCCTCTCTCTGCACACTCACTCTCCCTTTCTCTACACACACATTCTCTACACAATCCCTATCCCTCTCTACACACTCACTCTCCCTCTCTACACTCAATTACCCTCTCTCTACACACTCACTCTCCCTTTCTCGACACATTCACTCTCCCTCTCTCTCCACACTCACTCTCCCTCTCTCCACACTCAGTCTCCCTCTCTACACACTCAATCTCCCTCGCTACACACTCCCTCTCCCTCTCTCCACACACTACCTCTCCACACACTCCCTCTCCCTGTCTATGCACATTCACTCTCCCTCTCTACGCATTCACTCTCCCTCTCTACACACTCCCTCTCCCTCTCTCTGCACACACCCTCTCCACACACTCACTCGCTCTCTCAACACACTCACTCTCCCTCTCTCTACACACTCTCTCTCCCTCTCTCTAAACACTCACTATCCCTCTATTCACACTCACTCTATTCACACTCACTCTCCCTCTATACACACTCCCTCTCCCTCTCTCCACACACTCGCTCTCCCTCTCTCTACACCCTCACACTCCCTCTCTACACACTCCCTCTCCCTTTCTCTACACACTCCCTCTCTACACACTCACTCTCCCGGTCTACACGCTCCCTCTCCACACACTCCCTCTCCCTCCACACTCACTCTCCCTCTCTACACACTCACTCTCCCTTTCTCTACACACTCACTCTCCCTTTCTCTACACACTCTCTCTCCCTCTCTCTACACACTCCCTCTCTACACACTCACTCTCCCTCTCTCTGCACACTCACTGTCACTCTACACACACTCACTCTCCCTCTCTACACACTCACTCTCCCTTTCTCTACACCCTCACTCTCCACACCCTCACTCTCCCTCTCTACACCCTCACTCTCCCTCGCTACACACTCACTCTCCCTCGCTACACACTCACTCTCCCTCGCTACACACTCACTCTCTCTACACACTCACTCTCTCTCTCTACACACTTACTCTCCCTCTCTACACACTCACTCGCCCTCTCGACACACTCACCCTCTCTCTACACACTCCCTCTCCCTCTCCCTACACACTCTCTCTCCCTCTCTCAACACACACACACTCCCTCTCTACACACTCCCTCTCTACACACTCCCTTTCTACACACTCCCTCTATACACACTCCCTCTCTACACACTCCCTCTCCCTCTCTCTACACACTCCCTCTCCCTCGCTACACACTCACTCTCAATCTCTCTACTCACTCCCTCTCCCTCTCAACACACGCATTCTCTCACTCTGCATCTCTACACACTCACTCTTCCTCTCTACACTCTCACTCACACTCCCTCTCTACACACTCCCTCTCTACACACTCCCTCTCTTCACACTCCCTCTCTACACACTCCCTCTCTACACACGTCCTCGCTACACACTCCCTCACTGCACACTCCCTCGCTACACACTCCCTCTCCACACTCTCCCTCTCTCTACACACTCACTCTCCCTCTCTCTACACACTCACTCTCCCTCTCTACACACTCACTCTGCCTCTCTCTGCACACTCACTGTCACTCTACACACACTCACTCTCCCTCTCTACACACTCACTCTCTTTTTCTCTACACCCTCACTCTCCACACCCTCACTCTCCCTCTCTACACCCTCTCTCTCTCTCTCGCTACACACTCACTCTCCCTCGCTACACACTCACTCTCCCTCGCTACACACTCACTCTCTCTACACACTCACTCTCTCTCTCTCTACACACTTACTCTCCCTCTCTACACACTCACTCGCCCTCTTGACACACTCACCCTCTCTCTACACACTCCCTCTCCCTCTCTCTACACACTCCCTCTCCCTCTCTCTACACACTCCCTCTCCCTACACACTCTCTCCCTCTCTCAACACACACACACTCCCTCTCTACACACTCCCTCTCTACACACTCCCTTTCTACACACTCCCTCTATACACACTCCCTCTCCCTCTCTCTACACACTCCCTCTCCCTCGCTACACACTCACTCTCAATCTCTCTACTCACTCCCTCTCCCTCTCAACACACGCATTCTCACACTCTACACACTCACTCTGCATCTCTACACACTCCCTCTCTACACACTCCCTCTCTACACACTCCCTCGCTACACACTCCCTCGCTACACACTCCCTCTCCCTCTCTCTACACACTCTCTCTCCCTCTCTACACACTCCCTCTCCCTCTCTCTGCACACTCCCTCTCCCTCGCCACACACTCACTCTCCCTCTCTACACACTCACTCTCCCTCTCTCTACACACTCACTCTCCCTCTCTACACACTCACTCTCCCTTTCTCTCCACACTCCCTCTCTACATACTCACTCTCCCTCTCTCTACATACTCACTCTCCCTTTCTCTACACACACATTCTCTACACACTCCTTATCCCTCTCTACACACTCACTCTCCCTCTCTACACTCAATCACCCTCTCTCTACACACTCACTCTCCCTTTCTCGACACATTCACTCTCCCTCTCTCTACACACTCACTCTCCCTCTCTCCACACTCAGTCTCCCTCTCTACACACTCAATCTCCCTCGCTACACACTCCCTCTCCCTATCTCCACACACTACCTCTCCACACACTCCCTCTCCCTGTCTATGCACATTCACTCTCCCTCTCTACGCATTCACTCTCCCTCTCGACACACTCCCTCTCCCTCTCTCTGCACACTCTCTCTCCCTCTTTCTAAACACTCACTATCCCTCTATTCACACTCACTCTATTCACATTCACTCTCCCTCTATACACACTCCCTCTCCCTCTCTCCACACACTCCCTCTCCCTCTCTCTACACCCTCACACTCCCTCTCTACACACTCCCTCTCCCTTTCTCTACACACTCCCTCTCTACACACTCACTCTCCCGGTCTACACGCTCCCTCTCCACGCACTCCCTCTCCCTCCACACTCACTCTCCCTCTCTATACACTCACTCTTCATACACACTCCCTCCTCATCTCTCTACACACTCACTCTACAGACTCTCCCGCTCTATACACTCAATCTCCCTCTCTCTACACACTCCCTCTCCCGCTCTCTACACACTCCCTGTCTACACACTCCCTCTCCCTCGCTACACACTCACTGTCCCTCTCCACACACGCATTCTCACACTCTACACACTCACACTGCCTCTCTACACACTCACTCTGCCTCTCTACACACTCACTCTTCCTCTCAACACACTCACTCACACTCCCTCTCTACACACTCCCTCTCTACACACTCCCTCTCTACACACTCCCTCTCTACACACTCACTCTCTACACACTCCCTCTCTACACACTCCCTTGCTACACACTCCCTCGCTACACACTCCCTCGCTACACACTCCCTCTCCCTCTCTCTACACACTCCCACTACCTCTCGACACACTCCCTCTACCTCTCTACACACTCTCTCTCCCTCTCTACACACTACCTCTCCCTCTCTCTGCACACTCCCTCTCCCTCGCCACACACTCACTCTCCCTCTCTACACACTCACTCTCCCTCTCTACACACTCGCTCTCTCTGCACACTCACTCTCCCTCTCCACACACTCACTCTCCCTCTCTCTACACACTCACTCTCCCTCTCTACACACCCACTCTCCCTTTCTCTACACACTCACTCTCCCTCTCTACACACTCACTCATCCCTCTCTCTACACACTCCCTCTCTACACACTCACTCTCCCTCTCTCTACACACTCACTCTCACTTTACACACACATTCTCTACACACTCCCTCTCCCTCTCTACACACACTCTCCCTCTCTACACTCAATCTCCCTCTCTCCACACTCAATCTCCCTCTCTACACACTCAATCTCCCTCTCTACACACTCAATCTCCCTCTCTACACACTCAATCTCCCTCGCTACACACAATCTCCCTCGCTACACACACCCTCTCCCTCTCTCCACACACTCCCTCTCCACACACTCCCTCCCCCTGTCTATGCACATTCACTCTCCCACTCTACGCATTCACTCTCCCTCTCTACACACTCCCTCTCCCTCAATCTACACACTCCCTCTGCCGCTCTGTACACACTCACTCTCCCCCTCCCTACACACTCCCTCTCCACACACTCCCTCTCTACACACTCCCTCTCTACACACTCCCTCTCCCTCTCTCTGCACACTCCTAACCCTCTACACACTCACTCTCCCTCTCTCCACACTCCCTCTCCCTCTCTCTGCACACACCCTCTCCACACACTCACTCGCTCTCTCTACACACTCCCTCTCCCTCTCTCTAAACACTCACTATCCCTCTATACACACTCACTCTCCCTCTCTACACACTCCTTCTCCCTCTCTACACACTCACTCTCCCTCACTACACACTCACTCTCACTCTCTACACACTCACTCTCACTCTCTACACACTCACTCTCACTCTCTACACACTCACTCTCAATCTCAACACACTCACTCTCACTTTCTACACACTCACTCTCACTCTCTACCAACTCTCCGTCTCTACACACTCACTCTCTTTCTACACACTCACTCTCACTCTCTACACCCTCACTCTGCCTCTCTACACACTCTATCTCCCTTTCTCTACCCACTCCCTCTCTACACACTCACTCTTCCTGTCTACACGCTCCCTCACCACACACTCCCTCTCCCTCTCTCTACACACTCACTCTCCCTATCGACACACTCCCTCTCCCGCTCTCTACACACTCACTCTCCCCCTCTCTACACACTCCCTCTCCACAAACTCGCTCTACACACTCCCTCTCCCTCTCTCTGCACACTCCCTCCCTCTACACACTCACTCTCCCTCTCTCCACACTCCCGCTCCCTCTCTCTGCACACACCCTCTCCACACACTCACTCGCTCTCTCTACACACTCACTCTCCCTCACTCTACACACTCCCTCTCCCTCTCTCTAAACACTCACTATCCCTCTATACACACTCACTCTCCCTCTCTACACACTCCCTCTCCCTCTCTCAACACACTCCCTCTCCCTCACTCTACACCCTCACTCTCCCTCTCTACACAGTCCCTCTCCCTTTCTCTACACACTCCCTCTCTACACACTCACTCTCCGTGTCTACACACTCCCTCTCCACACACTCCCTCTCCCTCTCTCTACACACTCACTCTCCCTCTCTATACACTCACTCTTCATACACACTCCCTCCTCATCTCTCTACACACTCACTCACTCTACACACTCTCCCGCTCTACACACTCAATCTCCCTCTCTCTACACACTCAATATCCCCCTCTCTACACACGCTCCCTCTCTACACACACCCTCTCTACACACACCCTCTCCCTCTCTCTACACACTCACTCTCCCTCGCTACACACTCATGCTCTCTCTACAAACTCACTCTGCCTCTCTACACTCTCACTCCCTCGCTACACACTCCCTCGCTACACACTCCCTCGCTACACACTCCCTCGCTACACACTCCCTCGGTACACACACCCTCGCTACACACTCCCTCGCTACACACTCCCTCGCTACACACTCCCTCGCTACACACTCCCTGGCTACACACTCCCTCTCTACACACTTACTCTCTACACACTCCCTCTCTACACACTCCCTCTCTACACACTCCCTCTCTACACACTCCCTCTCTACACACTCCCTCTCCCTCTCTCTACACACTCCCTCTCCCTATCGACACACTCCCTCTACCTCGCTACAAACTCTCTCTCCCTCTCTACACACTCCCTCTCCCTCTCTCTGCACACTCCCTCTCCCTCGCCACACACTCACTCTCCCTCTCTACACACTCACTCTCCCTCTCTACACACTCCCTCTCTCTGCACACTCACTCTCCCTCTCTACACACTCACTCTCCCTCTCTCTACACACTCCCTCTCCCTCTCTCTACACACTCCCTCTCTACACACTCACTCTCCCTCTCTCTACACACTCACTCTCCCTTTCTCTAAACATTCACTCTCCGTCTCTCTACACACTCACTCTCCCTCTCTACACACTCAATCTCCCTCGCTACACACTCAATCTTCCTCGCTACACACTCCCTCTCCCTCTCTCCACACACTCCCTCTCCACACACTCCCTCTCCCTGTCTATGCACATTCACTCTCCCACTCTACGCATTCACTCTCCCTCTCTACACACTCCCTCTCCCTCTCTCTGCACACTCCCTCCCCTACACACTCACTCTCCCTCTCTCCACACTCCCTCTCCCTCTCTCTGCACACACCCTCTCCACACACTCACTCGCTCTCTCTACACACTCACTCTCCTTCTCTCTACACACTCCCTCTCCACACCATCCCTCTCCACTACTCCCTCTCCACACACTCCCTCTCCACACACTCCCTCTCCACACACTCCCTCTCCACACACTCCCTCTCTACACACTCCCTTGCTACACATACCCTCTCTACACACACCCTCTCTACACACACCCTCTCCCTCTCTCTACACACTCACTCTCCCTCTCTACACACTCCCTCACACTCTCTCTACACACTCACTCTCACTCTCTCTACACACTCACTCTCCCTCTCCCTACACACTCACTCTCACTCTCTCTACACACTCCCTCTCCCTCTCTCTACACACTCCCTCTCTACACACTCACTCTCGCTCTCTCTACACACTCACTCTCCCTCTCTTTACACACTCCCTCTCCCTCTCTGTACACACTCATTCACCCTCTCTACACACTCATTCTCCCTCTCTCTACACACTCACTCTCCCTCTCTACACACTCACTCTCCCTCTCTACATACTCACTCTCCCTCTCTCTACACACTCATTCACCCTCTCTACACACTCACTCTCCCTCTCCCTACACACTCACTCTCACTCTCTCTACACACTCCCTCTCCCTCTCTCTACACACTCCCTCTCTACACACTCACTCTCGCTCTCTCTACACACTCACTCTCCCTCTCTTTACACACTCCCTCTCCCTCTCTCTACACACTCATTCACCCTCTCTACACACTCATTCTCCCTCTCTCTACACACTCATTCTCCCTCTCTCTACACACTCATTCACCCTCTCTACACACTCACTCTCGCTCTCTCTACATACTCACTCTCACTCTCTACACACTCACTCTCACTCTCTACACATTCACTCTCACTCTCTACACACTCACTCTCACTCTCTACACACACTACCTCTCTACACACACTCTCACTCTGTACACACTCACTCTCACTCTCTACACCCTCACTCTCCCTCTCTACACACTCCCTCTCCCTTTCTCTACACACTCCCTCTCTACACACTCACTCTCCCTGTCTACATTCAGGAAGGGTATGGGTGACCAGGCAGAGCAACAGAGCTGGGCAGGTAGTGCAGGAATCTCCTGTGGCCATTCCCCAGCAAAACAGACATACCGCTTTGGATACTGTTGAGGGGAATGATCTCTCAGGGCGATCCACAGCCAAATTCGTTGCACCACAGTTGGTTCTGCTGCAGAGGGGAGGAGTAAAAAGTGTGGGAATGCAATTGTTATTGGGGATTCAATTGTAAGGGGAATAAATTGGTGTTTCTGTGGCCACAAACAAGACTCCAGGATGGCACGTTGCTTCACTATTGCTAGGGTCAAGGAGTTCTCTGAGCAGTTATAATAATAATAATCTTTATTGTCACAAGTAGGCTTATATTAACACTGCAATGAAGTTACTGTGAAAAGCCCCTCGTCGCCACATTCCGGCGCCTGTTCGGGTTCACAGAGGGAGAATTCAGAATGCCCAATTCACCTAACAGCGCGTCTTTCGGGACTTGCGGGAGGAAACCGGAGCTCCCGGAGGAAACCCACGCAGACACGGGGAGAATGTGCAGACTCTGCACAGACAGTGACCCAAGCCGGGAATCGAACCTGGGACCCTGGAGCTGTGAAGCAACAGCGCTAACCACTGTGCTACCGTGCCGCCCACGACATTCTGGAGGGGAGGGTGAATAGCCAGTTGTCGTGGTACATATCGGTACCAATGACATGGGTAAAAAAAGGGATGAGGTCCTAAAGGCAGAATACAGGGAGCTGGAAGGAAGTTAAGAAATCCGACCTCGAAGGTAGTGATCTCAGGATTACTACCAGTGCCACGCGCTAGTCAAAAAGGATATATCAGATTAGACACCAAAAGATGGTGTGAGGGGGTGGGTTTCAGATGCCTGGGGCGTTGTGGCCGGTTCCGGGGGAGCTGGGACCTGTACGAGTTGGGCAGGACCGGGTCTGATGTCCACTGGAGGGTGGGGGGGGGGGGTGAGGGGGTGAACTTGTTGTCACAGTTGGGGAAGGTTTAAAACAAGAGGGCAGGGGGATGGAAATCTATGTGAGGATTCAGAGCAGGGGGAACCAAGAACAAGAGAAAAAGACAGCAAGGAGAATAAGAAAAGTGACAGGCAGAGAAATCAAGGGCTTGTATCAGATAATGACATTGTAAAAAAATAGTAGGAACCAGTAAAGGAATATTAAGAGGACTGGCCTTAAGGTTTTGCACCTGAACACATTCAAAATACAATGGATGAATTAGTTGCGCAGATAAATGTAAAGAGATACAATATAGTTGGGATTACGGAAACAAGGCTCCAAGGTGACCAAGGATGAGAACTAAACATTGAGAGCTATTCTGTTTTTAGGAAGAACAGACAGAAAAGAAAAGATGGTGAGTTGCATTGTTGATTTAAGAAAGTATTGATACAATATTGAGGAAAGATGTTAGCACGACTTGGAATCTATATGGGTTGAGTTAAGAAACACCACGGTGCAAAAGCATTTGTAGGGGTGGTGTACAGGCCACCAAACTGCAGTGGTAATGTTGAGAATAGCATTAGACAGGAAATCAGAGATGCTTGCGGTAAAGGAACATCTGTGATTATGGGGGACTTTACTTTGCATATGGATTGGGTGACTCAAATTAGTCACAGTCCAATAAATAGAGGAGGAATTCCTGGAGTGTATACAGGATGTTTTTCTGGACCAATACACTGAAAAACCAACAAGGGAACTGGCCAACCTGGATTGGGTGTTGTCAATGAGAAAGGATTAGTTGGCAACCTAGTTGTGAGAGAACCTTTGGGGATGAGTGACCATAATATGGTAGAAATATTGATCAAGGTAAATACCGAGGTAGTTGATTCTGAGACCAGGGTCCTGAACCTCAGTAAAGGTAACTATGATGGTATGAAGCAAGAGTTGGCAATGATGGACTGGGAAACATTATTGAAAGGAAGGACAGCAGACAGCCAATGGCAAACATTCGAGGAACGAATAGGTGAACTCCAAAAGTTGTTTATTCCTGTTTGACACAAGAGTAGAAAGGGAATTGTGGCCAAACCACGGTTTACAAGGGAAATTAGAGATAGCATTAGATTCAAAGAAGAGACATAAAGTTGGCAAGAAAAAGCAATAGACTTGAGGATTGGGAGCAGTTTAAAATTCAGCAAAGGCAGACCAAGATATTGATTAAGAAGGGGCAAATACAATCTGAATGTAAGCTAGCGGAGAAGATAAAAACTTACTGTAAAAGTTTCTATAGGTATGTAAAGAGAAAAACATTTGTAGGCCCGTTACAGTCAGAAACGGGGGAATTCATAACAGGGTACTACAAAATGGCTGAGGAACTAAATTTGTACATTGCTTCTTTCTTCACAGTGGAAGACATGAATAATGTAGTGGACATTCTCAGAAACACAAGTTTCAGTGAGGAGCTGCAGGAAATCAATATTAGTGGGGAAATATTTTGGTGAAATTAATGGAATTGAAGGTGGATACATCTCCAGGGCCAGATAATCTTCAACCCAGAGTACTTAAGGAAGTGGCCCTAGAAATAGTAGGTCATTTGCCAAAATTGGTGAATCATTTGATCATCATGAATTGGTGGTCATTTTCCAAAATTCTTTGGATTCTGGAATTGTTCCTACATATTGGAGGGTAGCTAATATAACCCCGCTATTATATAGGGAGGTAGAGAGAAAACAGGGACCTAAAGACCAGTGAGCCTAACCTTGGTAGTAGGGAAGTTGCTAGAATCCATTATCAAGGATTTCATAGCCCAGCATTTGGAATGCAGTGGTATAATCAGACAAAGTCAGCATGGATTTATGAAAGGAAAATTATGCTTGACAAATCTACTAGAATTCTTTGAAGAATTATTTGACCAGGGAGACACAGTAGATGTGGTTTATTTAGACTTTCAGAAGGTTTTCAACAAGGTCTCATATAGCATATTACTATATAAAGTTAAAGCGCATAGGATTGCAGGTAGTGTCTTGAGATGGATAGAAAGCTGGTTAGCAGACAGGAAGCAAAAAGTTGGAATAAATGGGTCTTTTTCTGATTGACAGACAGTGACTAGTGGGGTACCGCAGGGATCTGTGCTCGGACCCCAACTGTTCACATTATATATTAATTATTTGGACAACGGAACTAAATGTACTATTACCAAATTTGCAGGTGATACAAAGTTGGGTTGGAGGGTGAGCTGTGAGGAGGCTGCAGAGATACTTCAGTGGGATTTTGGCAGGTTGAGTGACTGGGCAAATGCATGGCAGATGCAGTATAATGGGAATAAATGTGAGGCCATCTGTTTTGGTAGCAAAAATAGGAAGGCAGATTATTATTTGAATGGGTGTAAGTTGAGAGAAGTGGATACTCAGTGAGACCTTGGAGTCTTTGTGCATCAGTCGCTGAAAGTAAGCACGCAGGTACAGCAGGCAGTAAAGAAGGCAAATGCTAGATTGGCCTTCATAGCAAGATATGAATAGGGATGTTTTACTCCAATTGTAAAGGGCATTGGTGAGGCCACATTTGGATTATTGTGTGCAGTTTAGGTGTCCTTTTCTGAGGAAGGATGTCCTTGCTATGGGGGGAGTTCAGCGAAGGTTTACCAGACTGATTCCTGGGATGGCGGGACTGTCATATGAGGAGAGACTAACTCACTTAGGATTATATTCATTGGAGTTTAGAAAAGTGAGAGGGGATCCCATAGAAACTTATAAAATTCTAACAGGATTAGACAGGGTAGATTCAGAAAGAATGTTCCCGATGGTGGGGGAGTCCAGAACTAGGGGTGATTTTAGGACTGAGGTTAGGAGCAATTTCTTCACCCAGAGAATGGTGAATGTGTGGAATTCGCTACCACAGAAAGTAGCTGAGACCAAAATGTTGTGTAATTTCAAGAAGGAATTAGATTTAGCTCTTGGGGCTAAAGGGATCAAGGGATATGGGGGGAAGGTGTGATCAGGGTTGATCATAGTAATTGCTTTTACTTTCGATGTCTGTTTACTCTCTTGCGCCACACTCTCTCTCTCTCGCACTGCACCTTTGAGAATGGGCCCTAGAGGTGATGGGGTGGCTGAGGGCAGAGCGGTCTGCACTGTGAAGGTTGGTGTACGCCGCAGAGGGCAGGATCCACTAGGCCCCACCCAGGCACATTGCGAGCAGGTGATGGGTGTGAGCGAGCACTCAGCAGGCCTGAGTCCTCCAGCCCCTGCTTAACCGCCACCTCCTCGTCTTCCTCCCTGGAGAGGCTGCATGTTCCTCATTCCCCACCTCCAGCACGTCGCCCTGCCGCTGTGCCAGGTTGTGGAGGGCACAGAAGACCATCACAAAGTGAGCGACCCTCCGGGTGTGTACTGCAGAGCACCATCGGAGTGGCCAAGGCATTGGAAGCGCATTTTGAGCTGGTCCGATGCACCAATCGCTGGCAGCGCGGGTGACCACATGGGCCTCGTTATACCGGGTCTCCGCTTCGGTCTCCGGCCTCCGTACTGGCATCATTAGCCAGGTCCTAAGCGGATACCCCTTATCCCGCAAGAGCCAACCGGCCATCCTGGCGTGGTCGTCAAAGAGGCCGGGGATGTTCGACTGCCCCAGGATGTAGCTGTCGTGCACATTCCCTGGGAAGCATGCACACACGTGCATGATCTGCATGGGTGGTCACACATGAGCTGTATGTTCAGGGAGTGGAACTCCTTCCTGTTATCGTAAGGCACTCCCAGCTGGCCTGGTGTGTGCAAGGCAACCTGCGTGCAGTCTATCAGCCCCTGGACCTGGGGCATCCCTGCGATGGTGGAGAATCAAGTCGCCTGGGCATCTTGCTAGGCTTGGTCCATGTCAAAGTTGATGTAGTTTTCCGCCCGGGCAAACAGGGCATCTGTGATCTGTCGGATGCACCGGTGGGCTGTGGCCTGCGAGATTCCACACAGGTCCCCGCTGGAATCCCGCAATGATCCCTACGTTGTTATCGCCCGAAAAAGCCCCAAACCTCTCCAGTAAGCCCATGATTCTGCCCATGCTTTCTAACGGGTCTATCACGAGCAGCAATGGGTCATTGGCACACAGCGACACCCAGTTTCTCCCTGCCTCCCCTCTCAATCCCCCACCACTCAGCTGAGGCCCCAAGGGGTCAATTGCCAACGCGACCAATAACAGGGACAGTGGACACCCCTGCCTCATTCCCCTGTGCAACCCAAAATACCCTGTGCTCGTCTCATTCATTCGCACACTTGCCATGGGGATCGCAAACAGCAACTGAACCCACGCCACAAACCTTGGCTCATATCCACTCTACCCAGTCAAAGTCCCATTGACACAATCACCTCCGTCACTCGCGCCCCCGACGGGATCATAATGACGTTTAACAACCTCCTGATATTACGAGAGAGCTGTTTCCCCTTCACAAAGGACATATGATCTTCGAAATGAACGGTGGTACACCCCCTTCCATCCTTCTCACCAATACCTTTACCAGGACTTTCACATCTGTGTTCAACACAGCGAGATGGACCTAGAGCACCCCCTCATCCTCTCCAATAGAAGTACAAGGAGTGATGCCGAACAACAGCCGTTCCAGAGGCCGGAATGAGGCAAAAAGTGGCAGAAGTCAGGAGAAGCGAGTGACCAAGATGGCGGACCAACGAGGCGAAGGAATGCGCCGGAATGTGGCGACTAGGGGCTTTTCACAGTAACTTCTTTTGAAGCCTACTTGTGACAATAAGCGATTTTCATTCATTTTCTTTTTCAGAGCAGCCAGATCTCTTCAAGGGGAGGAGGGCGATGCCCTTGCCTTTGTTTCCCTAATTGCCCGCCGGAGAATCCTGCTCGGCTGGCGATCAGCAGCACCGCCCAAAAGCAGCAGACTGGCTGTCCGACTTGTCGGAATTCCTCCACCTGAAAACATCTAATTTGTCACCTGGGGGTGGGAAGAGGACGTCCAGAAAACGTGGGAGCCCATTAACCAACTTGTTCCAGGAGCTGTTCGTAGACAACAGCCAATAGAGCGAAGGGGGTGGCACTGACGAGTCACAGATTGTAAAGAGCGGGGGGGGGGGGGGGGGGGGGGGGGGGGTGTGGGGGGGGGGGGGCCATAAGAAGACCACGAGGCACAAGGGGCACAGCCGCAGGGTACTGACCCAAGGGCAAACGGAGGACCAGAGGGAGCAGCAATACCGCGGGGAAACACATGCCTGGGTCAACAAAGGCAGGCATCAAAAGAAGAATTAGAGATGGAAACAGGTAAATTTAATGTACAGCGAGCTTTGTTTCTGTGTACTTTGCCTTTTCATTTTTGCTCTTGTGTAATTATAACCGCACCTCGATTACCTTTTGTAAAATACTACACGCGGGTACGACACCTGTAACTCAACGTTTGAACTGAAACATGCAACATAAAATGCGGAAAACCAATAAAAAACATTCATAAAAAAACCCACAAAAAAACCCACAAAAAACCCATGCCCAACAGGTGGGGGGCAACCCCGTCGCAAACAGCTTCTAAAATTCCACCAGGAAGACATTTGGCCCCAGGTGCCTTACCCGGACTGCCCCCCCCCTCCCCCCGCACCGGGGTTGGCCCTTTACAGACCCTCATAAAAGCCCTCATTAATTCTCTCCGGATCCGACGTCACATCCCCCACCCTCTGTCCTCGCCTGAGGAATTTCCCTCGCTGCTGTCTATCGCCGCAGCTGCTGGGCCAACATATAACCTCGCCTCAACCCCACACTCATACTGCACCCCCACACCCGCCGCAGGCTGACCCACCGTCAAACTGACCATAATAGCCTCTTTGTGAATCTGGCATCGTCCCAATTAGGCGCAAACACATTCACACCAGAGTCCCCACTAGCGGCCTACTCACTATCACGAACCGCGGTCCGTCCCCCCACTCCCCGGGTCCCGTGAACCCCGTTTTCTTATTCAGCAGTATGCTGACCCCCCCGCGGACTTCGAGTCGAACCTCGAGTGGAACGCTTGCCCCGCCCACCCCTTCCTCTATCTCACTCGATCTTTCATCCGGAGATGCATTTCCTGTGGGAAAGTCACCGCTGCTCTCAAACCTTTCAAGTGCGGCGAACACCTGGGACCGTTTAACCGGCCCATTTATCCCGCGGACATTCTATGTCACGATTCTCGCTGGAGGTTTCCGCCTCCTCCCTCGAGACCGCCATCAGCATCTCTGGGCTCTGCGTCCCCCCCCATTCCCACTCTGAATCAGGCCCACCCAAGATGGCCCTCCCACGCTGGCTAACCACCGCAGCACCCCCCCCACCCCCTCACCCCCCTCCCTCCCAGCAACTCCACCTAACGGTCCTAACCCCAAAACCACTATCCCCCCCCTCTACCCATTCCACCTGCACCCCATCCACCCCCACCATTGCTTCTCTCCAGACCTGCTCCCCAGCCGCCCCCCCCGTACCCCGCACCCAACTCAACGTGAGAAACAACACCCCAAAATGGCCCCCATGCAGAGCATTTCGAGCCACCTCACTGCTGCACCCCACCCCACAACACCCTACATGCACTGTACATAACCAACAGAGTGCAGTACAATTAAACATGGCCCCCCCCCCCCCCTCCGAATAAAGCAGCAATTTAACTTCAATGCAAAATTATGTAACGAAATTGAACAGAGACAGAACTTCCACCCACGTTCCTCTTTCAGCGTCCCCCAGTTCATGTTCCTTAATAAATTAATTTGCCTCAGCCGGCATCCCAAAGTAATATTCCCGGCCCTCGAAAGTGACGCAAAGTTTGGCTGGGTACAACATCCCAAACTGAATCTGGTGCCAGTACAACACTGCTTGGCCTTGCAGAACCCCGCCCGTCTCTTGGCCAGCTCCGCACCAATGTCCTGATAAATCCGGATTCGGTTTTTCTTCCCAAATGCGATCCAGCAGCGCCCTGGTCCACCCCAGAATATTTTCCTTGTCCTGGAACTGGTGCATGCACACAATTACCACCCGCAGCATCCCCTGCTCTTGGCCTCTGCCTCAGGGACCTCTGAGCCCGATCAACCCTCCCGGGCCTTGTCCAGCATCTTCTCATCCACCAACCTGGCCAGCACCTTCCCGATGCACTCCATTGCACTCGCTCTCTCCACTCCCTCCGGTAGGGCCCACAATCCTCAGATTGTGCTGCCTGGGCCTGTTTTCCTGGTCCTCCGCCTTTGCTCGCAGTGCCTTACATATCTCTCCTCCAGGGTCGCCACCTCCGCTTCCAGTGACACAATCCGGTCGCTCAAGTTGGACGCCACCTTCTCCAACTCTTGGAGCGTCACCCCCTGCACCTCAGGCACTTTTCCACCCCTTCCAGAGTCCCGTGAAGAGGTGCCATTGCTCCCTCAATCGCATTCCACCAGTCACTCTGCATATCCTTACGCTGCTGCCGAAATTCATCCTTAATGAAGCTCATCAACTCCTCCATTGGCAACTTTCCAGTCAATGACACTTCCCTTCCCTCTTTGCCATTTTTCCAATTGACATTGCACCATGAGTCTCTGCCAACTCCTTAGCCAGGGCTCTCACTATGTTCTGTCGAGTTTGATACCCCCTGTAGACATGCCCATCCAGGGGAGAACTGATCCCCCCCCCCCCCCCCCCCCCCCCACTCTCCGCATAGCTTTGCTGTCGAAATTCCCCAAAGTTCGGTAAAGGAACCAAAACCACGGCTTCAAGCAGGAGTCACCCCGTGAGCGACCACTCACTCCATGACCGCCCCCCGGAAGCAGGACCACTCACTCCATGACCCGCCCCCCCGGAAGCGGGACCACTCACTCCATGACCGCCCCCCGGAAGCGGGACCACTCACTCCATGACCGCCCCCGGAAGCGGGACCACTCACTCCATGACCGCCCCCGGAAGCGGGACCACTCACTCCATGACCCGCCCCCCGGAAGCGGGACCACTCACTCCATGACCGCCCCCTGGAAGCGGGACCACTCACTCCAGTGACACGCCCCCGGAAGTCTCCAATCCTCGGCGCTGGTGATAGGAGCCAAAGCAGTAAAATTAAACTGGATTTCAAAAGCGACATCTAAGACTTGTGATTGCCAAGTGCCTTACTGCTGTGCATCTGTTGTTTTGATGTTTGAACTGCCACTGACATCCTCGAAAGAGCAACTGCGCGCGAGATGAAGTCCGTAGTGGGTTAGAACATAGAACATAGAACATACTAGTGCAGAAGGAGGCCATTCGGCCCATCATGCTGCACCAACCCACTTAAGCCCTTACTTCCACCCTACCCCCCGTAACCAATACCCCCTCCTAACTGTTTTGGTCACTAAGGGCAATTTAGCATGTCCAATCCACCTAACCCGCACATCTTTGGACTGTGGGAGGAAAACCGGAGCACCCGGAGGAAACCCACACAGACACGGGGAGAGCGTGCAGACTCCGCACAGACAGTGACCCAGCGGGGAATCGAGCCTGGGACCCTGGTGCTGTGAAGCCACAGTGCTATCCTCTTGTGCTACCCTGCTGCCCTTATCCTTGGACTTATCCTGTAGACGGTTTGCAGATTGGAGTGAATCTGGCTGATGATCAGGATAATAACATGCCTTTGTACAGCACACAATCTAGACATTCAAATCAGTGCGCGGCCAAGTGGACACCCCCATGTTTTCTTTAACTCACATTCACCGCACCTATTTGTTTAATTTCTTGTTAAAATCTGAACATCTTCCTTTCCATTACCCTGAAAGTAATCCGTTAAGTATGGAACAAAAAAGCTTGATGCCAGCTCTGCCGCTGGAGACTATCAATTGTCACAGCTTTGGAGAATGTGCCTTTTTCTCAATGGGCTCCCTCCCACCTCTCCATCCCATCCCCCAATTGTTCCTTCCAATTCCCTTCAACTCAGTGTGAACTTGCAATCTCTTGTGCGCAATCTTGTTAAGTGTCTTTTGAAAATTCATGTATTTCCGTCCTCTTCTGTCCATCACGCTATGACATGTCAAAGAACTTGGGCGGGATTCTCCGTCCGTCAGCCCCGTCTTCCGGCGCGCCCCCGCCGGCACGGGATTCTCCGTTCCCGCCGTCGGCCAATCGGGCGTGGGCGCATTGCCAGGGAAGTGGAGGGTCCCGCCGACGGAGAATCCCGCAGCTTGGATTTTGTTGATTGGGGAAGATCTGCTGTTCACAGAGTTTGCCGCGGATTCCTAACCCCTTTGTACATTTTTCTACTCCCTCACGGGAGTGAAGAGAGGAGTAGAAGGCAGGTGGAATAATCCAATCTCGGGGCCCAATCGCAAAATCTCTGTTGTATGAATTTTGAAGCAGTGCGAAGGGAAAATAAACTCAGGCAAACTGCCCACCCGTCTTGTCATGTTATTTACAACATTCCTCAACTGGAGCAATCAACTCTAATCTACTTTTCTTCTCCTTTCCATTTTGAATACTTCACCTGCACCAATTGTTTTCATTATTCATTCATGGGATGTATTAATTGCCCCTAAGAAGGTGTATGTGCACCCTCAGTGCTGTTAGAGAGGGAGTTCTAACTGATTTATTACTCATCTTCTGCCGTATCTATGCAGTTTCCGTGCCAACTGAACATGTGCACTTTGCATTCTCGAGCTTTCTGTGAAGCACATGCAAGATTAAAGCACAAGGGATTGGGGGTGATATATTGGCATGGATTGAGAATTGGTTAGCGGACAGGAGAGGGTAGGAATAAGTGGATCTCACAGTGTCGGGGTGGTGACAAGCGGAGAACCACAGGGATCAGTGTTTGGCCCCAGCTAGTCACAACAACAAATCAATGATTTGGATGAGGGAACCAAATGTAATATTTCCAAGTTTGCTGATGACGCAAATCTTTGTGGGTATTTCAGTGGTGAGATGGATGTTATGAGGCTTCAAGGTGATTTTACCAAGTTGAGTGAGTGGGTAAATACATGGCAGATGCAGTATAATGTGGATTAAGTCGGTTATCTACTTCAGACAGAGAAACAGACTGGCAGATTATTATTTAAATGGTGATAGATTTGAAATGTTGATGGATAAAGGGACCTGGGTGTCCTTGTAAACCAGTACAAGGAAAGAAAGCATGCAGGTATAGCAGTCAGGGAGACAAATGGTATTGTTATGGCCCAGGGTCTAGAGAACCCCATGGAGTTCATGGAGTTCACCTGACCCACAACTTTGAATAGATTGTGGTATGGGGAGCGCACTGCCCACTCTACAGGTGTGGTACAGCAGAAATGGAAAAGTATTTTTCAAAGCAAAACAATGTTTATTCTATGAACTCAAGTTAACCTTTTAAAACATGCAGTGAACATCTTAGCAACCATTAATTCAAATACAACCCCCAAAGAATACAACACTAAGTAAACCTTTAAGTTTCCTTTTGAACATCCATACAACTTAAAAACAAAACCTTTACCAGAAGCACATCAGGTTTACATTCACTACTGAGAACATTTATAATTCTGAATTCACCAAATGATCAAGAGCTAGTCTTTTGATGGCAGAGAGAACAACAGTACAGCTGCTCTGTCTGGCTTCAGCTCTAACACTGAAAACGAAACTAAAACACATCCTGCAGCAAACAGCCGAAAACGAAAGTAAAAAGCTGACAGACAGCCCAGCTCCACCCACTCTCTGACATCACTGCAGCAGTAAACACCCATTTCTTAAAGGTACTCTCACTACAGATATTTATATGCACACCCATTTATAAACACCCATTTCTTAAAGCTACTCTCACATGACAGTATGTTGGCCTTCATTGCAAGTTGACTTGAGTACAGGAGCAAGGATGTCTTACTGCAGCTGTCCGGGACCTTGGTGCAACTACACCTGGGGTACTGTGGGCAATTTTGATCGCCTTATCTATGAAAATATATACTTGCCAGAGAGGGAGTGCAGACTGGTTTCTGGGATGCTGGATTGCCGCATTAGGAGAGATTGGATGGACTGGACCTGTATTCACTGGAATTTAGAAGGATGAGAGGGGATCTAATTCAAACTTATAACATTAAGACAGGGGTGGTCAGACTGGACGCAGGTTGTTTCCCTTGGCTGGGGGGTATCTAGAACAAGGGGTCGCAGCCTCAGGATACGGGGTCGGGCATTTAGGTCTGAGACGAGGAGAAACGTCTTCACTCTGAGGGTGGTGAGCCTGTGGAATTCTCTACCACAGAACCTGGGGAGGCCAAGGCACTAAATGTATTTAAGAAAGAAATAGACTCTAAAGATGTCAAGGGGTGGGGTGTTGGGATCGAGGATCAGCCATGAACAGAGCAGACTTGAAGGGCCGAATGGTCTACTCCTGCTCCTATTTTCATTGTTTCTGCGTAGACGCAAAAGAAGATTCCAATGATATTCCTAGTGACTGCATACATCGAGTAGCCAATCAATGTAACTATTTGCAGATATGGACAGATGGTTAAGGGAAGCTTATTGCCTACAATGAACTGGCAGCATCTTGTCCTGTTTCAACTTCACTAGTTCATCTCAGTGTTGTCTCAATGCATTTATTCTGAAGTCTGTGCAGTGCTACGTAGCACAGCTACCCTGCATCCAGTATTGAGCGCCTCCCGATTGACACCCAGGGCTAGAAAGATGCCTCACTCCCCATAGAGCTGTTCATTGATGTTGCCTATGGCAGATGTCACCCAGGCGGCTCCCTGGAGAGCGTTGAAAGCTAAAACGACGAGTCTCCACGGAGATGGAGGAAATTCTATTTGAGGCAAGAGGTTTTTGTGGCAAATTGAAAGTGCTCGCTCTGCCACTTTTATCTCCTTGAAAAGCAGCGCGTCAGTAACGGTGGCACAATGTCTTGTGAACTGACATTCCCATCTCTGGAAAAATGCAAAGGTGTCCAATTGCCCAATACAATTTCCCAAGTTTTTCAATTGAGGAACTTGCGAAGGGATAAGTGCAGGACCTCCTCCAAAATTGAACAAAGAGTGAGAGGCAGATTGGATAAATCAGAAAAGAAGCTCGAATAATGAGCAAAGGAGGAAAAGGGGGCTGTTTGGTTCCCGGGATAGATGGAAGTTGAGTTGGGGATGCTGCGAGAGTTGATTCAAGAATACAGGGAGTGCTGGATGAGCAAAGACTAAGGTGCGTCTGCTTTACCGTCATCTCTCTTCATCGTCACAGCGATAATAGAGCTGCTGACTCTTATTTTCATTCTATCATAGGATGTGGGTGTTGCTGGTTGGGCCTAGAATCCCTATAGTGCAGAAGGAGGCCATTTGGCCCATCGACATGAGTGAACCAGCTGTATTTTTATGGCAATGAGACTTTTAATTCCAGATTATTTTACTGAATTCAAATTTCACCATCTGCCGTGGTGGGATTGGAACCTGAGTGCCCAGAACATTACCGTGAGTCTCTGGATTACTGATCACGTGGCTAGCAAGCTCATGGTTATGTGGTGATCATGTGGTGAGATTGACTCTGATATCAGGAAGACCACGTCACCTCATCCCTGTGCAGGAGATCTCGCCGTCTTGAGAGGGGCCGACATCCGTGAGTTACTGCACAGGCTCTCTGAAATTGAAATGGTTTTCACGTTGCACCAAAAAACATCTCTATGTCCAGCTAGAAGAAATCTCCATCTCAAGCTCAGCCTGTGGCATTCGCCCAGTTTTGGAGACGTCGCAATCCCCCCCCCCCCCCCCACGGCAATCCGCGATTCACGGAGAGCACACTGCGGGATGTCCTAAGACTGTCCAAGACAATCTGGTTCCCAGCTGATGGCTGTAAAAGACCATCAAGAGTGGTGGCCAAGGTAGCCTGGATGGAACTCCCCACAGAAGTGAGGGACTATGGGCTCCACCTGAGGGACTGGGCCCAGAAAGGAAGATTGACCTCCTTTGCACTGCAAGGGTGAGTTTGAGTGGAAGACTATCAGTAAGTGGATGAAAGGTGGGCAGAGATGGAGGGGGCAGTGAATGGTTAAGGGCTAGGACAGGGTTTGAAGTTTAGAGTTTCCCCTCAGTCTGTGTGTGTGTGTGTCTGCACCTTTTGCTATTTCCTGGGGGCAAGCTGACCCTTGACGGGACTAGGAGCCCATCTGGGAGTACTGGGATCTCCTCACCATCACAGGAACCTCACTCACTCTCTCTCTCCTTACTCTCGCAGGACCAAAAGGTCCCCAACGTGAGGGAGAGGCCCAAGACCAAGAGAGATTCAACCATTGCAGCGCTGGAGGCCCAGGAGCTGGCGGGGGGGGGGGGGGGGGGGGGGCGCAAGGTGGTCGGTCCAGACCTGATGGTGCGTTTGGATTGGCAGACGTGAAGTGGAAGGAGGAATTGACCCCCCCCCCCTTCCTCTGGTTACCGTGGCAACCTGCTGCACCCATTGATTCACCTGAGGAAGGAGCAGCGCTCCGAAAGCTAGTGACTCGAAACAAACCTGTTGGACTTTAACCTGGTGTTGGATGACTTCTTACTGTGCTCACCCCATTCCAACGCCGGCATCTCCACATCATGGCACCCATTAATGGCAGTGGACCTCGAGATCATCACTCTCGGGATTGTCTTTATGATTCATTTGCAGAGTCGAGTTTTGCAGAGAGTCATAACCAGTTCCATCTGACGCCCCCACCCCCACACCGGAGGACAGCAGTCTGGATATCTTTGAGGGCACAGTGTCACCCCTCACCTCTCCACCTAGCGCCAGTGCAGATGCACGCACCTCATTGTGCCTCGGCCTGTGGTCACAATCTGTTGAGGATCACACAGTCACACAGATGCAGATAAGGGAGGCAGGGATAGACAAGGCCGCTGTCAGTCAGTGGGAAACCCACCTGCTGAACCCAGGCTGATGGAGGGCCTTGGATAAGGGCCCCATGCTACCTCTTGGAGTTCCAGAGGCGAACAAAGGAAAATCTGACCATTTTTCTTGTGGCTTTAAGCAGACATGCGCGGGTGGTGACCATGGCATGATCTCTGCCGTGTCTCAGGTAGGAGAGCGCGCAAGCCGGATGCTGGCGCATCAGCTTCAGAAGCGGGACGCAGCTAGGGAGATCGGGGGAGTTAAGGACAGGGGAGGGAGTGTGGTGCGGAGTGGGGTTGGCATCAATGGGGTCTACAGGGACTTCAACGAGGAATTGTACCGATCCGAGCCCCCACGGGAGGAGGGAGGGATGGGCCGTTTCCTGGACCAATTGAGGTTTCCAAAGGTGGAAGAGGGACTGGTGGCGGGACTGGAGGCCCCGATTGGGCAGGAGGAGCTGATCAAAGTGATAGGAAGCATGCAGGCGGGGAAGACACCGGGGCCGGACGGTTTCCCGGTCGAGTTCGATAAAAAATATATGGAGCTGTTGGGCCCGCTGTTAGTTAGGACCTTCAATGAGGCAAGGGAGGGGGGGGCTTTACCCCCGACGATGTCCCGGGCACTGATCTCCTTGATCCTGAAGCGGGACAAGGATCCCCTGCAATGTGGGTCTTGCAGACCGATACGTGTGGGAGGTGCTGAAGAGGTTTGAGTTTGGGGAGGGGTTTGTCAGGTGGGTTAGGCTGTTGTATGAGGTCCCGATGGCGAGTGTGGCCACAAATAGGAGGAGGTCCGAGTACTTTCGGTTGCACCGAGGGACGAGACAGGGGTGTCCCCTGTCCCCCCTGCTCTTCGCACTGGCGATTGAACCCCTGGCGATGGCACTGAGAGAGTCGAGGAACTGGAGGGGGTTGGTGCGGGGTGGGGAGGAGCATAGGGTGTTGCTTTATGCGGACGAGCTGCTGCTGTATGTGGCGGACCCGGTGGGAGGAATGCCAGAGGTAATGAGGATCCTTAGGGAATTCGGGGACTTTTCGGGGTACAAGCTCAATATGGGGAAGAGCAAGCTGTTCGTAGTTCAGCCAGGGGACCAGGAGCGGGGGATTGGCGAGCTCCCACTAAAAAGGGCGGAGAGGAGCTTCAGATATTTGGGGGTCCAGGTGGCCAGGAGCTGGGGGGGCCCTGCATAGGCTTAACTTTACAAGGCTGGTGGAGCAAATGGAGGAGGAGTTCAAGAGGTGGGATGCGCTGCCGCTGTCCCTGGCGGGTAGGGTGCAGTCAATCAAAGGCTTTTTTCAGGCGGGTTAACAGGAGTATAATGGTGTTTGTGTGGGCGCGAGGGACTCCAAGGGTGAGAAGGGTGTTCCTGGAGCGGACTAGAGATAGGGGGGGGCTGGCGCTGCCCAACCTCCGTGGGTACTACTGGGCCGCCAATGCGACAATGGTGCGCAAGTGGGTGATGGAGGGGGAGGGGGCTGCATGGAAGAGGCTGGAGACAGCGTCCTGTGTGGGTACGAGTCTGGGGGCGCTGGCAACGGCGCCGCTGCCGCTCCCTCCAAGGAGGTGTACCACGAGCCCGGTGGTGGTGGCGGCCCTCAAAATTTGGGGGCAGTAGAGGCGGCATAGGGGGGAAGTTGGGGCCTCGGCGTGGACCCCATTACGGGGGAACCACCGGTTCGTCCCAGGAAGAACAGGTGGAGGGTTTTCGGGGTGGCACAGGGCAGGGATACGAAAGTTGGGGGACCTGTTTGTGGACGGGAAGCTCGCGAGCTTGGGTGAGCTGGAGGAGAAGTACGGGCTCTCCCCCGGGGAACACCTTCAGGTACTTACAGGTAAGGGCGTTTGCCAGGCGGCAGGTGGTGGAATTCCCGCGGCTACTGCCACACACAGTACAGGACAGGGTGCTCTTGGGGGGGTGGCTGGGAGTGGGGAAGATCTCGGAAACTTACCAGGTGATGCAGGAGGAGGAGGAAGCCTCGGTGGTGGAGTTGAAAGGTAAGTGGGAGGAGGAGTTGGGAGAGGAGATCGAAGAGGGGACGTGGGCTGTTGCCCTAGGGAGGGTGAGCTCTTCCTCTTTGTGCACGAGGCTCAGCCTCATACAGTTTAAGGTGCTGCACAGGGCACACATGACCGGGACAAGGATGAGCAGGTTCTTTGGGGGGGAGGACAGGTGTGTTAGGTGCTCAGGGAGCCCAGCAAATCACACCCATATGTTCTGGGCATGCCCAGCGCTGGGGAAATTTTGGAAGGGCATAGCGAGGACGGTGTCGAGGGTGGTAGGATCCAGGGTCAAACCAGGCTGGGGGCTCGCAATATTTGGGGTGGCAGAGGAGTCGGGAGTGCAGGAGGCGAAGGAGGCCAAAATTCTTGCATTTGTGTCCCTGGTAGCCCGGCGAAGGATTCTCCTTCAGTGGAAAGATATGAGGCCCCCAAGCGTGGAATCCTGGATCAGCGATATGGCAGGGTTCATTAAATTGGAGAGGATGAAATTCGCCTTCAGAGGGTCGGTACAAGGGTTCTTTAGGCGGTGGCAATCGTTCTTAGACTTTCTGGCAGAATGATAGACATTGGTCAATGGCAGCAGCAGCTCGGGGGGGTGGGGGGGGGGGGTTACTTTATTTTTGTTGATGTTATTTACACTGGAGTGTCTGAGGGGGTGTATACACCTGTTGTGTTAAGTCGGGGTGTTAATGTTAATTTATTATTTATGTACGGGGGAGGGGTTTGGGGGGTTGCTTTTTTAGATTGTGTTTTGTACTTAACCCTTTGGGTTCTTTTTTCTTTCTCATTTTGTTATTGATATTTTATGAAAACCTTTAATAAAAATTATTTTTTTTAAAAGGTAGGAGAGTGCGCCATATCTTCCATGGAGATGGAGTGACTGCCATAGAGAGGGAGGCCCAGTAGGCCCAGGATGCCTGATATCAGCTCGACCCTGCAGACCATCATTTGTGCCATCAGCTCTCCGCAGCTTTGGGCCAGCGGGAGCTATCCCTCGAGCTGCCCTCAAGGTGCATCTCGGTCAACAGGAAGCTGGGCGGTGCCACCTTGCACCTAGAGGCCAGGGCGAGACAGCCTGGCACACTCGAGGGTTCTGCTGAAGGCACTCCGAGTGTTGTTCTGAGTTCCCAGCCAGGGATCCCCAAGGCACTCCCAGTGTTATCCAAAGTTCCCAGCCAGTGATCCCCAAGGCACTCCCGGTGTTATCCCGAGTTCCAGCCAGTGATCCCCAAGGCACTCCCAGTGTTATCCAAAGTTCCCAGCCAATGATCCCCAAGGCACTCCCAGTGTTGTTCCCTTCCCCCCAGCCAGTGACCCCAACACCTCCAGTGGGCAGTGGCCGCAGAGGACTCTCTTGTGAGGGTGCAGGAGAAAAGTGTGGGTCAAAGAAGATGATATTTGGAACTGGAGGGAATGGCGTGCAGATGCGGTGACCAAGGGACACGCACAGCAAATTAAAATATTTTGGAGTAGACCCTACCATCATGAACCTTCTCGGCAGGGCAGTGGTGGGGAGCGTTATCATGTTTAGATGTCTGATCTGCAGTTGCCTGAAGAAATCAGGCTCTTTAACGGTACAGAGATTATTGAACCGGGCAGGATGGATATTTGAAGAGCAGATCCCTCTTGACAAAACCTGCTCTGGAAGAATTTTGATACAGTGTCATGAACAATGAGAATCACTCCTTGTCTCAGTATTCGTGCTAGTTAAGTTCAGGGAAAAGGCCTCGGATGCAGGATAACCGGCTCCTTAGCTTGCCTGTGTCCTTCTCCACAAGAACGTTTAAGAGGGATTTGATGGATGGATCAGGGTATGTACTCTGTGGGGAGACTCTGATTATTTTAATGCATTGGAAGAGTTTTTACTATACATTTAGTTAAAGAGAGATCTCTGTGACAGGGTCATTTCTTTCCTCTATTAACATTCATTAATGTGTCATTTTTTAAACAATCGAGCAATGTGCCAAAAAATGGATTTTGGTATGGCTAATGAAATGAAAAGAAAATGAATATGGCTTGGCTCATCCCGGCCTGGTGCTGCCAAAGGGAGCCCACCGTGGTCATCAAAGAGCACGCGGGGCAGCTGCCTGCTCCCAGCGCATCTGCAGAGGTGGGCGAAGCAGCTCGCCATAGCCTCACAGACATTGAGAAGCTTCCTTCCACGCAGTGAGGCAGCTCTGGTGTCCATATAATTGTGATGTGGAGATGCCGGCGTTGGACTGGGGTGAGCACAGTAAGAAGTCCTCCAACACCGGGACACAGAAAAGCTCTCCGTATACACAGGATCTGCTCAGACGAGGAGGAGTGTAACAGACATCTACAGACGTTGAAAGATGCCCTCGTACGAACGGGATGTGGCGCTCAACTCATCGATCGACAGTTCCAACGCGCCACAGCGAAAAACCGCACCCACCTCCTCAGAAGACAAACATGGGACGCAACCGACAGAATACCCTTCGTCGTCCAGTACTTCCCCGGAGCGGAGAAACTACGTCATCTTCTTCACAGCCTTCAACACGTCATTGATGACGATGAACATCTTGCCAAGGTCATTCCCCCACCCCCACTACTTGCCTTCAAACAACCGCGCAACCTCAAACAAACCATTGTTTTCAGCAAACTACCCAGCCTTCAGAACAGTGACCACGACACCACACAAACCTGTCATGGCAATCTCTGCAAGACATGCCAGATCATCGACATGGATACCACCATTACACGTGAGAACACCATCCACCAGGTACGCGGTACATACCCGTGCGACTCGGCTAACGTTGTCTACCTCATACGCTGCAGGAAAGGATGTCCCGAAGCGTGGTACATTGGCGAGACCATGCAGACGCTGCGACAACGAATGAACGGACATCGCGTGCCAATCACCAGGCAGGAATGTTCCCTTCCAGTCGGGGAACACTTCAGCAGTCAAGGGCATTCAGCCTCTGATCTCCGGGTAAGCGTTCTCCAAGGCGGCCTTCAGGACGCGCGACAACGCAGAATCGCCGAGCAGAAGCTTATAGCCAAGTTCCGCACACATGAGTGCGGCCTCAACCGGGACCTGGGATTCATGTCACATTACATTCATCCCCCACCATCTGGCCTGCGAAATCCTACCAACTGTCCTGGCTTGACACAATTCACACCTCTTTAACCTGGGGTTACCCCATCTCTGGATCTGTAAAGATTGAATCACCTGCTAATGCTCGTATTCCAAGCATTGTCTGGCATCTTTGAATCTGTCTATATATATGTTTCTGGAACATACCTCTTCATTCACCTGAGGAAGGAGCAGCGCTCCGAAAGCTAGGGACATATAATTGTGAGAAGGGAGGAGTGTTAGTGTGACAATCAACCACTGTTGTGTTTTATTTTGTGTACGTTACTTCAGGACAGTGCCTCGTGATGTTGTCCCTTCAAGCAGATAGGATACACATCTTCACATGGACAAGGGGGACTGGCTGCTTGCTCGCTGTTGAAGAATTGGTCCTCCGCATGATGACAGAGGAAGATCAATATAAGGGCTTTACTACAGCAACACGTCCATCCTTGGAAACAGCGTAACGGTGAATGTATGACCCGTCTGTCATTATATATATATTGGACGTGATTCTCCGCCGGCAGGATGCTCCGTTCTGCCGGCGCTCGGGGGCGGGGGGGGGGGGGGGGGGCGGGGGGGCTCCCGACTGCGTGGGGCTGCCACACAATGGGAAACCCCATTGACCAGCCGGGGTAAAGGAGAATCCCGCCGGTGGGTCGAGGCAGAAATATAGCACGGTGGGGTGGAGAATTCAGCCCAAATGTCGGTTGTTATGATTGACTTTGCAAAGTCAGTAATGTACAGATCTTAACGCAACAATAACTGCAGCTGGAGCAGTGTCTAAATGGGTCATATTCGAGTTACAGTCAAAGCACATCACTGAAAAGAGAGTAAATGATCACATCTGACAGGTTTCACCTGAAATCAATTGCAAACAAAAAAGGCCGGGCAGTCTAAGGCGACTATTAAAGTTAATCAGGACTGCTTCTGTTGGTTGTGGGATAAAACAGAGTTATTGTTTAATTATGCAGTTAAAATGCAAAAAAGATATTCTTTTTTATTATTCTTTCACAGATGTCGCTGGCTGGGAGGGCATTTGTTGCCTATCCCTAGTTGCCCTTGAATTGAGTGGTTTGCCAGCCCATTTCAGAGGGCAGTTACGAGTCAACCACATTGCTGTGGGTCTGGAGTCACCTGTAGGCCAGACCGGGTAAGGGCGGCAGATTTCCTTCCCCACAGGACATTAGTGAACCAGATGGGCTTTTGCAGCAACTGGTGATAACTTAACGGTTAATGAGGCTAATCCCAATTCCAATTTTTTCTTTATTAATTGGATTTAAATTCCACTGGCCGTCACAGCTGGGATTTGAACCTGTGTCCCCAGGTTATTGCTATTGCTACTTTGCCGCCGTTCCCCCCTCTGTCTGTGTTTACAGTTGACACAGCAACTGTAACTGTTGCAAAAATCCAAAACCGAGATTGATATGCGGCTTGGCGTACAAGTAGCTGTGGGCCGGCATTACTCATAATAATGCACATGTTATTTGAGGAGGGCAATAAATAGTGTTCTGGAACTGAACAGATATTGAGAGCGGGGAGGTGAAAAAATGAATGAAATGAACAGGAGTGAAATCAACCTAATCCTAGCCAGGCCGCAGTTACTGAATTAGTGGCATAAGTCACCTGACTAAAGTCACGGTTCGCTGCGCAGCAGTAATAACCGGACTCCTGAACGATTCGGAGATTGGGGATCCTAGGTACCTCAAAACACTGGAGAAGCACCATTATTGGTCCCTCTGCAAGATGCTCCAAATCTGGTGTGAAGGAAGAGGGCCCAAGTTAAACATCCTCTCCCAAGCCAACTTGTCCAGCATCAAGGTGCTAAATCAGACCAAACCAGCTCCACAGGGTGGGACGTGTCGTTTGAGAGCTTCACACCTGGATCCCGAAGTAACTGCTCGATTCAGCACCCGGTTAGCCCAGGAGACTCTGAGGGAGGCAATGGAAACACTTCAGGGATGTTGTCAAAGAGACAACAGGTTGAAGAGGTCGAACATCCCCTCATGGGAGACCGTGGCTTGTGACGGACCAAGATGGAGAAAGTTCATTCAGTGAAGTACTGAACCACATTGAGAGGTGGCACAGCGGTTAGCACGACTGCCTCACAGTGCCAGGGACCCGGGTTCAATTCCGACCTCGGATGACCTGGGTGGAGTTTGCATGTTCTCCTTGTGTCTACGATTTAAACGCCTGTCCAGAGCCTGGGGATCGGGATTAATTGCTCCGTGACGCTGTAAATTAGAGTTGCACTCACTGACGATTGGAAACATTACCAAAATTAAATGGGCCCGGCCTTTGGTCTCTGGATTGCTTGAGACCGGACATCACCCCCACCAAACGCACTTTGGGACTGCTCAAGAGTCCCAGTGCACTGACTCCCATGGGAATTGCATGTGAAATTTCAACGGCCACTGGGAAATTCCCTGCACTCTGTGGAAGATTCCGGAGAGTTCCAACTTACTTATCTGGACAGTTACTCAGGAAATGTTAGACAGAAAAGAAACGACTCTCATATCATAGAATCATAGAACATACAGTGCAGAAGGAGGCCATTCGGCCCATCGAGTCTGCACCGACCCACTTAAGCCTCCACCTCCACCCCATCCCCGTAACCCCCCCCAACCCCTTTGGTCACGAAGGGCAATTTATCATGGCCAATCCACCTACCCTGCACATCTTTAGACTGTGGGAGGAAACCGGAGCACCCGGAGGAAACCCACGCAGACACGGGGAGAACGTGCAGACTCCGCACAGACAGTGACCCAGTGGGGAATTGAACCTGGGACCCTGGCGCTGTGAATCCACAGTGCTATCCACTTGTGCTATGGTGCTGTCCACACCTCCACCCTACCCCGTAACCCAGCAACCCCATCTAACCTTCTTTGAACACTAAAGGCAATTTACCCTGGCCAATCCACCTAACCGGCACATCTTTGGACTGTGGGAGGAAACCGGAGCACCCGGAGGAAACCCACGCACACACGGGGAGAACGTGCAGACTCCGCACAGACAGTGACCCAAGCCGGGAATCGAACCTGGGACCCTGGAGCTGTGACGCAACAGTGCTAACCACTGTGCTACTGTGCCGCCCACAAATAAAAGTGGAGAATGTGCTATACAGTCGATCGCCATTCCCCCCTTCGACACTGACTATCCACCCAACCTCCCTCAATTTCCCCCAGTCCCCTCTGACCTGATTACGCCCACTACCCGACTACACCACCCTACCCCCCCCCCCCCCCCCCCCCACCTCTGACCCCCCCTCACCATCTAATCTGACCTTGCTGTTCCCTGGTCTGACTATCCCTCTACCCACCTCAGCCACTTTATCCACCTGCCCCTTACCCAGCTGCCAGCCTACCCACTTACCCACTTAGCCGACCCCCATACCCACCTGCACATTCGCTCATTCGCTCCCTGACACTCGGGAAATACTTCTCGCCAGAGTACGGCAGCTAATGCCATAAAAAAGGTGGGCGCAGCTGGTCTTCCTCGACAATTCAGCATTGCGGGGAAGCAGTTCCACTGAAGGCACATTCCGCATTCCTGAAGAAACTGGGATCGGAAGGCCCAAACCGAAGCGCGGGCTCAGAAATGTAGGAGCTGAGTAGCAATCTGACCGTGATGCCAACTCATCAGAGGTCTCGGGCCAAAGTGTTTCACTGAATCCAAATAGAACATTACAGTGCAGTACAGGCCCTTTGGCCCTCGATGTTGCGCCGACCTGTGAAACCACGCTAAAGCCCATCTACACTATTCCCTTATCCCTGTATAGCATTTGATACATTTAACATTGGCTCATGTCATGAATTTGCCTGGAGACAGCAGTGGACAGCATTCAAAGGGCCTCAATTTGTATGCATTATGAGTAATGAGTTTAGAACAGCAGTTTAGATATTAATCATGTGTGAATTCTTTATTGAATACGAACAGATTATAGATGATTGGGAAGGTCCCTGAGATGTATTTATGTTACTGTATAGTCAAGGAAGTTGATTGGGGAAGCCAACAGAATACACAGAAGGCATGATCAACGAACAACAAAGGGCTAATTGCCCAGAACCTGAGAAGGAAGGGAGGCAGTTACCATCTCACAGTCTCAGAAAGCGGACAGGCCAGTTTCCAGCCACCAAGCCTGAAGGCTTTGCAGCAAACAAGCTTCAAAATCTTGGAACCAGAGCAGTGCAGAAAACCTTCGTAACAGCAGTTTTGAAATATCTTCGCTGGACCAGGAAAAAGATGGTTCCCAGATTTGAGTATCATCCCTCTTTGGTGTGGTTATTCAATTTGGGTGCTGTGTGGGGAATACGCGAAGCCTGACAGAATTCAGGTATCACAGCTATATTGTGTAACAAGGAGTACGTTCAGTGCAAACTGTGTGTGCTTTGTAACATCTTCATTGTGTGAGAGTAGAGTATTCCTGTTTGTGTGCATTTGTCTGTTCTTTACTTTAATAAATAATCTTTGATAATTGTTACCCGACGACTGGTTATTTATTCTGACCGAGGTTTCACTTGTCTCCTCACACCCAAAACAAAACTACGCACCCCCACGAACCGGTGTTCCGAGTTGGGATACCCTGGCAAATGACATCACTGTGCTTCGTGACACTGGGTAGTGCCCAAGTCCCGTTATGAAGGAAACTCCATAGGTGGCGTGGCGAGGGGTGGGGGGGGGGGGAGTTGGAAATCTCTCCGTTGGATAATATTTAATTGAAAAATCAACATGAATACAAAGCAAGAGAAGAGTCCTTTGTCCTCATGCTGAGTTTTTAACTGCTAACGATTGGAGGGAGGAATGAAAATGAAAATCGCTTATTGTCACAAGTAGGCTTCAAATGAAGTTACTGTGAAAAGCCCCTAGTCACCACATTCCGGCGCCTGTTCGGGGAGGCTGGTACGGGAATTGAACCGTGCTGCTGGCCTGCCTCGGTCTGCTTTAAAAGCTAGCTATTTGGCCCTGTGCTAAACCAGCCCCTGCAAGCTCTATGGAATGAATTGGTGAGTGGCTGAGAGGCATGTAGTCGAGTAGTTTGCAGCTTCCCCAGTAATGCCGCGTGGTGTGCAGAATCGCTGATGAAACTCTAATATGGTGCTTCCAGTTTTACGAACCTTTGAGGGCGTAATGAATATGCTATTAGCGATGGAAAACAATTATGCTAATTAGACATAATTTACATGAGGGAATTAAGATAATTAAGCAAATAGACTTTCTCCAGTAGCTCAAGAACATAAGTCCTTCCTTTATAACATTTGGCGATTAAATCATTAAGGTATTAGGGAATAACCTATTAATTGTGCTCATCAGATCTAATTTGCATATGTGAATTAGATTCATTAGGAAACCAGGATGCTGCATAATTTAAACGTCCGATATTTGTGAATGAATGGGGCGTATCAGTGGTATCCTATTAATGGTTTTGGTTAATTATACCTGATTTACAGGAGAAAGTTGGTTACATAACAAATAGAGTCCTTAGGTAGCAGAATTAGTATAGGAATCCCTGTACCATCGCTCCCTCCACACCCATCCATAAATAAGGAGAATGTTGCCTACATATAGAATCATTTCAGATTAAATGTCAAATTGTACCCTGCCCCTTCTCTTTTGGATGCTCCCTATCCTAGTGTTTAGGGGCAGGTTTTGTAACCTAATAGCTGCTATGCTATTGGAGTGATAATTGTGGGCAGGATTTGGACTGTTGGGTTGGGAGCCCAACATTGGGGATCAAATGGTGGTCCTGACACCACTCTGTGTTGGCCAATTCAAGGAAGGCCACTTACTGGGCGTACTCACTGTTCAATTAAGGATGGCGGGCGGGCTCTGGGGGGCCATTAGCAGGCCCTCAAGTAGAGAAGGAGCTGTTGTCTGCCAATGCAGGTATGGGAGAGAGAGAGAGAAGACATCCAGCCTGAAGTGCCCTTTCAGCGAATTTAATACAGTTGAAATTAGAACATGGTGGCAGCAGGTGGGCCCACCTCAACCCAGCCTGGAGCATTTCCACCACCCCCCGCTCCCTGCCCCACCCATAGGTCTGCCATTGGGAATTACCTCTGGGCACCTGGCCCCAATGCCATGGCGATGATGGGGGTGTGGGAGGGGGATGGCAACCGAAAGATCACTCTGATAATTGGCCTTCATCGGGGGATTTTGCCATGCTTCCACCCCGACTCCTCCTCAGAAGAAATTTCCTGGAAGTAGGATAATGGTAGGCCGTCCGACCACCTCCATTCTCGCCCCTTATTCGGGAGAAAATTCTGTCCGGTGAGTTCAAATCCCACCGGTGGCCTAAAGTTCTAAGAGAGAAAATTTCAGAATATCCATGGGCCAGCTTTTCAAATATAACCGTGCAAGCTTCTAGATTGTTCTAAAAACCCCAGCTGGTCCTCTGCATCCTTCAGTAAATGGAACCTACCATTCCTGTCTTGATGATCAATGTGTTCCCCCCCCCCCACGATATGTGGCTGACTCCCTCAGGGGAATCTAACATGGACAATACCGATCGCCTTGCCAGTGTCCCCTAGCCCCAAGGACATATCAAAGTATTTAAATATATTTCCTGCATTTCTGTTTGTTGTATAGAATTACACTGCATATTGGCAAAAAGTGAGACATGTTGCTGAAGTTTTTCATCTTGCACTCATCAGAACAAGCACAAGGGGCTGGATTCTCCGTCCCTGAGGCTAAGTGCCATGGTGTTTCACGATGGGAAAATCGGCACGAAACCCTCACTGATTCTGGTACCGGTGAGGGGCTAGCACTGGCACCGCATGAAGCACCCACGGAACGTGCAGAAAACGGTCCGAGAATCGGCAGGTCACGGGCCGCACATGTGCAGGGCTGACAAGCTGCAGCCACGCACGCCTCCACCCCCCACAAACGCACCGGCTGTGCCAGAAAACATGGTGCCGGCCGTGCTGGACCGCGTACCCGCCCACCTCGACTACAGAGCCCACCTCCTGGCCATCCCCTACCACTCCCCCAATGCTAGCAGAAGCCCCCCCCCCACTTGAGGGCAAGGATCTTGCCGAGTATGGCGGCGCTGGACACTGTCCGCAGCTGGCACGCCAGGCTCCCGACCGCTAGGACCACACGTGGCCTGCTGCGCCGTCGGGGACTCGGCCCATCGGAGGGGGAACATCGCGGGTGGGACGTCTGCTGACGCTCCGACGGGGCTGCGACTGCGCGCGGCACGCGTCCCAATAATGCCGATTTGGAGGGGGGCAGAGTATCGCGAACCGACATCAAACCAGCATTGGCCCCGATTTCGGCGTCGGGAGCCATTCTCCGCCCGATCACCGTTCTCGATTTCGCTGTTGGGCTACGGAGAATCCCAGCCAACGTTATCAAATTTCAAACAATCGCAATAATTTATACTGCAGGGTAAAAGGGTACTGATTGGCTGGCAGGTTGACTCTGATTGCCCAAGGAAAATGCAACAGAACATAGGGACAGAGAAACATAGGAAAGAGGAGCAGAAGGAGACCATTCGGCCCCTCAAACCTACTCCGCTGTTCAATTAGATCATGGATGATTTTCCACCTCAGTGCCATATCCCCACACTATTCCTTTAATATCTTTAATATCTAGAAATCTGTCGATCTTGCTCTTGAAAATACTCAATGACTGAGCCTCACAGCCCTCTGGCGTAGAGAATTCCAAAGATTCACCACTCTCTGACTGAAGAAATTCCTCCTCATCTCAGTCCGAAATGGCCTAGCCCTTTTTCTGAGATGGTATCCTCTGAGATGATATCCTCTGAGATGGTATCCTCTGAGATGGTGTCCTCTGAGATGGTATCCTCTGAGATGGTATCCTCTGAGATGTTATCCTCTGAGATGGTGTCCTCTGAGATGATATCCTCTGAGATGGTATCCTCTGAGATGGTACCCTCTGAGATGGTGTCCTCTGAGATGGTATCCTTTGAGATGATGTCCTCTGGTTATAGACACCTCCCCACCCCGCCCCCGGTCAAGAGAAACATCCTTCTTGCATCCACCCTGTCGAGATCTGGAAATATTTTGCAAGCTTCATTGAGGTTCTTCTAAACTCATTCTTCTAAACACTGGAGAATACAAGCCCAATCTCCTCAATCTCTCCTCATAGGACAAACCTGCCAACCCAGCAATCAGTCTGGTGAACTTTAACTGCTCTCCCTCCATGGCTAGTACATCCTTTCTTAGGTAAAGAGATCAAACTGTACACAATACTCAAGGTGCAGTCTCACCAAAGCTCTATGTAATTCCAGCAAAACACCTTTACTCCTGGACCTTGCTAATGAAGGACAACATGTCCTTACATTCTCTTACACTCTCACCTCAATGAATTTCAGTCTTAGCACAATGTTGGACTCTTCTTCTACTTCCTACGCCTCTGTAGTAATTTCATGGAGCAGGAGTCCTCCCCGTTCAATTGACTCTTCCACCTACCTCCCCTTCCACATGGACCCCTCCCTCTGGCCTCTCAACTCCTCTTGACCTTTCATTGTGAACTGTTCGCATGGCATCGGCCATATTAATTTCTCTGCTCCCCTCACTCACTGTGGCCTCCCTCCCTCTGAACTTGCCGCACTCCCATTCTCTCAGGTCCCCCCTGACATTGTTATCAAACCTGCTGGTGCTGTTGTTGCCTGGCAACTGTCAGACACTTCCTCCTACCTCCCCCTGGACCATGACCACACCAGCGAGTATCAAGCCATTGTTTACAGGTCTGTGAGTGACCTCATCGCTTTCCCTCCACATCCTCCAACCTCATAGTCACCGGGAACCCGGCGCCACAGTGGGGCCGGAGCCGAGCTACTGGCCGGGGGGGGGAGGGGGGCTTCCGGAGAGCAGGGGGGACTGGTGGGGGGGTGGCCAGCGGATGGCCAGGGGAGCACTATCTGGCAAGTCGGGTCCTTGTACGGCTGCCGCCATGTTTTACCGCGTGACCGCCGCAGGCCAACGCCCTGCCCGGCCACGGACCCGGCCATTCTCCGGCTGTTTATTTTGTGGAGGCTGGGAGTTTTACGTGCCGCGGCTGCTAGCCCCTCACTGGTTGCAGGATCAGTCAGGAGGCGCCGCCGATTTTTTCCATGCAAAACACCCCGGATCCTCCGCACTTAGCCTCAGAAACGGAGAATCTGGACCTAAGCTTTCGGTTTGCAGCCTGTAATGATTTTCTTTGTAGATTTGTTGATTCAGGTACTCTTTAATTTAAAAATGCATTTCTCACAGCTTTTCCTCGTCCAACTTTGCTTTCAGTTTGTGGTTTGTCTTCAGGCCTCTTTGGTCTCAGGAACTCAGCCCCCACAGGCTTTCTGGAGAGAGAGTCAGCCCTCACAGTTGCCTTCTGGAGAGAGTTAGCTGGATGTTTCAGGAGAGAGTTAGCGCAATCTTTCTGGAGAGAGTTAGCTGGAGGTTTCTGGAGAGAGTTAGCTGGACCTTCATTAGAACATCGAACAGACAGTGCAGAAGGAGGCCGTTCGGCCCATCGAGTCAGCACCGACCCACTTAAGCCCTCACTTCCACCCTATCCCCGTAACCCAATAACCCTTCCTAACCTTTTTGGACACTAAGGGCAATTTATCATGGCCAATCCACCTAACCTGCACGTCTTTGGACAGTGGGAGGAAACCGGAGCACCCAGAGGAAACCCACGCAGACACGGGGAGAACGTGCAGACTCCGCACAGACAGTGACCCAGCAGGGAATTGAACCTGGGACCCTGGCGCTGTGAAGCCACAGTGCCAACCACTATGCTACCGTGCTGCCCTATTGCACTGCCAGAATTAAAACTGAAACCAAACTCAAAACCTTGAAACTCTAATAAACATATCAGTGAGATCAGATCCAATCACCACCTGTTGCCAGGCAGAGCACAGCCTTTTGGGCTAATCCATTGGCCACCAGCCAAACCATTCAAACTGAGTCCCACCCCATCTCTCAGTCACTGAAGCTGGCCAGTCTGCAGCTTCTAGTTTAAACCAGCACAGCCTTCCGGATTCTTCCTGCTTGAATTAAAGATACAGGCTTCTTGCCTTAAAGTGACATATCCAATAATCATCCATGGATCAAAAATGTAACGATAAAAATAAAAGAAAGGGAAAATAAGGTAATAATCAGGAAGGTCCCTCACAGCACAATCGCCCAAGGCCGCAATTGAACTCGGGTCCCTGGCGCTGTGAGGTCACCCTGCCGCCCTAGATGGCCGAAAGGTCTCCTTTTGTGCAGCAAACGTTTTACAATTCTACCCCTCCCCAGTCAAGATATTCCTCGAACCCCCCCCCCTTGCCACTTGCTCCCGTAACTTGCTACGGGCTCGTCAATGTCATATTCTGTTTCAGGGTGGGCCTGTGACGTTTTACCACGTTCGAGGCAACTAATAAATGCGAGTTGTTTTAAATAACGCACTGGAGGTGAAGGCTCTTCCGTGAGACATAACCGGCAACTTCATAAATTCAAGTCTTCCTCGCACCATATACGTGCGGGTGAATGAAGCGAGTCTGGCTTTATGGATCTGAGGTTGAGTTATAGCATCCAGTTGCTCGAAGGAAGTCATCTTAATTTGACTGCGGAGACACTTAGCGGATGAGGAAGGTCGGTGTGTTCAACCAGCCTTTCTGCGGATGCATTTTTTTTTTGCCAGTTTCGAGAATTCCACAGCCATCAGGCTGTCCTTGAGAAAGACCGAGCCTGTTGCCTGAGCGGGTGTTTTGCATATGCTGCGGAACCTCATTTAGTGTCTCTGTTATTGTTACCATCTCATTATAAACAGAGTTTTCCCTTTGGTGCCCGCAGTAGCTCCATTAATAACAGCGCCAGTCAAAGCTACTCCAATTAGTGTGAGCGCCGCTATGCAAAATAGACTCAGAAGGGACAAGGGGGAGATAGAACCTTACACCATGTTCCAAAATGAATATCTGGGGAAAATTAAATAATGACAAGGAATGTACATGCATTATGTTATGAAAGTAGAATGTTTCATTAGGTGCCAGTCCTTGAGCGATGACCAAATGCTTTTCCCTTAAGCTTTTGAAGTAAAGAGTAATTATTTTTGGTGTCATGGTCAATTAAATTTTGCCATTGAAGGAGGATCATGATTTTCTTCCCCATTTCCCTCAGTAAATTGTCTAAAGCGGTGAGCTTTAATGAGGAACTGCTTGCATCACCAGAGAGGAAGAGCACTGACGGAACGGCATGTGGACAATATGACTGTGCCTCTCATTGTTTGAAAAAGACAGAAACGCGGTTTTTGTCAAATTACTTCCGACAATTCCTGAGCTTTTCTTGCTCCAGTGGCGTTGACGCTCCCAGAGTAGGGCCGTCATTCCCGGGGCTATATTAACGAAAAATCTGGGAGCGCTCAGCAGGACTGGTCTCCGGTAAAAGGCCATTGACGTGAAATGTTAACACTCTGCACCTGCTGCCTGACCTGCTGAGTATTTCCAGCATTCTCTGTTTTTACTTCCTGTTTCCAGCATCCTCCTGCTGTATCGCTCTCGGGCTGAAGGCCAGCTCTCTCTGGACTTTTCATCCATACTCCAAGCGACGTAAAATCTGCAAAGGACTTGGATCATTTCGAAAAGCAAAATGGCCGACACCTGCTGCTAAGTGCTGGTTTAGCTTCGCCGGCTGGTTCGTGGTGCTGAATGAGGCCAACAGCGTGAGCTCGATGGCCATACCGGCTGAGGTTATTCACGAAGGCCCCGCCTTCTCAACCTTGCCCCCCGCCTAAGGTGTGGGTGACCCTCAGGTTAAATCACCACCAGTCACCTCTCCCCCCTCAAAGGGGAAAGCAGCCTATGGCCATCTGGGACTATGGTGATTTTACCTTTACTTTTCTTATGATTGGAGGTTTATATTATTAATAATTATCTTTATTAGTGTCACAAATAGGCTTACATTAACACTGCAATGAAGTTACTGTGAAAAGCCCCTAGTCGCCACATTCCAGCGCTTGTTCGGGTACACTGAGGGAGAATTCAGAATGTCCAAATTACCTAACAGCACGTCTTTTGGGACTTGTGGGAGGACGTCACTGCTATGACCAACATTTATTGTCCATCAAAGGCTGACATTTCACTGCAGTCGTGAAGGAGTGCTGTATTGTTGGGGATGCTCGGTTTAGGATAGGGGGCGTCATTCTCCGCCGGCGGGAGTCTCCGTTTTGCCGGCACCGGGGAGTTTCCCGATGGCGTGGGGCTGCCCCACAATGGGAAACCCCATTGACCGGCCGGTGTTACGGAGACCCCCGCCGGCCGGTCGGCGCAGAAATGTGGCGGGGCGGGTAGGAGAATTTCGCCCAGGATGTTGAACCGGGTCGCCTGTCTACAACCCCACTTTTTAAATGTTGCGGCACACCTCCATATTGTAAAAAAACTTTGAGGCACAAATCCTATTTTCTCTCCTTTACTGGGAATGTGGTTTTTAACTTTGCGTTGTCCTCTCTCCTGTATTTTCTTTACCACTCGCTGGCTTGTCCTTGGGCTTCTGCTTCCGCTTTTCGTACAGGCGCAAGGGGGCCTTTGGCTTCAGCTCCAAGTGCCATTGGTCATGCAGATGGGCCTGAGCAGCAGCAAAAATCTAAACCGCGCCTGTGCGTCTCTTTCCCAGACGGCGGGTGGTCCAAGAACCGTTGGGTCTCGGATATGCCAAACACAGCTGAAGACGAAAGTTAGTTTTAGTTTAATTACATGAATTTTGAATCTTTCTTTGGGACACACTTGGGTGGCCTTCAACCCCCCCCCCACCCACCCCCCGTCCCCCCGTCCCCCCCGTCCCACCAGCATCAGAAGAGCAGGAAATTCTCCAAATGTACTACCCAGCACTACATCCCAACTATCAGCAAAAACGCAGATCATCTGGGAAATGGTTTACTGCTGTAGATGGGAGCTCGCACCAATCGGCGGGCATATTTCCTCTGAATAATAAGTACCCTGCCCCTCCATCACCAAACAGCAGGTGTGTGCCGTCTACAAGATGCACTGCAGCAACTTGCCAAGCCTTCTTCGACCACACCTTCCAAATCTTCAATCTCTACCACGAGGACAGCAGTGGGAGGCAGTGGCGTAGTGGTATTGTCGCTGGGCTAGTAATCCAGAGACTCGGAGTCATGCTCTGGGGACCCGGGTTCGAATCCTGCCATGGCAGATGGTGAAATTGGAATTCAATAAAAATCTGGAATTAGAAGTCTAATTATGACCAGGAAACCATTGACGATTGTCCTAAACATCCATCTGGTTCACTAAATCTGCCACCCTTACTTGGTCTGGCCTATATGTGACTCCAGGCCCACAGCAATGCCCTCAGGGATAGGCAATAAATACAGGCCCAGCCAACGATGCCCACATCCCATAACCGAATATTAAAGAAAGATACATGTCACTGTTACTGTCTCATTATAAACCACAACCTGCAAGCTCCCCTCCAAGCCACTCACCATCTCTGACTTGGAAATATATCGCCCTTCTTTCACTATCGTGGGATCAAAATCTTGGCCCTCCCTCCCTAACAGCACTGTGGGTGTGCCTACACCACAGGGTCTGCAGCGGTTCAAGAAGGCAGCTGAGCACCACCTTTTAAGGGACATTAGGGATGGGCATCAAATGCTGCCCTTAGCAGAGGCAATACGTCCCACAAAAGAATTAAAAAGATGTCTGTCAATTAGTGCATCTCATGCCATACAGGGCCTCTCGTGAGTCTCCTGTTATTACCACCCAACTGTTCTCCCTTCTGAACTCCCTAACAAAAGAAATAGTGTTGTTGATGTCTTGTTTGCCCTTTAATGGGCGTATAGCAGTACGTTACTGGACTAATAGTGAGGCACCCGTGCAAATGTAGACATTCTTCTGATTCCAAGAACTTTGAAATGATCACACTTTCACACTCAAATTGCTGAAGTGTTACTCACTGTATTTCTTACAGCTCTCCACGTCTCAGGTGAACTGCTACATTATTGCTGGATACCTGGCGGCAGTGCAGCAGTAAGTGAGTCACCCTGACTGTACACCACCGTTAACGGTTAGTTCCTAGCTCTTTATGAATAATATACAAAAACATAAGAATAAGGAGGAGTAGGCCATTAAGCCTGCTCCACCATTCAATAACATCATGGCTGCACTGACTGTAGTCTTAGCTCCACTTTCCTGCTTACCTCCCGTAGCCCTTGACTCTCTTGTCAATCAAAGATCTGTCTAACTCAACCTTGAGTGTACATAATGATGCAGCCGCTCCTGCTGTGTGTGGAAGAGAATTCCAAACCCTGACCATCCTCTGGGAGAGGAAATTCCTCCTCTCTAAAATGGGAGACCCCTTGGGCAGGATTCTCCATCCCGGGATGCCCGGAATGCAATCCCTGATGAGACGGGGTATCGGGCGTCAGGGGAAAATTGGGATTGGCGCCGAGCGGCGATCTAAACGGAATGCTCTGGCGGCGTGAATGAGGTCCACGATGCGGGGGGGGGGGGGGGGGGGGGGGGGTTGTAAATTAATGTAATTAGGTCTTAATGATTCATTTGCATCTATTTAGTGGGCCTGGCGCCTCATGTTCCAGCCTCCCATGATTCTCCAGTCCCCTCATCATCCACCATTTCAAGCCCCCCCTCAGAATCTTTCATGTTCCAATAAGATCATCTCTCATTCTCCTGAGCATTTGGCCAACTTGTTCAACGTTTCCCTAGGAGGCAAATTCCTCATCCCTGGAATCAGCCTAGTGAATCTTCCCTGGACTGCTTCCAATGTTATCGCGTCCCTCCTTAAGTAAGGTGACTAAAACTATGCATACAGTACTCTAGGTGCAGCCTCACCAATGCCCTGTACAGTTGACTCCCCTCCTTTTATACCCCATCAAAGGCCAACATCTCATTTGTCTTCCTACTTACTTGCTTGTTAATTTTTTGTGATTCATGTACAAGGACATCCAGATCGCTCTGTGCTGCAGAATATTTCAGTCTCTCTCCATTTTAACAATATTCTGCTTTTGTATTCTTCCTTCCAAAGTGGACAACCTCACATTTCTCCACCTTGTATTCCTCCGTCAAATTTCTGCCTACTCACTTAACCTATCCACGTCGGCTTGTCAACTGTTTGTATTCTCCTCACAACTCCCTATCCTATCTATCTTTGTACCAACGATAAACCTGGCTTTAACATAGAATTTACAGTGCAGAAGGAGGCCATTCGGCCCATCGAGACTCTTTGAAAGAGCACCCGACCCAAGGTCAACACCTCCATCCGATCTCCATAACCCAGTAACCCCACCCAACACTAAGGGCAATTTTGGACACTAAGGGCAATTTATCATGGCCAATCCGCCTAACCCGCACATCTTTGGACTGTGGGAGGAAACCGGAGCACCCGGAGGAAACCCACGCAGACACGGGAAGGATGTGCAGACTCCGCACAGACAGTGACCCAAGCCGGGAATCGAACCTGGGACCCTGGAGCTGTGAAGCAATTGTGCTATCCACAATGCTACCGTGCTGCCCCTAAATACATTTGGTCCCTTCATCCAAGTCACTAACACTGCTCATAAATAGAATCATAGAATCCCTAGAGTGCAGAAAGAGGCCATTCAGCCCATCAAGTCTGCACCGACCCTCCGAAAGAGTACCACCTAGGCCTCCGTCCCCACCCTATCCCCGTAACCCCACCTAACCTTTTGGACACTAAGCCATTTATCTCAACTCTGTTTTCCTGTTAGTTAGCCGACCCTCTCCATGCAAATATTATTTTCAACATTGTAATCTTTTGTCGGAACCTTTTGACATCTTACTGAATGTCTTTTGGAAATCCAAATACACACATTTACTATTCCCCCTTCATCCTCACCACTTGTCATGTTCCCAAAGAACTCTAATAAAATTGTCAAACTTGATTTCCCTTTCACAAAACCTCTGTCTGGTTGTATTTTGATTTTCCGAATGTGCTGCCTGCTTCATCTTTAATAATGGAACCTGACATTCTCCCCATGAGATACGAATATAACAACATGATCAGGGCCATGGAGAGGAATCATGGCCCAGGAAGCTAATCACTTGTGTCAAAGGTGCTGTGACGTTTCCCTCCCAGACTGCAGCGCCTGACAAAGGGAGCTTGTCACTGTGGTGTTCTTTGTGTTGCCGGATTCAGAATGGTTGGCGTGGTGTTCACAAAGACCACAAAATAGCTTGAACTTGAACAAAGCTATAAATTTATTAACACTACTCATTTTTATTCGACACGTCCTCCTAAATAATACCCAGTTGATTGTAAACATATAAACTACACTCATCTACAACTGATCTTAATACTGTTATTAACTATGATCTGCTCTTACTCACACTATCAATACTTCTGTAGCTCACTCCAGTACTACTCTCTGCCACAAGGCTTAGCATCAATGTCTTTTACACTTGCACCTGTAGCTCCCTCTAGTGGCTACTCTAGAAATTTCATTAACCCTTGCAGTTCTTACAGTTATGATAATACAGCCATACCGTATTGTATCCAGGGCAACTAGAAACGGGGAATAAATGCTGGTCTTGCCCAGTGATGCCCACATTCTGCGAATGAATTAAAAAAAATATCTATCCTTCATAACCGAGATCAGGCCGACTAATTTTTAGAGGTGGCCATTGCCTTTAAACAAACCCCTTGGGCGCTTTTCTATCATTTTGTGGTTTTATTCTGATTTGCCACACCCACAGCCCCTTTCCTGCTTTTCCTTTCCTTTACGTGTGGCGCTTGTTCCCACTTACCTGCGGTGGTCCAGAGTTCCCTAAAGCTGGAAGATAAGAGGAAATGCCGAAGCCACCGAGAGTTTTGAATGCGGTCCATCCTCCAGGGAACACAACTGACTGCTTTCCAACCACGATGTAAATCACACTCCAGATAACTGGAATTTCTACAATTGCCAACTGTGAAGCAGGGGAATTACTGACACCGGGGGGCTGTTACGCAATTTAATGGCTTTTCGACCAGTCTCCAGGATTATATATTGAGGGATGTTTCGCTGCTGCCCAAAAGCTTAGCTATTACAACACAATGGCGCAGCCAGTTTCGCTTGTTCCTGGAAACATTAAAGTATCGTACATCAAAACGTCCAGCTGGTATTTATCAGATGCTGTTTTGTCACGTCATGTTTTGACATGGGTGAGCTTTTATTTGAAAGACAATTGCATTCATGGTTATTGATTCTTTAAGTGTTCTTTTTTGCATGATATATATTTGAGTGGAAAATAACAACAACAAAATGTCTTTTTTTCCAATTTCCACATTGTCAAATCAAGTGTTACAAATTGTGCAGTTGCCCCTCCAACATGTCCCTCCGCTACCTGAGAATTGTAATCTGCAGTCACGTTTTAGTCAGGTGATAAACTCAGTGAAAACGTCTCATTATTCAAATCCCTCATGAACACCTGAGAATGGAATAATGAATTCAGTATGCTGTCATCCTCCGTGATCCTGGCTTCCACGGAAAGCCATTAAAGCCAAACACACAGGCTCCCCTTCCACAGGCTCATTCGCCTGTCCTGAGGAAAGACAAGAGGTGCCTGGCAACCACCAGGGCCCTCAGGATGGTGGCCGTCAATCAAACCGAGGAAAGAGATTAGGGAGCCCCATTCTCAACCCTGTCACTCCGGGAGAAATGGGAAACAAGGAAGATGTGCATCCCAAAGAGTTGAAAGGGATATCAACAATTGAGACACTTTTAAATGGCACCCCAGTCTCTGGACCCCTCCCGTCGCCTCCCGGCCCCCACAGCACCCCAACTTACTAATTAGGGAGTCCTCAAGCCACCCCCCCCCTCCCCGCACCCACCTCATAAGGGCAAGGCACCCCCAGGCACGATCCCCAGCATGGTCAAGATATCACCTGGGCGCCTTGGCAGTGCCGTCTTGGTACCCTGGTAGTGTCCGGTTGGCACCCAGGTGGCACTGCCAAGGTACCTGGATGGCATTGCCAGGGTGGCAGACTAGCAGTGCCATGGTGCCTGGTTGGCATCAGGTACCACCCTGCCAAGGTACCACCCTGCTCAGAGCCCAACCACCCAGCATCCCGGGTTGCCTGGGAGAATCCCTCCCAATGCCTGGTCCACGTTGGTGGAAGCCAGTGCTAAACGGCCTCAGTTTGAGGCCTCCGAGTCGAGGCCGTTAGATCCTGTGTTTGGTTGTGAGTGGAATTTTAAGAGGAAAAACTGTTGGAAGGTATATTTGGAACCAATCACAAACTAAAGACAGAATGAGTAGTAATCAAAGTGATACCTAAAGAAATGTTAAATAAAATGGTGAGAGGAGGAGGGGGGGAGGGGGGGAGCTGGAGATGGTGATGGCCTGGGGCTCCCACATGTAGAGTCGTTCACCTGTCCACTGCGACCCAAGATGGAACCCTTCCACCCTTTGTCTTTCTGAACAGGACCTTCCAGATCTTTTTCCTGTCCCCTCCACCTAACATTGCAGTCAGAGTGTTGCTTCATCGCTGAGGCGTGGCTGCCACAACAAATTGTCTTTTGAATTCTCCTCCTGCCTCCTTTTCAAGTCGCAGTGAGTGGCACTGTGACCAAGGTCAGCCTTTTTGTCCACGGCCTGTCAGAGCTGGCTTCTCTGAGCCACTTTATGCTATCACTGGCTCCCAAATTGAAATGAAGCTTTATTAGATAGCAGCTTGACTGTACTTGTAAAGTATGCGCAGTTTTGGCTGGTGTCCTCCTGGACAGCAGCCAAAAGGCAAACAATAACACCGTTTTTTTCCTCTCTCTCCCTCTGACTGAAAACACTTTCTGTTTGTTCTGCTACAGTTACACTGTGAAGAAATGTTACCAGTTACCAGTTTCGCAGGCAGTATATTGCCTCTCTCAACACGAGTTGGCTGGTGCTTGTACCCAGGACAAAAAAGTCACCCGTGTTACCAGCCTAGAGACCATAAGACCATAAGATGTAGGAGCAGAAGTAGGCCATTTGGCCCATTGAGTCTGCTCTGCTATCCAATGATATCTTGCGTAATCTGATCTTTTTCCCTGGCGTGGAGAGGAAAGTAAACTAAAAACATATTATCCATCGTTATTCTTGATGACGATTATTTCTTGAACAATCTTGAATGGGCTGCCAGTCCAACAGATAACCTATAGTTAGACATTGGTGTGAATGTCCAAGATGGCGAGGTCTCGCGTTCCGCCATGTTCCACGCTGATTCCGAGTGTGAAGAGGGTGGATGGAGTCTTGGGGAGAGGCTTGGGGGGAGGGAGGCATGGAGGCTGTCATGATATTCATATAAACATATCATGGTGCAATCACACACACACACTGATGGACAGATCAACGGACCAATCAACACACACGCAACATCACAGCCAATCACCAGTGAGAGCACACGCACTATAAAACGGGGAACACCACAGTTCCCGCTCATTCCAGCAGGAGATAGCTCAGAGCACAGAGCTCACTGCGCATGTGCTGAGTGCCTCTCTAAGATAGTGTTAGGGCTAGGTCCACAGGTTAACTGGTAAAGTACGAACCACAGCCATGAGTTAACAGATGTTGTTATCAAGAGTAATAAAACAGAGTTGTACCATCTACAACCGTGTTGGTTCGTTTGTATAGTAGAACACCTAACACGACAGAGGCCACGGGATCTTAAGCTGGGTGGGGGAGGAGTATGGAAACATCAGAGGGTTGCTTCAGTTGGAGCCCTCATCCTGCCCCCTTCCCGTATGAGATATCCCGTATTTTTGCCTTTCTCTATGCACGTTCGATTCTCCCACCGGCCTATAAATTGAGGCTGGGTGAGAAATGGCTCGTAAGTGACCAATAATTGGCTACTTTGGGTGGGTTTCCCATTCAACACCTTGCTCTTCCCAGCTTAAAATCACCGTGTGGTCAGGGAGGGTGTGGTCAGGGAGGGTGGGAACACGGAGGGAGTCCCGTCCCTTCAATTTCACACTCCCCACACTCCTAAAAACCCGTCGATGGGGGAATGTGAAATTCTGGCCATTAGCATAGCAAAGGATGGATAGTCATAGGCAAAAATATAATCAGACGCTGACTTCAAAAATTAATCAAATATCCTCTTCATGCCTTTCCTGTGCACCTGTTTTCTGCTTCACACATTGATCAGCTTTGCACTGCCTATATATGGGAGTAATAGTGGCAGGTGGCCGCTGTGGCTCGTCTCTGAGCCAGAAGACTCTGGACTCGAGTCCCGCTCCAGGAATTAAGCCGTAAAATCCATGCCTGGCACTCCACGCCCTGGCTGCACCAGGGGGGACGCTGTACTGCTGTGGTGATGTCTTTGGAAGGGATGTTTAACCAAGGCCCTGTCAAAGATCCTATGGTGCTACTTTGAAGAAGGGCAGGTGGGGTTTATCCCTCGATATCTTCCTCAGTCATCGTCATAGCGACCATTGTCACACGGCTGTTTGGGCGAGTTTGCTGGCTGTCCCTATTCCCCACATCACAACACTGAGTGCGGTTCAAAAGCACTCCAGAGAATGATAGAACGTCTACGGCACAGAAAAAGGCCACTCGGCCCATTGTGCCTGTGCTGGCCACCCAGCCTAGCTCCCACTTTCCAGCATTTGGTGTGTGGCCCTGCAGGTTTTATATCCCATGGCCGTTTTTAGCAGCACTCTGCCTGACCAACTCTGTGCAATTAAAGAATGCAAGTTTCATCTCATGCTGCATGGCAGGGTTCAATGGGCTGAATGACCTTCACTAGTGGATATTGAGTGAGGACCTATTGTGTTACATAGGGCTGAATTTTGTCAGCACAGCAGAGATCCCAACGTCGGGGGAAAGCCAGGGGGGAACCCCGTCCCAATCTATTTGGTGACCCCCAATTGCATCCTTTTCAGCACTCAGACAATTAACTGCTTGAACTCCCATCCACTTAAAATCTGCCCCAAAACTTTATTTGCTCGTCGGAGGGCTGGCACCGCTCGACCATGCCCTATTATGTATTTTCTTTTCATGCACGGAATGATCTGTTTGAACTGTACGCAGAACAATGCTTTTCACTGTACCTCGGTACACGTGACAATAAACAAATCCAATCCAATCCACATCTTTGGGTTGTGGGGGCGAAACCCACGCAGACACGGGGAGAATGTGCAAACTCCACACGGATACTGACCCGGGGCCGGAATCGAACCCGGGTCCTCAGCGCCGTGAGGCAGCGGTGCTAACCACTGCGCCGCCGTGCCGCCCCACATGATCAAACTCTCAAAGTGACTTCGTTCCAACTGGGAACAAATATGAATACACAACAGTCACTCTTTAAAAATAAGGGGTCGCCCTTTTAGAACAGGGAGGAGGTCTTGTGGCGCAGTGGGTCGGGCCCTGCCTCTGAGTCGGGAGCTTGGGGTTCGAGTCCCTACCCCAGGACTTGATGGCCGAGGAAGGTGCGTTCATAACATGGCCAAACAGGTCGAGTGTCAACCCGCTAATCCTTCCAAACAGGCCAATTTCTGGAACTCTCTCCCTCAAAAGGCCGCGGAAGTAGTGTTTTGGAATATTTTTAAGGTAGAGGCAGATAGATTGTTGATTAACAAGAGAGTAGAAGGTTATTGGGAGTAGGTGAAACGTTACAATCGGATTAGTCATGATCTTATTGAATGGTGGAGCAGGCTCGAGGGGCCGAGTGGCCTTCTCCTGCTCCTAATTCATTTCTTTGTATTGCTTGGTGGAGTTAAGAGTGATGAGCTGACACAGTTTTATTAATACAATGGCCATAATCACTGAAAGTGAGACAAAAAGCGATGCTGGATCATTTAAAATTTGTATTGATCTGTTCTCGACCACCTCTTTCTGAACTGGAATATTTTGGTATGAAATGAAATGAAAAGCCTTTAAAGCTTCCGTAAGCAGCGGAATCTCACAATATTTGACCTGCGAATGTTGTCATGTAAAAGTGCCTTTAAGAAATGGGTGTTTATAAAAATAGCTGTAGTGGATGTACCTTTAAGAAATGGGTGTTTATCAGTGATGTCAGAGTGTGGATGGAGCTGGGCTGTCTGCTTTTACTTTCGCTTCAGGCTGTTTGCCACAGGGTGTGTTTAGTTTCGTTTTAGATTTGGAAAAGCTGCAATCACAGCAAGATGTGTATGAATCTCTGCAAGCTTATGAATGTTCATTTGGTGATTTCAAAGTGGTGACTGTTCTCAGTAGTGAAGCTAAACCTGGGCGAAATTCTCCGTTATCGGCGGAAACTCCGCCGATCGGCGCAAAAAACGGCGCAAATCCCACTTGCGTCACGTCATAAAAATGGGCCGATAGTCTGCGGCCCGAAATGGGTTAGCAGCGATGTAACGGGATCCACGCTTGCGCAGTGGTTCACGCCGTGCAGCGTCATACACGCTGCACGGCGTGACGGCTCATAAGGCCGCGCAGCTCCCCCCCACCCGACCGGAACACCCGACCGCAACACCCGACTTGATGGCTGGCCGTCGCTCAGCCCCGAGGTTCGAGTCACGCGATGTGGAGGCGCTCCTGGACGCGGTGGAGCAGAGGAGGGACGCCCTGTATCCCGGGCACGGCCGCAGAGTTGCCCCACGCCACAGCCGGCGTCTGTGGAGCGAGGTGGCAGAGGCCGTCACCGCTGTGGCCCTAACACCACAGACAGGCACCCAGTGCCACAAGAAGGTGAACGACCTCGTCAGAGCAGGCAGGGTGAGCCTCCCCCATATCCCCCATATCCCCCCCTCCCCATATCCCCCCTCCCCCATATCCCCCCTCCCCATATCCCCATATCCCCCCTCCCCATATCCCCATATCCCCCCTCCCCCATATCCCCCCCTTCCCCATATCCCCCCTCCCCCATATCCCCCCCTCCCCATATCCCCCCTCCCCCATATCCCCCCTCCCCATATCCCCCCTCCCCCATATCCCCCCTCCCCCATATCCCCCCTCCCCATATCCCCCCCTCCCCCATATCCCCCCCTCCCCCATATCCCCCCTCCCCCATATCCCCCCTCCCCCATATCCCCAAATGAATCCAGCCCTAACCTTAACCTCTGCAATGCACGCGCAACCGATGGCGTGCATTCATATACCTGCCTAACACTGTTGCCTTTTACCCCTGCCACCACCCCCCCCCCCCCACAGGAGAAGCGCGCACACAACAATAGGGAGCATGTGAGGACTGGAGGAGGGCCCGCTGATGAGAGGCCACTGACCGTACACGAGGAAAGGGCCCTGGAACTGGCTGGCGGACCTGAGGACCGGGAGGTTGCTGATGCAGAGGTCGGGGCCCCACGAGCAAGTGAGCCACCAACAGCCCGTCCCCATATCCCCCCTCCCCTATATCCCCCTCCCCCGTATCACCTGATCACTGCCTGATGTCTAACCATGCATGCTTCATTGTGTATCGCAGGACCAAACGTCCAGGCACCCATCCCCGCAGATGCAGACCGCCCGCAGGATGCCCCTCGGAGACTACAGGAGACGGAGAGACCCGCACCCTCCAGCATGTGACGCCCGCAGGATGCCCCTTGGAGACCACAGGAGACGGAGAGACCCGCACCCTCCAGCATGCGATGCCCGCAGGATGCCCCTCGGAGACCACAGGAGACGGAGAGACCCGCACCCTCCAGCATGCGACGCCCGCAGGATGCCCCTCGGAGACCACGGGAGACGGAGAGACCCGCACCCTCCAGCATGCGACACCCGCAGGATGCCCCTCGCACACCACGGGAGACGGAGAGACCTGGAGCAACAGGGAGACGACACCCCCGTCACGTGCGGGAGCGACCACCCAGTGATGAGGGGGGCAGCCACAGGCCCCCGTCACATCCGAGCCAGGACACCACTATCCAGGACACCCCTACCCGGGACACCACTACCCAGGACACCCCTACCCGGGACAGCACTGCCCGGGACACCCCTACCCGGGACACCACTACCCAGGACACCCCTACCCGGGACAGCACTACCCGGGACAGCACTACCCAGGACACCCCTACCCGGGAAGACGAAATACCGGACAGTGACTCAGAGTGGATGGGTGGAGACGAACCCCCACCCCAAAGTGCCATGGACTCAGAGTGGGACGAAGAGCACGACACAACGCCACTGCTGTCACCAACACCCTCCACCATCGCAGAAACACTCACCACGGTTGGGCACTTTAGTGATGAGGCGTCTGGTACACTCACTGGTGCGCACAACACAGCCGTCCCGGTACAGCAGGTGGAGGTAGGAGCAGCAGAGGGACCGGGCGGTCGGAGGGCAGCCCAGGCCAAGCGAACATCTGCCGCCCAGATGGATCCCGGGTTCCTGCAGTTACCACACCCACATATAGATCCGATGCAACCACCGACACGGAGACGAGCGAATAGGGTGACGGGTGGCTTGCGGCGGCTGCGGTCGCAGGTGGAGGAGTCCACCGGCGTCCAGGAGCTGGGAGTGGTCCCGGTCATGCGTGCCACCCAGGCTGACACCGCACGGGTGGCGTCCGCGGTGGAGGCAATGGGTGCGACGGTGTCAGACATGGGGAACGGTTTGCGAGGCCTGGGGCCTTCCGTGCAGGCGGCGTCTGTGGCCCAGGAAATGGCTGCCCTCTCACAGGAGGCCATGACCCAGTCTCTGCAGGCCATGGCCCAGTCTCAGCAGGCCATCGCTGAGGGCATCGGCGCCAGTGGCCATGTGCGAGCTGGCGTCGCACTGTCACAGACAGGGTTCGACAACCCCCTGGGCTCCATGGCTGCAAACCTGCAGACCCCTGTCGATACCAGCACGGGCCTCCAGGACTGGCAGCGCCAGATGTCGGGGGCGCGTCGGATGGCCAGTCCGTTCGCATCCCCCACCCATGTAGAGGCCTGGGGGCCATCGGTCACCCCGAGGGAGGAGGAGGTGGTGTGGTCCGTCCCGGCTCCCTCTGTAGGGGAGGTCCCGGTACACCGCGACACCTCGGACTCCCCCTCTTCCGTCCCAGGTGCATCGGGTGGGCAACGGGCAGGACAGGCTGGCAGCTCGCCATCCCAGTCGCCCGGGCCGCAGCCTGGCCCATCTAGGCCAGGACGCCTCAGGAAACGGCCGCCAAAGGGATCCGGTGTCAGAGGGCAGGAATCACAGGAGTCCACCTCCAGTTCTGCTGTACCGTCTGGGGAACCACGTAGACGTAGTCAAAGGGCCCGTAAGGCCAAACAATTAGACACTGAGTAAGTTGGCACGGGTGCAGGGCACAGATGAGTTTTAGGGGCTAGGGCACGTGCATGAACTCCTTTGGTTATTAAAGTCAATGTTACACCTCCGCCTCATTGCGTGGCCTCCGTATAGGCGTCATCAGCCACGATCGCAATGGGTAGCCCCTGTCGCCCAGCAACCAGCCCCTCAGCCGGGGATGGCGTCCCTCGTACATGCCGGGGATGGATGACCGCGACAACACGAATGAGTCGTGTACACTGCCTGGGTGACGGGCGCAGACGTGCAGGATCATCATGCGGTGGTCGCAGACCACCTGTACGTTCATTGAATAGGTCCCCTTCCTATTAGTGAACACGGCCCTGTTCTCTGCAGGTGGCCGCACGGCGACGTGCATCCCATCGATCGCGCCCTGGACCATGGGGAACCCGGCCACGGCAGAGAAGCCCACGGCCCGGGCATCTTGGCTGGCCCGGTCCACGGGGAAGCGGATGTAGCGGTGCGCCATGGCATAAAGGGCATCTGTCACTGCCCGGATGCACCGATGCACCGATGTCTGCGATATGCCGGACAGGTCCCCACTCGGTGCCTGGAATGACCCCGTTGCATAAAAGTTCAGGGCCACCGTAACCTTGACGGACACGGGGAGAGGGTGTCCCCCGCCAGTGCCACGCGGTGACAGGTGTGCCAGCAGGTGGCAGATGTGTGCCACGGTTTCCCGGCTCATCCGGAGTCTCCTCCTGCATTCCCGGTCCGTGAGGCCCTGGTATGACTGCCGGGGCCGGTACACACGGGGCGCCCTCGGGTGCCTCCGTTGCCGTGGGGCCACGACGTCCTCCTCCCCCTCCTCGTCCTGTCGGTCAGGTGTCCCTCCAGCCTGGGCGGCTGCCGCCTGCCCCTCTGCGGCAGCCTGCGCCGCCTCTCTGGCACGCTCCTCCTCCTCCTCCTCCTCCTCATCCAGGGCAACATAGACATGAGCGGCTGCCACCACGGCGGCCAACATCGCTGGATGGTCTGAAAACATGACGGCCTGGTGGGGGGGAGGGGAACGACGACATGTCATCATTGCCCATATCCCCTCCTCCCCCCAGCCAGGTGGCATGGACCGCATGGGTCCAACTGTTGGAGGCTGGCACCTGGCCAGGTGGACCAACTCATTTGCCCTCCCATCACCCACCCCGGCACGGATCCCCTCCCCAACCCCCAACCTCCACCCCAGCACGGACCCCCCCCCCAACCTCCACCCCGGCACGGACCCCCTCCCCAACCCCCAACCTCCACCCCAGCACGGACCCACCCCCCCAACCTCCAACCCCCTCCCCAACCTCCACCCCAGCACGGACGCCCCCCAACCTCCACCCCAGCACGGACCCCCCCCCCAACCTCCACCCCGGCACGGACCCCCTCCCCAACCTCCACCCCAGCACGGACCCCCCCCCAACCTCCACCCCGGCACGGACCCCCTCCCCAACCCCCAACCTCCACCCCAGCACGGACCCCCCCCCCCAACCTCCACCCCGGCACGGACCCCCTCCCCAACCCCCAACCTCCACCCCAGCACGGACCCCCCCCCCAACCTCCACCCCGGCACGGACCCCCTCCCCAACCCCCAACCTCCACCCCAGCACGGACCCCCCCCCCCCAACCTCCACCCCAGCACGGACCCCCTCCCCAACCTCCACCCCAGCACGGACCCCCCCCAACCTCCACCCCAGCACGGACCCCCCCCCCAACCTCCACCCCGGCACAGACCCCCTCCCCAACCTCCACCCCGGCACGGACCCCCTCCCCAACCTCCACCCCGGCACGGACCCCCCCCCAACCTCCACCCCGGCACGGACCCCCTCCCCAACCCCCAACCTCCACCCCAGCACGGACCCCCCCCAACCTCCACCCCGGCACGGACCCCCTCCCCAACCCCCAACCTCCACCCCAGCACGGACCCCCCCCCAACCTCCACCCTGGCACGGACCCCCTCCCCAAACCCCAACCTCCGCCCCAGCACGGACCCCCCCCCAACCTCCACCCCAGCACGGACCCCCCCCCCAACCTCCACCCCGGCACGGACCCCCTCCCCAACCCCCAACCTCCACCCCAGCACGGACCCACCCCCCCAACCTCCACCCCGGCACGGACCCCCTCCCCAACCTCCACCCCAGCACGGACCCCCCCCAACCTCCACCCCAGCACGGACCCCCCCCCCAACCTCCACCCCGGCACGGACCCCCTCCCCAACCTCCACCCCGGCACGGACCCCCTCCACAACCTCCACCCCGGCACGGACCCCCTCCCCAACCCCCAACCTCCACCCCAGCACGGACCCCCCCCCCAACCTCCACCCCGGCACGGACCCCCTCCCCAACCCCCAACCTCCACCCCAGCACGGACCCCCCCCCCAACCTCCACCCCGGCACGGACCCCCTCCCCAACCCCCAACCTCCGCCCCAGCACGGACCCCCCCCCAACCTCCACCCCAGCACGGACCCCCCCCCCAACCTCCACCCCGGCACGGACCCCCTCCCCAACCCCCAACCTCCACCCCAGCACGGACCCACCCCCCCAACCTCCACCCCGGCACGGACCCCCTCCCCAACCTCCACCCCAGCACGGACCCCCCCCAACCTCCACCCCAGCACGGACCCCCCCCCCAACCTCCACCCCGGCACGGACCCCCTCCCCAACCTCCACCCCGGCACGGACCCCCTCCACAACCTCCACCCCGGCACGGACCCCCTCCCCAACCCCCAACCTCCACCCCAGCACGGACCCCCCCCCCAACCTCCACCCCGGCACGGACCCCCTCCCCAACCCCCAACCTCCACCCCAGCACGGACCCCCCCCCCAACCTCCACCCCGGCACGGACCCCCTCCCCAACCCCCAACCTCCACCCCAGCACGGACCCCCCCCCCCAACCTCCACCCCAGCACGGACCCCCTCCCCAACCTCCACCCCAGCACGGACCCCCCCCAACCTCCACCCCAGCACGGACCCCCCCCCCAACCTCCACCCCGGCACAGACCCCCTCCCCAACCTCCACCCCGGCACGGACCCCCTCCCCAACCTCCACCCCGGCACGGACCCCCCCCCCAACCTCCACCCCGGCACGGACCCCCTCCCCAACCCCCAACCTCCACCCCAGCACGGACCCCCCCCAACCTCCACCCCGGCACGGACCCCCTCCCCAACCCCCAACCTCCACCCCAGCACGGACCCCCCCCCAACCTCCACCCTGGCACGGACCCCCTCCCCAAACCCCAACCTCCGCCCCAGCACGGACCCCCCCCCAACCTCCACCCCAGCACGGACCCCCCCAACCTCCACCCCGGCACGGACCCCCTCCCCAACCCCCAACCTCCACCCCAGCACGGACCCCCCCCCCAACCTCCACCCCGGCACGGACCCCCTCCCCAACCCCCAACCTCCACCCCAGCACGGACCCCCCCCCCAACCTCCACCCCGGCACGGACCCCCTCCCCAACCTCCACCCCGGCACGGACCCCCTCCACAACCTCCACCCCGGCACGGACCCCCTCCCCAACCCCCAACCTCCACCCCAGCACGGACCCCCCCCCCAACCTCCACCCCGGCACGGACCCCCTCCCCAACCCCCAACCTCCACCCCAGCACGGACCCCCCCCCCAACCTCCACCCCGGCACGGACCCCCTCCCCAACCCCCAACCTCCACCCCAGCACGGACCCCCCCCCCCAACCTCCACCCCAGCACGGACCCCCTCCCCAACCTCCACCCCAGCACGGACCCCCCCCAACCTCCACCCCAGCACGGACCCCCCCCCCCAACCTCCACCCCGGCACAGACCCCCTCCCCAACCTCCACCCCGGCACGGACCCCCTCCCCAACCTCCACCCCGGCACGGACCCCCCCCCCAACCTCCACCCCGGCACGGACCCCCTCCCCAACCCCCAACCTCCACCCCAGCACGGACCCCCCCCAACCTCCACCCCGGAACGGACCCCCTCCCCAACCCCCAACCTCCACCCCAGCACGGACCCCCCCCCAACCTCCACCCTGGCACGGACCCCCTCCCCAAACCCCAACCTCCGCCCCAGCACGGACCCCCCCCAACCTCCACCCCAGCACGGACCCCCCCCAACCTCCACCCCGGCACGGACCCCCTCCCCAACCCCCAACCTCCACCCCAGCACGGACCCCCCCCCCAACCTCCACCCCGGCACGGACCCCCTCCCCAACCCCCAACCTCCACCCCAGCACGGACCCCCCCCCCAACCTCCACCCCGGCATGGACCCCCTCCCCAACCTCCACCCCAGCACGGACCCCCCCCCCCAACCTCCACCCCGGCACGGACCCCCTCCACAACCCCCAACCTCCACCCCGGCACGGACCCCCTCCCAGCACTCCCCCGGAGCCCAGACTACTCTAACCACCCCCCCCCCCCCGCCGCGCACACACACAAGCCGAGACACACCTCTCCTCACGCAATCAGTCTGCGGCCACGCCATTTCCTGCCCAGAGCCAACCCCCCAGGCCGTCACTCGCCTCCTCGCTGGTCGGCGTGAGCCTGGAGCACCGGGTCACGCCGATGAAAAGAGGTTTGATTGACGTCGACGTGAACGGTCATCACGTCGACGGGACTTCGGCCCATCCGGAAGGGAGAATATCGGCAGGCCGAAAATCGGCTGCCTTGCGCAGACCCGTGACATTCTCCGCGGCAGCGGCGCCATTAACGCCCCGCCGACTTTTCTCCCTTCGGAGACTTCGGCGGGGGCGGGGGCGGGATTCACGGCGGCCAACGGCCATTCTCCGACCCGGCGGGGGGTCGGAGAATGACGCCCCTGATGTCTTTCTGTAAAGAGGGTTCTTTTTGTCTTATGGATGTTGCAAGGAAATATTAAGAGTTACTTATAGAGTACTGTATTCTTTGGGGGATTTATTGGTGTTGATAGTGGTTAAGATGTTTACTGTGGGTTTATAAAGTGTTAACTGGTTTCATAAATAAACATTGTTTTAATTTAAAAGTACTGTAGATTTCTGTTGCACCATACCTGCAGAGGAGGGCCGTGTGCTCCCCATACCACAATCTATTCAAAGTTGTGGGTCAGGTGAACTCCATGATACACTTTGGGGCTCTCTAAACCCTGGCCCATAACAATGTGGCCAGTTTTCTGGGCGGGGCTTGATTCAGCGTAAAACACGACCTATGGGTATCGAAAACTAATGTTTCAAATATCCTGGGCGCAATTCTCCCATCGGGAGACTAAGTGCCGACGCCGGAGTGAAAACCGGAGTGTTTCACTCCGGCGTCGGAGGCCGTTCCCAGCCCCCTATTCTCCCGCCCCCGGGGGGCTAGGAGCGGCGTCACGTCATTAACGGCGGCGCGTAAAGATGCAGCCGGCGCTGCGTAAATGACATCACCCGCGAATGCGCGGTTGCCGTCCTCCCCGAGGCCGCCCCGCAAGAAGATGTCGGACGGATCTTGCGAGGCGGTGAAGGAAAGGAGGTCCTCCTTCAGAGAGGCCGGCCCGCCGATCGGTGGGCACCGATTGCGGGCCACACCCCTTTTGAGCCCCCCCCCCGGTGCAGGAACCCCCGCCACCCCCCCAGCGTTCCCGCGCTGTTCCCGCCGGCAGTGACCAGGTGTGGACGGCGCCGGCGGGAACCTGTCGTGTTGGGCAGGCCGCTCGGCCCATCCGGGCCGGAGAATCGCCGCTTGCCCGTTGCAAACGGTGAGCGGCGATTCTCCCAGGGGCCAGCCGTGATTCGCGCCGCGCCGGTTGGGGGGGGGGTGGGAGAATCGCGTGCGGGAGTCGGGGCGGCGTGGCGGAATTCGTGCGGCTCCACAGCGATTCTCCCACCCGGTGTTGGGGGGGGGGGGGGGGGGGGGAATTCCGCCCCCTGATCTTCTGCGCAGTTTGAGCCCAAAATGCTGCTAGTTTTCCTGTGTTAATGAGTGAAAACCCCCAAAATGGAGGATGGGGTTTTCCAGCCCTCCCAGGCAGTGGGATCTTCCATCCTGCCGAAGGTGAACCCACCTTCCCCAGCTCACGGCAGGACGGGCGAGCAACCGCAGGCATCGGAGGTGATTAATGGCAAGCATATCTGCCACTGGGGGTGGGGAGAGGAGGAGGGGGGGGGCATGAAATGCCGCCTGGAGCACCAACTGTGACTCAGCAGGTGGCACTCTAAGATGTAAAGCGTCAGGTTCTGGATTAAAGCGCGCTCCATTGTTTTGAGCGCAAGAATGACAATTCAGTGCAGTACTGAGGGAGTGCTGCCCTGTTGGAGGCGCTGGCTTTTGGCTGAGGTGTTTTTAGCTGAGGCCCCATCTCCCTGCATGGGTGGGTGTAATGGATCCCAGTGCACTATTTCGAAGAAGAGTAGGGAAGTCACCCTCATTACTCCAGCCAGTATTTATCCCTCAACCAACAGCACACAAAAGCAGATTATCTACTCGATACCACGGGGCTGTTTGTTGGAGTTGCCTCATTTCCCACACTTTAACGATGACTTCCTTGGCGGTAAAGTGGGGTTTGATGGGAAAGTGCGATATAAATGTGAGACTCTCACAAACAGGAGTGACCAAATGCACGCCATTTCATCCCACTGGTTCCAGAATTCCAGAAACGTACGCAGGAAAAATGGATCATGGCGGAATATATTGCTTTGACTGTATTTTTCACTTATTGAGGTGAATGATTTTGCCCCTGGGAAATAAACGGCCACAACATCCAGTGTTAAGGTCGGAAATTCCCCGGGATAATCCAGTCGGATGCAAATTAAAGTAGGTCTACACTTTTCAATCTTCAATGCAGTGCGTTCTGGTTCACTAGTCAATGTGAAAGATAATTGTATGCTGGCATGCTCATTTTGTCTCATTTTCTCATTTTCCTATTAAAGGTATGAATGAAGGCTACATTTAAAAGGCTTTCTGTTGTCTAATCCCAGACACTGCATTTATCGTTATTTTGAAACTCTGATGCACTTTGATATAATTTCGCTTGATGCTGGATCAATTAAGGGCCATTAAATGAAAGGAGCTGCTAAATGTAGTATTAATATCCTTGGTGAGTATCAGTGTTAAGTAGTTCTGTTTTTTTTTAGATCAAGTTGTAGTTCAATTTAATAATGCCAAAAAGACCACATAGTGGCTAACAGAAAATATCCCAACCAGATGCTTCACTCCAACAGTAGGAAACTTGTGGTGATTCAGTTAGGCTCAGCTCTCTACCTGGTACAGGTACAACTACTCTTGCTCCACAGAGTATGATCCCATCCTCACCACCAGATATAACAATGTGCTTTCAGAGACTTCATTATTGAAGAAAAAGGGATTTATTTAACAGAGATCTTCAAGAGCAACAGCATGTTTGCAGCTAATCCTCTGCCCTCGGAGTACTCTTCCCCCTGGGGTGATTCCACACCCTGGGTCCTGATTGGTCACCAGGTGATTCTTACTCTGCTGTGTTGCCCTTTAAGGAACAATCACCACAAAGGTCTACTTCATTCGGGGCAGCACGGTAGCACAGTGGTTAGCACTATGGCTTCACAGTGCCAGGGTCCCAGGTTTGATTCCTGGCTTGGGTCACTGTCTGTGCGGATGGATTGGCTATGCTAAATTGCCCTTCATGTCCAAAAAAGGTTAGGTGGGATTACGGGGATAGGGTGGAGGTATGGGCTTAGGTAGGGTGCTCTTTCTGAGGGCCGGTGCAGACTCAATGGGCCGAATTGCCTCCTTCTGCACTGTAAATTTTATGATAAGTCTAGTTTGGACCAATCGATCTGTTTCTGTGCAGGAAATTCTATGGAATTTATACATTGATCTTCCATTTCCCAAGCCACAAATGGCAATGCCTATCCCCATGTCTACCCACCACACTCGCCCTTGGAATTCTCATCTATCCCTTTATAAGCTGTAAATTTGACTTCTCCAATGAACCTATCATTGATATTCCTGAGATCCCCCTCACACAATCTTCAGGGAGAGAAATCCCAACTCCTCTTATGTCTCCGCATAATTGTACTTTTCAAATCTTTCCCCGATGTGGGCGCCTGCTGGCTGGGGCAGCATTTGTTGCCCATCCCTAAGTGCCTGTGAACCGAGTGATTTGCTGGGCCATTTCAGAGGGCAGTTCAGGGTCAACCACGTTGCGGGGGTCTGGTGTCACGTGTCGGTCAGTCCAGGGTAGGGATGGCAGATTATTTGCCCTAAAGGACACTAGTGAACCAGATGGATCTTTACACCAATCGATTGTAGCTGTCACGGTCACCATTACTGATTCCAGATTTTATCAACTGAATTTAAATTCCACCAGCTGCCATAGTCTGGGTGTGATGAATGTAGAACTTGTTATATATTATATTTCATTTATGCGACAGTAATGTTATTAAAAACCCTGGTTTAAAATACATGCAGGCAATGTGTGTACTAAAGGTGTAATTAAGGTGTCGTAACAAGTGAGGTAACCATGGTTTCTAACCATTTACTTGTTTGCAGAGAGATGTTGAATGGAACATTGTTTTGATTGCTGGAGATTCCCTGGGCTTTAGATAATTCGAGGGATTGTGTTTAGTCCTAGCTAAGCAGGTCACGGGGCATCTTAGTGGAATACAGATGATGTAATTAATAGGAGGAACCAGGTCTGTCTGCATGGTAGCACAGTGGTTAGCATTGTTGCTTCACAGCGCCAGGGTCCAGGTTCACTGTCTGTGCGGAGTCTGCACGTTCTCTCCGTGACTGTGTGGGTTTCCTCCGGGTGCTCCAGTTTCCTCCCACAAATCCCGAAAGACGTGCTGTTAGGTAATTTGGACATGCCGAATTCTCCCTCTGTGTACCCGAACAGGTGCCGGAATGTGGCGACTCGGGGATTTTCCCAGTAACTTCATTGCAATATTAATGTAAGCCTACATGTGACAATAAAGATTATTATAAAGATTATTATTATTAATTTGCAGTTTTGACAAATGTTGATGGGTTGAACAGATCGGTCTGACAAGACAGAAGCATACTGGATCTGATCATGAAAGGTTCTCTCTCCAAATGGTCTGCATAAGATCAGCAAGTAAGCCTGCTTTGTTAACTTTATTTATAAATGTCATTTGAACTGTATTGGGGTGTTTGGTTGGAATGTTTATAGTGAAGGTGTAGGGCATATGTTAAGGTTTTTCCTTTTATTTATGAACTGTTTAACTGATGATTGTTACATTGTTTCTTTGATGTCAATGTGGTTAATTCTATGTTTAAATTAAAGTTTGGTTTAACGTAAAAGGAACCTATTGGTCATAGTCAACACTCCTGTGGTGAAGTAACCTTTCCTGACAGGTTTACAAATTGCAAATTGTTTGGGGTTTCTCGTACGGTAGCCTAACAAAAATTGGGGTCTGATCCAGTATCCTAACACAAGTTGAGACCTGGTCCGATATCCTGACATAAATTGGGATCTGGTCCAGTGTCCTGACATAAATTGGGATCTGGTCCAGTGTCCTGAAATAAATTGGGAACTTCCCGGTGTCCTGACATAAATTGGGATCTGGGGCGAAATTCTCTGGAAACGGCGCGATGTCCGCCGACTGGCGCCCAAAACGGCGCAAATCAGTCGGGCATCGCGCCGCCCCAAAGGTGCGGAATGCTCCGCATCTTTGGGGGCCGAGCCCCAACCTTAAGGGGCTAGGTCGGCGGCGGACGAATTTCTGCCCCGCAAGCTGGCGGAAAAGGCCTTTGGTGCCCCGCCAGCTGGCGCGGAAATGACATCTCTGGCCGGCATATGCGCGGGGGCGTTAGCGGCCGCTGACGGCATTCCCGCGCATGCGCATTGGAGGGAGTCTCTTCTGCCTCCGCCATGGTGGAGACTGTGGCGAAGGCGGAAGGAAAAGAGTGCCCCCACGGCACAGGCCCGCCTGCGGATCGGTGGGCTCCAATCGCGGGCCAGGCCACCGTGGGGGCACCCCCCGGGGCCAGATGGCCCCGCGCCCCCCTCAGGACCCCGGAGACTGCCCGCACCGCCTTGTCCCGCAGGTAAGGTAGGTGGTCTACGCTGCGGGTCAGGCATTTTAGCAGCGGGACTTCGGCCCATCCGGGCCAGAGAATCGCGCGGGGGGGCCCGGCAACCGGTGCGGCGCGATTCCCGCACCCGCTGAATATCCGGTGCCGGAGACTTCGGCAACCGGCGGGGGCGGCATTCACGCCAGCCCCCGGCGATTCTCCGACCCGGCGGGGGGTCGGAGAATCTCGCCCCAGGTCCGGTATCGGGACATAAATTGGGGCCTGGTCAGGAATGCTAACACTGAACCTCTTGCTTGCTCGCCCAGTGACATTACCACCACATCATCATCTCCCTTGTTAGCCATTGTGGAACTTTCATAAATCTCCTCTTGCACCCTCTCTAAGACCTTGACGTCTTAAAATGTACAATTAAAACGAAGGAGGGGGCACTCGGATTTTTTCCGCCAATCTGTACTTTTCATTTATGGAGCAGCATGGCACACACACAGTTAACCTCAGGTCACCATTTCCTGAAGGCAGAAAGTGACTCAGCTTGTTGCTGTAATGGTTACTTAGTGCTTGCTGTGCCTTTAAGACAATGCAGTCAGTAGCTTCGGCATTCCGTACATTCCCGCTGAATCCCAGAAAGATTCAATGACAGCTCCATAGTGAGCGCTAATGAATCCTTGTAGCTGTGTGACTCAGAGGAAATTCATTTGCAGCATAAATAATCGTGATCTTTCTGACAAAGCACTGGTGTAACTCAATGGGTGGCCAGAATTCTCCTTCCACTCATACTTGTACTGCACGCCTAATAATAAAGAGAAAAAGAGGCAGCTGCCTTGTTGTAACAAGGAGCCATCCCTTAGCACTCGAGTTAATTGGTGTTTTCTCTTCGGTTATTAAATTGCATGTAGAAATTTTTATTTTTACATCGACAACTCTGCAGATCCCTCAGCGTGATTGGCGTTGTGTGCTGTCCCCCACCCGCTGCCCATGCCTTCTCCCACATCACCTGCATGGTCGGTCAGCCATCTTGGGCATTAAACAATCCGGTCCAGTTACAATGGAAAAACCCAGCAGGCCTGGCAGCATCCGTGGAGAGAGAAGCAGAGTTTACGGGCGCGATCCAATGGCCACGCTGTGCCGCGGCGCAGTGTGGCTGGTGAAAGCCGGGAGACCCCACTCGCGGGATGTACCCGGCTCGCAACGCCTCGCGAGGTCCAATGGGATCTCGAGGGACGTTACGATGTGAATCCCGCCCACAATGGGCGGGATCACCTTTTGGCAAATCTGCATATTAGAGCGAGGCAGTTAGCCTTACTCTGATGTGCAGATTTTCAAGGTACCTGAGGCTTTCAGATTCAATCCCTTTGCCTCGGGGACCTCGGGCGAGCGCAGTTCAGCACTGGTCCCCACAAACGGGGACCAGGCGGAATACACTCGTGGGGGTCTCCCAGGGGATCGGCGTCCCCTAGTTGCATGCCCTTTGGGCAGGATGGTGCCCTGGCATTGTTGCTGCCACCTGGACAACCTGGCAGTACCAGCCTAGTACTGCCACCTGGATGCCAGCCTAGCACTGCCAGGTTGGCACTGCCAAGGTGCCAATCTGGCATTTTTTGCATGGGCAGGTGATTGGGCCAGGGTTGACCTGGCCTGGGTGTTAGCGGAGTGAGGGGAGGGCAAGGACACACCCACAGTGTGTTTGGTCTGGGGGAGTCAGGGATTGTTTTGGGGGCCTCGAAGATTGACATGCCATTTAAAAATGGTGTCCCGATCGCTCGCTACAATGAGGAGTTCTGGCGAGTAGGGCTCCCCACTGTACAAAACGGGTCTATGACCGGCCTCGGCCGTGTGTTCCCCATTCAGGCTCCCCATTCAACACTCAGTAGTTCACGGGGTGACTTTGTTCCCTTTTGGGACAATCGCGCCCAACACTTTGAGTCTAAAATGACTGAAAGAGGGTCAGTTTTTTGGACCCCTCTGAAACGTTAACTCTGCTTTCCTCTCCACAGATGCTGCCAGGCCCACTGAACCATTCCAGCATTATCTATTCATATTTCAGATTTACAGCATCTTTCATTCTTCCAGTTACAATTATGGGTTGCTTGAAAAGCTACAAAGGTATTAATCCTCATTTGCCTCCAACTCTTTTTCACAATCATTGACACAGCATCAGCAACTGAGACAAATTTCTGTGTCAGGAGCCATGGAGCTGACTGGGGGTGTTTTTAAAAATTATTTCACTAGGTGTGGATGTCACTGGCGGAGGCCAGCATTCGTTCCCTCTCTCTAATTGCCCTCGAATTGAGTGACCGCTTGAGAGGGCATTTAGGAATCAGCCACATTGCTGTGGGCCTGGAGTCACATGTAGGCCAGACCAGGTAGGTACAGCAGATTTCCTTCTCTATAGGATCCTCTCCCTCTCTCCCCGTGCCAGCCTCTGATTGCTGGAAGTCAGCTTTGTGTGCAGTTGCTGTGTTCCTGGCTGCCGTGAAGCTGTGAGCAGAAATACCGTTTCGCTCCGTCACAAAGGTAGAGCAGCCATTTTCTGGCAGATGGAACCAATGGTCTGCAGCTCAAACACACAATTGTATCTTTTCAGTGTGTGTACCGGTCTCTGCCAAAAGGAAAAGGTAACGTTAGAATTTGTATATATGGGAGGGGGGGGCTTTCCGTCCCGCCAGCCGCGTTTTCCGGTCCAGCGCGCCCCCGCCGGCAGCGGTTTTCTCTGTTCCCGCAGCCGGCCAATGGGATTCCCCATTGTGGCCACCCCCATGCCGTCGGGAAACCCGCGGGCGTGAGTGCGCTGCCGGCGAAGCGGGGGATTCCGTTGGCGGAGAATCCCGCAGATGGATTTTTCCGGAGACCCGACGAAGACAATATCAGGCAGTCGGATATTTAGACACAATTATCTCTATTTAATTCTTCATATAACGGGATCCTTGCCCACTTTTTTGCCAGTGACGGTGGACATACAGGAGGAGAGAAGGGAATGATCACTTAATCCATCGAATCCCGAAAGTGCAAAAGGAGGACGTTTGGCCCATCGAGTCTGCACTGTCCCTCCAAAAGAGCACCCTACCTAGGCCCTATCTCCAAAACACATTGGTTAGGCTTAACCTAAACATCTTTGGACACTAAGGGCCAACTTAGCACGGCCAATCCACCTAACCCCCACATCCGGAGGAAACCGGAGCACCCGGAGGAAACCCACTCACTCAGACACGGGCAGAATGTGCAAGCTCCACACAGCCAGTCACCCAAGGCCAAATTGAACCTGGGTCCTGGCGCTGTGAAGCAGCAGTGCTAACCACTGTGACATCGAGTCGCCCTTAGAAATTGAACTGAATTCACAAAATAACAGGATAGACATAAAATCATCAACATTTCTCACTGTCATCTTGCATTTCTCAATTAATCCTTGAGAGAGGTGGGTGTGACTAGCAAGGCTGGCACTTATTGACCATGGAACAGGTGGGGCTAAGCATCTCCCAGAACCCTCCATGAGCTTAAGTGGAGGCAGACAGTTGCCCTTACTGCTTTATAACCAGGGATGACCTTGATAGCCGTCCTCGAGCTGCCTGAGGCCCAGAAGGCCCCGGCAAGCTTAGGAGCTCCTGTACCTCGGTTGGGATCCTGAATCTATGGGTGAATGCGTACTTGGTGAGGTACGAGGATCTGTGCTGGTGGAGGAGGTGGGAAATGATTTAATGCTCGCCCCTCTGAGGTCCCCTCCTCCTCCTCAGAGGTGGGCTGATGTCCCGTGGAGATGGAAAACTTCAGGGTTCACCGGAAAGATCCAGATCCCTGAACCTCATCTTCAGGAGACCTGTGGTCTGCTCGATGTGGCTGCTCAGATCACGGTATGGCTGGTGTTGTATTTCTCTTCTGCCTTCTGCCCAATTTTCTTCACTGGAGTTAGCAGACAGCTTTTTAAGGGGCAGCCCTGGTCACCAAGAATCAACCTTGAAGGCAAGAAAGGGGTCAATAAAAAGCTTAGGCCCAAAGGGCAAGTGAGGATCCTGCAACTGCTGCATAGGATTGGGGAGGGGGCGACAGAATATTAAAAGGTGGATTAGGAGAGGCCAGGTGGGGAGTTAAAAGTTAATGTGATGAATGAAACTTATTGGAAATGCGGCAGGAAATTGGAATGCGATCAATTTACAAGTAATTTTTAATTGGGTCATCAGATGATTATCCTATTCCTTTTTGAAATCCACATCTGAATCTGCCTCCACCACACTCAGGGCAATCCAAATCCTAGCTACGTCCTCGGCAAAATCGTTTTTCCTCATGCCACCTCTGGTTATTTAAGAGAAAGATTGAATAAGGGACAGGAAGGAACAATGAGGGTTTTGGATAAATAAAGGGGGAGCCCACACCAAGTTGAAAATGAAAATCGCTTATTGTCACAAGTAGGCTTCAAATGAAGTGACTGTGAAAAGCCCCTAGTCGCCACATTCCGGCGCCTGTTTGGGGAGGCTGGTACGGGAATTGAACCGCGCTGCTGGCCTGCCTTGGTCTGCTTTAAAAGCCAGCGATTTAGCCCAGTGTACTAAACCAGCCCCTGTTTCAGATACATGCCTACCGGCGAATATCCAACTGTTATAACCTGCCTACTTACCATTGGCTGGGCAGGGCAATACACTGCTGAAGCCACCTCCCTGGATTTTTGTTGGATACAGGTTGGAAGTTGTTTTCTATTATACCATGCCTCTGTACGGACATTTGGATGTTTTTGATGCTGCGCTGGAAAGCTGGAACCAGTACGCACAACGGATGCGTTACTATTTCCGGGCAAACAATATCACTGAAAACGAGCGCCAGGTGGTCATATTGCTCACCGCCTGCGACCCGCATACGTTTGGGGTGATTAGGAGCCTTACATACCCAGCTGCGCCGGACACCAAAACGTTTGATGAACTTGTGAATATAGTGGGGCAACATTTTAACCCAACCCCGTCCACGATAGTCCAGCGTTACCCATTTAATACCGCTGAGAGGACCCCTGGAGAATCCCTTGCCGATTTTCTATCCAGGCTACGCAGGATTGCGGAGTACTGTGACTATGGTGAGACCTTGTCAGAAATGATACGCGACCGTTTGGTTTGCGGTATTAACAATGCGGCCACCCAGAGAAAGTTGTTAGCTGAGCCAACATTGACTTTTCAACAGGCCATTCAAATAGTATTGTCCCAGGAGAGCGCAGAACGAGGAGTGCAGGAGCTACAGGGAATGGAAGTGCATGCCTTGGGGCGCAACCCCTTCTGTCCGAAAACATCCCCTCGCACTCTTGGGCGAGGCAACGTCCGGACCGACGCCAGTGGCCGTCGGACATTCCTCCCCGAAGGGAGCCTTCTCCAGAACTAATGGATGAGGAGCCATGTCCGTGTCAGACTTGTAGGCGCCAACCCCGTCGCAGACGCCGGTCCTGGGGGCGCCAGAGGCGCCGTCGTTCCGACCGAAACTGGGACCAGCCCAGGGGCCGTAACTGGGACCAGCCCAGAGGCCGTACCTTCCATGTGGATGAACCTGCGGCGACTACTCCTGAGGACGTGGAGACGGAGGACAACTGCCTGCAGTTGCATTGTGTGGCAGCTCCCCGTGTGGCCCCCATGAAGGCGACAGTATGGGTCAATGGTCACCCGCTTGAGATGGAGTTGGACAGTGGCGCAGCGGTCTCCGTGATCGCCCAGAGGACATTCGACCGCATCAAGCAGGGTATACAGACCCTTACATTAACCGACACACAGGCCAGGTTGGCCACCTACACACGGGAACCACTGGACATTGCAGGAACTACGATGATCCCTGTTGTCTATGGACGCCAGGAGGGGCGTTTCCCACTTATCGTGGTGCGCGGCCATGGGCCCAGCCTGTTGGGTCGGGACTGGTTGCGCCATTTGCGGTTGCAGTGGCAGCACATCCTCCAAACAGGTTCTGGAGGGTTTACTGAGGTGCTAGGACGATACCCAGATGTATTCCAGTCCGGTTTGGGGAAAATAAAAGGGGCCGTAGCCCGTATCCAAGTCGAACCAGGAGCCACGCCGCGCTATTTCCGGGCGCTATTTCCGGTGCCTTACGCCTTGCTCAAGAAGGTAGAAGGGGAGCTCACTCGTTTGGAAACTTTGGGTATTATCAGTCCCGTCCGTTTCGCTGACTGGGCAGCACCAATTGTACCTGTAATGAAGCCAGATGCCACAGTTCACTTGTGTGGCGACTATAAACTCACAGTGAAAACGGCTTCCTGATTCGACCGATATCCAATGCCTCACATAGAGGATCTCTGCGCGAAGCTTGCAGGTGGACTCTCGTTCACAAAATTAGATATGAGTCACGCCTACCTGCAGTTGGAGCTGGACCCTGCCTCCCGACCATATGTAACGATTAATACACACCGGGGCCTGTATGAATATACACGGTTGCCCTTTGGAGTATCCTCTGCCTGCGCAATTTTTCAACGTGTTATGGAGGGCATTTTGAGAGGATTACCACGTGTTGCTGTCTACTTAGATGACGTTTTGATTACAGGGACGTCGGAGCAGGAACATTTGGAAAATCTGGAGGCTGTCCTTAGACGCCTTTCGGAGGCTGGAGTCCGTTAACGTCGCACAAAGTGCGTATTTCAGGCAAAGGAAGTAGTCTACCTAGGTTATCGGGTGGACCGCGAAGGTTTGCATCCAGTCGCAGAGAAGGTGCGTGTAATTCAACAGGCCCCCGCCCCGACTGACACTTCGCATCTTTGTTCTTTTCTCGGCCTCGTAAACTATTACGGGAAGTTCCTCCCCAATCTGGCAACTATGCTGGCCCCTTTGCACCTTCTGCTGAAGAAAAATCACACCTGGGTTTGGGGTCAGCCGCAAGAAACCGCTTTCCGGCGGGTAAAGCAACAATTGTTGCTGTCTGGGTTACTAACCCACTATGATCCTGGAAAGCCTTTGCTCGTCACATGTGATGCATCCCCGTATGGTATTGGGGCCGCCCTGCCACACAATATGGAGAACGGGGCCGAGCGACCGATAGCTTTCACCTCCCGCACATTGACTGCAGTGGAGAAAAAGTACGCGCAGATCGAGAAGGAGGGCCTGGCAGTGGTCTTTGCGGTGAAACGCTTCCACCAGTACGTGTATGGCTGCCATTTCACTATCGTGACTGATCATAAGCCTCTGCTGGGACTTTTCAGAGAGGATAAGCCAATACCGCCCATTGCTTCCGCACCGATCCAGCGCTGGGCTTTGTTGCTTGCTGCATATGAGTATTCTCTGGAGCACAAACCAGGTACGCAGATAGCAAATGCCGACGCACTGAGCCGATTGCCTTTATCGACCGGCCCCATGTTGACCCCCACGACCGGTGAGGTGGTTGCAACCCTGAATTTTATGGACACCTTGCCTGTCACGGCATCACAGATCCGTAAGTGGACCCAGACGGAGCCAGTCCTGTCAAAGGTTCGACACATAGTCCTGTATGGTGGGCAGCATAGACAGCTCCCAGGCGAGTTGCGGGCATTTTCCTCCAAGCTGTCAGAATTCAGCGTGGAAGACGGCATCCTCTTGTGGGGGACGCGTGTGATTGTCCCGAAAAAAGGACAGGAGCTGATACTAAGAGACTTGCACAATGGGCATCCAGGTGTGACCAAAATGAAAATGTTGGCCCGGAGTTATGTCTGGTGGCCAGGCCTCGACACTGACATTGAGAAGCTGGCCCAAAACTGCTCCATTTGCCAGGAGCATCAGAAGCTTCCGCCGGCCGCGCCCCTACATCACTGGGAATGGCCAGGGCGGCCTTGGGCACGCTTGCATGCAGATTTCGCAGGCCCTTTTCAAGGATCCATGTTCCTTCTATTAATTGACGCCCAGTCTAAATGGCTAGAGGTGCATAAGATGCAGGGGACAACGTCCTGCGCAACAATTGAAAAGATGCGTTTGTCTTTCAGTACGCATGGCCTCCCCGAGGTGCTGGTCACGGATAACGGCACTCCATTCACGAGTGAGGAGTTTGCGAGGTTCACGAAGATGAACGGCATACGCCATATCCGCACTGCCCCTTACCACCCGGCTTCAAATGGGTTGGCAGAGCGCGCAGTGCAGACATTCAAAAGAGGCCTAAAGAAGCAGTCTTCCGGATCAATGGACACGAGACTGGCTCGCCTTTTGTTTACGTATCGGACCACCCCCCATGCGGTGACTGGGGTAGCTCCCGCAGAACTCCTAATGGGACGGAGACTTCACACCCGCCTTAGTATGGTTTTCCCGGACATTGGCGCAAAAGTACGCCGCACACAAGAACGGCAGGGAATTTCTCGGCATCGGCCGATTCGGCAGTTTGCGTCCGGTGGCCCAGTGTTCGTTCGGAATTTTGCTGGTGGTGCCCAGTGGGTTCCTGGTGTAATCTTTCACCAAACGGGCCCTATATCTTACCAGGTGCAAGCCCAGGGTCGTCTCCAGCACAAACATGTAGACCACGTTCGGTCCAGAAGACTATCCCCTCAAAGGATTCCCCACCCCCGGAGCTCATTTTTACAGCCGCAGAGACCAGAGACAAGGGAAGGTAGTCCTCACAATCTTCCTCTGGTGCCTCACTCAAAGCCTGCGCAGGTCGTTACAGAGCCGAATGGAGATAGAGACGCTGACATGACGGAGGCAGCAGACTCTGACTCCGAGATGGAGACACAGGATGCATCAGAGGGGGAATCCTCGGGTCCACGGGCCGTGGATGTACAACCGTTGCGCCGTTCATCACGGAAGCGCCGGTCTACGTCTCGTTACACGCCGCCTGATCCAGCGCCGCGTGCAAATGGTGTCCGGCCTGCGGCAAAATGAGTCCGACGCCCTCCGTCGCCAGGGTCTTCGGTGGATTCCTTGGACTTTGGGGGGGAGGGATGTTATAACCTGCCTGCTTACCATTGGCTGGGGACTAATGACAATCCCACAATCCTGTGGGAGTATGAGCTTCCCCAATGAGGGGGGCGGAGAAACCATTAGTAAACTCCTAGTATAAATAAAGCTGGCCAGTTTAGGAACCAGCAGGAAGGTGTGTGCAGCAAGGGAAGTTGCTGCTGCTGTTATATATGTATATGTTATTGTAAATAAATGTTATTACTTTGTATCCTTAAAACTCGTGCTGGATTCTTCGTGGCCCTCACAAAACCAACCAGGTGGGAACCGGCTGGTTTTATATAGGAAATGATTAAGCAGCCCCGCCCCCTTAGCGGGGAAGCACATATCCTGCATAGGGCTCTGGGAACACAAGCGTCCCAACCCCGTAGGTTCTGCATGGGTAGAGGTTATTGCAGAGGAGGAAAACGTTACATCTTAAAGACAACGGGTGCGATTTGGTGTACTCAGGTTAAACTTGGGTGAATGGCGCATTAAGCGGGGTATCTCTCAGCGTCTGCAGCATCGAGAAACATCCCGCTAACCAACGGCACTTTGCCTTTTAATTTGGTCTCGGGGAACTTCACCGTGCTGAGGCGGCGCCTCGAGGGATTTCCCGCTGGCGAGCTTGGGCTCCTCGCAGATCAAGGCCCCATTTTGGAACGCTACCCCGATCCCCCACCCCCCTCCCCCACCCCCTCTCTTTCATAACCCACCCCCGGCTCTTTTAACCCTCTCCCCCTCACCGCTTCAACCATAAGGAGGCCCCCAGGAACCCCTCTCTACCTGGCAAGGCCCCCCCCCCCCCCCGGTCCTGACCCCCACAGTGCCAACCTAGCACCTGGGCACCCTGGCACTGACAGACTGGCACCCTGGCAGTATAAAATCGGGAAGTCCTGCTGAAGCGATACAAGGCACTAGTTGGACCACACCTGGAACACTGTGAACAGTTTTGGTCCCCTTATCTAAGGAAAGATTTACTGATGTTGGAGGCAGCGCAGAGAATGTTCACTGGGTAGATCCCGGGTATGGAGGCGAGATTGAGTAATAATAATCTTTATTATTGTCACAAGTAGGCTTACATTAACACTGCAGTGAATTAACTGTGAAAATCCCCAAGTCGCCACATTCCGGCGCCTGTTCGGGTACACAGAGGGAGAATTCAGAATGTCCAATTCACCCAACAAGCACGTCTTTCGGGATTTGTGGGAGGAAACCGGAGCACCCGGAGGAAACCCACGCAGACACGGGGAGAACGTGCAGACTCCACATAGACAGTGACCCAAGTGGGAACCGAACCCAGGTCCCTGGTGCTGTGAAGCAACAGTGCTACCCACTGTACTACCGTGCCGCAGGTTGGATCTGTATTCATTTGAGTTTAGAAGAATGAGAGGCGACCTCATTGCGACATGTAGGCTTCTCAGGGGGTTTGACAGGGTAGATGCTGAGGATGTTTCTCCTTGTGGGAGAGTTTAGGACCAGAGGGCACAATCTCAGAGTAACGGGATCGCCCATTTCAGACAGAGATGAGGAGGAATTTCTTCTCTCAGAGGGGAGTGAATCTGTGGAATTCTTTACCGCGGAGAGCTGTAGAGGCTGGGTCGTTAAGTGTGTTGAAGGCTGAGATAGGCAGGTTTTTAATCAGTAAGGGAATCAAGGGTTATCGGGATAAGGTGGTAAAATGGAGTTGAGGATTACATCAGATCAGTAATGATCCCATTGAATGGTAGAGCAGACTCGATGGGCCGAATGGCCTACCTGTGCTCCAACGTCTTATGGCTCTTCTTCATAACTGGGGAAGTCTTATTAATCCAGATTATTTGATGATCATCACTTTGCTGTTTGTGGGAGCTTGCTGTGCACAAATTGGCTGCGGCATATCGTACATTACAGCAGCGACTACTCTTTAAAAGTACTTCATTGGCTGTAAAGTGCCGTCCCAGAAAGTGTTGTGCAAGTTCCAGTCTTTTACCATTTGTATAGCATGCTGGAGCAGTGTGAATGGTCTCGCAGGCTCGAGAGATTCACAACACCTGATGCACCTCTCTATTCCTTGAATTTACCGGATGATTTGTGAATTATAGAATCACTACAGCGCTTGGAGTCATAGAGTTTTACAGCACACACAGGCCATTCGGCCCATCGGCTCCCCCCCGGCCATCATACACCATTCATTTCGCCATCCTGCTTTCCAGCACTTCGTCCATAGCCTTGCAGGGTATGGCATTTCAAGCGTTCCTCTAAATGCTTCTTAAGAAGGTGACCATTCGGCCCATCGACTCTCATTCCTAATGATGTACATCACTAGCACTCTATTATTTTTACAGCATGATCCAGCCCTTAGATTCTTTTTGTGATTTCCGCCTCAACGATTAACTGAAAAGTAATGTCTGCTCAATCTCAGAGTAAAGGGAGGATCCTTTAAAACCGAGATGAGGAGTAATTTCTTCAGCCAGAGGGTGGTGAATCTGTGGAACTCTTTGCCGCAGAAGGCTGTGGAGGCCAAATCACTGAGTGTCTTTAAGACAGAGATAGATAGGTTCTTGATTAATTAGGGGATCAGGGGTTATGGGGAGAAGGCAGGAGAATGGGGATGAGAAAAATATCAGCCATGATTGAATGGCGGAGCAGACTCGATGGGCCGAGTGGCCTAATTCTGCTCCTATGTTTTATGGTCTTATGGGCTCCTCAATGCGTTTCGCAAAAAAGTCTGCTTCCCGAAAGCAAAAATCCATGGTGAACAACCGCCACTAAAAACCTGCAATCAGCTGGAATGGCCGTGAGCGTTCCCTTCTGGTCCAACTCTGTTATTTGTTTGTAAGGAAAACAACGAGAGTTTTCCACCTCATGTGTCTTCCATCTGTCTGGTTCCCTTCAGGCAAATGGCTCCAAATGACCACTTTAGTATCTATCTGTGGGAAAGCCGGAGTCGTGTGTAATTAAACGCTCAGCGTCTGTATCACTGGAGAAACGTGGTTCGGGCCGTATCCTCATTACAATCGCCTCAAAGGACAGTTAGTTGCAAGGCGATTTGTTTCCGCGGCGGGGTTTGATTTGCCCCGTTGTGTGAGCCAGCGCAGAATTAACTGTATTGCTTTTTAACAAAGTGAGGCCACCTCCTTTGCACTGGAAGAAGCTGTGTGTGGGGTGTGGGCACAAGTGAAACTAGGAAGTCTGTGCCTTATTACGACAGCTTACAATGAACCATTGCACTTTATTATTCAATTAGGTTGCACATCGTTTGAACACACTGTTTCCTTTTATTGGCTTTCATTCAGAAAGGTTATATTGAAAACATATTTCTCAACACTGGGAAATATCTGTCGCTCACACATGCAAGGAAATCTGTGCTCTTCTGACCATCATCCCCCCCCCCCCCTGTGGTGGCCTCCCTGTGATGGCACAGTAGTTAGCACTGCTGCCTCACAGCGCCAGGGACCCGGGTTCAATTCAGGCCTCGGGTGACAGTCTGTGTGGAGTTTGCACATTCTCCCCGTGTCTGTGTGGGTTCGCTCCGGGTGCTCCGGTTAGGTGGATTGGCCATGGTAAAACTTGCCCCCTCGTGTCCAAACATTAGGTGTGGATACGGGCATAGGTCAGGGTGCTCTTTCGGAGGGTCGGCGCAGACTCGATGGGCCGAATGGCCTCCTTCAGCACTGTAGGGATTCTATGACAGAACCTTCAGCTAACACAGCCCTGCTCGCAGAGCCTCCTCCCCTCAACCCAATTTCTCACTCTCCTTCCGTTCGCTTTCCTGTCAAAACCTTTTCCAAGCCCATCCTCCTGCTCATGCTGTAAGCTACCGCAACAAACCTCCACTTCCAAAACTGTGGCATTCGTTCCCTCATCTTTCCCTATGAATCTTTTCACCCCCCCCCCCACTCTTTATTCTGTCAACGCACACTGACGAGACCGATGCGTGAAGGACGGGCCTATGGATGAGGCTCCATAGCGCTACCGTGGCAACAGCCAGGGCCTACAGGAGAGGAGGAGCAGGTGAGGACAGTTGGCCCTGGAGAGCCGAAGCGAGTTAAGCTCGTTTCTCACAGAGAAAGCTTTTGGACAGAGGTTTCTAAATCACCGCCGAGCTAACCTCTCAAATCATAATTGGCACATGGTCTTTCAATTTGTAACAATAACTTTCTTAGTAATGGCTATCAAGAGAAGGACAGAAGGATTAAACATGGCAATTAGGAAGAATTGAGATTGGCAGAATCTCCCAACAGGGACCGTAGCATTGCCTTGTGTAATAAATTCAGAAAGCTGTTGAAATAGTTAATTGCCCGGGCTCTGAAAGATTTAAAAAGATGTTCCGCCCCAGACAAAGTAGGGCGAGGAAAAGTAAGATGTACGGAATTAAGAATTTGAAGTTATTGAGTGAATGATGTCAGGCCTTGCGTCGGTTCAGTAGTTCTTGGCAGTGACATCCTGAATGTGAAAGACAGTAATAAGGCCCAAGGGATTCACCTAATGCTGTAAATCTCTTATCTACTCTCGACAGCAAAGCACGGCAGCTCAGGAAACATACAATTATCAACCATAACATCAGTACCACAGGAAATATATTTTGTAACATCTCCTGTGGTTATTAATCGTCTTTTTGTACAAGAAAAACATTTACGATGTTCATTGGTTCCGACATCAAGGGAAACAATTGTAGGCTCCTTCTATTTTGAAGCAGATTTCAAAACAAATTTTATTACTTTTATGTATCTAGATATATCATAATTATTGAAAGCTCCAGCCCTGGCACAAGAGCCCCAGATGGCATGCCCATGGGCTATCTAAGCACGATGTGAACTGGGTTTGATTCAGTTTGTCCTCCAACAATGAAAACACAGTCAGTGCGGCTTTCCAACCATGCGCCGGATTCTCCGACCCCCCCCCACCCCGGCCGGGTCGGAGAATCACCGGGGGGCGGCATGGATTCTCCGGCGCCGGGGTTTTGGCGGGGGCGGGAATCACGCCACGCCACGCCGTTTGGCGGCCGCTGGCAGCGCCCCCCCCCCCCCCCCCCCCGGCGATTCCCCGGCCCGCCCAACAGGTCGGCGGGACCTGGCCGCACGGGCGGCCTAGCCCGCGATCAGGGCCCACCGATCCGCGGGCGGGCCTGTGCCGTGGGGGCACTCTATTCTTCCGCGTCGGCCGCTGTGGTCCTCCGCCATGGCCGACGCGGAGATGAACCCCCCTGCCCATGCGCTGGGATGACGCCAGCGCACGCTGGTGCTCCCGCGCTTGTGCCAACTCGCACCGGTCGGCGGAGGCCCTTCGGCGCCAGTTGGCTTGGCGCCAAGCCCCTTCCACGCCGGCCGGCGCGGCGCAAATCATTCCGGCGCCGGCCTAGCCCCTGAGCCCCTGAAGGTGCGGAGGGTTCTGCACCTTCGGGGCGGCCCGACGCCGGAGTGGTTCACGCCACCCCTTCCCGCCGGAGTTGCTCGCCCCGCCGGTTTTCGCAGAATCCCGCCCCATTTCTTTTAACATTTATAACCTCCCCACTTAAAATTCTGCCCCTGATTTCATCTTTTTCCCTAATCTCTCCTGAATCCTGGCTCTAATTTGAAGTACGGAAGAAAGCATGTGAGAGAAAAAAAGGGGCGGGAATGTCCGTCGGTCGGCACCGAAATCGGGAAACGCAGAATGCTATGCTCCGGTGCCTCGACAGTGGCGTCCATGCGTTCCACTCCGCACGTACCGCAAATCCCGTTTACATATCATTAGCGGGCCTGACCCGGTATTCTCTGGGGCCTCCGCGATGCTCCGCCTCCACCAGGTGTCACTTGGGCTTCTATAAATCGGGAAACAGGTGCCGTGGCTGGCGAGGGAGAGAGAGGAGGTAGAACACGGAGAGGATGCCGGTCCCGCCGCTGGTAAGGGTGGTGAGGCCGGGGGGCCTCCGCCAAGCCGAGGGGGGGGGGGGCAGTGGGGGGGGAGGGGGGGAGTAGGGGATGGGCCTTGGGGTCAGGATGACCCCCCCCCCCATGGGACCAGGGTGTCCAGGCTCAGGACAGTCATTGCCGCAGCCTACAAGGCAGCCACCCTGCTGCACAGCCCACTGACCGCCCTCCGCGGCCCCAGGCCATGCAGTGTGACACCGTCTCCATCCCACCAACACCCGCCCCAACAGGCCGCCACCTGCTGGCGGGGCAGCACGCGGCCTACCCAAGGGCAACACCCACAATTGCCCCTGCATGAGGGCGGCGGACGGGGGCCGCAGATCGTACCGTTGGCACGTAGCGCCAGCCACCGACACAACTGGCAGCAGGGACGGGCACCAGGGCATGAGAATGATGGTGCCAGGGATGCAGTGGGCAGAGTGTCAGGGGGAACGACTTGGTGTGGGTGTGGGGATGGGGGAGGGGGACATGCGGGGGCAGGGGCTGCAGTGCAAACTGTGGCCACCATGTAGCCCGGTGGACCTGGTTGGACCCTGGTTAGCACCACGCTAACATGACTGCATTTCACCCCCAGCAGACTTCAGAATTCCACCAGGAATAGTGACGTTCATCCTAATCGCTGCAGCCCTTGGGGAGGCTGTTCGAGCTGGAGCTGCCCGAGGAGGGGGAAGCTGCGAAACCTGCCCCAGAGGAACAGGAGGCAGCCGGTGAGTTTGGAGAACTGGCTGCCCAACAGGCCGAGGAGGAGGACGTGGAAAAGAGGCACTGCAAGAGGCCTCGTGTGTACCGGCAGCGCCTGTCATTCGAGGACCTGCCGGACCGGGCATGCCGTCAAAGACTCCAAATCTGGCGCACCCGGCACTGCGGGGGAATGGGGGAGGACTCCCGTTCCCGGTGGCTGTCAAAGTGATGGTCGCCCTAAACCTTTATGAAACGGGGTCCTCCCAGGCGCTGATTGGGGCCTGTCCGGGATCTCACAGACCTCGGTACACAGGTGCATCAGCACCATTACAGAGGCCCTATATGCCCCATCAAATTCAATGTGGACCGAGCCCACTAGGATGCCTGGGCGGCGGAGTACGCCATCATCGCGAAGAAGTCCCGGGTCCAAGGGGGTGATCAGCGGGATGCATGTCCCCTTACGGGCACCTGACCATGACAGGCCGCTCTACAGCAACCGAAAGGGGTTCCATTCGATGAACGTGCAGCTCGTGTGTGCCCAATACCCGGGCAGTGTGCACGACGCCTACATCCTTATGCACTCGATGGTTCCTGGCCTCTTCGCGGTGCCCCCTCCCCGGTTCAGGGGCTGGCTCCTGGGCGACAGGGGTTATCCGCTGCGGCTGTGGCTGATGATGCCTATCCGGAGGCCAGAGACCGACGCTGAGACCCGCCACAATGCCGCAGCAACCAAGAGCGTGATCGAGCCGTGCTTCGGCCTACTGAAGATACGGCTCAGGTGCCTGGACCGCTCTGGTGGGGCCCTCCAGTATGATGCTGGGAGGTTCGCCCGCATTGTGGCAGCCTGCTGCGTCCTCCACAACATCGCGCAGCAGAGGGGCAACGTGCTGGAGGAGGGCGATGAACGTCAGTCCTCCTCAAGCGAGGAGGATACGGGGGAGGGTGAGGATGGGCAGGACATGGGGCCCGGGCAGGCAGGGGAGGCCGCACAACGTGCGCACCAGGGCTGATGAGCATGGGATGCTCGAATCGCCACCAGGTTCACCGACTAGGGGACTGGCCAGCGGAACGGACATCCCATCTGACCCCCACACCGCCCCGGCCAGTCACCCCCTCCCATGACCACCACCCACCCCTTGCAACCCCCTCTGTTAACCTACCTGCCTCACTATGGGTGTGGGCCCTGGGTTGGCAGTACCAGTGGGTCTGGTCCATGGGATGGAGGATGATGACAACCTGCTCTGCGATGAGCTCTGGTGCTCTGCCTTGTTAGACAATGTCTGATGCTTGCCCATGGGAGCACTTTCTTCCATCCACCTGGGTGACCCCTGCATGCAAAATGGCCATTCCATCACACGCTCCCATCAAATCCCTGGGATACGGGAGGTGGGGATGGTGATGGGGGTGGGGGGAGGGGGTGCTGGAGTGGGAAAAAAACCAAAGAAAAGTGCAGCACAGGAACAGGCCCTTCGGCCCTCCAAGCCCGTGCCGACCATGCTGCCCGACTAAACTACAATCTTCTACACTTCCTGGGTCCGTATCCCTCTATTCCCATCCTATTCATGTATTTGTCAAGATGCCCCTTAAACGTCACTATCATCCCTGCTTCCACCACCTCCTCTGGCAGCAAGTTCCAGGCACCCACTACCCTCTGTGTAAAAAACTTGACTCGTACATCTCCTCTAAACCTTGCCCCTCACACCTTAAACCTATGCCCCCTAGTAATTGATCCCTCTACCCTGGGGAAAAGCCTCTGACTATCCACTCTGTCTATGCCCCTCATAATTTTGTAAATCCCTATCAAGTCGCCCCTCAACCTCCGTCGTTCCAGTGAGAACAAACCGAGTTTATTCAACCGCTCCTCAAAGCTAATGCCCTCCATACCAGGCAACATTCTGGTAAATCTTTTCTGCACCCTCTCTAAAGCCTCCACATCCTTCTGGTAGTGTGGCGACCAGAATTGAACACGATACTCCAAGTGTGGCCTAACTAAGGTTCTATACAGCTGCAACATGACTTGCCAATTCTTATACTCAATGCCCCTGCCAATGAAGGCGAGCATGCCGTATGCCTTCTTGACTACCTTCTCCACCTGTGTTGCCCCTTTCAGTGACCTGTGAACCTGTACACCTAGATCTCTCTGACTTTCAATACTCTTGAGGGTTCTACCATTCACTGTATATTCCCTACCTGCATTAGACCTTCCAAAATGCATTACCGTACATTTGTCCGGATTAAACTCCATCTGCCATCTCTCCGCCCAAGTCTCCAAACAATCTAAATCCTGCTGTATCCTCTGACAGTCCTCATCGCTATCCACAATTCCACCAACCTTTGTGTCGTCTGCAAACTTACTAATCAGACCAGTTACATTTTCCTCCAAATCATTTATATATACTACAAACAGCAAAGATCCCAGCACTGATCCCTGCGGAACACCACTGGTCACAGCCCTCCAATTAGAAAAGCATTCTTCCATTGCTACTCTCTGCCTTCTATGACCTAGCCAGTTCTGTATCCACCTTGCCAGCTCACCCTTGATCCCGTGTGACTTCACCTTTTGTACTAGTCTACCATGAGGGACCTTGTCACAGGCCTTACTGAAGTCCATATAGACAACATCCACTGCCCTACCTGCATCAATCATCTTTGTGACCTCTTCGAAAAACTCTATCAAGTTAGTGAGACACGACCTCCCCTTCACAAATCCATGCTGCCTCTCACTAATACATCCATTTGCTTCCAAATGGGAGTAGATCCTGTCTCGAAGAATTCTCTCCAGTAATTTCCCTACCACTGACGTAAGGCTCACCGGCCTGTAGTTCCCTGGATTATCCTTGCTACCCTTCTTAAACAGAGGAACAACATTGGCTATTCTTCAGTCCTCCGGGACATCATCTGAAGACAGTGAGGATCCAAAGATTTCTGTCAAGGCCTCAGCAATTTCCTCTCCAGCCTCCTTCAGTATTCTGGGGTAAATCCCATCAGGCCCTGGGGACTTATCTACCTTAATATTTTTTAAGACGCCCAACACCTCGTCTTTTTGGATCTCAATGTGACCCAGGCTATCTACACACCCTTCTCCAGACTCAACATCTACCGATTCCTTCTCTTTGGTGAATACTGATGCAAAGTATTCATTTAGTACCTCGTCCATTTCCTCTGGCTCCACACATAGATTCCCTTGCCTATCCTTCAGTGGGCCAACCCTTTCTCTGGCTACCCTCTTGCTTTTTATGTACGTGTAAAAAGCCTTGGGATTTTCCTTAACCCTATTTGCCAATGACTTTTCGTGATCCCTTGTAGCCCTCCTGACTCCTTGCTTAAGTTCCTTCCTACTTTCCTTATATTCCACACAGGCTTCGTCTGTTCCCAGCCTTTTAGCCCTGACAAATGCCTCCTTTTTCTTTTTGACGAGGCCTACAATATCTCTTGTTATCCAAGGTTCCCGAAAATTGCCGTATTTATCCTTCTTCCTCACAGGAACATGCCGGTCCTGAATTCCTTTCAACTGACACTTGAAAGCCTCCCACGTGTCAGATGTTGATTTACCCTCAAACATCTGCCCCCCAATCTCGGTTCTTCAGTTCCCACCTAATATTGTTATAACTAGCCTTCCCCCAATTTAGCACATTCACCCTAGGACCACTCTTATCCTTGTCCACCAGCACTTTAAAACTTACTGAATTGTGGTCACTGTTCCCGAATGCTCCCCTACTGAAACGTCTACCACCTGGCCGGGCTTATTCCCCAATACCAGGTCCAGTACAGCCCCTTCCCTAGTTGGACTGTCTACATATTGTTTTAAGAAGGATGGGGGTGGGACACGAGCGGTTTGCACTGGCTGAACTGTGGTCCCTGGGCCAGGCCCACCCACAGTGCCCTCCCCCCTTCCCCCCCGCCCACCCCTCCACTCCTGCGCCTGTACTGCAGCCAGCCCAGACCAACCCATCCCTCACACCCTTTCTGACAGAGAACTGAGGCAGATTGTGACGTTGTGCACAGGTGTTTAATGTGAACAAATATATACAGCTCTGTGCCCTAGCCCCTAACTCTACACTATGACCTACACCTGTGCCAACTTAACTGGTTTCTACTTCTCTGGCCTTACTCGCCTGACGCTACATCTCGGTGGATCCCAGGTGGTACAGCCGGAGTGCAGGCAGCCTGCTGTGATTCCTGCCCAGAGATCTGGGTCCCCATTGGCGGCCATCTTCTGGGGTAACAGGGCCTGGGCAGGCCCGGCTGCTGCTCGGGCATCCCAGCTGGCATGGTGCTGCCCTGTTCTACCCGCTGCCCACCAGATGGGCCAGGAATAGGACAGGGGGAGTCCGAGGCATTGTGATGTCCCGGCATATCCACTGCGGGAATCACGGGCATGGGCCCCATCACCTCCTCCTCCCTCAGGGTGCACTATGTTCCCCGGGGCTATTCCATTGGACGGGGGTGCGATCAGAGCTAACCCCTGAGGCTCCCGTGCTACGTGACTCTGCCAGTCCAGGAGACCCGCTCTGCTCCCGACCAGGGTCTCGGTGCTTGTGCCATGGAGCACAAAGAGTGGATCACAACACCCATTGACTGTGCCACCTCCTTCTGTGTCTTTGTCACATCAGCCAGTATCTGCACCATCTCCCTCTCTGTCTGTGCCACGTGGGCTGGCACCTGGGCAATGCCGCCAACGTTCCCAGCCGTGGCCTGCTGTGACGAGGCCATGGCTCTGGCACATGGCTGCCTGCAAGAGGGCAGTCTTGCCCTGGGCCTAGGCCACCACCTGCACAGAATGCCACAAGCCTTGGACATCTTGACCCATGGCCGAAACCTTCGCCCCAGTGCCTCGACTGCAGACGCCACCCGTGCGATGTTGGCCTGGGTGACGCGCATGGTCGGCACCATCTCCTGATCCTACAGGTAGTTCAACTCCTCCAACTGCACCTGCAGGCGCTGAATGGTTGCTGACACCCCTTCATGTAGCCCCTGGCTCTGAGACTGCATGTCCACAATCAATGGGACCGTCCGTTCCAGAAGCCCGAACTCCATACGGACGGCAGCTAGTCCCTGGGGTCGGGCTGCCCTCCGACCGCCCGCCCCCTCGGGTGCTCCAACCTCCACCTGCTGTACCGGAGCAGCTGTGTGGTGAGCACCAGATAGTGTCCCAGGAGCCTCTTCGCTAAATTCCCAACCGAGGTGAGTATCTCTGGAATGGTGGAGGGTGTTGGTGACAGCTGTGACGTGAGCCCCAGTCTGGTGCTCTGGGGTGTCTCCGGCCGCGGGCCGATAGTTCCTGTGAGTGTCTGTGTCCTCCTCCTCCTCGCTGCTCTCCTCCTGGGGTTGTGGTCGGGGATGGTGTCGGGGGCGAGGGCACCAGAAGGACCCGCGTCATCGCCAGGGGATCCTGCAAGACCCAAGAAAAGATGCGTGAGTGGACCGTGGGTCGGGGTGGCAGGTGGAGTCCCCATGTCTCATCTTGCTGCCATCTTGTTGGCTGGGATGGTGTGGCTGGGGAGTGAGGGAGTGTGTGCAGCTGCAGCTTGTCAGCCTCCTGAGTGCCAACCCCGAACCCGGAGAATCCGGCACCGTTTCCCATTGGAGTCGGCCGTGTTCCACGTGGCACCGGTGCCAGCCTATTAACGGCCGATGAATTGATCTGGGAACGGCGCCAATGTTGCCGCTGTAGAACACCACCGATTCAATCCCGGTGTCAGCACTCAATCTTTGCCGCGGAGAATTCCGCCAAAGGTCTTTAGTTCCACCAGGTTTGCTTCTGTGTCTGATGCCCACTCTACCCTATCGCAGGTAAGAGATAGGGGGGGCTGCTGGTGTTGTGGTGATGTCACTGGGCTAGTACTCCAGAGATCCCCAGTGCTCCAAGGTCAGGGATTCAAATCCCACCAGGGCAGCTGATGGAATTCAAACTCAATCAATAAATCTGAAATTTACAACTGAACTCGGCAGTGGCGGCCATTGTCGATTGTCGTAAAAACCCATCCGGCTCACTAATACCCTTTGGGGATGGAAACCTGGTCTGATTTAACGGCCCTCTGAACTGGCCCAGCAAGCCAGTCAATTCGAAGGCACTTAAGGATGAGTACCAAATGCTGGGCAGCGATGCCCACATCCAATGAAAGAGTCAATAAATAAAAAGCTTCTCCGCCACCCGTTGAAGGAATGAAACCAGACGGACCACCCTGCATCGACCTAGGCACCAGAAACAACAACAGCAAACCCAACCTTGCAATTCGTGCTTCCTGATACCTGGGGGCTTATGGCAAAATTGGCAGAGCTGTCTCACCGACTAGCCAAGACTAACCTGCCATAGTCATATTTACGGAATTATACCTTACAGACAATGTCCCAGACACCACCATCATCATCCCTGGATCCGTCCTGCCAGTGGGCAGAGGTGGCAGCACAGTGGTATACATCCAGGAGGGAGTTGCACTGGGAGTCCTCAACATCAATTCTGGGCCCCATGAAGTCTCATGGCTTCAGGTTAAACACCTGCTGATCACCATGTACCGTCCACCATCAGCTGATGTATCAGTGCTCCTCCATGTTGAACACCACTAGGAGGAAGCACTGAGGGTGGCAAGGGTGCAGAATATACTCTGGAAGGGGAACGTCAATGTCCATCGCCAAGAGTGGCTCGGTAGTACCACCTCAGACCGAGCTGGCCGTGTCCTAAAGAACATAGCTGCTAGACGGGGACTGCAGCAGGTGGTGAGGGAACGAACAAGAGGGAAAAACATACTTGACTCATCCTCATCAATCTGCCTGCTGCAGATGTATCTGTCCATGGCAGTATCGGTAGAAGTACCAGCCTCCCTGAACAGGCGCCGGAATGTGGCGACTAGGGGCTTTTCACAGTAACTTCATTTGAAGCCTACTTGTGACAATAAGCGGTTTTCATTTCATTTCAAGTGACCACCGCACAGTCCTTGTGGAGACAAAACCCCGTCTTCACATTGAGGATACCTTCCATTGTGTTGTGTGGCACTATCACAGTGCTAAATGGGATAGACTTCGAACAGATCTAACAACTCAAGACTGGGCATCCACGAGGCGCTGTGGACCATCAGAAGCAGCAGAATTGTATTCAACCGCAATCTGTAACCTCATGGCCTGGCATATCTCCAATTACCACCCAGCCAGGGGATCAACCCTGGTTCAGTGAAGAATGCAGGAGGGTATGCCAGGAGCAACATCAGACATACCGAAAAATGAGGTGTCAACCTGGTGAAGCTGCAACACAGGGCTACTTGTGTGCCGAACAGCATCAGCAGCAAGTTAGAGCTAAGCGATTCCACAACCAATGGATCAGATTTAATCTCTGAAATTCATTGTGGACAACGAAACAAGTCACTAGAGGAGGAGGCCCCACAAATATCCCCATCCTCAATGATGGCGGAGCCACGAACATCTGTGCAAAAGACAAGGATGAGGCATTTGCAACAGTCTTCCACAAAAAGTGCTGAGTGGATGATCCATCTCAGCTTCCTCCCGAGGTCCCCAGCATCACAGTCATCAATCAGTACACCTCACTCCACGTGATATCAAGAAACGGCTGAAGAGACTGGAACCTACAAAGGCTATGGGCCCTGACAATATTCCGGCAATAGTCCTGAAGACTTGTGTTAAGGGCAGCACGGTAGCACGGTCGTTAGCACAGTTGCTTCACAGCTCCAGGGTACCAGGTTCGATTCCCGGCTTGGGTCACTGTCTGTGTGGAGTCTGCACGTTCTCCCTGTGTCTGCGTGGGTCTCCTCCGGGTGCTCTGGTTTCCTCCCACAGTCCAAAGATGTGCAGGTTAGCTGGATTGGTCATGATAAATTGCCCTTAGTGTCCAAAAAAAAAGGGGTTTGGTGGGGTTACGGGGATGGGTTGGGCTAAAGTAGGATGCTCTTGCCAAGGACCGCTGCAGACACGATGGGCCGAATGGCCTCCTTCTGCACTGTAAATTCTATGATTCTATGGTTCTATGACCTAAGTTCGGGGACCAGGATGTAGAAGTGGATTGGGTAGAGATGTGAAATGACAAAGGCAAGAATTCACTTCTGGGAGTGGTGTACAGGCCCCCTAACAGTAATCCCAAATCGGATGGGCTTTATTGGAAGAAATCGGGGTGGCACAATGGCAAAGTGGTTGGCGCCAGGGACCCAGGTTCAACTCTGGTCTTTGGTGACTGTGTGCGTGGAGTTTGCACGTTCTCCCCGTGTCTGCATAAGTTTCCTCCGGGTGCCCCACAGTTTCCTCCGACAGTCCAAAGATGTGCAGGATTGGCCAGGCTCAATTGCCCCTTAAGGTCCAGGGTATGCAAATTAGGTGGGATTATGGGGAGAGGATGGGGGAGTGGGCCTAGGTAGAGCGCTCTTTCAGAGTGTCAGTGCAGACGCGATGGGCTGAATGGTCTCTTTCTGCACTGTAGAGATTCTATGTTTCAAATATAGGGACTTGTCAGAAAGGTACAGTTTAATCTATATATGGACTGAATAAATCAAATGGGTAAAGGTGGCCTAGATGAGGAATTTACAGAATGTGTTTGGGATAGTTTCTTAGCAAAGTAAATTCTGGAGCCGACCAGAGAGCAGGCTATAGTAGACATGGTATTGTGCAATGAGATAGGATTAATGAATGATCTCATAGTGAAAACACCACTAGGTAATAGCAATCATAATATGATTGAGTTTTACATTCAGTTTGAGGAAGAGGAGGGTGCGTCGAAGGTGAGTATTTTGAACTTAAATAATGGCAATTATGAGGGCATGAAAGTATAGCTAGTTAACGTGAACTGGCAGATGAGGTGAAGGGATAGGTCATCAGAGATGGAGTCACAAACACTGAAGGTGATATTTCAGAATACACAGAATTGGTACATTCCAACGAGAAATCAAAAGTCCGCAGGGACAAAGCCACCATCCGTGGTTAACTAAAAAAGGTAAAGATAGCATCAAACTTAAAGAAGAAGAATAAATTAGCATAAGAATGGGTGGCAGCTCAGGAGACTGAACAGAATATAAAGAACAACAAAGAAAGTCCAAAAGATTAATGAGGAGGGAAAAATTAGAGTCCAAGAGAAAGCTAGCTAGAAATAGGAAAACAGTTAGTGAGGGTGGGATTCATACACTAGGGCACCTAGGTCCCACTGCACCTCAGAGCTCTGCATTATCTCACCATTTAGATCATAATCTTATTTTGAGGCTCTTTCATTAAATCCCGTGGCGGGGGCAAGAACAGGGAGTGTTTCCCATTGCAGTGGATGGTGGGACACCACACCCTGGCTGGAATCCTCTGGCTGTTATGGTTCACTTTTCGTGCCAGCAATGAACCCCCGCCCATAGGTTTCGCGGCGGTGTAGGGTGGCTTCAATGGGAATCTCATTGACAAGCGGCGGGAGTATAGAATCCCACCATCAGCGAACAGCACGCTGACGAGCAACACGTAGCTGGGACCAGAGAATCCAGTTCCATATCTTCCAGCCCTGACCTCCTTAATTACGCATCCGGGGATTTAGCGCTGTGTGAAATTGTCAATTTTGGCATAAGAATAAAAAAATAAGCTTATTATCAAAATGATGAGATAATGCAGAGCTCTGAGGTGCAGTGGGACCTAGGTACCCTAGTGTATGAATCGAAAAAGCCTAGTATGCAGGTGCAGCAAGTGATTAGAAAGTCAATAGAATGTTAGCTTCTATTGTGAGGGAAATTGAATACAAATGTAGGGAGGTTACGCTTCAGTGTCCAAGGTACGGGTGACACCACATTTGGAGCACTGTGTACAGTATTGGTCTCCTCATTGAAGGAAGGATGTAAATGTGTTGGAAATAAGAACTAGGAGCAGGAGTAGTCCATCTGGCCCTTCGAGCCTGCTCCACCATTCAATGAGATCATGGCTGATCTTTTGTGGACTCAGCTCCACTCTCCAGCCCGAACAACATAATTCTTTATTCCTTTATTCTTCAAAAAACTATCTTGAAAACATTTAATGAAAGAGCCTCAACTGCTTCACTGGGCAAGGAATTCCATAGATTCACAACCCTTTGGGTGAAGAAGTTCCTCCTAAACTCAGTCCTAAATCTACTTTCCCTTATTTTGAGGCTATGCCCCTTTGTTCTGCTTTCACCTGCCAGTGGAAACAACCTGCCCGCATCTATCCTATCTATTCCCTTCATAATTATATATGTTTCTATAAGATCCCCCCTCATCCTTCTAAATTCCAACGAGTACAGTCCCAGTCTACTCAACCTCTCCTCGTAATCCAACCTCCTCAACTCTGGGATTAACCTAGTGAATCTCCTCTGCACACCCAGTACGCCAGTACTGCGCCAATACGTCCTTTCTCAGTTAAGGAGACCAAAACTGAACACAATACCCCAGGTGTGGCCTCACTAACACCTTATACAGCATAACCTCCCTAGTCTTAAACTCCATCCCTCTGGCAATAAAGGACAAAACTCCATTTGCCTTTTTAATCACCTGTTGCGCCTGCAAATCAACTTTTTGCGACTCATGCACTAGGATACCCAGGTCCCTCTGCACAGCAGCATGTTTTAATATTTTATAATTTAAATAATAATCCCTTTTGCTGTTATTCCTACCAAAATGGATAATCTCATATTTGTCAACATTGAATTACATCTGTCAGACCCTTGCCCATTCACTTAACCTATCCAAATCCGTCTGCAGATTTCCAGTATTCTCTGCACTTTTTGCTTTACCACTCATCTTAGTGTCATCTGCAAACTTGGATACATTGCACTTGGTCCCCAACTACAGATCATCTATGTAAATTGTGAACAATTATGGGCCCAACACTGATCCCTGAGGTACACCACTAGCTACTGATTGCCAACGAGAGAAACACCCATTAATCCCCACTCTTTGCTTTCTATTAATTAACCAATCCTCTATCCATGCTACTACTTTACCCTTAATGCCATGCATTATTATCTTATGCAGCACCCTTTTGTGTGGCATCTTGTTGAAAGCTTTCTGGAAATCCAGATATACCACATCCACTGGCTCCCTGTTATCTACTGCACTGGTAATGTCCTCAAAAAATTCCACTAACTTAGTTAGGCACGACCTGCCCTTTATGAACCCTTGCTGTGCCTGTCCAATGGGACAATTTCCACCCAGATGCCTCGCTATTTCTTCCTTGATGATAGATTCCATCATATTCCCTACTACCAAAGTTAAGCTAACTGGCCTATAATTACTCGCTTTCTGCCTACCTCCGTTTTTAAACAGTGGTGTCACATTTGCTAATTTCCAATCCACTGGGACCACCCCAGAGTCTAGTGAATTTTGGTAAATTTCACAAGGGCATTTGCAATTTCCCATGCCATCTCTTTTAGTATCCTGGGATACATTCCATCAGGGCCAGGAGACTTGTCTACCTTAAGTCCCATTAGCTTGCCCATCACTACCTCCTTAATCGTCTCAAGGTCCTCACCAGTCATTGCCTCATTCCCATCAGTCACTGGCATGGGGCGTCATTCTCCGACCCCCCAGAGGGTCGGAGAATGGCCGTTGGCCGCCGTGAATCCCGCCCCCGCCCCCGCCGAAGTCTCCGAAGGGAGAAAAGTCGGCGGGGCGTTAATGTCGCCGCTGCCGCGGAGAATGTCACGGGTCTGCGCAAGGCAGCCGATTTTCGGCCTGCCGATATTCTCCCTTCCGGATGGGCCGAAGTCCCGTCGACGTGATGACCGTTCACGTCGACGTAAATTAAACCTCCTTTTCATCGGCGTGACCCGGTGCTCCAGGCTCACGCCGACCAGCGTGGAGGTGAGTGACGGCCTGGGGGGTTGGCTCTGGGCAGGCAATGGCGTGGGCGCAGTCTGAATGCGTGAGGAGAGGTGTGTCTCGGGTTGTGTGTGTGTGTGTGCGGCGGGGGGGGGGGGTGGTGGTTAGAGTAGGCTGGGCTCCGGGGGAGTGCCGGGAGGGGGTCCGTGCCGGGGAGGTGGATGGGGGGTCCGTGCCGGGGTGGACGTTGGGGGGGGGTCCGTGCTGGGGTGGAGGTTGGGGGGGGGGGTCCGTGCCGGGGTGGAGGTTGGGGGGGGGGTCCGTGCCGTGCCGGGGTGGAGGTTGGGGGGGGTCCGTGCCATGCCGGGGTGGAGGTTGGGGGGGGTCCGTGCCGTGCCGGGGTGGAGGTTGGGGGGGGGTCCGTGCTGGGGTGGAGGTTGGGGGGGGTCCGTGCTGGGGTGGAGGTGGGGGGGGGGTCCGTGCTGGGGTGGAGGTTGGGGGGGGGTCCGTGCTGGGGTGGAGATTGGGGGGGGGGTCCGTGCCGGGGTGGAGGTTGGGGGGGGGTCCGTGCCGTGCCGGGGTGGAGGTTGGGGGGGGGTCCGTGCCGTGCCGGGGTGGAGGTTGTGGGGGGGTCCGTGCTGGGGTGGAGGTTGGGGGGGGTCCGTGCCGGGGTGGAGGTTGGGGGGGGGTCCGTGCTGGGGTGGAGGTTGGGGGGGGGGCCGTGCCGGGGTGAGGTTGGGAGGGGGTCCGTGCCGGGGTGGAGGTTGGGGGGGTCCGTGCTGGGGTGGAGGTTGGGGGGGTCCGTGCCGGGGTGGAGGTGAGGTTGGGGGGGGTCCGTGCCGGGGTGGAGGTTGGGGGGGGTCCGTGCCGGGGTGGAGGTTGGGGGGGTCCGTGCTGGGGTGGAGGTTGGGGGGGGGGGTCCGTGCCGGGGTGGAGGTTGGGGGGGGTCCGTGCCGGGGTGGAGGTTGGGGGGGGGTCCGTGCCGAGGAGGGGGATGGGAGGGCAAGTGAGTTGGTCCACCTGGCCAGGTGCCAGCCTCCAACAGTTGGACCCATGCGGTCCATGCCACCTGGCTGGGGGGAGGAGGGGATATGGGCAATGATGACATGTCGTCGTTCCCCTCCCCCCCACCAGGCCGTCATGTTTTCAGATCATCCAGCGATGTTGGCCGCCGTGGTGGCAGCCGCTCATATCTATGTTGCCCTGGATGAGGAGGAGGAGGAGGAGGAGCGTGCCAGAGAGGCGGTGCAGGCTGCCGCAGAGGGGCAGGCGGCAGCCGCCCAGGCTGGAGGGACACCTGACCGACAGGATGAGGAGGGGAGGAGGACGTCGCGGCCCCACGGCAACGGAGGCACCCGAGGGCGCCCCGTGTGTACCGGCCCTGGCAGTCATACCAGGACCTCACGGACCGGGAATGCAGGAGGAGACTCCGGATGAGCCGGGAAACCGTGGCCACATCTGCCACCTGCTGGCACACCTGTCACCGCGTGGCACTGGCGGGGGACACCCTCTCCCCGTGTCTGTCAAGGTTACGGTGGCCCTGAACTTTTATGCAACGGGGTCATTCCAGGCACCGAGTGGGGACCTGTCCGGCATATCGCAGACATCGGTGCACCGGTGCATCCGGGCAGTGACAGATGCCCTATATGCCATGGCGCACCGCTACATCCGCTTCCCCGTGGACCGGGCCAGCCAAGATGCCCGGGCCGTGGGCTTCTCTGCCGTGGCCGGGTTCCCCATGGTCCAGGGCGCGATCGATGGGATGCACGTCGCCGTGCGGCCACCTGCAGATAACAGGGCCGTGTTCACTAATAGGAAGGGGACCTATTCGATGAACGTACAGGTGGTCTGCGACCACCGCATGATGATCCTGCACGTCTGCGCCCGTCACCCAGGCAGTGTACACGACTCATTCGTGTTGTCGCGGTCATCCATCCCCAGCATGTACGAGGGACGCCATCCCCGGCTGAGGGGGTGGTTGCTGGGCGACAGGGGCTACCCATTGCGATCGTGGCTGATGACGTCTATACGGAGGCCACGCAATGAGGCGGAGAACCGCTACAATGATGCCCATGTAGCGACAAGGGGAGTGATAGAGAGGTGCTTTGGCGTGCTGAAGATGCGTTTCAGGTGCCTGGACCTCTCTGGGGGCGCCCTCCAGTATCGGTCAGATAGGGTCGGCCGCATCATTGTGGTGTGCTGCGTCCTGCACAACATAGCCCAACAGAGGGGCGATGTGCCGCAGGCAGAGGAGGGCGGAGTGGAGGAGCAGCAGGAAGAGGCGCAGTCCTCCCAGATGAGGGTGATGGGGGCAATGGTCAGGGCAGACGGGGTAGACACAGGCGGGTGGCTGTCCACCGTTACCGGCTGGCCCAGCGGGCACGGGACAGACTGATAGACGCCCGCTTCACTGACTAGATGGGCGTGGGAATCGGGTAGTATGGCCACAGACCGCAGACCATGGCAACAGCCGACCACCCACACCCCCCACCAATCCACCCACCCAGCACCCTCAGCCCCCTCCCCAACCCCACCCACCCCACCCGCATACACACCACCCCCCCCCACCCCCATTGCCGATCCACCTGCGGCACAACGGGCCGGGCTCACACAGTTGCGGGTGGACGCGTGTCTATCGCAGGCCATGGAGGATGATGACAACCCACCCTGCGATGAGCTCCTGGCTCTACATCGTTGGACTATGTCTGACCCATGGCCACAGTACCACCATCCACCCGGACCACCCCTGCATGCGGCTGTGACACTGCAGCGCACGGTCCCGTCCTCTGCCCGGGAGATGTTGATGGCGGCCCAGGGGGAAGGGGGCAGACTCACCTGGGGCTGAGGTAAGACCACCCCTCACACACACACTTGCGCTCAACGTACATGACACCCCCGCACACTTTGGACAGAGCACAAAGGCAGCTTCGGTAGGTGTAACATTGACTTTAATAACCAAAGGAGTTCATGCACGTGCCCTAGCCCCTAAAACTCATCTGTGCCCTGCACCCGTGCCAACTTACTCAGTGTCTAAGTGTTTGGCCTTACGGGCCCTTTGACTACGTCTACGTGGTTCCCCAGACGGTACAGCAGAACTGGAGGTGGACTCCTGTGATTCCTGCTCTCTGACACTGGATCCCTTTGGCGGCCGTTTCCTGGGGCGTCCTGGCCTAGATGGGCCAGGCTGCGGCCCGGGCGACTGGGATGGCGAGCTGCCAGCCTGTCCTGCCCGTTGCCCACCCGATGCACCTGGGACGGAAGGGGTGGAGTCCGAGGTGTCGCGGTGTACCGGGACCTCCCCTACAGAGGGAGCCGGGACGGACCACACCACCTCCTCCTCCCTCGGGGTGCCCGATGGCCCCCAGGCCTCTACATGGGTGGGGGATGCGAACGGACTGGCCATCCAACGCCCCCCCGACATCTGGCGCTGCCAGTCCTGGAGGCCCGTGCTGGTATCGACAGGGGTCTGCAGGTTTGCAGCCATGGAGCCCAGGGGGTTGGCAAACCCTGTCTGTGACAGTGCGACGCCAGCTCGCACATGGCCACTGGCGCCGATGCCCTCAGCGATGGCCTGCAGGGACTGGGCCATGGCCTGCTGAGACTGGGCCATGGCCTGCAGAAACTGGGCCATGGCCTGCTGAGACTGGGCTATGGCGTTGAGCGCCTCTGCCATCTGGCGCTGGCACTGGCTCATGGCCTCCTGTGAGAGGGCAGCCATTTCCTGGGCCACAGACGCCACCTGCACGGAAGGCCCCAGGCCTCGCAAACCGTTCCCCATGTCTGACACCATCGCACCCATTGCCTCCACCGCGGACGCCACCCGTGCGGTGTCGGCCTGGGTAGCACGCATGACCGGCACCACTCCCAGCTCCTGGACGCGGGTGGACTCCTCCACCTGCGACCGCAGCCGCCGCAAGCCGCCCGTCTCCCTCTTCGCTCGTCTCCGGGTCGGTGGTTGCATCGGATCTATGTGTGGGTGTGGTAACTGCAGGAACCCGTGATCCATCTGGGCGGCAGATGTTCGCTTGGGCTGGGCTGCCCTCCGACCGCCCGGTCCCTCTGCTGCTCCTACCTCCACCTGCTGTACCGGGACGGCTGTGTTGTGCGCACCAGTGAGTGTACCAGACGCCTCATCACTAAAGTGCCCAACCGTGGTGAGTGTTTCTGTGATGGTGGAGGGTGTTGGTGACAGCAGTGGCGTTGTGTCGTGCTCTTCGTCCCACTCTGAGTCCATGGCACTTTGGGGTGGGGGTTCGTCTCCACCCATCCACTCTGAGTCACTGTCCGGTATTTCGTCTTCCTGGGTAGTGCTGTCCCGGGTAGGGGTGTCCTGGGTAGTGGTGTCCTGGGTAGTGGTGTCCTGGGTAGTGGTGTCCTGGGTAGTGGTGTCCTGGCTCGGATGTGACGGGGGCCTGTGGCTGCCCCCCTCGTCGCTGGGTGGTAGCTCCCGCATGTGACGGGGGTGTCGTCTCCCTGTTGCTCCAGGTCTCTCCGTCTCCCGTGGTGTGCGAGGGGCATCCTGCGGGCGTCGCATGCTGGCGGGTCCGGGTCTCTCCGTCTCCCGTGGTCTCCGAGGGGCATCCTGCGGGCGTCGCATGCTGGAGGGTCCGGGTCTCTCCATCTCCCGTGGTCTCCGAGGGTCATCCTGCGGGCGTCGCATGCTGGATGGTGCGGGTCTCTCCGTCTCCTGTGGTCTCCGAGGGGCATCCTGCGGGCGTCGCATGCTGGAGGGTGCGGGTCTCTCCGTCTCCTGTGGTCTCCGAGGGGCATCCTGCGGGCGTCGCATGCTGGAGGGTGCGGGTCTCTCCGTCTCCTGTGGTCTCCGAGGGGCATCCTGCGGGCGGTCTGCATCTGCGGGGATGGGTGCCTGGACGTTTGGTCCTGCGATACACAATGAAGCATGCATGGTTAGACATCAGACAGTGATCAGGTGATACGGGGGAGGGGGATATAGGGGTGGGGGGATATGGGGACGGGCTGTCGGTGGCTCACTCGCTAGTACGCCCCCGACCTCTGCATCAGCAACCTCCCGGTCCTCAGGTCCACCAGCCAGTTCCAGGGCCCTTTCCTCGTGTACGGTCAGTGGCCTCTCATCAGCGGGCCCTCCTCCAGTCCTCACATGCTCCCTATTGTTGTGTGCGCGCTTCTCCTGTGGGGGGGGGGGGGCAGGGGTAAAAGGCAACAGTGTTAGGCAGGTATATGAATGCACGCCATCGGTTGCGCGTGCATTGCAGAGGTTAAGGTTAGGGCTGGATTCACTTGGGGATATGGGGGATATGGGGGAGGGGGGATATGGGGGATATGGGGGAGGGGGGATATGGGGGAGGGGGGATATGGGGGAGGGGGGATATGGGGGAGGGGGGATATGGGGGATATGGGGGGATATGGGGGAGGGGGGATATGGGGGAGGGGGGATATGGGGGAGGGGGGGATATGGGGGAGGGGGGATATGGGGGATATGGGGGAGGGGGATATGGGGGAGGGGGGATATGGGGGATGGGGGAGGGGGGATATGGGGGAGGGGGGGATATGGGGGAGGGGGGTATGGGGGAGGGTGGTATGGGGGATATGGGGAGGGGGGTATGGGGATATGGGGGAGGGGGGATATGGGGGATATGGGGGAGGGGGGATATGGGGGAGGGGGGATATGGGGGAGGGGGGATATGGGGGAGGGGGGATATGGGGGATATGGGGGAGGGGGATATGGGGGAGGGGGGATATGGGGGAGGGGGGATATGGGGGATGGGGGAAGGGGGATATGGGGGAGGGGGGGATATGGGGGAGGGGGGTATGGGGAGGGGGGATATGGGGGAGGGGGGATATGGGGGAGGGGGGATATGGGGAGGGGGGGATATGGGGAGGCTCACCCTGCCTGCTCTGACAAGGTCGTTCACCTTCTTGTGGCACTGGGTACCTGTCCGTGGTGTCAGTGCCACAGCGGTGACGGCCTCTGCCACTTCCCTCCACAGACGCCGGCTGTGGCGTGGGGCAACTCTGCGGCCGTGCCCGGTATACAGGGCGTCCCTCCTCTGCTCCACCGCGTCCAGGAGCGCCTCCACATCGCGTGACTCGAACCTCGGGGCTGAGCGACGGCCAGCCATCCGGTCGCGTGTTGCGGTCGGGTGTTGCGGTCGGGTGGGGGGGGAGCAGCGCGGCCTTATGAGCCACCACGCCGTGCAGCGCGTATGACGCTGCACGGCGTGAACCACTGCGCAAGCGCGGATCACGTTACGTCGCTGCTAGCCCATTTCGGGCCGGAGACTATCGACCCATTTTTCCGACGTGACGCAAGTCGGATTTGCGCCGTTTTTTGCGCCGATCGACGGACTTTCCGCCGATAACGGAGAATTTCGCCCATGTTATTTGCATCTCCCACTGTGAAGACCGATCCAAAAAACCTGTTCAGTTCCTCAGCCATTTCCTCATCTTCCATTATTAAATCTCCCTTTTCATCCTCTAAAGGACCAATATTAACTTAGCCACTCTTTTTTGTTTTATATATTTGTAGAAACTTTTACTATCTGTTTTTATATTCTGAGCAAGTTTACTCTCTTAATCTGTCTTACTTTCTTTTTAGCTTTTTCAGTAGCTTTCTGTTGCCCCCTAAAGATTTCCCAATCCTGTAGTCTCTTTGCCACTTTATATGCTTTTTCCTTCAATTTGATACCCTCCCTTATTTCCTTAGATATCCACGGTCGATTTTCCATCTTTCTACCATCCTTCCTTTTTGTTGGTATGAACTTTTGCTGAGCACTGTGAAAAATCGCTTGGAAGGTTCTCTACTGTTCGTCAACTGTTTCACCATAAAGTCTTTGCACCCAGTCTACCTTAACCAGCTCTTCTCTCATCCCATTGTAATCTCCTTTGTTGAAGCACCCTCCATCAGTATTTTAAATTCCACCATATTGTGATCGCTCCTTCGGAGAGGATCCCTAACTATGAGATCATTCATCAATCCTGTCTCATTACACAGGACTAGATCTAGGAACGCTTGTTCCCTCGTAGGTTCCATTACATACTCTTCTGGGAAACTATCGCGGATACATTCTATAAACTCCTCCTCAAAGCTGCCTTGACCGACCTGGTTTACCCAATCGACATGTTGATTAAAAGCCCCCATGACAACTGCTGTACCATTTCTACATGCATCAGTTATTTGTTTATTGCCTGCCCCACCGTAATGTTACTATTTGGTGGCCTATAGACTGTCCCTATCAGTGACTTTTTCGCCTTACTATTCCTGATTTCCACCCAAATGGATTCAACCTTATCCTCCATAGCACCAATGTCATCCCTCACTACTGCCCGGATGTCATCCTTAAATAACAGAACTACACCACCTCCCTTACCATCCACTCTGTCCTTCCGAATAGTTTGATACCTTTGGATATTGAACTCGCAGTCGTGACCATCCTTTAACCATGTTTCAGTAATGGCCACTAAATCATGGTCATTCACGATGATTTGCGCCATCAACTCATTTACCTTATTCCGAATACTATGAGCATTCAGGTAAAGTACCCTTATGTTAAAGAATGTTTACTCGACTAATACCAGGAATGGGAAGGTTGCCTTAGAAGAAAAGGTTGGACAGGCGAGGCTTATATCTGCTGCAGTTTAGAAGAGTAAGAGAGTAAGAGATGACTTTGTGGATATTGGAAGGAACATACAGGGTTAATATAATGTTACTACTCTAGTCACAAGATGGTGCTATAGAGCAACCATATAAATATCACATGGCTCCTTGACTTCTGGGAGAGAGTGAGAGACAGTGGAAGGAAGCCAGATTGAGTAGATGTGAGATAGTTTAACTGATAGCATAGTTTAGTTTTGTAGAAATGTAGCGGAATCATAGAATTTACAGTGCAGAAGGAGGCCATTCGGTCCATTGAGTCTGGACCGCCCCTTGGAAAGAGCACCCCACTTAAGCCCACCCCATCCCTGTAACCCAGCAACCCCACCTAACTTTTTTTGGACATCAAGGGCAAATTAGCATGGCCATTCCACCTAACCTGCACATCTTTAGACTGCGGGAGGAAACCGGAGCACCCGGAGGAAACGCACGCAGACACGGGGAGAACGTGCAGACTCCACACAGACAGTGACCCAAGCCGGGAATCGAACCTGGGACCCTGGAGCTGTGAAGCAACGGCGCTAACCACTGTGCTACTGTGCTGCCCATAGTGTATTCTTTAGTTATCTAATTCCTTAGCAATTGTTTGAATCTAATTAAGTGTAATGTAATAAATTAGCTTTTAATGTTAAACACTACTTGCCGTTCTTTGTCAACACTACAACCTTCACCTCCCTGAAGAACAATACAAAGAATACGACAGACTTGATTGAAATGGAGAGAGGTATTGACCGATTGGATGTGGAAAAGATGTTTCCTCTTATGGGGAAATATAGAACTGGTGGCCACTGTCTTAAACAAGCAACCCCTATTTCTACACACAGATGAGGAGAAACATTCTCCCAGAGGGTCGGCAGTCTTTGGAAGCAGAATCTTTGAATATTTTTAAGGCAGGGTGGCACAGTGGTTAGCACTACTGCCTCACAGCTCCAGGGGCCCGGGTTCAATTCCGGTCTCGGGTGACTGTGTGGAGTTTGCACTTTCTCCCCGTGTCTGCGTGGGTTTCCTCCAGGTGCTCTGGTTTCGTCCCACAGGCCAAAGATGTGCAGGTTAGGTGGATTGGCTGTGCTAAATGGCCCCTTCGTATAGAAAAGGTGAGGTGGGGTTACTGGGTAATGGGGATAGGGTGGGGGCGTGAGTCTAGGTGACTCTTTCCAAGGGTTAGTGCAGACTCAGTGGGCCAAATGGCCTCCTTCTGCACTGTAGGGATTCCATGATTCTAGATAGATTCTAGAGAAGCAATGGGGTGAAAGGTTATCGAAGGTAGGTGGAAATGTGGAGTTGCAGTTGCAAACAGATCAGGCGTGGGGCCTACTCCTGTTCCTGCTCCTAATCCATATGTTGGCCTAACTGAAGTTGAGTAAAATAGGCAGTGAGGTGTTCCTGGAGGCAGAGAAAGTAAGGGATATGGTGAGAGGGGTGGGAGCTGAGAATGAGCTACCAAAAAGGGACAAAGATATCGTCCCGAATAGCCTTTTCCTATACCTATGGTGTCTGGGCTCCTGTAACATTATTTCCTGCTGTTAATCCCAGTCCAAGCTGTAGTCAGATGCATCCTGGAGTGTGGGTCGGAACAGGGTAGCAGAACATCTGAGGAGGAAATCTATTTTGATGGTTGCCACAAGCTTGCAGTAATGAGTTTGACAGCACAATTAAATTAGAAAAGGAAAGTGGTCCTTGAGACAAGTGGCAAGTAAATGAAACTGGAAACATCTACGTCTGCTGCATGATTCTTCTGAAGCATCATTAAAAAAAATGTGATAAATATGTTCTTCTTTGGCTGCGTTTTTTTTGTTGTTAAATGTATCTTTTCAAATAAGTAGCAAAAGACTGCATGCCTAAGAGACAGGGAGCACTATATCAAGATAAATTGCCCTGAGTAAGGAATAATTGTCTTGAGACATGACTCTAGTACGCATTCACAAACACAGCGAGAGAACCATTTCACAGTACAAAAACGTACCGCGTGGCCTTTTGACACAGAAAATATTTCAATGACTGATTCAGGATTTCTCTGTCTACTTTAATCTAGAGACCCATCGCTTAACAAATGATGCTTTGGATTCAGCTATGTGAATGACAGACACAATTCAACACGATGTAACGTCAGCTTATTAGAATCAAGGGTCATTCCAACATCATTTACTTCAAAGCGCGCAGAAGGCAGCCTTTTTCTCTTCTGGCTGTTTTCAGTAGTCTATCTAGATAATTAATGGAACAGATATAAAGAGATTGAGGGAAGGGGTGTAAAGTTCACCTCTGTAGTGCTTCCAGTGTGCAGCGTGGCAGACGCCATTTTGAGGGAGTCAGTAACAGATGTTACGAGTGTGCACTGGACGTGTGCAGAGTAGACAGATGGTGAAAATAGTCTGCGCGGCCATTTTCACATTTTCAACCTCATTGCATCAGCCAACACCCTCTCCCGAAAACATACTGCTGAGTATTCAGCAAGATGAAGTATTCTAGCCCCTCCTCTCACTAGTGCTAATTAATGGGATCATCAACCATATATTAATGACTTGGATGAGGGAAGTGAATGCACTATTGCCACGCTTACAGATGACTCAAAAATAGGCGGGAAGACAAGTAGTTAGGATGTCACAAAAAGTCTGCAGACAGATGTAGATAAGTTAAGTGAGTGGGCAAAAGCATAGCAGATTAAGTATAATGTAGGAAAATGTGAAGTGATGCACTTTGGTGGGGAAGAATAAAGGAGCTGAGTCTTATTTAACTGGAGAATGACCTCCGAAAGCCTCCGCTCAGAAGGATTTCAGGGCCCTCGTGCATAAATTACAAAAGCCTTGCATGCAAGTTCAGTGGGTAATTGGGAGAGGGCGGAGGGAGAGATGAAGAGGGCAGCACGGTGGCATAGTGCTCAGCACAATTGCTTCACAGTTCCAGGGTCCCAGGTTCGATTCCCGGCTTGGGTCACTGTCTGTGCGGAGTCTGCACGTTCTCCCCGTGTCTACGTGGGTTTCCTCCGGGTGCTCCGGTTTCCTCCCACAAGTCCCGAAAGACGCGCAGGTTCGGTGGATTGGCCGTGCTAAATTGCCCTTAGTGTCCAAAATTGCCCTTAGTGTTTGGTGGGGTCACTGGGTTATGGGGTAGAAGTGTGGGCTTGGGTGGGGTGCTCTTTCCAGGAGCCGGTGCAGACTCGATGGGCCGAATGGCCTCCTTCTGCACTGTATATTCTATGGAATCGAAAATGGGGGGGTTGGATGGTTTAAAGCTAAGCATGAAAGGATTCTTTTTCCCAATGTAAATAGGATAGTCCGAAGCAAAACTCTCCACGTTATAGAACTGTTCAGATGAGGATTCCACTTGATGGCACGCAACCTCAGCACCATTTATCAGGTATGATTTTCCAACTGTGCTTGAAAACCATCTCCAGAGTTTACCTTTTATTGCAATTTATGCAGCATGTACAGCAGTTAACGACAAATTCATTTACAAGGCATTTTTTAACTAGCCCATAAAAGATGACTTTGGCATACTGTGTAACTTTGCAGAGTGTGCGAAAGAGTAGCTGTCTCGGGTTATTCTTCACAGAGAGCAGCCTTGTTGATGTAGGATTCTTAATGATGTGTTCTGAGGGGAAAAGGGTGATTTTCCAGAATTATACTGTCCATTTATATGAGAGTCGTAAATTAGGATTTACGCTCTGAATTTATTGCTCTTCCAGGTTAAAATATATCTGGCAAGGCAAAGCCACGCTTCAGAATTATAATGCTCATTTTCCAGTGCCAGTTTTATTTAAAGACAGATTTTAAAACAAGAAATTAATTTGAAAAATGCTAATGTCCGCTGAGGGTTTTAAAAGAACATAAAATCATAAGAAATAGGAGCAGGAGTAGGCCACTCGGCCCATCGAGCCTGCTCCGCCATTCGATAAGGTCATGGCTGACCTGACAATGGCCTCAACCCCACATTCTTCCTGTTCCCATAACCCTCGAGTCATTTCTCAATCGAAAATCTCACCAACTCAGCTTTGGATATATTCAATAAACCAAACTCCACTGTTCTCTCGGGAAGCGAATTCCACGGACTAACGAGCCCCTGAAAGAAATTAAATCTTCTCAACGTAGTCTTAAATGGGATAACACCAATTTCCATAGAATCATATAATTTACAGTGCAGAAGAAGGCCATTCGTCCCATCGAGTCTGCACCGGCCCTTGGAAAGAGCACCCTACTTAAGCCCACACCTCCACTCTATCCCGTAACCCAGTAACCTCACCGACCCTTTTTTGGACGCCAAGGGCAATTTGGCAGGGCCAATCCACCTAACCTGCACATCTTTGGACTGTGGGAGGAAACCGGAGCACCCGGAGGAAACCCACGCAGATATGGGGAGAAGATGCAGACTCAGCCGGGAATCGAACCTGGGACCCTGGAGCTGTGAAACAACTGTGCCAACCACTGTGCCACTTTGCCTCCCAAGTTCTAGGCTCCCCCACAACAGGAAACATCCTCTCAGCATCCACCCGGTCGAGTCCTGTTAGAATGTTATGGCTTTGATTCTCTGCTGCCGGTAGCGTATTTTCCGAGGCGGCAGAGAATCCAAGAGAAAAAGCTTTTACTAGGCTGTAATTGACAGCTTCCAGACAGTCAGGTGTCTGGATTGTTTAATACATTTCCTTTCACACTTGAATGGATCACAAGTAAAGTAAACTAAAGTCGCCATAATCCCAGATGACCATAGATAGGCTGCTTTGCCCTTTGAGGGGGAGAGCTGACTGGTCATGATTTAACCACACCTCAGGCGAGGGGCAAGGTTGAGAAGGGAGGCCTTTATGAATAACCTCAGCTGGTTTGGGAATTGAACCCGTGCTCTGCGTCAGAAACCAGCTCTCCAGCTATGAGCCAATCTGATCACAATGTTTATGAACATCTAGGAGTTAAGTGCTTTCACTTTCTCTTTCTCTCAGCAGAAAGCACTTAACTGTGTTTGAAGTGGTCATGAGCTATCGACCATAGCTAGATGTTCATAAACATTCAGGTTAGTTTCACAGCAGGGTACTTGAGATCCAGAGACCCAGGTAATGTTCTGGGGACCCGGGTTCGAATCCCATCATGGCAGATAGTGAAATTTGAATTCACGAAATAAGTCTAAAGATGGCCATGAATCGATTGTTGTAAAAACCCCAGGAAAGGAAATCTGCCACCCTTGCCTGGTCTGGCCTACAGCAGACCCACAGCAATGTGATTGATTCTTAACTGCCCTCAGTACAAGCGCGTTAGTGATAGGCAACAAATGGTGGTGCTTCCAATGATGCCTACATTCCAGGAAAAAATAAATCAAGCTTTGTTCCATGAATCTAGCCTGATTTCTTCTTCCCCAGGTTGGTTTCCATTAAAATCTTCAGCACTTCCTCGTGCCTTATCCCTCGAGACCCATCCTATCCATGTATTTGTCGAGAGGCCTTTTGAACGTCGTTAATCTATCTGCTTCCACAACCTCCAATAAATTTAAAGTACTCAATTAGTTTTTCCAATTAAGGGGCAATTTAGCGTGGCCAATTCGCCTAGCCTGCACATCTTTGGGTTGTGGGAGTGAGACCCACGTAGACACGGGGAGAATGTGCAAACTCCACACGGACAGTGACGCGGAGCCGGGATCGAAGCCGAGTCCTCGGCACCGTGAGGCAGCAGTGCTAACCACTGCATCACCATGCCGCCCCCTTATCTTTCTCCAGAGATTGTGAGTTTGAATGAAGCGATGGTCAGATGAACTTGGTATCCGTCTCGGACAATTTGTGGGCTGTCACTGGAGAGAAGTCCTAGCTATTGAATATTCCTGAATCAACATCACAGGAAAAGCAATTATCTGCTCTTTGCTGTTTGTAGGAGTTGGCTGTGCACAAATTGTAAGGCATTTGGCGATATCTAGTGGCTATGAAAGGCGCTATATAAATGCAAGTTTGTCTTTCTTTCTTCCTCCCACCAATTTGTCTTGTGATCCCACACCACATCATCACCTCTATGATAACTGACCTATATTGGTCTGAGACAGAGCAAGAGAGCGAGGCAGGTACTCCAGGAATCTCCTGTGGCCATTCCCCTGCAAAACAGACATCCCGTTTTGGATACTGTTGAGGGGAGTGGCCTCTCAGGGGGAAACACGTGGCGCCATGGTTGGTTCTGCTGCAGAGGGGAGGAGTAATAAGTGTGCCAGTGCAATAGTTTATAGGGGATTCAATTGTAAGGGGAATAGACAGGCATTTCTGTGGCTGCAAACGAGACTCCAGGATGGTATGTTGCCTCCCTGGTGCTAGGGTCAAGGATGTCGAGGAGCGGGTACAGGACATTCTGGAGGGGGAGGATGGACAGCCAGTGGTCGTGGTACACATCGGTACAAATAACATTGGTAAAAAAAGGGATGAGGTCCTAAAGGCAGAATACAGGGAGCTCGGAAGGAAGTTAAGAAATCGGACCTCGAAGGTAGTGATCTCAGGATTACTACCGGTGCCACGTGCTAGTCAGAGTAGAAATGACAGGATTTATAGGATGAATACGTGGCTGAAGAGATGGTGTCAGGGGGAGGGTTTCAGATTCCTGGGGCATTGGGACCGGTTCTGGGGGAGGTGGGAACTGCACAAACTGGACAGGTTACACCTGGGCAGGACTGGAACTGATGTCCTAGGGGGCTATTTGCTAGAGCAGTTGGGGAAGATTTAAACTAATATGTCAGGGGGACGGGAACCTATGCAAGGAGTCAGAGAATGAGGGAGCAAGGACAAAAACAAAAGGTGGAAAAGTGAATAAGAAAAGTGATAGGTGGAGAAACCAAGGGCAAAATTCAAACAGGGCAACAGAGAAAAATATTGGGAGCAAGAAAAACAATTTGAAAAAGACAAATTTAAAGGCTCTGTGCCTGAATGCACGGAGCATTTGCAATAAAGTGGATGAACTAATCGTGCAGATAGATATAAATGGGTATGTTATAATTGGGATTATGGAGACATGGCTGCAGGGTGACCAGGGATGGGAACTGAATGTCCCAGGGTTCTCAGTATTTAGGAAGGACAGGCATGGGTGATTTTAATCTTCACATTGATTGGGCAAATCAAATTAGCCACAATGCTGTAGAGGAGGAATTCCTGGAGTGTATACGGGATGGTTTTCTTGACCAATATGTGGAGGAACCAACTAGAGAGCAGACCATCTTAGACTGGGTACTGTGTAATGAGAATTGAATCATTGCCAATCTGGCTGTGCGAGACCCATTGAGGATGAGCGACCATAACATGCTGGAACTTTTTATCAAGATGGAGAGTGAAGGGGTGGCGTGGGCGAGCAGGGTGGCCGCAGCAACAAGAGGTCCTGCCGGTGGCCACGATTCGCGGCGATTTCGGGGAAATCCCCGAGTCTTTTCGCTCCCGCTGACTATCGTCGGCCTTTGGAGCCGTCACGAGCAGCCAGCGGGGCCGGTTTAAAAACCGGCGAAGAACCCCGCGCGGGTGTCGGGCGACGGGGGCTGAGGTGCTGGGCCCGGCGCGGCGTTGAGGTCAGAGCAGCAGGGGCGGAGCTACGAGGAGGCCGAGGCGGCAGGCCCGAGGCCAGGGCACCATGTAGGGAGGGTGCTCCACGTCGGATGGCTCCCACCTAGGAGGAAGAAAGAAGGCTGAAGCCTGGTCCCAGGGGAGCTCTGGGTGAATGCAGAGGAGAAAGAAAGAAGGTTGAAGGAAGTCTGGTAAAAGTTTTTTTTTCTCTCCCCTTTTTTTTTCAAAAAAAGAATAAGTCAGATTGATGAAGGACAGGAGGGTGACAGGGGAGAGAGGAGAAAAGAAAGAAGATAAAAAAAAAAGCCGCTGAAGGATGCGAAGAGCAGCGTCGAAGAAAGGAGGAAACGCGGGCTCGCCGCCGAAGGAGATGACGAGCAAAAGTGTTTACAGGATGGCGGAAGCCGAACTGCAAGGCAGGGCCGCACTACTTACGGTGGAGAAGACGACCGAGGCGATGGCGGTGGAGCTGGAAAAACATTTGGTGAGGCACATGGAGGCCTTGAGGAAAGAGACGGTGGTCGTGTTGAGGTCATTGTTGGAAGAGGCAATCGGCCCGATGAGGGTGGAGGTGGCAAAGGCATCGGCCGAGGTGAGAGAGCAGGGTGAGATGATGAAGGAGGTGGAGGAGGCCGTGACACGACACAGCGACCAGGACACCTCGATGGGGGACGAGCTGCGGAGGGTGGTGGAGGTTAACAGAGGACTCCGAGCAAAGCTGGGAGACTTGGAAAACCGCTCAAGGCGGCACAATTTGAGAATTGTGGGCTTGCCCGAAGGGACAGAGGGCCCAAGGCCAACGCAATACTTCGCTAAGAAGTTGGCGGAGCTGATGGGGGAGGGTGAGAGCCCTGTACAAGCTAGACCGAGCTCATCGGTCATTAAGGCCGAAGCCCAAAGTGAACGAGCCGCCAAGGGCAGTAATTATCTGCTTCCATAAGTTTTGCATGAAGGAGAAAGTATTAAGCAGGGCGAAGCAAAAGCGTGAGATGCTGTGGGATGGTACTGAGGTTCGGATCTACCAGGACTTGACGGTGGAGTTGGCAAAAAGACGAGCGGCATTTGGTCGAGTGAAGGCGGCTTTGTACAAGAAGGAGTGCGATTTGGTGTGGTGTATCCGGCGAAGCTGAGAGTAACATACAACGCCAAAGACTTTTATTTTGAGACGGCGGAGGTAGCTGAGGCGTTCGTGAGGGCAGAATGCTTGGGACAGACAAACAAGAACAAAGAACAAAGAACAAAGAAAAGTACAGCACAGGAACAGGCCCTTCGGCCCTCCAAGCCCGTGCCGACCATGCTGCCCGACTAAACTACAACCTTCTACACTTCCTTGGTCCATATCCCTCTATTCCCATCCTATTCATGTATTTGTCAAGATACCCCTTAAATGTCACTATCCTCCCTGCTTCCACCACTTCCTCCGGTAGCGAGTTCCAGGCACCCACTACCCTCTGTGTAAAAAACTTGCCTCATACATTTACTCTAAACCTTGCCCCTCGCACCTTAAACCTATGCCCACTAGTAATTGACCCCTCTACCCTGGGGAAAAGCCTCTGACTATCCACTCTGTCTATGCCCCGCATAATTTTGTAGACCTCTATCAGGTCGCCCCTCAACCTCTGTCGTTCCAGTGAGAACAAACCGAGTTTATTCAACCGCTCCTCATAGCTAATGCCCTCCATACCAGGCAACATTCTGGTAAATCTCTTCTGCACCCTCTCTAAAGCCTCCACATCCTTCTGATAGTGTGGCAACCAGAATTGAACACTATACTCCAAGTGTGGCCTAACTAAGGTTCTATACAGCTGCAACATGACTTGCCAATTCTTATACTCAATGCCCCTGCCAATGAAGGCAAGCATGCCGTATGCCTTCTTGACTACCTTCTCCACCTGTGTTGCCCCTTTCAGTGACCTGTGGACCTGTACACCTAGATCTCTCTGACTTTCAATACTCTTGAGGGTTCTACCATTCACTGTATATTCCCTACCTGCATTAGACCTTCCAAAATGCATTACCTCACATTTGTCCGGATTAAACTCCATCTGCCATCTCTCCGCCCAAGTCTCCAAACAATCTAAATCTTGCTGTATCCTCTGACAGTCCTCATCGCTATCCACAATTCCACCAACCTTTGTGTCGTCTGCAAACTTACTAATCAGGCCAGTTACATTTTCCTCCAAATCATTTATATATACTACGAACAGCAAAGGTCCCAGCACTGATCCCTGCGGAACACCACGAGTCACAGCCCTCCAATTAGAAAAGCATCCTTCCATTGCTTCTCTCTGCCTTCTATGACCTAGCCAGTTCTGTATCCACCTCGCCAGCTCACCCCTGATCCCGTGTGACTTCACCTTTTGTACTAGTCTACCATGAGGGACCGTGTCAAAGGCCTTACTGATGTCCATAGAAACAACATCCACTGCTCTATCTGCATCAATCATCTTTGTGACCTCCTCGAAAAACTCTATCAATTTAGTGAGACACGACCTCCCCTTCACAAAACCATGCTGCCTCTCACTAATACGCCCATTTGCTTCCAAATGGGAGTAGATCCTGCTCGAAGAATTCTCTCCAGTAATTTCCCTACCACTGACGTAAGGCTCACCGGCCTGTAGTTCCCTGGATTATCCTTGCTACCCTTCTTAAACAGAGGAACAACATTGGCTATTCTCCAGTCCTCCGGGACATCACCTGAAGACAGTGAGGATCCAAAGATTTCTGTCAAGGCCTCAGCAATTTCCTCTCTAGCCTCCTTCAGTATTCTGGGGTAGATCCCATGAGGCCCTGGGGACTTATCTACCTTCATATTTTTCAAGACGCCCAACACATCGTCTTTTTGGATCTCAATGTGACCCAGGCTATCGACACACCCTTCTCCAGACTCAACATCTACCAATTCCTTCTCTTTGGTGAATACTGGTGCAAAGTATTCATTTAGTACCTCGCCCATTTCCTCTGGCTCCACACATAGATTCCCTTGCCTATCCTTCAGTGGGCCAACCCTTTCCCTGGCTGCCCTCTTGCTTTTTATGTACGTGTAAAAAGCCTTGGGATTTTCCTTAACCCTATTTGCCAATGACTTTTCATGACCCCTTCTAGCCCTCCTGACTCCTTACTTAAGTTCCTTCCTACTTTCCTTATATTCCACACAGGCTTCGTCTGTTCCCAGCCTTTTGGCCCTGACAAATGCCTCCTTTTTCTTTTTGACGAGGCCTGCAGTATCTCTCGTTATCCAAGGGTCCCGAAAATTGTCGTATTTATCCTTCTTCCTCACAGGAACATGCCGGTCCTGAATTCCTTTCAACTGACACTTGAAAGCCTCCCACATGTCAGATGTTGATTTACCCTCAAACATCTGCCCCCAATCTCGGTTCTTCAGTTCCCACCTAATATTGTTATAACTAGCCTTCCCCCAATTTAGCACATTCACCCTAGGACCACTCTTATCCTTGTCCACCAGCACTTTAAAACTTACTGAATTGTGGTCACTGTTCCCGAAATGCTCCCCTACTGCAACTTCTACCACCTGGCCGGGCTCATTCCCCAATTCCAGGTCCAGTACCGCCCCTTCCCTAGTTGGACTGTCTACATATTGTTTTAAGAAGCCCTCCTGGATGCTCGTTACAAACTCTGCCCTGTCTAAGCCCCTGGCACTAAGTGAGTACCAGTCAATATTGGGGAAGTTAAAGTCTCCCATCACCACAACCTTGTTGTTTTTACTCTTTTCCAAAATCTATCTACCTATCTGCTCCTCTATCTCCCGCTGGCTCTTGGGAGGCCTGTAGTAAACACCCAACATTGTGACTGCACCCTTCTTATTCCTGATCTCTACCCATATAGCCTCACTGCCCTCTGAGGTGTCCTCCCGTAGTACAGCTGTGATATCCTCCCTAACCAGTAGCGCAACTCCGCCACCCCTTTTACATCCCGCTCTATCCCGCCTGAAACATCTAAATCCTGGAACGTTTAGCTGCCAATCCTGCCCTTCCCTCAACCAGGTCTCTGTAATGGCAACAACATCATAGTTCCAAGTACTAATCCAAGCTCTAAGTTCATCTGCCTTACCTGTAATACTTCTTGCATTAAAACATACGCACTTCAGGCCACCAGACCCGCTGTGTTCAGACCAGACGTGAAGAGCGGAACTGGAAGAGAGACTGGACTGTGTTTGAGCGGCTGGAGAATGAATAAATGTAACAACTTTCTTTTTACTGATTTGTATTGCAATTTACTTCTCTTTGCATTGTTACAGAGTTCAAGTTAATGGCGTTCTGTGTTGCGACGGTTAAATGTTATGTTAGTGAATTGTTGGGGTTGGATTGTTGGGTTTGTTTTGGTGTTTCTTTCTCTGGGACTGGGTGGAAGGGGGCGAGAGGTCTTTGCGGGGGGAGCGACCCGCGCTAGCTAACTAAAGTCAGTTAGTGAACGGGGGTATGGTGAGAGGAGGGCTGCGGACGTTGGAGCCTGGAAAGCAGGCTTCAATGGGCCTACGAGGCGAGCGAGAGGGGGGGGAAGGGATGGATGTTGGGGGATGTTTTTGTAGGGGGGGTTCTTGGGAGGGAGGGAAGGGGTTCGATGTTAACAATGGACAGGGGGGGGGTCAGGCTTATGGGGCAGGGCCCGGTGGTATGGTGATGGTGGATAAGAAAGGTGGGGGGGGGGGTGGTGAGAGACCCCCAGTAAGGATAGTCACGTGGAACGTGAGAGGGTTAGGAGGTCCGGTCAAGAGGTCAAGGGTGGTTGCACATCTTAAAAGTTTATAAGCCGATGTAGCAATGCTGCAGGAGACTCACTTGAGGGCGAAGGACCAGGTGAGACTTAAAAAGGGCTGGGTTAGCCAAGTGTTTCACTCCGGATTTGATGGAAGGGCTTGAGGGGTAGCGGTGTTGGTCAGTAAAAGGATATGCTTCCAGATGGAGAAGGTGGTGGCAGATCAGGGGGGTAGATATGTGATTGTGGCAGGGGCGCTGGAGGGGAGATTAGTGGTGCTGTTAAGTGTATATGGTCCCAATTGGGATGATGTGGTATTCGCGAGGAAGGCGTTTGGGGCTATTCCCGACTTGGACAGGCATGAGCTGATTGTGGGGGGGGACTGGAACTTGGTGCAGGAGCCAAGGTTGGACAGAACATGACCGCGCTCGCTGGTCCTATCAGGGCTGGGCTAATGGTGGAAATGGAAGGGGTGGACCCTTGGAGGTTCCTGCACCCAAGGAAACAGGAGTACTCGTTTTTCTCAGCGGTCCATAAGGATCGACTTTTTTGTGGTGGGGAAGGCTTTGCTGGCTGGAGTCAAGGGGTCGGAATACTCTGCAATTGCAGTGTCAGATCACGCTCCACATTGGGTGGATATGGTGCTGGAGAAGGGGGTAGCGCAGAGACCGGGGTGGAAACTGGATGTGGGGCTTTTGGGGAACCAAGTATTCTGTGAGAAAATTGAAAAGGTAATTAAGGAATATGTAGGTTTCAATTGTACGGGTGAGGTGTCGAAGGCAGTCGTCTGGGAGGCTCTAAAGGCGGTGGTGAGGGGTGAGGAAATTTTGTTTAAGGCCAGGGTGGACAAAGAGAGGTTGGAGCGGCAGAGGGTAATAGATGAGATGTTGGAGGTAGATAGGAGGTATGCAGAGGATGGGGACCCGGCAAAGCTGAAAAAGAGGAAGGAACTACAGGCGAGCTTCGACCGACTGTCCACCAGGAAGGCGGTGCGCCAACTGAGACGAGCAAGGGGTGCAGTTTATGAACATGGAGATATGTTAGCAGGTCAGCTCCGGAGGGAGGCAGCGGCAAGGGAAATTCTTCAGGTGAGGGATAGGGCAGGGAAGTTGGTGGTGGCTCCAGTGCTGATTAACAAGGTTTTTGAGGAGTTTTATGAGAGGTTGTACAAGTCAGAGCCACGTGGGGGAGACCGTGAGATGCAGGAATTTCTAGATGGGTTGGAGTACCCGAGGCTAGGGGAGGGGGACAGGGCTACATTAGAAGGAGCAATAGTGGAGCCGGAGATAAAGGATGCGATTGGGAGGATGCAGTCGGGGAAGGTGGCAGGGCCGGATGGGTTTCCGGTGGAATATTATAAAATATTCAAGGATAGGTTGGCACCCCTGATGGTGGGGATGTTTGAGGAGGCGATAGGGAAGGGGGTGTTGCCGCAAACCTTGGGCAGGCATTGACTTCACTGTTGCTAAAAAAAGATAAGGATCCGACGGAGTGTGGGTCGTATCGGCCCATATCACTTCTGAATGTGGATGCAAAAGTATTGGCGAAGGTACTGGCGGGTAGGCTGGAGGAGTGCCTCCCGAAGGTGATAGGGGAGGATCAGACGGAGTTCGTGAAAGGGAGGCAGCTGTTTTCGAACATTAGAAGGGTTTTGAACGTCGTTATGGCACCGGCGGAAGGGAAGGAAACAGAGGAAGTTGTGGCCGTTTGATCGGGTAGAATGGGGGTACCTGATGGCAGTGCTGGAGCGGTTTGGGATTGGACCAAGGTTTGTGAACTGGGTAAAGGCTGTTATATAAGGAGCCGAAGGCGAGTGTCCGCACAAATATTATCAGCTTGAGATACTTTTCTCTCCACCGTGGGATGAGACAGGGATGTCCTATGTCCCCCTGCTGTTTGCACTTGCGATTGAACCGTTGGCCATCGCATTGAGAAGTTCGGGAGCATGGAAAGGAATAGTGCGGGGGGGGGGTGGATAGAGCATAGGATGTCCTTATATGCCGACGACTTGCTGCTGTATGTGTCGGAACCGAGTGCGTCGATAGGAGGAATATTGGAGCTACTGCGGGTATTTGGGTTTTTCTCGGGGTACAAGTTGAACCTGGACAAGAGTGAGTATTTTGTGGTGTCTCGGCCGGGGGTGGGGGCAGGGGTGGGGGGGCTGCCATTCCGTAGGGCAGGGACTCATTTTAGGTATCTGGGGGTGCAGATTTCCCGGGAGTGGGGGAGGCTTCGCAGGTACAACATCACTAGTTTGGTGGGGAGAGTGAAAGCCGATCTGGCAAGGTGGGATGGCCTTCCTCTGTCACTGGCGGGTCGGGTACAGGCGGTTAAAACGAATGTGTTGCCGCGATTCCTGTTTATTTTTCAATGCCTACCGATTTTCCTGCCAAAGTCTTTTTTCAGGGAGATTGAGGGAAGGATTACCTCATTCATATGGGGAGGGAAGGTCGCCAGAGAGAAAGGTGCTGCTACAGAGGGGAAGGCAGGCAGGGGGTTTTGGCCTCCCGAACCTGTTGTACTACTACTGGGCGGCGATGTGGAGAAGGTGCGGAGCTGGGTCAGAGGGGTTGATTCTCAGTGGGTCAGAATGGAGGAGAGTTTGTGCAGGGGGTCAGAGCTGAAGGCACTAGCAACAGCGCCGCTCCCGATAGCTCCAGGGAAATACTCAGGGAGTCCGGTAATAATAGCTTCATTGAAAATCTGGAGGCAGTTTCGCCAACACTTCGGGTTGGGGGTAGGGTCAAGGGAAATGCCGATTTGGGGGAACCACAGATTTGAGCCAGGGAGGTGGGATGGAAGTTTTCGGAAATGGGAAGCGAAGGGGATTAAGACGCTAAAAGATTTGTTTCTTCGGGGTCGGTTTGCAGGATTGAGGGAGCTGGAAGCGAAGTATTGGCTGGAGCAGGGAGAATTGTTCAGGTACATGCAGGTTCGGGATTTTGCCAGGAAGGAGATACAGAGCTTCCCAGAGGAACCGGCCTCCACATTGCTGGAGGAGGTGTTGACGACAAGGGGACTGGAGAAGGGGGTAGTGTCAGCGGTGTACGGAGCTATTTTGGAAGAGGATAAGGCACCACTGGAAGGGATCAAAGCAAAGTGGGAGAAAGAGTTGGGAGAGGGTATGGAGGAGAGGGTCTGGTGTGAGGTGCTCCGGAGAGTGAATGCCTCCACATCATGTGCGAGGTTGGGGCTGATACAGTTGAAGGTGGCATACAGAGCACACTTCACGAGGGCGAGGATGAGCCGATTTTTTGAAGGAGCAGAGGATGTGTGTGAGCGTTGCGGGGGGGGGGGTGGGGGGGTTAATTTCCAAGGTGGTGCATGTGAAACTGGACCCGGGTCCCCGGGAGGCCATATTCGGGGTGTCGGATCAGCCAGGGTTGGAAATGGGTGCGGAGGCAGATATCATAGCCTTCGCCTCGTTGATTGCCCGAAGGCGGATCCTGCTGGGGTGGAGAGCAGCCTCTCCACCCAGTGCCCTGGCATGGCGGGGGGACCTGTTGGAATACTTGACCCTTGAGAAGGTTAAGTTCGAACTGAGGGGAAGCTCGGAGGGGTTCTACAAGTCATGGGCACTATTTATTATGCACTTTCAAGAACTGGATAACATCGAACATTAGTTGGGGGGGGGGGGGTGCTGTGTAGACTAAGGGTGACTATGGGTCATCCTTGATTCCTTTTTGTCATTTGTTTATGTAAACATGCGGGCTGATGTTTGGGGGTTGGTGGGCGGATGGGTCGTTGTTATTGTTATGGGGATTGGCATATCTTGCTGATTATTGTTTATTGTTGATGGGTGTAAATGCGGGAGAAAATGTAATACTCCACTGGGGTCCCATCTGGTCCTGCCGCCTTCCTCGATTGCATCCTCCCAATTGCCTCATTTACCTCCTGTTCCCCCAACCCCCCACTTCAGCCCAGCCCTATCGTCCTCCGCTAACCTTGGATATTCCAACCCGTCCAGGAACTCTCTCATCCCTCCTTCCTCTCCCGGTGGCTCCGACCTATAACATTTCTCCTAGAACGCCTCAAAAACTTTATTAATCTGCCCCAGAGCCACCACCAACTTCCCGTCCTATCACGCACCTGGACTGTCTCCCTCGCCACCGCCTCCCTCCGGCACCGCTCTGCTCTTATCGCAGAAACGTTGGTCCCCCAACAGCCCTGTGTCCATTCTCCATCCGGCCTCTGGACCACTCCCCTCTCCAAGACTACATAATAATAATCGCTTATTGTCACAAGTCGGCTTCGATGAAGTTACTGTGAAAAGTCCCTAGTCGCCACATTCCGGCGCCGGTTCGGGGAGGCCGGTACGGGAATTAGAACCCGCGCTGCTGGTCTTGTTCGGCATTACAAGCCAGCTGTTTAGCCCACTGTGCTAAACCAGCCCCTATCCACCCAAACATCGCTATCGCCGAATACTCCGATCCCTTGACTCCAGCCAATAACACTTTCCCGACTACACCATAGTCTATCCTGGCATACACATTGTGCACCAGGGAAAAAACTGAATACCCCCGCTCCCTCAGATGCAAAAACCTTCATGGGTCCACTCCTCCCATCTCCCTCATAAGCCCGGTCAGCGCCTTCGCGCCCCCCCCCCCCCCCAATCCCGCCTGGGCCAGCGAGTGACCTGTGGCTGTGACCTGTCCCCATCCTCGGCTCTTGCACCATATTCCAATCCCCTCCTACTATTAGCTCGTTTGTGTCCAAGTCCGGGATGACACCTAGCACCCTCTTCGCAAACACTGCATCATCCCAGTTGGAGCCGTACACACTCGCCAGAGCCACCAACCTCCTCTCCAATGCCCCTGTTACGATCGCGAATCTACCCCCCTGGTCCGCCACCACCTTCTCCATCTGAAACCTCACCCTCTTGCTGACCAACACCGTTATCCCCCGAGCCCTACAATCGAACCCAGAGTGGGTCACCTGACTCACCCAATCTTTCCTGAGCCTCACCTGGTCCTTCACCCTCAGGTGGGTCACCTGCAACATCGCCACTTCGGCACCATGGTTCAGCAGGCCATTCAAGGGGAGGGAGTAGATAGGCAAGTTGTAGTTGTAGGGGATTCTATTATCAGGGGGATAGATAGTATCCTTTGTGAGCAGGATAAAGAGTCCCGCATGGTATGTTGCCTGTCTGGTGCTAGGGTGCGGGACATCTCTGACCGGCTTGAAAGGATACTGGAGAGGGAGGGGGAGGATCCAGTTGTTGTGGTCCATGTCAGTACCAACAACATAGGCAAGTCTAGAAAAGAGGACCTGTTTAGAGATTATAAAGAGCTAGGATTCAAATTAAAAAACAGCTCCTCAAGGGTCATAATCTCCGGATTACTGCCCGAGCCACATGCAAATTGGCATAGGGAGGAAAGAATAAGGGAAGTTAACACGTGGCTGAAAGAGTGGTGTGGGAAAGAGGGGTTCCTTTTCATGGGACACTGGCATCAGTTTTGGGACAGGGGGGACCTATACCGTTGGGATGGTCTCCACCTGAACCGAGCTGGGACCAGTGTTCTGGCGAAAAGAGTAAATAGGGTGGTCAATAGGACTTTAAACTAGAGATTGGGGGGGAAGGGAAAGTCAGGGAACCAAGAGGTGAAGTAATCAGTGGGAAGCGTAGCTGCTTAGGAATACAAAAAAGCACGAAAAGACAAAACGCAGGAGAGGTTACGATAGTCCCAATCCCACAAAATATGACACAGTGTATGGAAAGACTCAGTAAACCAAGGTCCACCACACTAAGAAAACAAAAAGGGACGGTCAATAGAGAATTAAAAGTGCTATATTTAAATGTGCACAGTGTACGGAACAAGGAAGATGAGCTTGTGGCCCAGATTGTGACTGGCAGGTATGATGTGGTAGGCATCACAGAGACATGGTTGCAGGGGGTTCAGGACTGGCATTTAAACATCCAGGGATTCACAACCTATCGAAAAGACAGAGAGGTGGGCAGAGGGGGCGGGTTTGCCTTGTTAATTAGGAATGAAATTAAATCAATAGCACTAAACGACATAGGGTCAGATGATGTGGAGTCTGTGTGGGTAGAGTTGAGGAACCACAAAGGAAAAAAAAACATAATGGAAGTTATGTACAGGCCTCCTAACAGTGGTCAGGACCGGGGGCACAAAATGCACCACGAAATAGAAAGTGCATGTCAGAAAGACAAGGTCACAGTGATCATGGGTGACTTCAATATGCAGGTGGACTGGGTAAATAATGCTGCCAGTGGACCCAAGGAAAGGGAATTCATTGAATGTTTACAGGAGGGCTTTTTGGAACAGCTTGTGATGGAGCCCACGAGGGAACAGGCCATTCTGGACTTAGTGTTATGTAATGAGCCAGACTTGATTAAAGATCTTAAAGTAAGGGAACACTTAGGAGGCAGTGATCATGAATTCAATCTCCAATTTGAAAGAAAGAAGGTAGAATCACTTAGGAGGCAGAGATCATGAATTCAATCTCCAATTTGAAAGAAAGAAGGTAGAATCAGATGTAAAGGTGTTACAGTTAAATAAAGGTAACTACAGGGGCATGAGGGAGGAACTGACGAAAATCGACTGGGAGCAGAGCCTAGTGGGAAAGACAGTAGAACAGCAATGGCAGGAGTTTCTGGGAGTAATTGAGGACACAGTACAGAGGTTCATCCCAAAGAAAAGAAAGTTTATCAGAGGGGGGATTAGGCAGCCATGGCTGACAAAGGAAGTTAGGGAATGCATCAAAGCAAAAGAGAAAGCCTATAATGTGGCAAAGAGTAGTGGGAAGTCAGAAGATTGCGAAGGCTACAAAAACAAACAGAGGATAACAAAGAGAGAAATAAGGAAAGAGAGGATCAAATATGAAGGTAGGCTAGCCAGTAACATTAGGAATGATAGTAAAAGTTTCTTTAAATACATTAAAAACAAACGGGAGGCAAAAGTAGACATTGGGCCGCTCCAAAATGACGCTGGTAATCCAGTGATGGTAGACAAGGAAATAGCTGAGGAACTAAATAAGTACTTTGCGTCAGTCTTCACAGTAGAAGACATGAGTAATATCCCAACAATTCAGGAGAGTCAGGGGGCAGAGTTGAATATGGTAGCCATCACAAAGGAGAAAGTGCTAGAGAAACTGAGAGGTCTAAAAATTGATAAACCTCCAGGACCAGATGGGCTACATCCTAGAGTTCTAAAGGAGATAGCTGAAGAAATAGTGGAGGCGTTAGTTATGATCTTTCAAAAGTCACTGGAGTCAGGGAAAGTCCCAGAGGATTGGAAAAATCGCTGTTGTAACCCCCCTGTTCAAGAAGGGAACAAGGAAAAAGGATGGAAAATTATAGGCCAATTAGCCTAACCTCGGTTGTTGGCAAGATTCTAGAATCCATTGTTAAGGATGAGATTTCTAAATTCTTGGAAGTGCAGGGTCGGATTAGGACAAGTCAGCATGGATTTAGTAAGGGGAGGTCGTGCCTGACAAACCTGTTAGAGTTCTTTGAAGAGATAACAAATAGGTTAGACCAAGGAGAGCCAATGGATGTTATCTATCTTGACTTCCAAAAGGCCTTTGATAAGGTGCCTCCCGGGAGACTGCTGAGTAAAATAAGGGCTCATGGTATTCGAGGCAAGGTACTAACATGGATTGACGATTGGCTGTCAGACAGAAGGCAGAGAGTTGGGATAAAAGGTTCTTTTTCGGAATGGCAACCGGTGACGAGTGGTGTCCCGCAGGGTTCAGTGTTGGGGCCACAGCTGTTCTCTTTATATATTAACGATTAGGTGACGGGACTGGGGGCATTCTGGCTAAGTTTACCGATGATACAAAGATGGGGGAGGAGCAGGTAGTATGGAGGAGGTGGGGAGGCTTCAGAAAGATTTAGGCAGTTTTGGAGAGTGGTCCAAGAAATGGCTGATGAAATTCAACGTGGGCAAGTGCGAGGTCTTGCACTTTGGAAAAAAGAATAGAGGCATGGACTATTTTCTAAACGGTGACAAAATTCATAATGCTGAAGTGCAAAGGGACTTGGGAGTCCTAGTCCAGGATTCTCTAAAGGTAAACTTGCAGGTTGAGTCCGTAATTAAGAAAGCAAATGCAATGTTGTCATTTATCTCAAGAGGCTTGGAATATAAAAGCAGGGATGTACTTCTGAAGCTTTATAAAGCATTAGTTAGGCCCCATTTAGAATACTGTGAGCAATTTTGGGCCCCACACCTCAGGAAGGACATACTGGCACTGGAGCAGGTCCAGCGGAGATTCACACGGATGATCCCAGGAATGGTAGGCCTAACATACGATGAACGTCTGAGGATCCTGGGATTATATTCATTGGAGTTTAGGAGGTTGAGGGGAGATCTAATAGAAACTTACAAGATAATGAATGGCTTAGATAGGGTGGACGTAGGGAAGTTGTTTCCATTAGCAGGGGAGACTAGGACCCGGGGGCACAGCCTTAGAATAAAAGGGAGTCACTTTAGAACAGAGATGAGGAGTAATTTCTTCAGCCAGAGAGTGGTGGGTCTGTGGAATTCATTGCCACAGAGGGCGGTGGAGGCCGGGACGTTGAGTGTCTTTAAGACAGAAGTTGATAAATTCTTGATTTCTCGAGGAATTAAAGGCTATGGAGAGAGAGCGGGTAAATGGAGTTGAAATCAGCCATGATTGAATGGTGGAGTGGACTCGTTGGGCCGAATGGCCTTACTTCCGCTCCTATGTCTTATGGTCTTATGGTCTTTCGGCTTTTTAGGTGGGCAAACACCCTCGATCTCTTCACCGGTCTCCTCAATCCCCTCATGTTCCACGTTACCACTCTGACCAGGCGTCTCTCACACCCACCCGCCCCTTCTATCCACCATCATCAGAACTCCGGGCCCTGCCCACTGGACCTGGCGAAC